>NC_091088.1:62825000-63450000 GCF_032405125.1 Capricornis sumatraensis
AACAGCTCCTGCAGCACAATATCAAAATACAATCAACCAAAGAGAAAAAAATGGCCAAAGATCTAATGGATGTATCCTCAAAAAAGGCATCGAGATGGCCATAAAGCCTATGAAAAGATGCTCAGCATAGCTGTTAGAGAAATGCCAATCAAACTGCAACAAGGTATCAGCTCACCCCCTCAGAATGACCATCCTCCAACAGATCTACAAAGATTCAATGCTTCAGAGGGCGAGGGGAACAGGGAGGCCTCCTACACTGTGGGTGGGGATGGAAATGGGTGGGTGCAGCCGCAAGAAAAACAGTATGGAGATTCCTGAAAACATTAAAATAGTTGCCACCCGATGAAGCAAGCCCACTCCTTCCCTTAGGTCTGGATAAAATCATAATTTACAGTGATACTTGCTCCTCTGTTTTCATGGCAGCACTGTTCACAAATTCCAAGAGAGAGCTTCAGCCAAAATGTCCATCAATAGAGAGAAGTGAAGAGTAACTGTGTCCACCTAGACACTGGAATACACTCAGCCATCAAAAAGAACAACAACAAAAATAATGCCATTAACAGCAGCGTGGATGGACCAAGAGATTTATCGTCCTGAGAGAAGTCAGGGAAAGAAAAATATTGTATCACTTAGAGGTGGAATCTATAAGTTCTTTCAAGTGAACAGATTTATAAACAGAAATAGACTAATAAAACTCACCTATGATTATTTCAAAAAAGGGAGGGGTAGGGAGACATTAAGAAGCTGGAATTAACATACACACTACTTATTATCAGATAGATAATCCAAAAAACACCTACTGAATAGCACAAGGAAGTGTACTGAAAACACTGAAAGAACCTATATGGGAAAAGACCCCTAAAGATAAGAGAATAGACATACATTTATGTATAACTGAATCAAGTTCTTGTAAACCTAAAACAAGCCTAACAGGAATCAACTGTATTCCAACAGAAAATAAACATAAATTCGAAAAAAAGCGGAGCATGAAGAACTGCTGCCCCTTGTGGCCACATCTGGTAACAGCAACTGGAAAACCTGTGCGGATGGGTACTTCACTGTTTACCAGGCTTGCAGGGATTTAATGAAAAAACACCTGTCCTCAATAAATGTCCTCGGGTGGGTCCTGGAAAAAGAGTTCAAAAGAGAGGGCAGACGGTCAAGAGGCCAGTCTCGATACATTAGTTGTACTCACACTTTCTTTTTAATCCCATGAAAAGCCTTCATACCCTGCAATCTTACCAAAATGCAAATCAAAACTATGAGGTATTGCTTCACACTGGTCAAAATGACCTTTGTCAAAAAGTCTACAAACAATAAATGCTGGAAGGTTTTGGAGAAAAGGGAATTAATTCTCCTGCACGGAGGCTACCAAGTTAAATTGTTAAGAGTCCATACAGAGGAGAGGGTAACAAGATAACAAGAAGATAACAGTGAATGAAATTGTGACATTCCCTATCCTCATACAGAGAAAGTAACTCCAAACCAATTAAAGAGCTTAATGGAGCGATAATTACTCTAAACCCCTTGAGAAAATCATAGGAGGAACAAGTTTTGACATGAACCCTAGCAAACCCTTTTGGATCCACTTTAAGAATAATGAAAAATTAAACAAAACTCAACAAAAGACTTAAGTTTCTCTAACCTCAAAAACGTTTGCACTGTAAGGGAAACTGTAAACCAAACTAAAAAAAAAGAAACCCTCAGAATGGGGAAAAAAATGTTTGGAACTGAATTTAGAAACAAGGAATTTATCTCCAAAATATGCAAACGGCTCATGCAGCTCAATATATATATATTTTTTAAAAAATCATCCCATTAGAAAAAATGGACCAAAGATCTAAATGGGCATTTGTCCAAAGAAGACATCCAGATAGCCATATAAAGCACCTGCAAAGATGCTCAGCATCACTAACTATTGCAGAAATGCAAATCAAAACTGGGCCATGGTATCACCTCACACCCCTCAGAACAGCCATCTTCCAAAAGATCTACAGGGATTAAATGCTGCCGAGGGCGAGGGGAACAGGGACTGGTCCTTCCTGTGGGCAGGAACGGAAATGGGCGGGGACAGCCACCAAGGAAAACAGTATGGGCATTCCTTAAAACACTAACTATAGACTTAGTACATGATCCGGCAAGCCCACTCCTCGGGTTAGATCCGGAAAGAACATGAATTTAAAATGGTACATGCACCCCTCTTTTCAGGGCAGCACTATTGACAATATCCAAGACAGAGCATCAACCAAAACGTCCATCAATAGAGAAATGAGAAAATGGTTCATTTGTACACCGAATACACTCAGCCATCAACAGAACGAAAAAATGCCACTGGCAGCAGCATGGATGGACCGAGAGATTTATTATACGGAGTGAAGTCAATTAGAGAAGGAAAGAGAAATATATCACTTACAGGTGGAATCTATAAATTCATCAAAATGAACTAATTTATAAACAAAAACAGACTCACAGACTTAGAAAACTCACTTATGATTTTTTTTTTTAAAGGTAGGGGAAGGAAGACATTAAGAGGTTGGGATTAACATGCTCACTGCTTATTATCAGATAGATAATCCAAAATAACGGAATAGCACAGGAAAGTCCACTGAACACACCGAGAGAACCAATATAGGAAAAGAACCCGAAAGGGAATAGAGATACGTTCATGCACAACTAAACCAAGTTCCTGTACACTTAAGACAAACACATCGGAAATCAACTCTACTCGAACGGAAAATAAACACTAAAAAACAACAGAAAACTGAACAGTGGAGCAGGAAGAGATGCTGCCACCTTGTGGCCACGTTTGGTAACGACTGAAAAACCTGTGCTCATGGGCACTTCATATTCACCAGGTCTATGGGGCTTCCCTGGTGGCTCAGACGGTAAAGTGTCTGCCTACAATGCAGGAGACCTGGGTTTGATTCCTGGGTCGGAAGATCCCCTGGAGAAGGAAATAGCAACCCACTCCAGTATTCCTGCCTGGAAAGTCCCGTGGATGGAGGAGCCTGGTAGGCTACATTCAAGGGGTCACAAAGAAGTCGGACAGTCAAGGGGTCGCAAAGAGTCGGACCCGACTTCACTTTAATGGGGCGGTAAGGGAAAAAAAATCTATTCTCAACAAATGTCCTCAGGTAGATCCTAAAAAAAGAATTCGAAACAGGGCAGTCGGTCAAGGGGACAACCTCGAGAGGTCAGTTTTACTCACACTGTTTTTTTCAAAATCATATGAAAATATTTCAACATGGCGAAATCTTAAGAGAAATGCCAATCAAAACCCACACAGGTCAGAATGGACATTGGCAAGAAGTCTAAAACCAATAAACGCTGGAAAGGGTTGTAGAGAGAAGCAAGCCCTCCTACATGTTGGATGCTGGCAATGTCAATTGTTAACAGCCAGACTGTAGGATAGTGCAGAGGTCTCTCAAGTGAAAAGAGAATGAAATTCCCACACTCCCTGAACCCAGACAGAAAAAGAAACTTCAAGTTGATGAAAGAGCTCAAAAGAAGGCTGATAATCTCAACCTCTTGAGGGAAATATAGGTAGGACAGACAGACAGAACACACTTTGATATAAAGCACAACTCTGTTTGGATCCACCTCTTAGAGTAATGAAATAAAAACAAAACTAATTTTGGGGGGCTCCAGAATCACTGCAGATGGTGACTGCATCCATGAAATTAAAAGACACTTGTTCCTTGGAAGAAATGTTATGACCAACCTAGACAACATATTAAGAAGCAGAGACATTACTTTGCCAACAAAGGTCTGTCTAGCCAAACTTTTGGTTCTTCCAGTAGTCATGTATGGATGTGAGAGTTGGACTATAAAGAAAGCTGAGTGCAGAAGAACTGATGCTTTTGAACTGTGGTGTTGGAGAAGACTCTTGAGAGTCCCTTGGACTGCAAGGAGATCCAACCAGTCCATCCTAAGGGAGATCAGTCCTGGGTGTTCATTGAAAGGACTGATGTTGAAGCTGAAACTCCAATACTTTGGCCACTTGATGTGAAGAGCCGACTCCTTGGAAAAGACCCTGATGCTAGGAAAGATTGAAGGCAGGAGAAGGGGATGACAGAGAACAAGATAATGGATAGCACCACCAACTCAATGGACATGTTTTAGCAAGCTCCAGAGTTGGTGATAGACAGGGAAGCCTGGTAGGGTGCAATCCATGTGGTTGCAAAGTCAGACACGGCTGAGCGACTGAACAACAACAACATGATTATACAGTGGAAGTGACAGTAGATTCAAGGGATTCGATCTGATAGACAGAGTGCCTGTAGAACTATGGACAGAGGTTTGTAACATTGTACACGAGGCAGGGACCAAAACCATCCCCAAGAAAAAGAAATGCAAAAAGGAAAAATGGTTGTCTGAGGAAGCCTTACAAACAGCTGAGAAAAGAAGAGAGGCGAAAGGCAAAGGAGAAAAGGCAAGATATACCCATCTGAACTCAGGGTTCCAAAGAGTAGCAAGGAGAGATAAGAAAGGCTTCTTAAGTGAACAATGCAAAGAAAGAGAAGAAAACAATAGAATGGGAAAGACTAGAGGTCTCTTCAAGCAAATTAGAGATACCAAGGGAACATTTCATGCAAAGATGGGCTCGATAAAGGACAGAAATGCCATGGACCTAACAGAAGCAGAAGGGATTAAGAAGAGGTGGCCAGAATACACAGGACTGTACAAAAAAGGTGTTAATGACCTGGATAACCACAATGGTGTTGTCACTCACCTAGAGCCAGACATCCTGGAGCATGAAGTCAAGTGGGCCTTAGGAAGAATTACTACCAACAAAGCTCGTGGAAGTGATAGAATTCCAGCTGAGCTATTTCAAATCCTGAAAGATAATGCTGTGAAAGTGCTGCGCTAGGTATGCCAGCAAATTTGGAAAACTCAGCAGTGGCCACAGGACTGGGAAAGGGCAGTGTTCATTCCAGTCCCAAAGAAGGGCAATGCCAAAGAATGTTCGAACTACTGCACAATAGCGCTCATTTCACATGCTAGCAAGGTAATGCTCAAAATCCTTCAAGCCAGCCTTCAACTGTACGTGAACCGTGAACTTGCAGATGTACAAGCTGGATTTAGAAAATGCAGAGGAATCAGAAATTAAATTGCCAACATTCATTGGCTCATGCTGCTGCTGCTGCTAAGTCACTTCAGTCGTCTCCGACTCTGTGTGACCCCATAGACGGCAGCCCACCGGGCTCCCCCATCCCTGGGATTCTCTAGGCAAGAACACTGGAGTGGGTTGCCATTTCCTTCTCCAATTCATGAAAGTGAAAAGTCAAAGTGAAGTCACTCAGTCATGTCCAACTCTTAGTGACCCCATGGACTGCAGCCTACCAGGCTCCTCCATCCATAGGATTTTCCAGGCAAGAGCACTGGAGTGGGGTGCCATTGCCTTCTCCTCATTGGATCATAGAAAAAGGGAATTCCAGAAAAACATCCACTTCTGCTTTATTGAGTACACTAAAGCCTTTGACCGTGTGGATCACAACAAACTGTGGAAAATTCTTAAACAGATGAGGATACCAGACCACCTTAGCTGCCCCCTGAGAAACCTGTATGCAGGTCAAGAAGCAACAGTTAGAACCGGACATGGAACAACAGACTGGTTCCAAAATGGGAAAGGAGTATGTCAAGGCTGTATATCATCACCCTGATTATTTAATGCATATGCAGAGTACATACTGGAAAGAAACTCTAGTAATGTAATAAGTGATGAAAGAGGTTCATCCCAAATGTAGTTTAGAAAACAGGAAAGGGTTTATACAAGAAAGATCAGTGAATGATGTTAAAACAAAAAGTAACAAAGTATTTAATCAAATCTAAATAAATATCAAAGAATGTATAAGAAAACATTTCATCAATTCCTCTTTTCTGAAGTTCCTGGAGGAGAATTACTGTAGATAGTTCAGTTCAGTTCAGTTGCTCAGTCATGTCCGACTCTTTGTGACCACATGAATCTCAGCACGCCAGGCCTCCCTGTCCATCACCAACTCCCGGAGTTCACTCAGACTCGCGTCCATCGAGTCTGTGATGCCATCCAGCCATCTCATCCTCGGTTGTCCCCTTCCCCACCTGCCTCCAATCCCTCCCAGCATCAGAGTCGTTTCCAATGAGTCAATTCTTCTCATGAGGTGACCAAAGTACTGGAGTTTCAGCTTTAGCATCATTCCTTCCAAAGAAATCCCAGGGTTGATCTCCTTCAGAATGGACTGGTTGGATCTCCTTGCAGTCCAAGGGACTCTCAAGAGTCTTCTCCAACACCACAGTTCAAAAGCATCAATTCTTCGGTGCTCAGCCTTCTTCACAGTCCAACTCTCACATCCATACATGACTACTGGAAAAACCATAGCCTTGACTAGACGGACATTAGTCGGCAAAGTAATGTCTCTGCTTTTGAATATGCTATATAGTTTGGTCATAACTTTTCTTCCAAGGAATAAGCGTCCTTTAATTTCATGGCTGCAATCACCATCTGCAGTGATTTTGGAGCCCCCCAAAAATAAAGTCTGACACTGTTTCCAGTTTCTCCATCTATTTCCCATGGAGTGATGGGACCGGATGCCATAGTAATCCATAGTTAAGACAGATAGAAAATTGATGTCACTCTGTATCACCAGACAAAAGGTTGGTGTTTCAGTTCAGTTCAGTTCAGTCGCTCAGTCATGTCCAACTCTTTTCAACCCCATGAACCGCAGCACACCAGTCCTCCCTGTCCATCACCATCTCCCAGAGTCCACCCAAACCCATGTCCATTGATCTGGTGATGCCTTCCAACCATCTCATCCTCTGCTGTCCCCTTCTCCTCCGCCTTCAATCTTTCCCAGCATCAGGGTCTTTTCAAACGAGTCAGCTCTCCGCATCAGGTGGCCAAAGTATTGGAGTTTCAGCTTCAACATCAGTCCTTCCAATGAACACCCAGGACTGATCTCCTTTAGGATGGACTGGTTGGATCTCCTTGCAGTCCAAAGGACTCTCAAGAGTCCTCTCCAACACCACAGTTCAAAAGCATCAGTTCTTCTGCGCTCAGCTTTCTTTATAGTCCAACTCTCACATCCATACATGACCACTGGAAAAACCATAGCCTTGACTAGACGGTTGGTGTTTAGAAAGGTATAATTATTAGCAATGTTTTCTGGTTTTATCAACATGATTTGAGATTATTTGAAAACCAAAATGACTGTAATGCAACTCTCAAATTATTCCATGCTATGCTTTGTTTCTAGTGTATGTGAAGTTATGTTTGTGAAGGTTGCTGCCTCAAAGATAAAAGAACCCCTTCTATCCTAGGGAGAAATCATTTGTATTTATTCTCCATTAGAAGATTAACTGCAATGTAATGTGTACACTGAACATCTAAATGGCGGTGTTCGTCATTCATGTGAAACATCCCTATAGGTCACCATGATGTAAGTGTTCAGGAATTAATTCCATGTATCAAAGTAAGACAAAATTCTAAATTTTCAACAGTTATGTCATTTGCTTGTTAAGGATAAGACAATGAGAGTTCGTTGGAATCTTAATGTATCTTTATCATATCAACTGAAGTCATGAATATTAGTTGACATGTTTGGGATAACGACATCTCTGACACCTTAGAAAAGTATGCAAAAGCCTCCCCAGAAAAGTCATGTGGCTAGTTGCATCTTGTTTATTAAATGATTAGCCTCCATTTTGCAACCATAGAAGTCACAATTCTCAGATCATTGTAGCAGACAAATGAATATTGTTGTCTATGCTTGTAAATCTGTATTTTGATTAAGGTCACACAGTGGATTGTAACAGGTTTTATTCTATGTGTGATATTCATATATATTAATTGATAAAATTGAATGGTTTCTGGTGATAAAGTTGATGTGTAATGAATGGTTAACCCACCACCAACATTAACCTCTCCCACCTTCTTTAAGGTTATGGGGGAGAGATCGTGACAATACACCATTAGGTAGCACAGAGGGATGGCATCTGTAACAGTTAGTTTCCTTCCTGGCCTTAATCCTCAAATAATGTCACATATTTTCCATGATTTCTACACTGTACCTTCTCCCGCTCCCTCTCTGTGACTGCAGGGACACTGTGGTGGTTCTAATAAGAAGGATCATACAGAGTACTGTTGAGAGCTTCCCTGACTGCCCCGTGCTGTTGCTGCCTCAGCATCTGTCTGGGGAGCTGGCAGCCTGCAGGTCCTTGAACTCACACCAGCCAGTCCTGTGAGCACCTCCACTAGATGACCCCCTTCCTTGAGACCAGCAGTCTTCCTGAACCCCAGGGTCTACTGCACAGACCCCTCTTCAGTGACACCCTCAGAGCTCACCAGAATCCTGCTCCTCTGGTTTGAATGGACCCATCCATGCTCAGCCTGGGGAGCCCTCAGCACTTCACCCAGGGTCCCTTAGAAAGGCCTGAACCCCAAGTACTGGAGCTTTCTCTGCCTGGTTCTAGCCTGACCTCTCCAAGAAATTCCTGCCCTAAACCCTCCCCTCCTGGAGGTCTCAGCTGTGCTGAGTGTGAGGGCTGAAGCTCAGGGCTCCTGAGTGTGGGTCTTGGGGAAGAAGCATCAGAATAGTGAACTTGCTGAAGACTCATTTCATGGCCCCACCTCAGACCTGCAGATTCATAACCTCTCAGAGTGGGGCTCTGACCTCATGGGATTGTACACACTGAACTGGTTCAGAAAGAATCTCTGGCCACGTGGTTCTCCACCTGTTTCCCACCAGGGTCATGTGACCAGTGATAAGCGATAACCTCCCCAGTGCCCTCCCCACAGAGTTCTCTCTCGGTCCTGTGGGGGCATCAGTGTGGTGTGTAGGAAGTGCTCCAGGGGATTCTAAGGGGAGGCCCGGGTTAGGGACGTGGCTCCTGGTCCATTTGTGAGAGCTGAGGCCGGGCTTCAGTCCGAGCAGAGGCAACAAGTTCTGCTCTGCATGAGCTTTAAAGGGGCTAGTCAGTGCAGCCCACACACCCCGTGTTAGCAGAATTTGGGGGACTTTATATGAAGAAACAAGAGTAGACAACAACAACAACAAATTGACAGATTGGTCTCCACAGAGGAGCTGATTGTCCTGAAACTCTCCTGAGACGAAGTACAGGAGAGGTTGGCCTTTCCCGCTTTTCAAGGTCCTTCTGCCTGTGGGTGTTGGGAGCAGGTGAAGGAGCCATGCTGACGCCTCTGAAGGTGTGATCTCATGACACTGAGGTGATTCCTCCACAGTCTTGATGCGAAAATGACCCAGGACAGGAGGAAGAAGAGGAGGCGATGGCAGCTTCTCAGGTGAATGTCTTGATCCAGGTTAGAGGCTGTGTCTGCTTTTTCCTCCTTAAATGCCCTAGATTGAAAACATAAAAATCTTTAATTCTCTTTTTCTGATATTCTTGCCTGGTGGGGTGGTTTTCAACTATTAAATACTGTTTTTTCTTTTATTTTTATGAATCACAATCAGACTCTTCTCTCTCCATGAGCCTATTCTCTTTGTCTGCCTCCAGGCTCCCTACAGGGCATGAAGCATTCCCAGTGTGAATTAACAACTTTAAGTTTTTAAAAATATTCCCTTTTCGAAAGACCAACAAGGGAAGGCACTGATATGCAGAATTTCTGTTGGGATGGGGTGGGGTCAAAAAGAGTCAGACAGGACTGAGGGACTGCACTGAACTGAAACAGGATGACCTTAGTGGTTTAGAGCTCCTTAGAGACTTTCGACAAAAATCTGACTACTCTCTACATTGGTAAGAAAGGTCTATTATTTAAATGTGCTATTAGGGATGCAGAACAGGGGAGGTATTTTTGGAGTAAAAATGCAGAAAAGCGAAATTTTTTCAAGATACATTGACATTTCCTTATTTTTGCCAAAAGTACCTGAGCAGTGACCAAGTGTCTTCTTGAGTGTTTCTCTCACCTGACACCAGTTTATCCTATTATACCTGATGATCACCGATTCAGGGGTTTTCTGCCAGATTCCCACACCATCAAGTTCCATTTTTTTCTCTTTATCTTGAATAAAATCTTGGCAAGGTGTAGTGAGGGAGGTGCACAATCCAACGCAGTTAAGGCGGAAACTCCGTTTCCTCCTAGTGTCTCTTTGCTGCTAGTTGGCTTTGAAATATGAACACTCAACAGTGTTCGGGAGAGATACTGAGTTTTGTAAGGAGAGGTTTCCATCAGTCAAGTCAGACACTTTTCGCTTATAGATTATTACGATATTGAGAACAGTTCCCTGCGCTATGCAGCAGATCATTGTTGGTTATTTTTGAATATACTAGAGTGTATATGTTAAACCCAAAGTCCTAATTATGTTCATTTTTCTAATGAGCAGGTCCCCTTTGGAGTAAAGGAAGAATCCTGGTGCTAGGTGTGAAGGAATGAAGCGGATGACACAGGTAAGAGGTCCAAAGACCACAGAGGAAGCCAGACTTGTTCAGATGGTTTGGGGAGGCCTGCTTCACTAGAATGAGAAGCCTGGGTTTATGTCTGCCACAGAGGGACATGACTTGCCCCGTTCTTCTGCTCTTATATCTCCATGTGTTCTTCTTCAGCTCCAGTGGGTTTTCCCTCACTTTCACTGAGAGCCGAAACCTTCCTCCTGGTCTGTAAGGACCTGTGTACTCTCGCTGCTTTGGGGGACCTAGGAAAAGCTGCTAACAGTTCTGACAAACTGTGCCTTAAGGCCTTTCCAAATTTCCGTCTCTGCCTCAAGTCAGAAAAGTGTGAGGAGAGTTGTGCAGACCCCGGGATTAGTTGACAAAATTCCAGAAATGCTGGGAACAGTTATATGCTTCCTGCTTTCTGATTTCCAATGGAAACTTCAAACCTGGCTCTCCGAAATTCAGATTCAGTCCCTGAAATCATAAAATGTAATCCCCAATTTCTACCTCCCAATTTTTTCTTCTATGAACAGATTTTAGACATTTTAAGTGCATTTACCCCAACTCGTCAATGCTAAAACCATTTAATATATCTATTAACTCACAGAAGTATTTTTTACTGTTCTTTTATTTTGTATTGGAGTATAACTGGTTAACAATGTTGTGATAGTTTCAGGTGGGTAGCAGAGGGACTCAGCCGTCCATACACATGTATCCATTCTCCCCCAAACTCCCCTCCCATCCAGGCAGCCACATAACATTGAGCAGAGTTCCCTGTGCAGTACAGTAGGACCTTGTTGGCTCTCCATTTTAAATATTGCAATGTGTACATGGTGATCCCTTATGGAGAACTGATATTTCTTTTTCTTGAAATGTTGTTGGAATTTTCTAGTTAACTCATCTACTCCAAGGATTTTTAAAAATTACTTTTTAACTCTAATTAATAGTTGTAGATGTGTTATAATTTTTTAATTCTCTCATGCTAACATCTAAGGTGTTCTGTGTTTCTAAAAATTGAATCTTCCTTTGAGGTATTCAACTTTTTGGTATAGTATCATTCACTGTAACCTGATAGAATTACTCTTTGTTCTATGTAACATGTACAGTGCCATTATTTTTACTTCTGATCTTCCTTGCATCTCACCTCTTATTAATCTAGCTAAGGGTTTGTCAATATTGCATACAACTTAAAGTATATTCACTCAAGGTACTAAGTGGGATCTTGGTTATTTGTTATCTTTCAGCGATATCTTCTCATGATACCCAGGGTTTGTTCCCAAAGAAATTATGGATAGGAGATTCATGTGTAATGTGCTCAGAAATTCTGAGAGCTCCCAGCTTGGAAATTTGTACTTAATGAAAGACTGGGAAAGTAAGGGGGGCTGTGAAGGGCTAAAAGGATGTTGCTTTAGATGTAACCAAATCGGTACAATTATTCACGATGAAAACATGATTGCCAAAAGAAATTGAGGATACGCATCAAATTGGGAAAAATTCCATTTGAAGCCAATAAGTGCGGCAGAAAAATATGTTTTTGTAAGCAAGAACCCACATGATTTAAAAAAAAATATTCTCTGATGTGAAATTTTGAAAACATGGAAAGTCATCTAGTCTATGCTACAAATAATCACTCAAACCAGTATGAATATAGGTTTGAATTAAACAGTCAGTCATACATGTCTGAGAGCCAGAGATTTGAAAATGAAGGAAGAAAATCTCATTATGATCAGTTTGAGAGATCCTTTAGTGAAGGCTCATTATTTTTCCACCAAGAAACATTTTCTCCTTATTCCAATATCTATAATGTCAATAATAATGAGACAGTCTTTATCCAGCTGCCGTCATTCAATGGGTATCATAGTACAGATAATGCGGAACAACCTTCCATGTGTAATCCCACGAGTGAGGCCTTAAGTGAGAGCTCCAGCTTCAATAATTACAATAGTATTTATGATGGAGCCAGAATCTACCCATGCCTTGAACCTGGGAATCACTTTGACCAAGACTCAGATCTCATGAATCATCAGAGAACTCAATGTTCAGAGAACCATAGGGATGAATGTAGAAATGTCTTTTATCAAAGCTCAAATCTTGTTACAGATAGGAATATACATATTGACAGAATAATTACAAATTTAGTGAATGTGGTCAAGTCTCTAACCAGTCATCAGAACTTACTCAACATCTGAGTATTCATGCTAAGGAGAAACATTGCAAGTCGAATAAATGTGGGAAAGTCTTTCCTCAATTATCAAATCTAAATAGACACAGGAAAATCCACACCGGAGGGAAACCTAACCAATATGCAGAATATGGCCAAACCTTCAGCAAGCCCTCAAACCTTACTCGATGTCTCATAATTCATACTTTAGAGAACACTCACAAATGTACAGAATGTGGCAAAACCTTTGGCAAGCCCTTAAGCCTTACTCAACATCTCACTGTTCATACTGCAGAGAAGACTTATGAATGTACAGAATGTGGCAAAGCCTTTAATCAGAGCTCACACCTTAATCGACATAGGCGAATCCATACTGGGGAGAAACCATATAAATGTCAGAATTGTGGGAAAGCCTTTAACCAAAGTACAACACTTACTCAACATCAGCGAATCCATAGTGGGGAGAAACCATACAAGTGTAAAGAATGTAGCAAAGCTTTTATCAGTTGCTCCAAACTTACTCAAGCATCAGAGAATTCACACTGGGGAGAAGCCTTATAAATGTACAGAATGTGGCAAAGCCTTTAGTCAGAGTTCAAACCTTAGCTGACATAGGCGAATTCATACTGGGGAGAAACCATACAAATGTAAAGAATGAGGCAAAGCTTTTAATTGCCACTCAAATCTTACTTGCCATAAAATAATTCATACTGCCAAGTAGTCTTACAAATATAAATAATATGACAAAGCCTTGAAGTGAGCTGTCACCTCACTCAGCATCAGAGAGCATGTGCTGGAGAGAGACCCTACAAATGTAATAAGTGATGAAAGAGGTTTGTCCTAAGCATACACATCAGAAAATGCCAGAGAGTTCATACTAGGAAGAACACTTAATGCTGTAAAAAATGTACAACATGAATTTAAAAACTCAGGTCTAAGTAAATATCAGAGAATTCATCAAAGATAGCATTCAGTCAATAATCCTTTTCTGGTATTACTTTAAATCAGGATATTATAGAAAATAATCCAAAGTTAAAACACTTAGAAAAATTATTTGTTACTTGGACCATAGGATCAAGGCGAGAGATGTTGGACAATATAATTACTATCATTGTATCCTTATTCATATTGACTGTATGTGAAAATGAAATTTAATATAACTCAACTTTCAAAGTACTACATGCCATACCTTTGTTTCTAGTGTGTATGTGAACTAATACGCTTTGTAAAAAACTAATATTCTTGATCTTTGCTGCCTCAAAGTTAAACAAAACCCTTCTATATTAGGTGGAAATAATTTGTATCTACTTTTTAATGTACTGTTAAGGATCTTGTAATGTGAAATGTACGGTGGAAGTCTAAATGAAGGTGATGATTGTCATTGTTTAAAACACCCCTCTATGTCACCATTAGGTAAGTGTTCAGAGAATAATTCTTTGTATTAAAGTAAGACAGAGAGTCGAAATTTTAAATAGTTGTGCCAATGGTTTTTTATGGATATAAAGATGGCAGTTCACTGAAATCCTGATGTATTTTTGTAACAGCAATAACTAGAAGTCATGAATTTTAGTTGACATGGTAGCAATCAGGAAATCTTCACAGATACCCAAGAAAAATATATGTAACCTTTCCCTGAAAGGTCATGTAATTAATGTACATTCTTGTTTCCTAAATAATTGCTCTCTCTGTTTTGTAAGCCATAAATATCACATTTCTCTGACCATTGTATCAGAAGAACAAGAATGTTTCCAAATGCTTGTAATCTGTATTTTGATCAAAGATTATAGAGTAAACTTTGGAAAGTTTTATTTAGATTATGTGTGAACTTACTATATGTTAATTAATAAAAGTGAACAGCTTTTCATATATTAAACTTGATGTATATTTGAAGAAGTGTTCTCATCAGTAACATGCTTCCAGGTGGTTCAGTGGTAAAGAACCTGCCTGCCAATGCAGGAGACACAGGAGGTGTAGGTTTGATCCCTGGGTCAGGCAGATACCCTGGAGAAGGAAATGGCAATCCACTCCAGTATTTTTGCCATGGGAAATCCCATTGACAGAGGAGGCTGGTGGGCTCCAGTCCATGGGGTTGCAAAGAGTCAGACACAACTGAGCATGCACATACGTATTCCACCACCAATGTTAGCATTAATACAAGCATTATCATCCCCTTGCTTTTTTTTTTTAAGTCGTCATTAACTGATGGTGAGTAGAAAGTATCTGTAACACAGTAGGATGACTCTCATGAGGCTTCCCAGGTAGTGCTAGTGGTAAAGAATTTGTCTGCCACTGCAAGAGACATAAGAGATGCTGGTTCAATCCCTGGGTCTGGAAGATCCCCTGGAGGAGGGAAGGGCAACCCATTCCAATATTCTTGCCTGGAGAATCCCATGGAGAGAGAAGTCTGGCAGGCTACAGTCCATGCGGTCACAAAGAGTTGGACATATCTGAAGTGACTTAGGATGCACACAGAATGACATCTCATAGTAATTCCCTTTTTCTACTGGCCATCGTTTCAGTTCAGTTCAGTAGCTCAGTCGTGTCCAACTCTCTGCGACCCCATGAATCACAGCACGCCAGGCCTCCCTGTTTATCACCATCTCCTGGAGTTCACTCAGACTCACGTCTATCGAGTCCGTGATGCCATCCAGCCATCTCATCCTCTGTCGTCCCCTTCTCCTCCTGCCCCCAATCCCTCCCGGCATCAGAGTCTTTTCCAATGAGTCAACTCTTCACATGGGGTGGCCAAAGTACTGGAGTTTCAGCTTTAGCATCATTCCTTCCAAAGAAATCCCAGGGTTGATCTCCTTCAGAATGGACTGGTTGGATCTCCTTGCAGTCCAAGGGACCCTCAAGAGTCTTCTCCAACACCACAGTTCAAACGCATCAATTCTTCGGCGCCCAGCCTTCTTCACAGTCCAACTCTCACATCCATACATGACCACAGGAAAAACCATAGCCTTGACTAGACCAGCCTTAGTCGGCAAAGTAATGTCTCTGCTTTTGAATATGCTATCTAGGTTGGCCATAACTTTCCTTCCAAGGAGTAAGCGTCTTTTAATTTCATGGCTGCAATCACCAACTGCAGTGATTTTGGAGCCCAAAAAATAAAGTTTGCCACTGTTTCCACTGTTTCCCCATCTATTTCCCATGAAGTGATGGGACCAGATGCCATGATCTTCGTTTTCTGAATGTTGAGCTTTAAGCCAACTTTTTCACTCTCCTCTTTCACTTTCATCAAGAGGCTTTTTAGCTCCTCTTCACTTTCTGCCATAAGGGTGGTGTCATCTGCATATCTGAGGTTATTGATATTTCTCCCAGCAATCTTGATTCCAGCTTGTGTTTCTTCCAGTCCAGGATAATCCTCAAATAACTTGAGATCATATTTTCCATAAATGGTACAGTGTGTCATTTCCTCATTTTTAACTACTGAAACATTATGATGGTTACAATATGGATTGCATAGGAGTATTGCTGAGAGTTATCTACACTGCTCCATGATATTGCTGCCTTGGCAGCATTTGTATAGACCAGAAGCCCACGGGTGCTTGCTTTGACACTAGTTATTCTCATTAGCACAGGTGCTAGATAACAGCCTGCAAGTTCATAAGCCAATGTAAATTCCTCATAGGTCTTCCCCAGCAGCCCTGGTCACCAGCAGTCTTCCTAAATCCCAGGCCCTTCTATTTTTACTTACGCATTTATTTCTGGCTGTGCTGGGTCTTGGTTGCTGTGCGGGCTTTTCTCCAGTTGTGGTGCATGGGCTTTTCCTTGCGGGGGCTTCTCTCGTTGTGCGGCGCCGGCTCCAGGGCACACACTTCCGTAGTTGCGGCTCCCAGGCTCCAGAGCGCAGGCTCAGTACTTGTGGGCATGGGCTTAGTTGCTCCGCGGCCCGTGGGATCTTCCCGGGCCGGGCATGGAACCCGTGTTCCCTGCATTGGCCCGTGTCCCCTCTTTTCCTCCTGCCCTGGGTCGTTTTCTCCTCAAGGTCATGGGGAAGGATCACCTCAGCATCATGAGATAACACCTTCCAAGGCGTCAGCACAGCGTCTTCGCCTGCTCGCAACACGCCCACAGGCACAAGGAGCTTGAAAAGCTGAGAGGGCCCACCTCTCCTGCCCTTCGTCTCAGGAGAGACTCAGGACGATCAGCTCCTCCCGGAGACGCACGTCAAGTTCTCCTTTGCTGTCCACACGTGTTCTCTCCCTGGATTCTGCCAACACGGGACAGGTGAGCGGCACTGACGTCCCCCTCCCGACCCCAGAACAGCAGACCCCGCTGCCCCTCCCGGCCTGAAGCTGGCTCTGAGCTCTCACAGACGCACCCGAAGCCCCGTGTTCAGCCCGGGCCTTGCCTGGAGCAGGAAGACAAGCGGCACTGATGCTCCTCCAGGACCAGGGGCCGGAGTTTGCAAGGAGGATCCTCCTGGAACCCCAGACGAGAACCACTTGCCTAAAGATTTTCTCCGCAGCTTTAAAGTGGATACAAACCCTCCCCAGTCTAAGAAGTTATGAATTAGCAGGTTTGAAGGGAAACCATGAAATGACACGTTGAACAAGCCCCCTGTGGGTGCTGACGCTGCTCCTGTAACACCTGTCTTCTGTGGCACTGAGCTGGAGCCATCCCACACAGCACACCTGGGAGCCCTGAGCCGGTGAGGGCGCAGGGCTGGAACCTCTGAAAACACCTGCTCCCTCCGCCTGATGCCCCAGGGAGGGGCTCCTCCTGGGGTGTGCCCTCCGTGGCCTCGAGCTGCGCTTGGGGAAGGGGAGGTGGGAGGCCAGTGGTGCACAAAGTCACATGATGCCCTTGCGGGGAGTGGGGGGTGCGGTGAGGCTTGCTCTCTGAGATTTTCCCAAAGTTACCCTGAGTCCTTGGGTCCTCTCTCCCCCTCCCCTGCTTGGGGCCACGTGCTTTCCTTCTCAGTAGCTCAGTCGTGTCCCACTCTTTTGCAACCCTGTGGACTATAGCCCTCCAGGCTCCTCTGCCCTTGGGATTTCCCAGGCACGAATACTGGAGTGGGTTGCCATTCCCTTCTCCAGGGGATCTTCCTGACCCAAGGATTGAACCTGCGTCTCCTGGGTCTCCTACATTGGGAGCTGGATTCTTTACCACTGAGCCACCTGGGAAGACACCCTGGGCCCACATTGATTCACAAAATGATTAGCGTTGTGACTGTCTACCGGCAGGTGAGGGGCCCTACATCTTCAGAGACCATGGGCACGAAGGTATTTACATCACAACTTTCTTTGAAAATGAACCAAAGGCAGTCATGGAGGATTAAAATGTATGTTGGGAAGGGACCAAAGCCTTTGGAGATGATGCCATAAATGTGTATTTGATGATACACAAAGGAAGTAGTGATTAGCACATTGTAACTGAATCAGCAGATGAGAATTTTTTTTTGGTGTTGCTGCCCTATTGTATGTGTGTTTCTACATTTTAAAAATTATATGAGGGATTTCCCTGGTGGGCCAATGGTTAAGAATCAGCCTTGCAATGCAGAGGAGGCAGGTTTGATCCCTGGTCAGGGAACTAGGATCCCACATGCCACAGGGCAACTAAGCCCATGCTCCCACAACTAGAACCTGATTCAGTCAAATAAATAAATATTTTAAAAAAAGAAAGAAAGAAAGAAAAGGATTATGTGGCTGTAGGTTATTCTCTCCCTACTCTTTACCTGATATTTTATCACATCTATAAAGTGCATTAATTGAGGTAAAAATAGAACAGGGGAAACATACCCATTTTCTAAATATTATCTGAGAGCATTAAATCTTTTAAAATATCCTATGAAGGGTGCATACACCAATAACAATGTGTTTTTTAAAGTTTAAAGATTTTTTTAGAGAAGGTTCAGTTTCACAGCAAAATTCAGAGAAAGGTACAGAAATTTTCATGTGGTTCTTATTCCCACATACGTATAACCTCCTTCTTTATCATCATCTTCCACCATGGGGGTACTTCTGTTACCTCTGATGAATCTATAGTGACATCCTAAGTATTTAAGGTCCATAGTTTACCTTATAGTTAGTTCACTTTCAGGGTTGTACAGTTTGTGACATTGGAGAAACATATAATGACATGTATCCATTATTAACGTTTTCCATTTATTTTTGTTTAGTTTCTTTTAAAGGAAACTTCATACTGTTCTCCACATGGGCTGTACCAGTTTACATTCTTTCTAACAGTGATGTTCCCACCAAGGAGGCTTCCCTTTTCTCCAGACCCTTTTCAGCACTTATTATTTGTAGATTTCTTTGATGGTGGGCATTCTGTTGTAAGGTGATATTTCATTGCAGTTTTGATTTGCGTTTCTCTGATGATTAGTGATGCTGAGCATCTTTTCATGTGCCTCTTGACCATCTGTATGTCTTCTTTGAGGAAATGTCTGTTTAGGTCTTCTGCCCATTTTTTGATTGGGTTGTTTGTTTTTTGGGTACTCAGTTACATGAACTATTTGTAAATTTTGGAGACTAATTCCTTGTCAGTCACATCCTTCACAAATATTTTCTCCCATTCTGTGGGCTTTTTTGTTTTATTTGTGGTTTCCTTTGCTGTGCAAAAGCTTTTGAGTTAAATTAGATCTGATTTGTTTGCTTTTGCTTTTATTTCCATTACTATAGTAGATGGATCAAAAAAGATGTTATTGAGATTTATGTCAAATAGTGTTCTGCCTATGTTTTTCTCTAGGAGTTTTATAGTATTCAGACTTAATCATATGAAAACCAAAGACCCTTCTCAATGTACTTTTTAATACTTCCAAGTTCAATGGTACATGGAGTTCAAGGGACTGAAATATTTCTTGAGACATCTGGTACCCACGTATTGACTATTCTTTTAGAATTCAAATTCTTTGAATTAAAAAATTGACTGGTAAAAAAAAAATAAAAGGTTCCCACAAATAGTTTTCACTGTCCAGAAAATCCTCTAGACACAGAATATTCATAGCCTCACCTCTGCCAATCCTTGGATAACACTGAAATTTTTTAAATTAATTCTTACTAGAGTACACTTGCTTTACAAAGTTGGGTTAGTTTATACTGCACAGCAAAATGAACCAGTCATGCATATACATATACCTGCTCCCTTTGGGGCTTCTTTCTGACCCAGGTCGCCACAGAGCGTTGAGCAGACTTCCCTGTGCTATAGAGTGCATTCTCATCAGTTACCTATTTTATACATAGCATCAATAGTGTATGCATGTCAATCCCAATCTCCCAATTCATCCCCCTCACGCCCTTTCCCCCCTTGGTGTCCATACATTTCTTCTCTATGTCTTTGTCTCTGCTTCTAGTTTGAAAATAGGATCATCTATACCTTTTTTCTAGATTCCACATATATGTGTTGATATATGATATTTTTCTTTTTTTTTTTTTACTTAAGCTCAACATTCAAAAAACTGAGTTCATGACACACACTCCCATCACTTCACAGCAAATAGATGGGGAAAAGGAGGAAACAGTGATGTAAGACAAACGTAGAGACAAGGAGAGCGAGCTGGGCAGTCAGGCAGAGAAAGATTTATTATAGGAAGAGAGAAAGTGGCTGGCTTTAGAGAGAAGCCAGCCAGTGCTCCCCCTTTACAGCCAACCCTTCTTATACCCTATTGAGGGGAAATTGTGCCCTGAAGGGAGGGGGGCCTTAGTGTATCTTTAGCCCGCAGCTGGGGTCTTGTTATCAGGGAGTTCAAGGGGTCTCATGGTTGGGGGGGGTGTCGCGTAGTCTTGAAAAACTGGCACCAGCAGGGGGAAACAGGATATCACCTTAAGGAAAAAACAGGATGCCACCAGGGCAATTTGGTCACTGTGACTTCATCCACTGTTTGCCAGGTCACCACAACAGGCCATTTTTAAACTCTACACTATGAGCCCCTTGTAAACGCTAACAAGAGACAGACTTTACTTTCCTGGACTCCAAAACCACTGTGGATGGCGACTGCAGCCACAAAATTAAAAGACGCTTGCTCTGTGGAAGAAAAGCTATGGCAAACCTAGACAGCATATTAAAAAGCAGAGACATTACTTTGCCAGCAAAGGTCTATCTAGTCAAAGCTATGGTTTTTCCCATAGTCAGGTATGGATGTCAGAGTTGGACCATAAAGAAGGCTGAGCGCTGAAGAACTGATGCTTTCAAATTGTGGTACTAGAGAGGACTCTTAAGAGTCCCTTGGACTGCAAGGAGATCAAACCAGTCTATCCTAAAGGAAATCAACCCTGAATATTCATTGGAAGGACTGATGCTGAAGCTGAAGCTCCAATAGTTTGGCCACTTGATATGCAAATTGACTGAATGCAAAAGGAGAAGGGGGTGGCAGAGGATGACATGGTTAGATATCATCACCAATTCAATAGACATGAATTTGAGCAAACTCCTGGGGATAGTAAAGGACAGGGGAGCCTGGTGTGCTGTAGTCCGTGGGATCTCAAAGAGTCGGACACAACTTAGTGGCCAAACAACGTAAGATGAGGTGATTATTTCATCTTTATGCAAGAAAAGGAGAGCCTGGGTACTCTGCAACCATGACTTATGAGAGTGTAGGGGCTTACAGTTGGGAAGCATGCAGTAATGGGTGCAGCAAAGGTCACCAGCCACCAGCTGGGATTGTTAAAAAGAGCCAAACAAAGGTAAAAGATGGAGGAGACACTGTATACAAAGACACAAAGGTGCTCACCAGGACAGGGATGCTCTGGGTGGCTCTAGGTTTTGGGGAGGATCTTGAAGAGATGCTGGTCCTATGAACGTATTGCACCCTTTGCTTGTGGCTGTCCAAGAGGAAACCCATGGAGACACTGGACCAGACCGTGAGCACCAGACATGAAACAGCAGGAAGTAAAAACCATCCTACATTCAGTAAGACTTTGATTCTGTTATGAATCAAACCATAACACAATCCCAAATCTTTCTTCTTTGTGATGTTTCTGTTACTCCAATGATCTTTCACATACCTAGTAAATCGAATATTTATCAGCATGTGCACAACCCAGCAGAGGAAAATAGTGGATCCAATGTACGTGGGAGCTTTCATTTTAAGCTGTCCTCACCTGGAGTTCCTGGGACTGATGGTGATGGCCTGGCAGACCCTCAAGAGGCAGATGCTACCAATGGACACTCCCCTGGCCATTCTGTGGATATAGTAAACAATTTTGCATTCAGTATCATTGAGAAAATATTTCCACCCAAACGCTTCCATTGTCCTTGGGGTTCCTGTAGAGAGCATGACCAAGGAGTTGGCTATAAGCAGATACTCCATGATCAGCTCTGTGGATCTTAGCCTGCACCCAGTGAAGTGAAGGAAGAGATAATGGTAAAGAAGAGAGAAATTTCCCAGGATTCCAAATATATTCTGGGATAAGTAGATTTAAGATAAGATAAGATAATTCTTAAGATAAGAATTCTATTACAAAATCTCTGGTGGCCATCCTTCCAGTTCTCTGTGAAGGATATTTGCCTTCTGAGCTAGAGTTTCCTGCACAGAAAAATGGGCCACATGCATTACACCAAGTGAAATTTAATCTTGTCCACTTATTATTCATTTCCACAGAGATAATTACCTTCTTGTTTTTATTTTACTAAGAGGTTTCCAAGATTTTAATGTACAAATTTTAAAGAGCTCTTATATATATCATATGATATCACTTATATGTGGAATCTAAAACAAAATTGTACAAATGAACCTATATATGAAATAAAAATTGAATCACAGATGTAGAAAACAAACATAGTTACTGAGGGGGAAGTGGGGAAGGGATAAATTGGAAATTTGCGATAGATATGTACATGCCGAAGTAGTGAAAGTGTTAAGTTGTCAGTCATGTCTGACTCTTTGTGACCCCATGGACTGTAGCCCGCCAGGCTTCTCTGTCCATGGAATTCTCCAGGCAAGAATGCTGGAGTGCGTAGACATTTCCTTCTCCAGGGGATCATCCCAACCCATTCTTTACCACCTGAGCCACCAGGAAAGCCCCATATACACACTACTAGATGTAAAATAGACAACTGATAAGGACCTCCTGCACAGCACAGGAGACTCTACTCAGTACTCTGTAATGATCTATATGGGAAAAGAACCTAAAAGAGAGTGGATACATGTCTATGTATACTGATTCCCTTTGCTGTTCTGCAGAAACTAATGCAACATTACAAATCAACCATGCTGTGTGGAGTCTTGCCCCAAGGCCACAGACATGGAGCCCAGGAGCAAGGTCAGCTCTGGAACTGTCTGAGCCCCTTTGTTGTTGTTCAGTCGCTCACTTGTGTCTGACTCTTTGCGACTCCATGGACTGCAGCACTCTGGGTTTCCCTGTCCTTCAGTATCTCCTAGAGTTTGCTCAACTCATATCCAGTGAGTTGGTGATGCCATCCAACCATCTCATTCGCTGTCACCCCCTTCTCCTCCTGCCTTCAATCTTTTCCAGCATCGGGGTCTTTTCCAGTGAATTGGCTCTTCACATCAGGTGGCCAAAGTATTGGGGCTTCAGCTTCAGCATCAGTCCTTCCAATGAATATTCAGGATTGACTTCCTGTAGGCTTGACTGGTTTGATCTCCTTGCTGTAAAGGGACTCTTAAGAGTCTTCTCTGTCACCACAGGTCAAAGGCATCAATTCTTCGGCACTTGGCCTTCTTTATGGTCTAACCCACACATCCATACGTGACTATTGGAAAAACCCCTTTGTAACCATTGCCAAAAGCTCTGCCCCCACCTCCTGCCATCATCACCAGCAGACTTCCTAACCCCAAATTAGACAAAAATGCCCATCCTGGTAGTCACCCTATAGTGCCCTATCCAATAACCTAATGCTAGCCTTCCAGCAGGAATCTTGTTTGTCTTGAGGCTATAAAAATCAGTTACTAACCCACGAAAAGCACAGGCTCTCTCCAGCCAGCTGCATTTGTAGCAGCTTCATTATCCCGGCTCCCTGCTCTTAATAAGTGTGCTCCCTTCTGAAATACTCTGTGTCTGGAAATTCTTTTCCAACCCATGCTCAGACTGCCCCCACAAACTCAAATAAAAAATTAACGTAAAATGAATAAAATAAAAACAGAAAAAAAATCTGAGAAAAAGAGCTCTCATAAATGAGTGAGTCACTGCTTTGAAGGTCTAGATAGCATATTAAAAAGTGGAGACATCACTTGGCTGACAAAGATCTGTATAGTCAAAGCTACGGTTTTTCCAGTAATCATGTATGGATGTGAGAGTTGGACCATAAAGAAGGCTGAGTGTCAAAGAATCGATGCCTTCAAACTGTGGTGCTGGAGAAGACTCGTAAGGGTCCCCTGGGCAGCAAGGAGATCAAATCAGTCAATCCTAAAGGAAATCAACCCTGAATATTCATTGGAAGGATTAATGCTGAAGCTGAAGCTTCAATATTTTGGCTACCTAAGGTGATGAGCTAAGTAACTGGAAAAGAACCTGATGTTGGGAAAGATTGAGGGCAAGAGGAGAAGGAGGTGACAGAGGATGAGATGGTTGGATGGCATCACTGACTCAATGAACATGAGTCTGAGCAAACTCAGGGAGATGGTAAAGGACGGGGAAGCCTGGCATGACTTAGCAACTAAACCAGCATAGGCAAGAAAGGAGTTAAACCTGACTTGGCTCGTAACAAATCTAGCACATTTAATCACTGTGATATCTGACAAATCCAGGTAGCTCTGTTCTCCCAATAGTTTAAATAGATATTGAGCTCTTTTGGTAATGTGTCATTATATTTTGGGCTTCCCTGGTGGCTCAGTGGTAAAGAAACTGCCTGACGATGCAGGAGATATGGGTTCAATCCCTACGTCAGGAAGATCCCCTGGAGAAAGAAACGGCAACCTACTCCAGTATTCTTTCCTGGGAAATCCCAATGACAGAGGAAGCTGGTGGGCTATAGTCCATGGGGTCACAAAGAGTCGGACATGACTTACAGCTAAACAACAACAATTGATAGTAGAATATTTTTAGATGAGTGAAAGTATCATGGTATACTTGAGCCTGACTGGGGCTATCTGAAACTCATTACTATAAATGTACACTTTTCTTATGTGCTGATTCCTTTTCTTCAATAGGGAAAACAGTCTCATCAATTTAACAGACCTAAGACGTTTTCTCTTGCCTGGAAAATCCCAGGGACAGAGGAGCCCGGTAGGCTGCAGTCCACGGGGTCACTAAGAATCGGACGTGACTGAGTGACTTTACTTTCACTTTTCACTTTCATGCATTGGAGAAGGAAATGGCAACCCACTCCAGTATTGCCTGGAGAATCCCAGGGACAGGGGAGCCTGGTGGGCTGCCGTCTATGGGGTCACACAGAGTCGGACACGACTGAAGCGACTTAGCATAGCAAAAAAGACATTTTCTACTACTACTACTAAGTCGCTTCAGTCGTGTCCGACTCTGTGCGACCCCATAGACGGCAGCCCACCAGGCTCCCCCGTCCCTGGGATTCTCCAGGCAAGAACACTGGAGTGGGTTGCCATTTTCTTCTCCAGTAAGACATTTTCAGGAGGTAACAATTACTGTCATTTTCAGGAGGTAACAATCACTGTCTCCAGTAAGCACTTCATATACTCAGAGATAAAGCAAACAGTTTTATACCAGGAACTATCATTTGGGTTCACCATTTCTGCACAGGACTAAGTGACCTGTAGATTCATCTTACTCATTACTAGAAGCAGAAGTTGTCATAGGCACACACACCTGCAATAACCCTGACAATTTAATCTATGATTTCAGAAATGAGGCTGAACTTCAGACTGAGTTCAAAACTACAGTTCTTAAGGACTCCCCTGGTGGCACAGTAGATAAGAATCCAGCTCCCAGTGCAGGGGGCACAGGTTCAATCCTTGGCCCGTCCGGGAAGATTCCATATGCCCTTGAGCAACTAAGCCTGTGTGCCGGCACTTTTGAGCCTGCTCTCTAGAGCGGCACACTGCAACTACTGAGCCCACATGCTGCAAATACTGAAGACTGAGTGCCTAGAATCTGTGCTCTGCAGCAAGAGAAGCCACTGCAATGAGAAGCCTGGGCACCACAACAAGGAGTGGCCCCTGCTCACCCCGACTAAAACCCCATGCACCAATGAAGACTCAGTGCAACCAAAAATAAACAAATAAAAGAAAAAAAACCCATTGTGTATATGTACCACAGCTTTCTTATCCATTCATCTGCTGATGGACATCTAGGTTGCTTCCATGTCCTGGCTATTATAAACAGTGCTGCAATGAACATTGGGGTACATGTGTCTCTTTCAATTCTGGTTTCCTCAGTGTGTACGCCCAGCAGTAGGATTGCTGGGTCATAAGCAGTTCTATTTTTAGTTTTTTAAGGAATCTCTACACTGTTCTCCATAGTGGCTGTACTAGTTTGCATTCCCACCAACAGTGTAAGAGGGTTCTTCCCTTTTCTCCACAGCTTCTCCAGCATTTATTGCTTGTAGACTTTTGGATCGCAGCCGTTCTGACTGGGGTGAAATGGTACGTCATTGTGGTTTTGATTTGCATCTCTCTGATAATGATACACAATGGAATATTACTCAGCCATTAAAAAGAATACATTTGAATCAGTTCTAATGAGGTGGATGAAACTGGAGCCTATTATACAGAGTGAAGTAAGCCAGAAAGAAAAACACCAATACAATATACTAACGCATATATATGGAATTTAGAAAGATGGTAACGATAACCCTGTATGTGAGACAGCAAAAGAGACACATGTATAGAACAGTCTTTTGGACTCTGTGGGAGAGGGAGTAGGTGGGATGATTTGGGAGAATGGCATTAAAACATGTATAATATCATATATGAAACAAATGGCCAGTCCAGGTTCGATGCATGATACTGGATGCTTGGGGCTGGAGCACTGGGACAACCCAGAGGGATGGTATGGGGAGGGAGAAGGGAGGGGGGTTCAGGATGGGGAACACGTGTATACCCGTGGCAGATTCATGTTGATGTGTGGCAAAACCAATACAATATTGTAAAGTAATTAGCCTCCAATTAAGGTAAATAAATTTATATTTTAAAAAAAGAAAGAAAAAAACCCTACAGTTCTTAAGAAAATTAAAAGTCAAGCTGCATTATCACTCACATTCAATGCCGGAATCAAAGTCATTGTGGATTACACTAAATTATACACTATAAATTCAGAGCAGTCATGGATTGCTGTTGGATCTCTAGTCCTGGCCTCTTTTTACTGGCCCAGCTCAAGAGTCAGAATCCTTTCTGTGTGGCTTTGGCACTGGACTAGATTTGAACCCTGAAGAATTTCTTTTTTATCTGAAATAACCACTTACCCCAGTTCCTGATACTCCTTGTCTGCAGACTCTTCCCCTCAGATTGAAATAGAAAATGGGTATCTGACTCCTTTCTGTTGCCAGGACACTGTGGGAGGAGCTGTGCTGGTTTGAAAATCAGCACCTGTGTTAGACAGAGGCAGTCACACCCCTAGATATGGGTTTGTGATTCCATGACCTCCTCTTCCCTCAGAATTGCGATTATCTTTTCACTTTTGGCTGCAATGAGAGGTAGGTTCATGGAACAAGAGGATACTTGTGTAAAACTTTAAATTAACTTTCTAAAAACTGTTAATTACCCTCCCTCCAAAAAATTACAATCAACTTGTCATTCCCAAAGAGACCACTGCAGTGCTCTGAGAGGCTTTTTCTTTTATACAATCTGGGGAGGCAGACAGGTTCTCATATGGAATGAGCAGAAAATGCTGAGTTGACAGCTGAGAGCCTGGCAATGAAACTCTTGTATTGTGCTGACATCTTTGTTCCTCTGAGAAATTTTTCTACCCAACAGTGAATTCTTTCCTGACCCCTGAGCTTCAGCATCGCTTTAGTATGATCAGAGAAATAGAACCAAACTGCCTGAGGATTTCTAAGCCCTATAATTAAAAGGAAGACCATGATGACAGCAATTTTCATATTAAAAATTATTGTATATATTTGTGCAACTCAATGCCAACTAATTTGGAAGTCTAGGTGGTGATAAAGATGTTTTCCACTAAAATATGTTTTACCAATATGGACCCATTCCCGAGTAGTTACAGAAAGCCTAAATAGAAACATGTCCACAGAAAGATGGAAATTTATAAATTTCTCCCCCTAAAAGTACCCCCAATAGTAAGTTAACAGGTGCTTTCTTGTTTAGTCTCTCAGTCATGTCCGACTCTTTGCAACCCCATGGACTGCAGCACACCAGCCTTCCTTGTCTTTCACTATCTCTAAGAGTTTGCTCAAACTCGTGTCCATTGAATCAGTGATGCCATCCAACCATCTCACCCTCTGTCATCCCCTTCTCCTCCTGACTTCAATCTTTCCCAGCATCAAGGTCTTTTCCAATGAGTCGGCTCTTTGCATCAAGTAGCCAAAGTATTGGAGCTTTAGCTTCAACATCAGTTCTTCCAATGAATATTCAGGGTTGGTTTTCTTTAGGACTGATTGATCTCCTTGCAGTCCAAGAGACTCTCAAGAGTCTTCTCTTGCACCGCAGTTTGAAAGCATCAATTCCTTTGCGCTCAGCCTTCTTTATGGTCCAACTCTCACATCCGTATATGACTACTGGAAAAACCATAGCTTTGACTATACAGACCTTTGTCAGCAAAGTGATGCCTCTACTTTTTAATATGCTATGTTTGTTTTGATTGTGTGGATCACAACAAACTGGAAAATTCTTAAAGAGATGGGAATACCAGACCATCTTACCTGCCTCCTGAGAAATCTATACACAGGTCAAGAAGCAACAGTTAGAACTGGACATGGAAAAATGGACTGGTTCCAAATTGGGAAAGGAGGATGTCAAGGCTGCATATTGCCACCCTGTTTATCTAACTTATATGTAGAATGCAGGGCTGGATGAAGCACAGGCTGGAATCATGATTGCTGGGAGAAATAACAATAACCTCAGATATGTAGATGACACCACCCTTATGGCAGAAAGTGAAGAGGAACTGAAGAGACTCTTGATGAAAGTGAAAGAGGAAGGTGAAACAGCTGGCTTAAAACTCAACATTCAAAAAACTAAGACTGTGGCATCCAGTACCATCACTTCATGGCAAATAGATGGGGAAGCAATGGAAACAGTGACAGACTTTATTTTCTTGGGCTCCAAAATCACTGTAGACTGTGACTGCAGCCATGAAATTAAAGAAACTTGCTCCTTTGAAGAAAAGCTATGACCAATCTAAACAGCATATTAAAAAGCAGAGACATTGCTTTGCTGACAAACATCTGTCTAGTCAAAGCTATGGTTTTTCCAGTAGTCATATACAAATGTGAGAGTTGGACCATAAAGTTGAGCACCAAAGAATTGATGCTTTTGAACTGTGGTGTTGGAGAAAACTCTTGTGAGTCCCTTGGACTGCAAGGAGATCCAACCAGTCCATCCTAAAGGAAAGCAGTTCTGAATATTCATTGGAAGGACTGATGCTGAAGCTGAAACTCCAATACTTTGGCCACCTGATATGAGGAACTGACTCATTGGAAAAGAATCTGATGCTGGGAGGAGAAGGGGATGACAGAGGATGAGATGGTGGATGGCATCATCGACTTGATGGAGATGAGTTTGAGCAAGCTCTGGGAGTTGGTGATGGACAGGGAATCCTGTGTGCTGCAGTCCATGGGGTCACAAAGAGTCAGACACAACTGAGCAACTGAACTGAACTGTCATAGCTTTTCTTCCAAGGAGCAAGCATCTTTTCATTTCATGGCTGCAGTAACAATCTGCAGTGATTTTGGAGCCCAAAAAAAGAAAATCTGTCATTGTTTCCAATTTTCCCAGATCTAAGTCTGTTGCTGCTGCTGCTGCTAAGTCGCTTCAGTCGTGTCCGACTCTGTGCAACCCCATAGACGGAAGCCCACCAGGCTCCACTGTCCGTGGGATTCTCCAGGCAAGAACACTGGAGTGGGTTGCCATTTCCTTCTCCAATGCATGAAAGTGAAAAGTGAAAGTGAAGTCACTCAGTCGTGTCTGAGTCTTAGCAACCCCATGGACTGCAGCCCACCAGGCTCCTCCATCCATGGGATTTTCCAAGCAAGAGTACTGGAGTGGGGTGCCATTGCCTTCTCCAGATATAAGTCTGGGAAAGTATAACCTCTGTCTAGTGGTGTTAGTGTTCTGTGCTGCCCAGAAACTCTTCTAACTCAGGAGGACAGAATTTTATTTTCTGGATTCTCAGAAGCCTACTGTATTTGCCACATTCTCCTATCTGTCATTTGTTCATCAGAACACCACCTCCCCCCACCCCACTAGCAGCCTAAGACTTTGGAGGGATCCAAGAGAGCTTCCATGCAGTTTCCTCCATGCATTTCCAGAGAGCTCTCCTGTGTGCTCTCAATGAGTTGTGTGTTCCTCACTAAGAAAAACAGCGTCACACAGCATCTGGGGCTTCCTTGGTGGCTCAGTGGGTAAAAAAAGTCCTTGCACCAATGCAGGAGACACAGGTTCGATCCCTGATCTAGGAAGATCCCACATGCCTTGGAGCAACTGAACCCCTGAACCGTAACTATTGATTCTGTGCTCTAGGGCCCGGGAGCCACAACTACTGAGCCCAGGAGCTGCAGCTACTGAAGCCTGTATGCCCTACAGCCTGTGCTCCGCAACAAGAGAAGCTACCACAATGAGAACCCCACACACTTCGAGGAAGAGTAGCTCCCCTCTTCACAACTAGAGAGTAGGCCCTGCTCACCACAGCTACAGAAAAGCCTGCACAGCAATGAAGGCCCAGCACAGCCAAAAATAAATAAATTTATTTTTTTTAAAGGATGTTTTTGCGCATCTTGGTCAGTTATAACTGCCTGAATGAAACCTCTAGAACTTGATGCTGTTCCCCTTTTATCTCAGTTAAGGGATCAGAAAGTTTCATTCAAATCTCCTAAGTGGCATCAATTTCTTTAGTTAAAATTAATTTCTAAATACATGAGAAAATTCAAAAGCACTCATAAAATCCTATCAGGTCCTGCATGGACGACACACGTGAGAACACCAAGAACTCTGTAGTCATAACACAGAGAAGGAAGGCTCATGAGTGTGACTCATGTAGCAAAAATATCTACAAGGAAAATACAAAAACTGGAGATAACTCAGCAATAAAACACATAGATTTTTCTCCTAAATTTAGAGTCTCAGTTTGTGCCACAAGATAGCAGGTACCCTCTCTCCACACGAAGAATTCTTCATCCTGTGTATTTTCTACCTCTTACTTCAGATTATAGCCTCAATCTATTGAATTCTTTTTCTTTTTCAAAACTAATTTTATTTATTTATCTTTGGCTGTGCTGGGTCTCGGAGAAGGCGATGGCACCCCACCCCAGTACTCTTGCCTGGAAAATCCCATGAACAGAGGAGCCTGGTGGGCTGCAGTCCATGGGGTCGCTAAGAGTCGGACATGACTGAGCGACTTCCCTTTCACTTTTCACTTTCATGCATTGGAGAAGGAAATGGCAACCCACTCCAGTGTTCTTGCCTGGAGAATCCCACGGACTGGGGAGCCTGGTGGGCTGCCGTCTATGGGGTTGCACAGAGTCGGACACGACTGAAGCGACTTAGCAGCAGCAGTGCTGGGTGTGCATTGCTGTGTGGTCTTTTCTCTAGCTGCAGTGAGGTGGGGCTACTCCCTAGTTGTGGTTGAGGGCTTCTCATTGCAGTGGCATCTCTTGTTGAGGAGCACGGGTTCCAGGTGTGTGGGCTTCAGTAGCTGAGGGCTCAGGAGTTGTGGCTTGTGGGCTCTGGCCACGGGTTCTATAGCTGCGGCCACAGGCTTAGTTACTCTGCAGCATGCACTGGTTCCAAATAGGAAAAGGAGTACGTCAAGGCTGTATATTGTCACCCTGCTTATTTAACTTATATGCAGAGTACATCATGAGAAGCACTTGGCTGGATGAAGCACAAGCTGGAATCCAGATTGCTGGGAGAAATATCAATAACCTCAGATATACAAATAACACAACCCTTATGGCAGAAAATGAAGAACCTCCTGACTAAAGTGAAAGAGGAGAGCGAAAAAGTTGGCTTAAAGCTCAACATTCAGAAAACCAAGATCATGGCATCCAGTCCTATCACTTCATGGCAAATAGATGGGGAAACAGTGGAAACAGTGGCAGAATTTATTTTTGGGGGCTCCAAAATCACTGCAGATGGTGACTGCAGCCATGAAATTAAAAGATGCTTACTCCTTGGAAGGAAAGTTATGACCAACCTAGACAGCATATTAAAAAGCAGAGACATTAGTTTGTCAACAAAGGTCTGTCTAGTCAAGGCTATGGTTTTTCCAGTGGTCATGTATGGATGTGAGAGTTGGACTGTGAAGAAAGCTGAGCACCAAAGAATTGATGCTTTTGAACTGTGGTGTTGGAGAAGACTCTTGAGAGTCCCTTGGACTGCAAGGAGATCCAACCAGTCGATCCTAAAGGAGATCAGTCCTGGGTGTTCATTGGAAGGACTGATATTGAAACTGAAACTCCAATACTTTGGCCACTTGATGCAAAGAGCTGACACATTTGAAAAGACCCTGATGCTGGGAGGGATTGGGGGCAGGAGGAGAAGGGGACGACAGATGAGATGGCTGGATGGCATCACCAACTCGATGGACATGAATTTGAGTGAACTCTGGGAGTTGGTGATGGACAGGGAGGCCTGGTGTGCTGCAGTTCATGGGGTCGCAAAGAGTTGGACATGACTGAGCGGCTGAACTGAACTGATGAGGGATCTTCCCAGATCAGGGATCAAACCTATGTCTTCTGCCTTGTTTTTGTTGTTCTGTTGCTCAGTCATGTCTGACTCTTTGCCTTAGTAGACAGATTCTTTACCACTGAGCCACCAGGGAAGCCCCTGAAGTATTTTTCTTTTAATTACAGATACTCTATAATGCACCCATCAGCTTCAGTGTATTTGTTCACTTCTTATAATTGCCTAGGCAACACGATCACTTATGAAGTTTCCAGATTTTCTCCTGATCAATTGTCACAATAAACTGTTTAACCCTGATGAAGTCAATTATAAGAAATGAAAGAAAAAATCAGAAAAACACAGATTCTCTTAGTGTTCCTCTCAAATTAAGAAGGAAGGAATGGAACATATTAAACAAAATCAAATTAATATGCTTATGGGGAAATTAATCTCATCTTGAAGCTAATTTCTGACCTCTATGAAATTTAATAAAAGCTATTCTTAAAATCCTTGAGCAGATAAGTAAAGTTCATAAATTTTGAACTAAAAAAAACCCCACAAAATAGATTTTTCATAATTAACAGGCCAGTAAGCAAAATAGGATCTGCATGGAAAGAATCTCAAAACAAGGATTCATGAAATATGGGAGAAATGAATTCACTGAAAAGTAAACAAATTAGATTTACTTTATAAACCTAAGGCTTTTAGTTAGTAACTCATCAAAAGTTTTGAAATGACCAGTTTTGATTTAACATTTCTAAACTCTGCTTCCCTGGTGGCTCAGAGGTTAAAGCGTCTGCCTGGAATGCGGGAGACCTGGGTTCGATTTCTGAGTCAGGAAGATTCCCTGGAGAAGGAAATGGCAAACCCACTCCAGTACTCTTGCCTGGAGAATCCCATGGAGGAAAGAGCCTGGTAGGCTACAGTCCACGGGGTCACAAAGAGTCGGACACGACTGAGCGACTTCACTTCACTTCACTTCAAACTCTGCAAAAGACATGTGTATAAACACATATACCCACACTGCTCTTCTTCTTAGGTTTCATACTATTAAAATATACCTCCATATATTTACATTTTGCATTCAGTATAGGTCAAAACCATGAAATACTGTGTTCCATAAGTTGAGACAAAGAACATGTGCAAAGAAATAGATAGCATGCTGCTGCTGCTAAGTCGCTTCAGTCGTGTCCGACTCTGTGCGACCCCATAGACGGAAGCCCACCAGGCTCCCCCATCCCTGAGATTCTCCAGGCAAGAACACTGGAGTGGGTTGCCATTTCCTTCTCCAATGCATGAAAGTGAAAAGTGAAAGGGAAGTCGCTCAGTCGTGTCCGACTCTTAGCAACCACATGGACTACAGCCTACCAGGCTCCTCCGTCCATGGAATTTTCCAGGCAAGAGTACTGGAGTGGGGTGCCATTGCCTTCTCCATAGATAGCATAAAATTGTATAAATATGATTCCAGATTTTGATAAATATGGCTTTAATTATAAATTTTGTGACTTTCTTAAATTTACATGTGTTAAAAGGAACCTCCAGCAGGAATAGAGAGTCTCAGTTCAACAAAAAAGCACAATGGAAATTGATGCAGATGAGTTTATTACTCAAGGTCTTGAGTGAATTAACAGCAAGACTTGAGGGCCCCCTGAGGGAGGTCAAGGCTAGAACCAGGCAGAGAAAGCTCCAGTACTTGGGGTTCAGGCCTTTCTAAGGGACCCTGCTGTGGGCTCCCCAGGCTGAGCATGTATGGGTCCATTCGAACCAAGAGGAGCAGGATTCTGGTGAGCGCTGTGAGGGTGTCATTGAAGGGGGGCCTGTGAATAGACCCTGGGGTTCAGCAAGACTGCTGATCTCAAGGAAGGTGGTCATCTAGTGGAGGTGCTCACAGGACTGGCTGGTGTGAGTTCAAGGACCTGCAGGCTGCCTGCTCCCCAGACGGACGCTAAGGCAGCAACAGCACGGGGCAGTCAGGGAAGCTCTCAACAGTACTCTGTATGATCCTTCTTATTAGAACTGTCACCATGTCCCAGCAGTTACAGAGAAGGGGCGGGGGAAGATACATTGTAGAAATTATGGAAAATATGTGACATTATTTGAGGATTAAGGGCAGTAAGGAAACTAATTTCTATAGATGCCATCCCTCTGTGCTAGCAAATAGTTTATACTCGATTCTTCCCTGCAGCCTTAAACAAGGTGGGAGAGGTTACAGTTGGTGGTGGGTTAACACTTCATTCCACATCAACTGTAACACTAAAAACCACTCAGTTTTATTAATTAACATATATTAATAGCACATACAGTTGACATAAAACCTTTTACAGTTCACTGTGGGATCCTTGATCAAAATAACTGATTACAAGCACAGAGAAAGATATTCATTCCTTTGATATAATGATCTGAGAAAAGTATTTCTATCATAAATACAGAATGGAGACTAATTGTTTCATAAACAGGAACCTATGTTAATCACATGACTCTTCCAGGAAGGGTGTCCAGTACTTTTCTAGGGTATCAGAGATGTCATTATTTCATGTCAACCAATATTCTGTTGATATTATAAACATATATATAAAGATATATCAAGATTTAAGTGAACTGTTGATATTATAAACATACATCAAGATTTTGGAGATATTACAAAGATATACCAAGATTTCAGTGAACTGTCATTGTTTCATCCTTAAAAAACAAGTGACATAACTAGTGAAAACTTAGAACAAACCTGTCTTACTTTAATACACAGAATAATTCCCTGATCACTGACATCATGGTGACCTCCAGGGATATTTGACTTCAGTGACAGAATGCCTCCATTTAGATGTTCACTGTACATTTTACATTACTGTGTCCTTAATCTTCTAATGAATAAATATAAATCATGCCCACCTAATACACAAGGGCTTCTCTTATCTTTAAGGCATCAACCATCAAAAACATAAGTTCATATACAGTAATTCTCCTTTAGATTGAATTCAGAGAAGAGCAACTGATGAAATGCCTTCTAGTACACATTCTCTGATACTTATTTAGATTTGATTATTGATTAACTACCTTCCTACATCTGTTTTTACATCATTCACACATCTTTCTTGTATAAACACACGCTCATGTTTTCTAAAGTGTATATTTCGGACAAATCTCTTTCATCACTTATTATAGTACTAGGGTTTCTCTTCAATATGTGTTCTCTGATGTTGAGTGAGGTGAGAGCTCTGATTAAAGCCTTTGCCACTTTCCTTACATTTAGGTTTTTAAGTTTCTCTGAAGGATGAATTCTCTGATGTTGATCAAGACTTGAGCTTTGGGTAAAGGCTTTGCCATGTTTCTTTACATCTGGATGATTTCTGCCCAATGTGAATTCGCTGATGTTGAGTAAGGCTTGAAATTTGGTAAGATTTTGCCACAATCCTTACATTTAAAAGGTTTCTCTCCAAGTACGAATTATCTGATGTCTAGAAAGACTTGACTTCTGATTAAAGGCTTTCCCACATTCTGTACATTTATAAGCCTTCCTTGTAGGATGAATTTGCTCATGTTGAGCAAGATGTGATTTATAATTAAAGGCTTGGCCATAATATTCACGTTTATAAGGTTTCTCTCTAGTATGGATTCGCTGATGTTGAGTAAGACTTGAGCTGTGCCTGAAGGCTTTGCCACACTGCACAGTCATACTGCTTCTCCCCAGGATGAATTATCTGGTGTTGAGTTAGGCTTCCATGCCGCCTAAAAGACTTGTCCCATTCTGTGCATTTATAAGGCTCCTTTTCAGTGTGAATTTGCTGATGTTGAATAAGATGTGAGCCACAGATAAAGGCTTTGGCACATTCTCTGCATTTGTATAGAGTATCCCCAGTATGAATTCGCTGATGCATAGTGAGATATGAACACCTATTAAAGGCTTTGCCACATTCTCTACATCTGTAAGGCTTTTCTCCAGTATGAATTACCTGAGTAAGATTTGAGCAACAGGTATAGACTTTGCCACATTCCTTACATTTATAAGGTCTCTCCCCAGCATGGGTTCGTGGATGTTGAGTAAGACACGAGGGACAGATAAAGGCTTTGCCACACTCTGTACATTTGAAAGGCTTCCTTTCTGTGTAGATTTTCCTATGGCTACTTAGATTTAATGATTTAGTGACTATTTTCCCACATGCGTTACTCTTGTAATGTTTCTCCACATTCTCAATACTCTGCTGTTGAATAAGTTTACAAGACTGATTACAAACTTTACTATATTCACTACAATTATAAGCCTTCTTTCCAATATCCACACTTTTATACAGAGAAACATCTGCTCTTTGATAAAAGATATTCCTACATTTATTACTTCCAGAATCATTGTCTAAAAATTGATTTCCCTGGTGTTTCATGAAACTTGCGCCTTGGTCAATGTTATGTCCAGTTTCATTGAATAAATACTTTCTCACTCCATCATAAAGACTCTTGTAATTATTGGGAGTAGAGCTCTTGCTTAAAGCCTTACTCATTTTACGACACATGAAAAGTTATCCTGCATTAACTACACCCCATATGCATTGACCATTGATGTTTGAACAAAGTCTCTTCCATTATTATCAACATTGCAGATTTTGGAAAAGGGAAAAAATATTTGTTGTTTGAAGAATACTGAACTCTTGCTAAAGGGTCCTTCAAGCTGATTACACTGGGAATCTTTTCCCTCATTCAAAAATTTCTGGTCTTCAGACATATTTGAACGTACGTTTAATTGAATATTGCATTTAGAGTGGTTTGAATGATTATCTGCAGTAGAGACTAGATGACTTTCCAGATTTTCCACAGTTCCTTTCAGAGCACATGTATATGTCAAAAAATGATGTGGGTCTTTGCTGACAAACATACACTTCTCTGCAGATGTTAATGACTTAAATTGGTGTTTTTTCCAGTTTGATTCACAACCTTGATTTCTCTTGGCAGTAATGTTTACATTATGAGAAGCTGTCCCAGTTGGGTTATGTCCATCATAACAACCTCTCTGCCCTACACATGCCCTTGTATGTTCCCAGTCTTCCATTAAGTGTAAATTTACAAGGTGAAATATTTCATATATTTTTAGGTTTTCTATTGGGCATAAATCTTCAAAGCCTGGATTTCTTGGCATCACACACTGGGTGTGTAGAGAAGACGCAGCTGAAAGGGCAAATAATAAGTTATTCTACTTACTATTCTCAGTGAATATAGTTTACAATTTACATAAAACTGATACACCCTTAGCTAGATTAAGAATGAAACAGAGAAGGAAGGAGTCAAAATGACAGAGGATTAGGAAGACATGGAATTCATCTTTCTACACAAAGGCATCAATACATCTAGAAATGGATTAAGTCTCACAGAGCCCCTACTGAACACTAGCAGAAGACCATGGACACTTAAAAGGACAAGAAAGATTCTGTTTATCCAGGTGGGGCCAAAGAAAATGAAGGAAAGGGAAGAGGAGAGGAAGTGGGATGGGACCTGCAACCCTTGGGGGAGCTCAATGGGACGGAAGGGAGCCTCATTCTCTTATGGGAAGAGAAGGCAGAACCTGTTAGAGGCAGGCAGGACAGAGTGAGACCTCTACAGATGGTACTAACCACAGCCCTGCTCCCCAAGCCTGAGAGGGGTGTCCACCATTGCACACAAGGCCTGGGTCCTGAAATGTGGGGTTTGGAGAGCAGACCCAGGCAGAGGACTGCTGTTGACTGTGAGGAGACATCCTGAGGGGACAGGAGGGAGGGAGGAGCTCTGCAAACGGGAATGCTTGTGGAGGAAGCCTGAACTACCAGAGAAGCAGAGCAGCGTTGTTGAGTGATGCCCGAAGGGAAGAACCACCATTGCAGCCCCTCTCCTCCTATGCCAGCCCCTTCTGGAGAGGCACTAGCAAGGACTCCCACAGGGTTGGGTGATCTCACAACCCCAGCTGCTGCCTCCTCCCCTATGACCCTCCCCACCAGGGTGGACTCCTGTGCTCCAGGGCAGCCCTAGGAGCAGGTGCCTGTGGGTGGCCCACGTGCACTGAGGGGGTGGAAAACACAGCTGAGCCCCAGGGTCATGCATCTAAGGAAGACAAGTGAAATCTCACAGCTGCACAGACCACAATTTTATACCCCTACAATTGGCTTTGTCAACTCAGCACCTACAGAAAGCCTGATTAGACAATAAGGACTCCCACAGTCCTGATAGGTGTAGCTTTAGCAGCTGTAGACTTTGTGAGCTTGTACTTGAGGGAGCTGGACCACGCCAGTCTGAGCGGCCCCCATGGCGCCACAGCGGGTCCCGCTACATGAATGCAATCCTGGGCCCTTACTTTATTGGATCTATGCTGGTGACCCGCTGAAAACAACATCTGAGAGACACCAGGGCCGTATGCCAGCATGCCAATGGTTCAGGTGGGGCCAAGGGCGTGCCAACCAGGATCGCATGAGAGCTCGCACAAGGCATGAAACGTGACACACAGAACACTCCCCGAGGTGAACATCCCCAGAGGAGCAATCCTCAGCGGCTTCTCTCCCAGTGGGTGTGCTCCAGTCCCACCTGCCTCCACCACAGATTAGAATCACGGTGAAGAAACAGGTCTGGGGGCTTCTACTCCACAAACCAGGGAGCAGACCCCGCCACAGACAGGGCAGTGACAACCACAGAGCCAAGGGGAAGCTCCCCTCAATATTCAGGGCAGGCTCGGGTCACAATAACGGCAATCAAAAGCCATTCAAGGGGATAAGCGTACAAGCCTCTGCACCAACTTCACCCCCCAGGGGGCAGACACCAGGAGCAAGAGGAACTATTAACACGATCCTGCAGGCTGCAGAAAGGAGACCACAAGCACAGAAAACTTCACACAATGAGATGAAGAATGGAAAAGAAATATGTTGCAGAGAAAGGACCAAGATAAAAACCTACAAAAACAACTAAGTCAAGAATAGGTAGTTAATCTAACAATTACTTTTTGCTTTAACTAATCTTAAATTGAGATACCAAGCATTTTCACAGACACTAGGTGCCTATTAATTCTTTAACCCACTTTTTCCACATGTTTTCACTTGAGCATATTCTATTAGATGTTTGAATCTAAAAAGAAGTGATATTGGCAGAGAGCTAATCAGAAAGTGAGGATGTATAGGATAAAGTCCTGGGATGCTTCATAACAAACAAGACAAACTTAATAAAAGTAGTAGTTCTTATGAAATTAAATAAGAAGTGAGACTTTAAAAATGTGGTAAGAACACAGGGAACTCTACTCAGTGCTCTGTGGAGACCTAAGTGGGGAGGAAATCTAAAAAAGTATATATATATATGATTCTCTTTGCTATACAGCAGCACATTGTTAAACAGCTACACTCAAATAAAAAATTTTTTAAAGATTTCTTCACATAATCTAAAAAGCTTAATAGTGAGAAACAACTGGAAAAAATATGGTAGAAAATGTTCTAAGCTCTCATGCCAATTTATTTTAACATTCTTTGAGTTAAATGAATATATTAAAGTATTTTAACATTGAAGAATTGGGGCAAATACACTTAAGATATTTAACATGAGTTCATATAAAGGAAAAAGAAACTTTGAAATAAACCTGGGATTTGCATTTTCTCATTTTAGGGAGATTTGGCTTTACGCAGTGAAGAAATTATTTGAGTATGAAATTTATAAGGCCATATTTGTAGTTTCTAGTGGATTAGAAATTATAAAGCAGAAAACAAATGTCTGTCCCCAGTATTTCTAGAACTTTGGCAGTTTGTCTACAACTCCACCCAAACATTTCTGTCTAGAGTTAGAAACAGACTTTAAAAGAAGTGTCATAGAGTTACTCAGAAATGGACACAGTTTTCCTAGGATCCCCAAGAAATGAAAGAGCAGCCAACTCATACAGGTTGTCGCAGGCCAAGGGGAGAATTTCAGTTCTCATTGTGAATGAGAAAAGTAATCACTGGAGATGAATTCATGCATGATTAAAGAGACAGAATGGGAAAGGTGATATTCATCTATGACAGCAACAGAAATAAACCCAGACTTCTCCAAAATCATTTGCACTGAAGCAGATCTTCCCAAACCACATGACAAAGGATGACTTCCTCACTGATCCTTGGAGCTCTCACCTGAGTCATCGGCTCCATCCATTCAGACATACCTGTGTATACAGGTATTGTCTCCATTCTCCTGATATTCCTGGAATCCTTCATTCACTCCAGAAAGGTAACCAGGTCCAGCTTAGAGACCACGAGGCCTGTTTATCAGAGAAAGGAGATTCATCAGTTTCCAATCCAATATGTATTCAGGTGAGAAGACAAGGTGTGGTAGAATATTGACACAGCCTAGAAAAATGATTTCCCCAAATACTTTATTGAAAGCACCTAGAAACACTAGCAAAAACATAAAGAACAGATCCTGAGATTCTGGTCTAGTACTACGAGGGAAAAGTAAATAGTAGAAATGAGGATACAACTATTTTATACTGAACTCATAAAACTCCTAGTAATCTAGAGAGAAGGAGGCAGATTAGCTCAAGAAAGAGGAAGGTTGGAATAATAAAGAATCACCATGAAGTCTTTCTAATCTCACAAACTCCCATTCTTTTCCTAGAAAGCAGGGATCTGAAACTCTATTATAAGAAGCAGAAGATTCCAGGAGATATTCTAGAAATGAAGGAACCATAATCCAGTGGGTGGATAAGGGATTCTGGAAGGCAGTTATCCTCACCCAAGGAGGCCAGGTTCCTGTAGTTCTCTAACATCACGTCCCTGTACAATTCTCGCTGACCGAGGTCCAGGCATTCCCACTCCTCTTGAGTGAAGTCTATGGCCACATCCCGGAATGTCAGCCATCCCTGAAATACAAAGTACAGGTGCCATGTGGCCCTGGGAAGACTTCCTAATGTGACCCAAGAGGAAACCAGCAAGAGAAATGATTTTGTAATACCAGAAGAATGTCTGGTATTACACAAGAATAAAATTTTCCACACTAATGTTCTCTACCATATTTCTAACCCCAGAAAAAAAAAGAAGATGGTATATGATTCACAAAACCACTGTAGAGATCCTTTTTATCTGGGAGAAAAACTATGGTATGATGTGATCTATAGAGGCATGTTTACTTGGAGTGTTGTTCTTGTGTTATACAAGATAAACTGTCTATCAACCAAACTGGGAATAGTTTTCTCCAAACTGGGAATATTTTTTAAAAGGAGATTCTAATTCAGGAATTCTGGAGTGGGGCCAGAGTTGTTCTTTAACAAGCTCATTTCTAACTGAATCAGGTTCATGAATGGCATTGTGAGTAGCACAGAGGTAGAACAGCCAGGTAGGGCTTCTCTGGTGGCTCAGCTGGTAAAGAATCTGCATGCAATGTGGGAGACCTGGGTTTGATCCCTGGGTTGAGAAGATCCTCTGGAGAAGGGGATCTTCAGTATTCTGGCCTGGAGAATTCCATGGACTGTATAGTCCATGGGATTGCAAAGACTTGAACAGCCAGGTAAGAATTCATAGTTAATATTGAACTGTACATATTTTACAGATTTTACAGGTTTAATGGAATAGTAAGCATAGAAAAGAACAGTCCTGTTGATATTTAGTATATACCATATATCTTTCTAAAAGTTTTTACATAGTCTTGAATGAGCCACATAAATAATTTAGATCAATAATATTGCTATAATGCTTATTTTAGAATATTTTGACAGGTATTCAGCAAATGGTAGAGCTTGGGTTTTCTTTAGTTGATATGAACTACAATTTATTTTAAAAAAAAAAACACATTTTTTCCTGTCTTCTAACTTTATTGAGGTTTTCAATGGCTAAGTCAAGGATCTCTCTTGGTAAATGTCACACTGCACTTGAAAACATCTTTTGATATTTGTTCTAAGACAATTCCACATTGATATGAGAACAGACTCTATGATTTCAAAAACTTTAGACCATGAAATTTTTGTACCTTGTTTTATGTAGCAAGATATGTTCCAGTTGGAGAAGAAAATGGAAACCCACTCCAGTATTCTTGCCTGGAGAATCCCATGGATAGAAGAGCCTGGTAGGCTACAGTCCATGGGGTCACAAAGAGTCAGATACAACTGAAGTGACTTAACACATATGTTCCAGTGTCTCCTAGTTGGCAGGATATTGGAAGTCAAATAGAATTTGTATCCTACTGCTGTGTCCAAATTATATAAATCTTAATTATGTTGAATTGGTTCATGGTGCTTTTCAGGTCTAAATATATCCTTCTACTTTTAGAAATTAAATTAAATTAACTTTAATAAATCATAATTCATTCATTTTAGAATGAATATTCCATTAACTTCGGAGAGCTTGATACTGAAACTCCAACTAAAAATCTTAATTTATCTACTTAAAAAGACAAATGTATTATATAGTGGAATTATATGTAACTTTGTTCTGTGTTTTACATGTCTCCTGTAAATGTGTTATCATACTTTCATAGTACAAAAAAAATAAAAATAAAAAGAGCACAGAGAAATATACAGAGACAACTCTAATAAATGTGTACATAAGTGTAGGTAATTGGGAAGAACATCAAGAACATACTTCAAAAATGGATCAAATAAGGTTAACATTTTCATGCACACACCTACACTAAAATGGGAACTATATACATTTTAAAAGTGATAAAAAGTATTCAATTCAATAAAATCAAGATGATTTTTCACTGGTTAAATCTCATCACATTTTTGTGGATGATAATCTGTGTTTTTAAAATACACTAATGTGCAAACACACATACCAATATGAAATAAGTTAGGACTCTAAATTAGAGTCCTTTATTTCTTTCAAAATCTGTATCACTTGTGTTGAGCTATATTTTAGAAATTTAACATAGTCGCACAAACATTAGGAATATGACTATTATAAGTGTTTTGGAAAATGAAAAGAGGTGATAAGATTATATCTGAAATATGAGGGTGGAGTGTAATGGAAACTACTGGACCTGGGCTTGAGTAAGGAAACCTCTACTCCCAAAATCCAATATCCCTACTAAACACAGGTGTGTTCATTATTCAAAGCAAAGATAAACTAAGAAGGTATGGATTTCTACCATAACTGGTGGCTTATGCATGTCTCTCACTAACCAGTTTAGTGTATACAATCCCTTGAGGTCAGGTCCCCACTCTAAGAAGTTATGAATCTGCAGGTCTGAAGTAGGGCCATGAAATGAGTCTTTAGCAAATTCCCTGTTTGTTCTTACGTTTCTCCCTCATGACCCACATTCAGGAGCCCTAAGTTCGAGCCCTTACACTCAGCACACCTGAGACTTCTCTGTGGGGTAGGGTTTAGGAAAGGGATTTCTTAGGGCGGTCAAGGCGAGAACCAGCCACAGAAAGAGGCAGTAATTGGGATTTAGGCCTTTCTAAGTGACCCTGAGTGAAGTGCTGTGGGCTCCCCAGGCCAAGTGTGGATGGGTCCATTCAAACCAAAAGGAGCAGGATTCTGGTGAGTGCTGTGAGGGTGTCACTGAAGGGGGGGCTGTGCAGTAGACCCTGGGGTTCAGCAAGACTGCTGGTCTCAAGGAAGGTGATCATCTAGTGGAGGTGCTCACAGGACTGGCTGGTGTGAGTTCAAGGACCTGCAGGCTGCCTGCTGCCTAGACAGACGCTGAGGCAGCAACAGCACGGAGCAGTCAGGGAAGCTCTCAAGGATCTGTATGATCCTTCTTATTGGAACCACCACAGTGTCCCTGCAGTTACAGAGAGGGAAAAAGATATAGTGTAGAAATGGTGGAAAATATATGACGTTATTAGAGATTTAAAGCCAGTAAGGAAACTAATTTCTACAGATGCCATCTCTCTGTGCTACCAAACAGTTTATTGTTGTTATTTCTTCCCTGAAACCTCTAATAAGGTGGGAGAGGTTAATGGTGGTGGTGGGTTAACACTTCATTCATTAAAATCAATAACAGAGACCATTCACTTCTTATTAATTAGCATGTATTAATTTCACACATAGTTGAAATAAAACAGTTTACAATTCACTGTGTGATCATTGATTAAAATCCAAATTACAAGTGTAGAGAAAGCTATTTATTTTCCTGATATAGCAATCTGAGAATTGTGATTTCCGTGATTTACAAAACAGAAGCTAGTAAACAGACATATACTAATTATATGACTTTTTCAGGAAGGGTTTCCCATACATTTCTAGCTTATCACAGAAGATGTCTGTATTTCAACGTTGTCAACTAATGTTCATGACTTCTGATGATATTATAAAGATAACATCAATATTTTAGTGAGCTGTCATTGTGTTCTCTTATCACAAATCAAGTGATATAACTATTGAAAATTTAGAACCAATTTGTCTTACTTTAATACATGAAAAGATTCCATGATCGCTTACATCATGGTGACCTCCAAGGATATTTGACACGAATAACAAACACTTCTAGTTAGATGTTCATTGTACATTTTACATTATAGTGTCCATCTTCTAATGGAGAATAGATATAAATGGTTGCAACACAATATAGAAGGGTTTCTCTTCTCTTTGAAGCACAAACCATCAAAAACCTACGTTTGCATACACACTAGAAATGAAGGATAGTGTGGATTATTCGAGAGTTGAATGACATTCATTTTGGTTTTCAAATAATTTCAAATTATGTCATTATAAACAAGGGTACATCGCTAATAATTGTCACTTTCTAAGCATCAACCCTCCCTCTCAGGAGCCATACTAAGCCACTCAGCCACTGATTGGCTGGGAGGCAGGCCCGTGCAGTCGCTGATTGGCTGCTGGGTATACGCTTATGTCACACGCTCAGGAGGCACGCAGCCAGGATCTAGGGTGGTTTCCACACAGCCTTCTTTTTGTAGATACATAGGTCGTCGTGGGGCCTCACGAGGCCTCACGGGGCTGCACTCTGGCTGTTGGCTCTCCTGTCAGTTGTTGAGTGGAGAACCTGCGCTGGCACTGGCCAAACTGGGCTTCCATGAGAGTCGGGCATCTCTGTCAGTCACTGTGACCTTGGGCAGTTAGGCAGCCGGAGGTGAGTAGGCCTCCCAAGGTGGCTGTCCGGCCTGAGAGGCCCCCGAGGCCAATTCTGGATCAGGTTGGGAGGCTTCCTGAGAGCCAGCTCACCAGCTAGCCAGTCAGTTCACCGGGATCCTGTCTCTGTATTCGTCAGCCTGCCACCAAGTGGGTCACCCGGTCAGCCCGAAGAACAGCCAGGGGATCACCAATCTGCCAATAAGACCGTCAGTCTCTGTGTCAACGGAGGATCAGGCTAGTGCCCTGATGAGTCTGCAGTGAGTCCCCTCATAAATCATTTAATCGGATAATCCACCCCCTTCACAGCCTGCCCTGTTAATCAGTCCAATTAGGCTCCCTGTAAATCTGCTTCCTAATAAGCTAATCCCCCTGCCAGGCACTCAGTCATTAGTCACACAGTTATCCTGCCTGTAAGCCAGCTAATCGGTTTCACTGTTAGTCCCTGATTTCTCTAGAAAATTCATTTTCCAGGCTTCTAAGTAGGTCAGTCATCCAAAAGTCAGTCCCGCCCTTACCAAGTCTGGAAAGGTTGCTGCATCTCCTGCACTCTGCTTCAGAAATATTCAGACAGAGGTGTGCTAAGGTCAAAGAACTGCCTGGGGCCCTTGGAACGAGACACAAAGGTAAAATTGAGAGGAGAGGTGATGCATGAAGGGAAATAGAAGGAGAGGGGAAAAAGAGGGTGCATGAGGAGTCATTCAACTCATCTCTAAAGGCTGGCAGAGAGGAGCAAGAAGAAATCAGAATTTTAGAGCTTGGCTGATCATCACATCTCAAACAGTCAAGCTCACTCATGTTATAGATGAAGAAATAAAAGGAGGGTCCCTTGTGTTCCAGTGGCTAAGACTGTGCTCCCAATGAAGGGAGGCTCAGTTCAATCCCTGGTCAGGGAACTAGATCCCATGAGCCACAACTAAGATGCCATGGAGTCAAATAGATAAATACAGATTTAAAAAAAGAAGAAGAAATAAAAAAAACAGAGAGGGTAAAATAGTTGACCAAGGTTATTTAGTGATTTACTGGCCAAGCCTGGGCCAAGACCCAGACAGGGCTCATCCTAACACCCAAATGCAGTTTTAAATTGGAGAAAGGAAAAGGGAATAAAAATGGCAGTGCAAAAAGGGAATGGCTGTAGGGTGTGAAGAAGAGAAAATACTATCATTTCACCCCAGAATCTATCCTCAGTACAGTAAGGATCTCCAGAGCTGCCACCTTGGGCTAAGCCATCATCACATTTTCTGGCTGACTGCGTGGTCTCCCACTGGTCTCTGTGCTTTCGCTCTAGCCCCTGATGTGGTCCATTTTTCACACACCAGCCAGAGGGAACTCAAAACCAAATTAATCAGTTTATAGTCACGCCTCCTAATACACTCCAATGGAATTGCATTCATATTCCTCCTTGTGCCTTTTAGGAGCTCAGCCCACTTGGTATCTGACCTTGTCTCATGCCAGTCTCCCCCGCCCTTCACTGCACTTCAGCAGCTCACTTTTTTTTCTCTCTCTCTTTTAAACATGCTGAACTCCTCAAGCTTTGCAGTTGCTGTTCCCTCAACCTGCAATTTTCCTTCCCCCAGCGTGGCCTGGCATTCCTTCCTCTAGGTTTCTGCTCAAATGTCACTTCCTTCAAGAAGCCTTCTTTGACCATCCTATCTAAACTGTTTCCCCGTTGTCCCCCATCCCATAATTCCTATCATGTTGTCCTGGGTTCTTTTTCTTCATTGTATTTACAGTTATCAAGTTATGCTCACCATCAGCTTGATTTTTGAGGACAGGGATTGTGTCATTCTTGCTTACTGCTAAAACCCTAAAGGAGTGCCTGGCATAAAGGAGGTGCTCATGTTGGTTGACTGAAAGAATGAATGAAGAGTGCCATCACAAAGGCATGTGCTTCTTGGGACTTCTCTGGTGGTCCAGTGGTTAAGACTCTGTGCTACCAATGTAGGGGGCCTGGGTTTGAGCCCTCCTGGGGGAACTAAGATCCCACATGCTGGCTGTGTGTCATGGCCAAAAACAAAAATGGCATGTGCTTCTCAAGAAGGGTTCCTGAGAAGGGGAAGACTGCTCTTCGATGTAGAGTTTCTGGAGAGTGGTAGGGGATGAGATCAGACAAGGAAAGGGAATGGAGGGAATGGACCATGTCGTGCAGAACTTTGCCTTTTACTCTTGAGTGAGATGAGAGCCGTTTGGAGACTTTTGAGAAGAGAAGGGGGCAGGATGATACTGAGGTGTTGATGGAATCCCTCCAGCTGCCATGCAGGGAGTAGCATGTACAGGACACAGATGAAGCCGCCAAGCCAGTGAGAAGATCATCGAAGCCATCTGGATGAGGGAGGGGATGGTGGTTTGGGCCAGGGTGGCAGCAGTGCAGCTGGTTAAAAGTGGCCAGACTTTGAATATATTTTGGAAAACAATACCAACAAGGTTTTCTGCCATATGAAAGAGTAGTGAAAGTGGACTCTGAAGTCTTGATTCTTGATTTCTTCTTGAATGTATTTTCTTTGATTTAGAGACATATTTCCTAAATTTTAGGTGATTGACTTTTTCCTTTTTCTGAGATGAGGGCTGCGTTGCTGCGTGTGTGCTCAGTCTTGTCCAACTCTTTTCAACCCCATGTACTGTAGCCCACCAGGCTCCTCTGTCCATGGGATTCTCTGGGCAAGAATACTGGAGTGGCTTGCCATTTTCTTCTCCAGTGGAGCTTCCCGATGCAGGGCTCGAACCCCCGTCTCCTGCACGGGCAGAAGGATTCTTTACCTCTGAGCACCTGGGAAGCCCTGAGAATAGGGCAAGGCTGTTTAAACATTTAATAGTAATTTGTACAGTACCCATAGTTCCAGTTGGTCAGAGAATTTGGGGAGCTTATAATCTCTACACTCCTGGAAGTTGGTGTGGAAAAAGAGAAACGAGTTTTAAGTTCATCTCTAACTGTATTTGCTTAGCGACTCTGGGAAAATCACTTATTTCTCTGAGTTTCCATTTTCTCCTCTATGAAGAGGAAATCATAACATTTAATTCCATAAGGCTTGTGGAAATAAATGAAAACCACCAAATGAGAACAAACAGGCTATTGATTCAGAGCTTGCTGTAGTGAGAGAGCCAGCCACCACCATTTGCATTCGGCAAAGACCACAAAGGCGGGCAGGGCAGTGGGAGTCCTTTAGAGTGGAAAAAAGTGAAGGAGTGTCAGCAGTGTTGGGAGATGATTTTAATCATGAGAAAGTTGGGGGTTAGCACCTTCTGTGGTTGGATTGGAGAGCATATTGGGTTTTCTTTGGTTGTTTCTGAGCTGGAAACAGGGGTAAATAATAAGGAACCTGATACGGACCAAACTGACTGTTCTAGGCTAACTGTCACTGCAGTAGTGGTTTGGTTTCTTGGACTAGTTGCTGGTAATTGAGGACCAGAGTCATGTATGTCATACAGCTGAGACTTGAGGGTCATATCTCTCAGGTTGTTGACGGGGATGTAAATGAGACTATGTGTATGTGAAATTGACAGATACATAGTAAACAATAAATACTAGTTTAAATTAAAGGTTTTTAAAATCTCATCACAGCCTGATTAGGTGATTCTTTTTTTCCACTTACTAATCCATCTTTGCTTCCCAAGTGGCTCAGCCTACAATGCCGGAGATGCCAGCTGGATCCCTGGTTGGGGAACTAAGATTCCGCATGCCACGAGGTGCAGCCAAAACAAAAATAAATAAATAAAGCTTTTACATAAATGAAATGATCCATTTTTCATTTCTCCTCTGTCCATGGAATTCTCCAGGCAAGAATACTGGAGTGGGTTGCCATTCCCTTCTCCAGGGGATCTTCCCGACCCAGGGATCGAACCCGGTTCTCCCACATTGCTGGCAGATTCTTTACAGAACTGTATAAAAATGGTATATAAAAGAGCATGCACCTACCATCCAGCTTAAAATTTAAAACACTCACCCTTTGTACCCCTTCCCCAACCATATCTCCCACTAAAATCTAGTGATAACTGCTGCCTTGAATTTAGCACACATCATTCTATGTAGTAAGGAACTTAATGAAGCCCAAAGAGAGGTCTGGCCTTTGCCCTTGGATTCCAGGAGGTATAATCTCTAAACCCTGGGAAGTCCTGCCTGATGGAGAGTCTCTGTTTGCCTGAGGTCCTGGCATCACACTGAAGAGTCTTCAACTGTGATTAAGGGCAGGAGCTGGCCACACAAGACAGTTTAACAGCGTGATTTCCAGTGGGGTCTTTGGATCCTGTGGTATCAGTCCACCTTCAGAAGGAGCAGGAGAATAAAATCTGCCACAAGGGCAGATGCCCTCATGATGAAGGTCCAATTAAAACTCTGGTCACAGGGTTCGGGTGAGCTTCTCTGGTTGTCAGTCTTTGGGCCTGTTGTCAGGCAATAACTCCAGAAGAGTTACGTTGCTCTGTCTCTGACTCCTCAGGGAGAGGAGAACAGGAAGCTGTCTGGCTGGAATTCTCCCAGACTCTGCCCTCTGTGCTCCTTCTCTTGGCAGATTCTAATCTGTGTCCTTTAGTTGCAAAAAAAACAGTAACCTAAAACAGCTTTCAGTGAATTCTGGAAGTGGATTCTTTTGTTTCCTATTTTTGGCTGAAACCTGCAGCATGTGGGGTCTTGGTTCCCTGACAAGGGATTGAACTCATGACCCCTGCATCAGAAGTGCTGAGTCTTAACCACTGGACCACCAGGGAAGTCCTTCTGTGAATTCTGGGAGTACTTCCAGTGAATTATCAAATCTGAGGGTAGTCTTGAGGGCCCCCAAACTTTCAATAGATGTCAAAAATGAGGGGCTTTTAGGAACCCCTGCAATCTGCGGTCACTGTCAGGAATGAGGCATCTTGCAGACTGTTCCCTAGCTTTGCTGCTGGCATAGAAATGAAATCCACTAGAACAAACAGGACCCACTGAAGCACATAATTTGGGAAAAGGAAGGATATGAGGACAGGAGATGATGACTCTGATTCCTGGGTGACCCCAGGGTTACTCAAGGGTTCCTGAAATACAACTGTTCTGTAATTAGTTACAGGAGGTTAAAAGTTACCTTTTTTTTTTTTAAATGATGGATGCAACATCCAAGAAGTTGACTCACTAGATGCATAAGAAAATGCAACATAATAAGAACAAGCTAAATGCATGATCCTGGGTTATTTTTATCTGTAATAGCTAAGATGAAAGAAAAGGAAAAGGCCAGGCTGGATCCTGACACAGAGCCCAGTTTGGGTTCTGTCCGGCCCGAGATAAAGCTGTTAGCCTCGGGGCTGCTGCTACTAAAGGGAAGCGTTATGTTGAAACCACAGGGAGCACAAAACATTAAAGTGATTCACCAGAGAATGAAGAAAGATGAATGGGAGAGTCAAAGTCCGACAGGGTGGAAATTTTTAAACAGTCCTTAAGAAATGGGATAAACAGGAACTTCCCTGGTGGTCCAGTGGTTAAGAATCCTCCTGGCAGTTCAGAGGACACGGGTTCCATCCCTGGTCCAAGAAGATTCCACGTGTCAGAGGGGCAACTCAGCCTGTACGCTGTAACTACTGAAGCTCGTGTACCTAGAGCCTGTGTTCCACAACCGAGAAGCCACTGCAATGAGAAACCCATGTGCTGCAAACAGAGCAAGCCCACATGCAGCAACGAAGACCCAGCCCAGCCAAAAATTAATAGATTCATTTTAAAAAGAATTGGGATAAAGGGGACATTGATGGGGTCAAAACAAAGGTCTCAGTGCAGCACTCTGGGAGACTGGGTGGACCAGAGGGAACCCTGGATCGTCCTCCAGCATTGAAGGACCTCAATCAAGTCTGCTCTATCGACCCTTGTTTGGGGGAATTTAAAAAGCCACAAGACAGATAAGACAAGTCAGAGAAATCTGACTGCAAATCACCTGAGGTGATGGTCCCATAAGCTAATCAAGATAAAGATTCATTAAAGGGCCTAGGTTCCTTGGCCCCACTTCCAGCAGGGCACTCAAAGCCATATGCACATTAGCAATAAAACGAAGACATGTTTCTGAGACTCCTTAACACGGGAGCCTCACGCTCTGTGATTCTAAAACTTGTTGTTTAGTCACTCAGTCGTATCTGACTCTTTGTGACCCCCATGAACTGCAACATGCCAGGCTCCCTTGTCTTTCACTATCTCTCAGAGTTTGCTCAAATTCATGAGCAAATAGATAGTCAGTGATGCTAACTATCTCATCCTCTGTCGTCCCCTTTCTCCTTTTGCCTTCAGTCTTTCCCAGCATCAGGGTCTTTTCCAATAAGTCAGCTCTTTGCATCACGTGGCCAAAGCATTGGAGCTTCAGCTTCAGTATCAGTCCTTCCAATGAATATTCGGAGTTGATTTCTTTTAGCCTTGACTAGTTTGAACTCTTTGCTGTCCACGGGACTGTCAAGAGTCCTCTCCAGCACCACGGTTTGAAAGCATCAGTTCTTTGGTGCTCTGCCTTCTTTGTGGTCCAACTCTCCCATCTGTACATGACTACTGGAAAAACCATAGCTTTGACCATACAGACTTTTGTCAGCGAAGTGATGTCTCAGCCTTTTGGATATGCTGTATAGGTTTGTCATAACTTTGCTTCCAAGGGGAAAGCATCTTTTAATTTCATGACTGCAGTCACCATCTGCAATGATTTTGGAGCCCAAGAAAATAAAATCTGTCACTGCTTCCACTTTTTCTCCTCCTATTTGCCATGAAGTGATGGGACCGGATGCTAGTCCTAATAGGAGTTATAGTTGAATGGGGAAGCTATGGAAATTCAAGAATTGATGGGATTACTGTGAGAGTTTAGAGGAAGATTGGAATGTTTAAACAAATTTCTTGGGAAGTCATTGTGTCTCCTCCTTTACCTCAATGTGTTAATAAATAGATACCCTGTATGACTGGGGAACATTTCCCCTTTCTAGTATTATTAAACAGGAGACATGTAAATCCTCCCTTCAACCAAAATTGATTGGATATAGTAAATGGGAACCAATAAAACTGCCCAAACCCACACAGGTTGTTAATTTGAAAAGTACAGGGTGTCTGGCGGAAAAAAGAAGCTAGATACCCAGTGTCTGATTGGCCTATTTGGATTTTGGAGGACATGCACATATTCTACATGAGGGATTGTTGCTAGCCCCTGTCTACAAAATTACTGGAAAGAAGTCTCAGAATCCTTATGCAGACAGGAGTTTATGGCAAAAGGCATTGAGCTCCACAAAGTGGCGGCTGCTGGAATATTTTACCAGAAATCAATTGAGACCAACCCAATGTCTGAGGACATAAAATAACCCTGGAACCTGAAATACCCATGATGTCTTTGGTAATGCTTGATTAAAATGCTAATAAGGGAGGTCATGCCCAGACGTATTTCTTCATTCTGCCTCTTTCCCAGGAATTATTGCAGAAATGGCCCAGAGAGGAAAAGCAGTTGTCTGTGGTTTCCCAATGAATCAGTGTCGTGGCCGACATAATCGGCACTCAAACCCTGGGCTCCTGCTCTGAAGTCGGTGCTTTTCAAAAAAAACAAGTGTGTGTGGGAGCTATAGTTTCAAGGGAGGTGAGATGGATGTGAACATTGTATCAGTGACTATCAAACAAGTTCGTTTCTAAGCTCTGCAGAGGGCACAGGGGTCTATTTGATATAGGATTGTCAAGGTTGATGTAGGTTGTCAAGAGGGAGCTGGGTGGGGGAGGGATGGATTGGGAGTACAGAATGGATAAACAACAAGGTTCTATATTCAATATCTTATGATAAACCATAATGAAAAGGAATATATATATAGGGATTCCATCATAGCTCAGATGGTAAAGAAATCTGCCTGCAATGCAGGAGACCTGGGTTCAATTCCTGGGCTGGGGCAATCCCCTGGAGAAGGAAACGGCAACCCACTCCAGTATTCTTGCCTGTCACAAGAGTTGGACACAACTTAGCAACTAAACCACCACCATATATATATATATATATATATATATATATATATATATATATATATATATATATATCATGTCCGTTGCTAAGTTGTGTCCCACTCTTGCGACCCCATGGACTGCAGCCCGCCAGGGTCCTCTGTCCATGGGGTTCTCCAGGCAAGAATACTGGAGTGGGTTGCCATTTCCTTCTCCAGATATAAAACTGAATCTCTTTGCTATATAGCAGAAATGAACATTAAATCAGCTATACATCAATTAAAAAAGAAAGATGTGCAGAGCTAGGCTGTGCAGGGTTGGCATAGCAGCTCTACAAGGCCGTCAGGGGACTAGGCTTCTTGAATTGTTCTGCTAAAGCATCCTTAAGTGAACATCAACCATGAGTGGCTTTCTTCCTCATGGTTACCTCATGATTGCCAAATTGCTGCTCCACCTCCAGTATCACCTCCATATTCTAGGAGGAAGAAGAAGGAAGTGACAGGAAAGAGCAAAGGATAGTATTAAGAAAGCAAAAACTTTCCCAAGAATCCCCAGCTTACTTCCACTAAAACAATGTCACACGGTCCCCTCTTAATTGCAAAGGAAGCCAAAGTAGTGCTTTAGCGGGCAATATTGCTTCCCTAAACAGGTTGAATTTGTGAGTGATGAAAAGAAGGGTAAGTTACTATCTGGCATCTACACAAAAACAAATCACTCTGTCCTGAGGAAAAAAATCACTTCTCCAGAAAAGAACAAATAACATCACTTGATAGGGGCTTCCCTGGTGGTCCAGTGGTTAAGACTCCGCCTCCGGGTGTAGGCAACACAGGTCCCATCCCTGGTCGGGGAACTAAGATCCCACCTGCTGGGGAGCAACTACATGCCCTATAGCCAGGGTGCTGCAACTAAGACACAATGCAGCCAATTTTTTTTTTTAATCACTTGGCAATTCTGGGAGGGGAGAGATTACCCACTTCTGACTGGGTGGGGCAATCAGGAAAGGCTACATCAAGAAAGCAGCGTTGAACTCAGTTATGAAATTGAAGAAGGATTTGAATGTGGACAGAGGAGAGCTAAAGAAGGAAAAGCTGGGAAACAGAAGAGTCCCTGATGACGGGAGAGTTATGTTAAGGGTGAAATTTGGAAAGGGGAACATTGGGAAAAGGTTGAGAAAGACACGGGGACATAAGACAAGGGCAAAGCAAACTTGTGGGGACCCTCATCTACAACGCAAGAAGGTTTGGAACTTTTCCCATCAGCAGTAGGAACCCCCATCTGTTTTTATTCCCCTCAAATGTTAAATCGGTCCCATCCTCTCCATTTCTCACAGCCTGTGCCCCAGCTCCAGCCTGCCATTCTTCCCCAGCCACCATCTCTCTCCCCTGACCACCTGGCCTGCGGTCACTCCCCCTCCAAGCCATTTTTCACCAGGGCCCCAGGGGGACATACCAAACCCCCAGACCTGACCCTGTCTCCCTGTGGCACACAGTTTATGTGGTACCTGTAAACTTTAGAGGAAGCCTGCAGACCTGGAACTAAAGACCCTCCTAAGGGAGCTGGGGAGGGGGGTGACAGACTGGGGGCGGGGGAAGGAGACGTGCCTTTGGAGCATCACAGAGGATCATGGTGGTGCCGTCCTGTCTGCAGGCCTTCAGACATCACATCCCACAAAATTCCTGCTTCTCAGAGGGGACGCGCCTTCAGGATGACTGAAGAGGCTGAAGCCCCTGGCTGGCTAAGAGTTCTTTCTGCTCTCCCCACCCCTGCAGCCTCTTCCAGGTATTCATCACATCACCCCATCTGAACCAGACAGCTCCGGTTTCGGGACCAGCTGTGGTCTAAGCCCCTGCCTCTCCTGCGTGGAAAACAACTGCTGCTGCTCATGGCAACACCAGGGCTCCAGCTGGGTGAGTGGGAAGAGACGCAGCGCTGGAAGGGTCTGAGGAAGCCAAGGCTCCAGAGCCAGGGCTAGGTCAGGTCGTGGTGACATAATACAAGAGGACTTAAGGGTTTAGGGTGGGCTTCCCTGATGGCTCAGCTTCCCTGGTGGCTCAGAGGTTAAAACGTCTGCCTGCAATGCAGGAGACCTGGGTTCAATCCCTGGGTCAGGAAGATCCTCTGGAGAAGGAAATGGCAACCCACTCCAGTATTCTTGCCTGGAGAATCCCATGGACAGAGGAGCCTGGTGGGCTACAGTCTGCGGGGTCACAGAGTCACACAAGACTGAGCGACTTCACTTTCCCTGATGGCTCAGCGGCAAAGAATCTGCTTGGAATGCAGGAGACGTAGGGTCGTTCCCTGGGTCAGGAAGACCCCCTGGAGGAGGAAATGGCAACCCACTCCAGTATTCTTGCCCAGGGAATCCCATGGACAGAGGAGCCTGGTGGGCTACAGTCCATAGGGTCTCAAAAAGTTGGACACGACCAAGCAGGCACACAAGGGTTTAGGGCACCAAGGAACCAATGTGGGTTAAGCATCTGCAGGCCAGATTCTGACAGGAGTGGGGGAATTGGGGAGGTTACAGGGGCATGGGCCAGGGAGTAGAGCTGAGGGTCAGGGTGGGAGCTCATCAGGGGGCTCTGAAGATATCTGAGCACAGGAGCCGTCTGAATATTGCTAGCACGCTCCAAGTTCCAAAGTTAGTAAGTTTTTTCCAGCCTCTTTCGATCGCTCTCCGTGGCCTGCTTCTCCAGATGGTGAAAATGAATAATGTGGAGGTCAGCAAGGGAAGTGGAGGAAAGGCCTGCAAATTCCTCATCCCTTCAAGTGACCCAAATGGAAAGCCCAAGATCAAGGGCAACTGTTCAGGGGGAAATGACCCATTTCCTCCAGTAACCCCAAACAACTCCAATGACTAAGTACATGGAAATGCTAAGGACCAATTCCTCACTATTGGAGACCTTGAAGAGAGTGACTATTAACCCACAGTCTCACTGAATGGACCATATGTCCGACCTGCTCTACAGAGAGTGAGGTGGTTTCATGGTGTTCTTACTCAGAAATCAGCATAGCAGTCTTTGCTTAAGATGAATGCTCAGTACACGTCCACCTGGATAGGGAAGAGGAAAATCTAAAAATGTTCATTGAATGGGTGGTACGTGGTCCTGAATTGAGGCAGGAACACAGTAAACCTCAGGCATTCGTTGTCTGCCTCTTCCAGCAATGATAATGTGAGTCGGGCTCAGGAAGTCTCTCTGTTTTCCAGACTAGGAAAGAGTAGAGAGGGAAGTGACTTGCCAGGAGCATCCAGACAGTGATGGAGGGAAAAATCTGACCACAGGTGGAGCTGGAAGGGCCAGAGCTCGGAAAGAGAGTTACTGAGGTTGGGCAGTTTAGCCTGGTGGGGGTGGATAGATGAGGGATCGCAGGCAATGCAGATCCTCAGGAGACTCCTCTGCCATCGGTCTGGAAAGTTGAGTGTGCCAGTTCAGGCCAGACGAGGAGAAAGGGTGAAGGGCAACTGGTCTGTGAGGCCTGACTCCTCTGGACTTCCAAAATATATATATATTTTTAATATATAATTTTGTTCACTTATTTATCTTTGACTTTCCTGGGTCTTCATTACCGTGTGGGCTTTTCTCTAGTTGCAATGAGCGGGCTTCTCACTGCTGCGGCTCCTCTTGCTGCAGAGCACAGCACCTGGGGTGCCCGGCCTTCAGTAGTTCTGGCTCATGGGCTCAGTTGGTGTGGTTCCCGGGCTCTAGAGCACAGGCCCAGAAGTTGTGGCTTAGTTCTTCCGTGGCATGTGGGATCTTCCAGGACCAGCAATTGAACCCGTGTCTCCTGCACTGGCAGGCAGATTCTTTACCACTGAGCCACTGGGGAAGACCCAGAAAGTCTCTCTGAAGTTCCTGGTTTATCACAAATAAAGAAAAGGCTGGGTCCTGATGGAGGCAGACAGGGAATCAGGATGCTTGCTGACTCCTGACCCTCACTCCCCTCAGCCCCCACCAGGCTGCTCGATTCCTCTTGCTCCTTGAAGAAGACTCTGCAGTGCAGCTGTTCCTTCCGTGGGACCCCCACGCCCTCCGTGCGGTGGCGGGTGGGGGTCGCTCCCGTGGTCATGAACCTCACAGGCTTCTGGGTGACTTCTACCACGCTTGCCCCCTGGGCCAACAGCACCATCCATCTGACCAAGCCGCCTGAAACGGGCATGAGCCTGCTCTGTGAGGGCAGGAACCCAGAGGGAACCCACGCCCTGACCATCCTGCTGAAGTCAGGTGATTGTGGAGGGGCACTGTGTGGGTGGGGAAGAGGGGGTGGGCCCTGGGGCCAGGGGAGGCAGCTGGGAGGTCCCCAGGGAGAACCCCTTCGCACTAGCTATCTACCTCCAGGAAGGAGTTCTTTGGTTGCCCAGACTTTCATGAAAGGGCTGATTCGGGGCGTGTTCTACGGAGCCATCGGTGTCACACTGTTCTTCCTCTGCCTCGTCCCACTCATGTGAGTACCGAGGTTAAGATTCACCATAAGCTTAGTACAGCTTTAGGCAGCCTGTCTGTTGATGGGTGGGTTTGCGTTCCTGTCTTCTTTGTTGTTTGGCATGAGGTCAGGGTGGGATGAGCTGGGAGAGTAGCGCTGACATACGTACCCTACCTTGTGTAAAATATTTAGCTAATGGGAAGCTGCTGGATAGCACGGGGAGCTCAGCCCCGTGCTCTGTGATGACCTGGAAGGGTGGGATGGGGGCACGAGGGAGGGGGGCTCAAGACGGAGGGGATATAGGCATACATCCAGCTGATTCACTCTGTTGTATAGCAGAAACCATCACAACATCGTAAAGCAATAGTCCTCCAATTAAAAACGTTCACCATTCAGCCTCTCCCAGAGCCTGCTACCCCCAGGCCTGTGGCGCTGGATGGATGCCCCCACCCTTGAGGAACTCAGGGTCTGGCAGCAAACAGGGTCCCCATGAGCCAGGGCCATCGGGACTATACGGAGCCACAAAACAGGCCCAAGGGACCGAGGCTTTCAACGAACTTTATAAAAGAGAAAGCGGAGGAGGAAGTGAAACCAGTGGAGTCCCCAGGGAGCTGTCTCAAGTGGCAGCAGGGCTGAGCAGTTGCGCATGTGGTGGTACAGAGACCCTGGGGACACACCTGAGGAACTGGCGTCTTTGTGCAACATCAGTGCGTTGAGAGTGCACCTAAGTAACAGCTCAAAACGAAGTTGATAAAGGTTCTTGGGGTTGGTTCATAAAGACTCCTGAGACTTGGCTAAATGTGCTGGCTGGAAGTCTGGAGTGAGAAGGGCAGAGATGCCAGAGGCAGGGCAGAGAGCTGGGCAGGGGAGCCTCTGGCCGGTCCAGACGTCTTGGAGTTAATCCTTAGTTGAGGACCATGGCGGAGTCAGCTGGGAGGCGAGGTGTGAACTTGGGGTGGGCACAGTCCACAGAGGGAAAGGCAAGAGGCTGATGTCACGATCTAAGCCAGGCCTGAGCTGGGCAAGTGATGAGGGGCAGAGAGAGTTGGGAGTAACTGTCCATTAGGGTGAGGAAGCAGAGGAGTGAGGTGGCAGGGCAAGCTGGGTTGCTGGGTTTTTTTGGGGGGGCCATGCTACCTGGCATGTAGGATCTAGTTCCCCAATCAGGGATTGAACTGGTGACCCCTGCAGTGGGAGCACTGAATGCTAGCCACTTGACCACCAGGGCAATCCCTGGGGAGCTATGTTTTAAGTATAGCCAGCTGGACTTGAAGACCAACAAGAATCAGAGTTTGCAAAGCTCTTTCATAGCTGACCTCATCTGAGACCCACAGCCTGACAAGCATGCGTCTCTGTTGTCCATGACAGGAAAGCAAGCCCCAGAGAGGCTGCATAGCTCACCCCAGGCTCTAAACCAGCACTTCCCAGCAAGATCAGAGCCCATATTGTGGGTAGAGAGCCCGAACTGATCAAGAGCATCTTTTCCTTAGAGTGAAATATATCAGAATGAAGCAGGCAAAGAAAATTGCAGCAATGAAGGCAGAAAAGAGCCCTAAAATCAGAGCCCGCCAAGGACTCGAGACGTCTCTAAGGCCCAAGGAACCAGGAAAATCCAGAGTCACCCCGTCTCCTGAGCAGCGGATATTGGTAGATACCCCATGTGTCTGGAATCCAGCCTATGAGAATAACGATCACAAGACCCATAAGGAGAGGCACAAACAGTGTGTAAAGGCAATATTAATACCATCCTCAATGGCACCCCACTCCAGTACTCTTGCCTGGAAAATCTCATGGATGGAGGAGCCTGGTAGGCCGCAATCCATGGGGTCGCTAAGAGTCAGACACAACTGAACGACTTCACTTTCACTTTTCACTTTCATGCATCGGAGAAGGAAATGGCAACCCACTCCAGTGTTCTTGCCTGGAGAATCCCAGGGACCGGGGAGCCTAGTGGGCTGCTGTCTATGGGGTCGCACGCAGTCGGACACGACTGAAGCGACTTAGCAGCAGCAGCAGTCTTACAGGACTTCTAGAATGCCAGAGCATGCTTACACATCATCTTAGAGATGGTGACGCTAAGACCCAGGGAGGGGAAGACAGATGAAAATTAAGAGGAGTAACTTGGAAGGTCATTAGAATCAGCAACTCATTCTCCCTACACACACACACACACACACACACACACACTCACACACTGAGTCCCCATTGAGAAGAGGATTGAGAGAACCCTTAACAGCAGTTGTAGCATTGGAGTGGAAATCAAAGGGTTTGGTCTCTGAGCGCTTGGCAGGCTGCAGTCAGCACAGCCTGTAGGTGCTACAGACCCAGGTTAGCCTGAAAGAATTGAAGACCAGGCCACGCCCAGGTTAACCCTTTATTTGTCCTGCACCCCCTGTCCTCAGCATGGCTTAGAGGGGTCAGCACCGGAGTAGCCGGGTCTCACCGTTCTTTAGTCATTACGATTCTCTAGGGCCAGAAGCACCTTGCTGCTCTCCTTACACCCTGCACTGGGAGCTGGGGTCCCTTTGTGGGTCAACCAGACATCTGTTAAAATTCCACCAGAATTTCCTGCAGTATCTCCTGTTCTCCATGCTGGGGTCTCAGACGTGGACTGGGCCCAGCCCCCGCCCTCAGAGCAGCCAGGCTGGAGGGGAAGGCAGCGTCACAGTAGCAGGGCTGGGCTGGGGTGATGGTCGCCCAGAGGGGTGAGAGACTGAACCTCCCTGGAGAAGTCAGGCAAAACTTCCCAGGGAAGTCTGGGAACAGCTGGGTGGCTCATGGTGCTGAGAATGCACAGGGAGGAAGGATCAGTAGGAGAAGACAGGGTGGCAGGCTCCAACCATGGGGATTTTGATGACAGGTGAAGCCAATCCCTTGCTCCACACTGCATTTAATTCAGTGCTCAAAGAAAGGGACAGAATTCTGTCCTTTTCAGATTTGGGTACCTGTTCCAACATCCTTCTTTCTTTGCTGTGCCCTGCAGGACCCATCGCCCCAAACTTCCAGGAAGAGCAGGATAAACTGAAGCTGACAAAGCCTGTGAAAACAACATTCATACCTGAAGTCCCCATCACCCTTGGAGTCACCAAAGCCCATAGAATCCTTAGAGACCCCAGGAACCCTGGAGTCTACAACAAACTTGGGGCCCCCAGAGTATCCTTGGCCCACGAAGCCCTCTCCAGTCCCACCTGCCCCCTCGCTGGTTATCCACTGAATAAGAGGGTTACCTTGGACCTGGTCTTTGAACCCCTGAAAGCAAACTATATGATATGTTGTTTGGATTAGCCAGAAGACAGGTGCTCCATCTTAGGAGCTCCTTCAAAAGAAGGAGAAATAAATGTGAGATTGTGAAATATGTCCACCAAGAAATAGTTTTTGAGCCCCTATTATGCACCTAGTACCTGAAATATATACAAAGAGCCAACACTCACACGGATTGGATCCTTGCTTGAATGCTTAGTGGTTATGTCTTTGGATAAGATCTTTGGCAAACCCCACCCCTTCTCTTTGAACTTGAGTATCGTTACTTGAGGTATACCTGGGTAGAAAGTGAGTGAAAAGTGGTATTGAGAGATATAGGAGGAGAAATGACATAAAAGCCCTGAATGCCATCACAAGACATTGGGACCTTATCTGTGGGACCTTGTCCCAACTCCCTTAAATGTAAGTTCCATGAAAACAGGGATCTTGTCTGTCTTGCTTTCTATTTGTAATACCGGCACCAGAATGGTTCCTAAAATAGACTTTAAAACATGTTTGTTGAATAACTGAGTGAATGAATAAACTGTTAGAAGGTTTGAAACAAAGAAATAGAGTGACTAGATATATAGTGAGAGACGATCCCAGGAGTAGTTATTAAGGTGCACTTTTTAAAGCTTAATTAATTAATTTTTGGCTGTACTGGGTCTTCATTGCTGCTTCAAGGCTTGTTCTAGTTGCAGCTAGTGGGGCTTCCCTTGTTGCGGAATACAGGCTCTAGAGCACAGTTCAGTATTTGTGGTGTGCGGGCTTAGTTGCCCCGAGGCATGTGGAACACAGTCTTTCCACACCAGGGCTCGAACCTGTGTCCCCTGCACTGACAGACAGAATCTTAACCACCAGACCACCAGCGAAGCCCTGAGGTGTATTTAGAAGAGGTAAGACTGGAGGCAAAGAGCCCAGTTAAATGGAGGTTATTGCAGTATTTCTTGACCATGAAGGAATACCAGGAATGAGAACTGGATTCTGGCATGAGAATGGACCCCAGCTGTGTGTTTCCTTCAGAATGAATGACAACTTCCTTTTTTGGAGCCAGATGTTGGTAATTTTTCAGAGGATAAGAAAAGTGTCATCTCTCTGCTGGGGCATTGTTTGTAAGTCTGTGGGTTCTCCCATCTGTCATCACCAGTGAGATGGTCATTTTGTGCTCAAGGCAGATTTGACATAAGCCACCCATGTATGCATGCAGTTCACACATCCCACAGAAATACAGGCACATACCATGCACCATACAATGAGGCAAAGAAGCCAGACACTGGACCTCACGGTCTGCACAAAATTCTAGCTCAAAATGTTGACAATTGCCTGATGTCAAGCTGTTCTGGTGAAAAACTTACTTGAGCATTTAATTTACAAAAGAGGGACTGGACACACTGGCATATATAAGAAGCTGTGTTTCAGGCTGAGGTCCCCTAATCGGCATTCTAGAGGTTGTAAGAAAGAACAGCTTTACACTTCTCCAGAAACTCCTGTGACCGGGATGGGCTGAGATGTTCTCTGGGCCATCTCGGTGTTTACCAGAGTATGTTGCACTGTATCTATCAGAAAGTCAGCTTGTCCCCGCTGTCGAAGTTACCTGGAGTTCCTGGGGCATCATCAGCGTCTTCTCTCTCTCTACCACATGAGAGGCTCCTATCTGTCTTTATTGTTTTCCTCTATTCCGGTTAGTCTCTGGGAATCCTCTGCCAGAGCCAGGTGAGTGGCTTTCAGTCTTGTATCTTCTTGCTTCTTCCTCATTGTTCCCTGTTGTTGAACACTTACGAAGGGTTCATTCCAAATGCACCATTTAACTTTTGTGATTTGCTTCTTATATCTGGGGTGCTCATGTGTACCATTCTCATATTTTCAGGGGCCTCAGGGCCTGTATCAGTGTGGTTTCTCTTTCTAGAAACTCTGATGAATCACCATTGGGTTTCGGTATGTCTCCTAAATTGTATCTAAGCTCTTTTGGCTGGGTACTCCTTTTCAAAGAGCTGCTAAGATACACTTTCTATAATGCTCTAGGTGCGTCCTTTCTCCATTGTTAGGATCCCAGTCAGGCTCAGCAGAGGGAACGTCCACCAGATTTGCTCCTGGAGTTCCATCTGGATCCACCAGATGGAGCTGGTGCACTTCCTCTCTAGCCCTGTCAATGACTGCCCTCCTTTCATCCCCTCCAAAGTATATTCTGCCCAAGAGGGATGGTGAGTGATAAAGGCAGAAATGAAAAGTTTAGTCATGCAGAGGGGGTTCTCTCGATAAGCAGGGTAATGGTTTTTCCAATTAAACAAATCTGAAGTTGAGAATAGAAACTCAGCTGGTTGACCATTTGCACTGAGACCTCCTACAGGATATCACAGCAAGAGCAATTGCCCTGCTCTAGAAGTGGCTCCAGGTCCAAATGGGCTTCCTCGATGGCTCAGCAGGTTAAGAATCTGTCTGCAATGCAGGAGATATGGGTTTGATCCCTGGGTCAGGAAAATCCCCTGGAGAAGGGAATGACTACCCACTCCAGTATTCTTGCCTAGGAAATCCCAGGGACAGGAGTCTGGTGGGCTAGCAATCCCTCAGGTCACAAAGAATCAGACATGACTGAATGAATTAGCATGTACACACAGAAGTGGCTCCCTATCCAAATGGGGTACGCTGTCCTGTCTTAGATGATGACACAGTACCAAGCCCCTGTGCTCCATGGGTTAACATAGAAACTTCTATCTGATCCCTGTAAGTAGGAGAAACAGGAATTATTGGCAGGAGCGACTATGTTGGCGACATGGGGTTGGTTGGAACAACAGTCAGTGCAGTCTATTCAGGCAGTGGAGGAGCCAAGTTGGCCAGAGGGGAGTTTAAGTTTTGAAATAATGTGTCCTCAGTCTCACTTTCTTCCTCTTTCTCTTGTAAAACAGATTTCCCCCTGGTTTTCCTTTCAAACCTCTGTACCATAAGGCAGCAGCTGTCTGACATCTTTTCCTCCTGATACAACAGTGTAAGTGCTTCTGCATATGGAATCTCATCATTTTCACTTGCACTTTCACAAAACAATTCTAAATGCAATATCGTATAACAATGAAGTGAGCCATTCAAGGGTCATCACTTTCTTGATCCTAATGTATAATGGGGCCACACACTATTATAATAGAATGTCATCTCCTTCTTAGTCACAGACTCACAGCTAGATTTTGTCCATTTAAAATATATACATATATATATGCCCCCAAAGGGCTTTCCTTAGGGACAGATGATATTTTCCCCACATTTATAAGTTAAGAAAACAACAGAACACAAACACCACAAGCAAATGCTCCAATACCAAAAGGGCAAGCAGATTCCATCATGAATGAATGCAAACAAAAGCAAACCAACCGGTTTGTGAGTCAGAGGTCAACAATTCCCATCTCCAGCAAAGCACCCCAATCAAATGCAAAACCAGTTGGCTTTTCCCTTAAGGAAAAGTCAGAATTGAGAAGGGAGAATATCCCCGGCTGTACACACCGAAGCCACTTACCCTACTGTATGGAGCCCGACGACTCCCACATGTCCACTCCTTGCTTCAACCGCCAAGCTGGTGCTGCTTCAGGGACTTTTGAAAGGAAAATTCTCAGGGCAAGTGTTCCTGGCAGCTGCTAGGGCCTTACCTTACCTGAAAATTCCCCAACCAGGGCCGCTGGTCACAGCAGCAAGACTCCTGGGTGGCTTGGTCAGAGCTGTTACCAAGCTCAAACTTGTTTTGCTCACCACACGGCAGGCCAACAAATCTGGAGTTGTTGGGGCAAGGACTAAGGACTTTAATCAGGGAGATATCAGACCAAGAAGTGGCAGATAGTGCGGCAGATAAAAACATCTTCCGTCAGTCTGAATTCCAGGCTCCTTCTATACAGGGAATTTGGAGGGGAGGGTGCCACTGCAATTCCAACCAAAGACTGACAGGGACCCCTAACTGGTTGCTCACTAATGGTCGGTCGCTGGCTTGAGGGAGGGGCCCACTGCAACTCCAACCAATGGCTGGGCAGGACTACTAACGGTTGTTCCCTTGGGGGGCGTGGCCTGTTGCAGCGAGGACCAATGGCTGAGCAGGACCGCTACGGTCATAGTTTACGGCTGGCATACCGGCTGCGCCCCTATTACAGGAATAGGTCAGTGACGGGTTTGGGCATGAAACTGGAAAGCTGGGTCTTGCTTTGTTCACGATAGAGGCCTTGACTACAGGACAGGAAACAAGAGGGTACCAAGATGACTTCTGATTTACCCTAAGGGGAGCATACTCGGCATTTTGATCCTTGATCAGTGGCTTCCAATCTGCCCATCACCTCCTTGTCCACATGTACTGGCTTGAAGGAGGAGTGTCCTTAAAGCTGATTAGATCTGGAGTCTCAAGGTCTAGCAGGGATCTAGAACCCCTGCTTGAGAAAGAGGATTCTCCCAAGGGCCGCTGGAGCCCAAGGGGCCCAGTAGGGCTGGTTGTTCAATTGTTTTGGGCTGGCGCAGACAGTGGAGACTCGCCCGGTTCCCCTTCGCGGCTGCTCAGAGTCCCAGCCGCTCCCACAAGCATCATCAGGCCCCACTGGCTCGGGATGGACCCCTACATCCTCCCTGGCGCTCCTGCCGAGCAGAGCTTGGTGAGGACGAGGAAGTGGGGTGGGAATCCCTGGGGGACCTCCACAGTGATGGGGCGTTGGTGAGGCTTGGGGACTTTCAGGCCGCCTGATGAACTGGTCATAGAACAGCTAAGTTTTCCTCTACCTTAGTCGTTTTCCCGAGAGTCAGTCTTTGTGTACAAGGTTATCCCATTTGTCAGTTCATCTGGCTCCTTGTGGGGTGTTAAATCAACAAGTCGTCCCTCTGGAAAGTAGGTCCTCCAGTCAGCGTTTCTGTAAGTCAGTCCTTCACTTGATGCACTCAGCAAAGGTCAAGGAGGATACTCAGTTTTCAAGGAAATAGCCAGATGGTGTTGTGCTGAAGAAGCTCTAGGCTAGAACTCTCCCAACCCCTGACAAGGAAGTAAATTTGGAAAAGGAAATGATTGTCTGGAGGGAGGAGAAAGGTTGCCCGTGGAGACAACCCATGGAGGCGCTAAAGTCCAAGGAAGGGAATGAGACTTGGACAAGACCAGAATTTTCAAGTCTGAAGGACCATTATGTGCTGGTCAATAAAACCCACGTTCACACAGTTCTGGAGGCTAGAAGTCCAAGATATCAGGGCACTGGCAGCGTTGCTTCCTTCTGAGGGAGAATCTGTTCCCTGCTTCTCTTTTAGCTTATGGTGACTGGCAATCCTTGGAATTCCTTCTAGTTCCTTGGCCCTCATCTTCTCATGGCCTTATCCATGTGTCCTGGATAAGTGTGTCTGCGTTGAAATTTCCCTCTTCTTATAGGGATACTGGTTGTGTTGGACAGTAGTTGTGTAATCACCCTTAACCTGATTACACAGGTAATCTGCAAAGACCTTATTTCAAATTAGGTCACATTCACAGATATGTAGGGATAAGTCTTTAGCATATCTTCTTGGGGACACAATTCAATCCATGGCACAAAAGAAATTAGAAAATATTTAGAATTGAATGTATTTTAAAAACATATTAAAAGCTGTAAGATGCCACTAAAGCTGTGCTTAGACTAGCCCTTGTAGACTAGAGAATAACTCCTCAAATCCATGGGAAGGACTGTTACTTTAAGAAAAGAAGAAGGAGGAAGGTGGGGAGGGAGAGGAGAAAGAGGGCAAATTAAACCTGAAACGAGCAGAAGGAAGGAAATAAGAGAAAGCAGAAATCAATTAAAAAGAGAGAAGCAATACAGAAAAATCAGTTAAAACCAAAATCTTGTTCTTTAAAAAAACAAAAACTCAGTAAACTCGATAGATCTTACATAAGCTAATTGAGAAACGAGAGAAGACACAAATTGCAAATACCAGAAATGAAAGAGTGGCTATCATCACAGATCCTAAAGACATTTCAAGGCTAATAAGGAATATATTTTTCAGAAGGGAACCTTTCTAAGCACTGGGAAGGACACAAAGATATATCTGATGTTGGGCCTTGCCTCCAGGAGCTCATTCTTGCATAGATTTCCTGGTAGGGTGTTTCATCAGTTTGCCACTGAGAGCAGTAACCAAATGAAGAACATGTAATGAACTATGCAGGGTGCTATAGTGGCTCCACAAGGCTGTCAGAGAACCAGGATCCCTGTGCTGTCATCAAGAATATCCTCAGTCTGTGGTTTTGATCTGTAAGGGTTCCTCATGGTTACCAGGGGGCTGCTCTACCTCCAGCATCTCATCTGTATTCCAGGGGAAAAGAAGAAGAAAAGCAATGAGAAGAAGGTAGTGGCGCTAATATAAAAAAAAAAACAGAACTTCCCAAAAGTCTCCAGCAGATAGCCTCAGATGTTTGGTATTTCAAGCAGGCAACTCTCTCACAATATTTGCTTGACAGTAAATATAACAACAGAGTCTATGGTTTTTATTTTGCATTGTCCACTTGGGAGAAGAAGAGAGTACAATCCTACAGATAGGTACACAATCTAAGAAAACAGAGGTGTCAGTTACAACCTACTGTTACCAGAGCAAGAAATTATTCAGTAAGACAACTGGCCCGAATTCCATTTTATTTGGATATCATTTTCAGAAGTCATGTAATAATTTCTAACGTCTTTGGAGTCTCATAAGACCACTTTATTTAAATTGTTCTTCCAAGGGCGGATTTGTAACAGCCTAGAACAAGTCAGTAACAGTCATGAATATTCATAGGAAACTGTATATTGCAGAGGAGAAAAATTACATTCTTATAAACATCCTCAGTTTTGCACAATATCAGATCAGACTCCTTGAACCCTCTTATAACACAAACAATATCTTTTGATTTATAGCTGCAGGGGACCAGGACATCTTAAATTCTATCCTGTGTTTCCTTTATCATGAATACTTGTGTTTTCTTAAAACCAGGCTCTCAAATTTCATTAGTTAGTATTATATGCAAAAAGCAGAACTTCAGAGCTCAACTGTGATGGAAAAAAAAAAAACAAGGGGGGGGGTAAATGTTGAATAGGCTTCTATTTGGTGATAATAATTTAATAGCATTTTTCTTGTGCTTGGCCCAGTGGGCAGAACTATATCACATGACCAGCCCTAGAAGGAGGAAGGGAAATAGGTGTTTTTATTTTTGAACTGTTAACTTCACCACCAAAACAAATCTGAAAGAGTAAGAACATATAGGACTTCCCTCGTAATCCACTGGTTAAGAATCCGCCTGCCAAAGTAGGGGACGCAGATTCAATCCCTGGTCCAGGAAGATCCCACATGCCACAGGGCAACTAAGCCTGTGCAGCGCAACTCCTGAGCCCATGTACTCTAGAGCCTGTGCTTTGCAACAAGAAGAGCCACTGCAATGAGGAGCCTGCACACCGTAACTAGAGAAAGCACACGCTCAGCAGTGAAAATCCAACACAGCCAAAAAGAAATAAAAATTAGAAATAAAACCATACAGGAGGGTCAGTCAGTTCAGTTCAGTTCACTCAGTCATGTCCGACTCTTTGTGACCCATGGACTGCAGCATGCCAGACCTCCCTGTCCATCATCATCTCCCAGAGTTTACTCAAACACATGTCAGTTGAGTCGGTGATGCCATCCAACCATCTCATCTTCTGTTGTCCCCTACTCTTCCCACCTTCAATCTTTCCCAGCATCAGGGGCTTTTCCAATGAGTCAGTTCTTCACATCAGGTGCCCCAAGTATTGGAGTTTCAGCTTCAGCATCAGTCCTTCCAATGAATATTCAGGAGTGATTTCCTTTAGAATGGACTGGTTGGATCTTCTTGCAGTCCAAGGGGCTCTCAAGAGTCTTCTCCAACACCACAATTCAAAATTCTTCAGTACTCAGGTTTCTTTATAGCCCAACTCTCACATCCATACGTGACTACCGGAAAAACCATAGCTTTGACTACATGGACCTTTGTTGGTAAAGTAATGTCTCTGCTTGTTAATATGCTGTCTAGCTTGGTCATAGTTTTTCTACCACAGAGCAAACGTCTTTTAATTTCATGGCTGCCATCACCATCTGCAGTGATTCTGGTGCCCAAAAAAATAAAGTCAGCCACCGTTTCCACTGTTTCCCCATTTATTTCCCATGAAATGATGGGACTGGATGCCATGATCTTAGTTTTCTGAATGTTGAGTTTTAAGCCAACTTTTTCACTCTCCTCTTTCACTTTCATCAAGAGGCTCTTTAGTTTCTCTTCATTTTCTGCCAAAAGGGTGGTGTCATCTGCATATCTGAGCTTATTAATATTTCTCCCAGCAATCTTGATTCCAGCTTGTGCTTCATCCAGCCCAGCATTTTGCTTGATGTACTCTGCATATAAGTTAAATAAGCAGGGTGACAATATACAGCCTTGATGTACTCCTTTCCCTATTTGGAACCAGTCTGTTGGTCCATGTCCAGTTCCAACTGTTGCTTCTTGACCTGCACACAGATTTCTCAAGAGGCAGGTCAGGTGGTCTGGTATTCCCATCTCTTTCAGAATTTTCCACAGTTTGTTGTGATCCACGCAGTCAAGGACTTTGGCATAGTCAATAAAGCAAAAGTAGATGTTTTTCTGGAACTCTCTTGCTTTTTCTATGATCCAGCAGATGTTGGCAATTTGATCTCTGGTTCTTCTGCCTTCTCTAAATCCAGCTTGAACATCTGGAGGTTCATGGTTCACATACTGTTGAAGCCTGCCTTGGAGAATTTTGAGCATTACTTTGCTAGCGTGTGAGATGAGTGCAATTGTGCGGTAGTTTGAACATTCTTTGGGATTACCTTTGTGATTGGAATGAAAACTGATCTTTTCCAGTCCTGTGGCCACTGCTGAGTTTTCCAAATTTGCTAGCATATAGAGTGCAGCACTTTTATAGCATCATCTTTTAGGATTTGAAATAGCTCAGCTGGAATTCCATCACCTCCACTAGCTTTGTTCCTAGTGATGCATCCTAAGGTCCACTTGACTTCACAGTCCAGGATGTCTGGCTCTAGGTGAGTGATCACACCATCTTCATCTGGGTAATGAAGGTCTTTTTTTGTATAGTTCTTCTTCTATGTCTTCTTGCCACCTCTTCTTAATATCATCTGCTTCTGTTAGGTCTATGTAATTTCTGTCCTTTATTGTGCTCATCTTTGCATGGAAAGTTCCCTTGGTATCTCTGATTTTCTTGAAGAGATCTCTAGTCTTTCTCAGGAGGGTAGATAGCAGGCAACTCTGGGGTTCTGCCTGAGACATTCCCCTAAAAGAGGTGAATATATGGAGGTGCTGACGTATGAAAACGGAGACTTTTTTGTGCTTGTGGGGATCCAGGAAGGCTCCCAGGAGGAAGTTACATGGGCAGAGAGGAGAGTTGCAGGAGGATGCCATGAGAAGGCGATGGCCCCCCACGCCAGTACTCTTGCCTGGAAAATCCCATGGACGGAGAAGCCTGGTGGGCTGCAGTCCATGGGATCCTGAAGATTTGGACATGACTGAGCGACTTCACTTTCACTTTTCACTTTCATACATTGGAGAAGGAAATGGCAACCCTCTCCAGTGTTCTTGCCTGGAGAATTCCAGAGACAGAGGAGCCTGGTGGGCTGCTGTCTATGGGGTCGCACAGAGTCGGACACGACTGAAGCGACTTAGCAGCAGCAGCAGCAGCAGCAGCAGCAGCAGCCATGAGAAGGGAGGTGGCCCAAGGAAACACCCAGAGGTGGGACCGTATGGACTAGGTGTGCTGTACATATATGTAGCTCTTGGGCTGGCAAAGTGTGACGGGAAGGTGGGCAGCAGAGAAAGGGCAAGTGCAAGCTCAAGTCACGGACAGCCTGAATGCAAGGCAAGGAAATCTGGAATTTACCTTGCAGGTCATAAGAATGTCTTTTATGGCTGAAATATCTCTTAAATACACCCCATCCTCTCCATCCCCCGTAGGCACAGGGCCAGCTCAGCTCACATCATCATTCTCTTGAGCTATTGCTTCATCCTCAATGAAGACCAGAGAGACCTTTTTTTTTTAATTGTCTGATCCCAGGAGTTCCTTATTTACTCGTTTATTTTTGGCTGCCCTGAGTCTCTGTTGCTCTGAGCAAACTTTCTCTAGTTGCAGCGAGTGGGGGCTACTCTTCATTGTGGTGCGAGGACTTCTCACTCCGGTGACTTCTCTTGTTATGGAGCACAGGCTTTGGGCACGGCGAGCCCTAGAATGCAGGCTCAGTAGTTGTGGAGTACAGGCTTGCTTGCTCCAAGGCATGTGAAATCTTCCCAGGGCAGGAACTGAACCCACGTCCCCTGCATTGGCAGGCAAATTCCCCACCAGGGAAGTCCCCAGAGAGACGTTTATAGTAATAACTCCCATACCTGCCCCCTACTCCATGGTTCAAAACCTTTCCATGATTTTCATGACTTCCCCATAGACTTGGGAAAAAGCCCAAGCTCTTCAGCCTGGCCTGTGAGACCCTTTAAAGGGCTAAGGGGCTGGGAGTGAAGACTAGAGGAAAGAAAGAAAGCGGATGTGGTCTTGGGACTCCACAGAGAGTCATGGGGACCCGTCCCTGTCCCTGTCCTTGAAGCTGTCAGCCTCTGGTCCCCTGAGGCCCCTAACACAATGGACAAACCTCAAGGATGATTGCAGATTCACGAGACCCTAGTAAACAGTGCATTTATGCTGCTGCCCCTCTCCTCATTCATTCCAGATCCTGCCCTCCGGAAGGTGTGGGTCTGAGGCCAAGATTTGGCAGCATGTTAGGTCCTGAACCTCTCGTGTCTGTGCCATCCTGTTGGTGTTGATGGTACCACCACTGTTATGGCTGGGTAAGTGGAATGAGAGGCAGGGTGGGGGTGTTTGAGAAAGACCAGAAAGGGCTGGGGTGGGTGTGGGCGGGGGGTGGTGGAAGCTGGGCTGGACTGGGGTAAGGTGAAGAGGTGAGGACCTAAAGAATTAAATGCATGATAAATCATACATAACAGACATCTTCCGTGTGCATATGCTGGGGTGGCCACTGTGACTCACCACGTGTTCCATTTTCTCTACCCTGAGGAATTATAATCCCCATGTCACAGATGAGGAAACAGGCTTTGGGAGACTAAGCAACTGGCCCCAAGTCACTAGAAATTTAACTAGTGGAGCGTCCACGTTTTCTGACTCCTAGTTCCTTTTTTTTTTTTTTTTTGGCCACGCAGCACGTGGAATCTTATTTCCCTGACCAGGGATTGAACCAGCACCGCCTGCACAGACTCTTAACCGCTGGACCACCAGGGAAGTCCCGCCTACTTCCATTTTAATGGTGTTCCCCAGTAACTCTAGAACCCAAATGATAAATGTATCCACATCTGTTCTCTCAACATCATCAGCTGTTTTGTGGGTGTCATTAAGTCTAATCTTACAGAAGAGGAAAGCATGGCGGCCAAGTGGGTCAAGATCCCCTGACCTGGAGACTGGACTTTGCAAGTAGAAAGCCTGGGTCCAGGCCTGAGGCTTCGATTCTATAACCTCAGGCAGGGCCCTTACTCTCTCTGGAGCCTCAGTTTCCTCATATGTCTAGGGAAGTAGTAAAACTAATATAAGTGAAGTTGTTCAGTCACGTCCAACTCTGTGACCCCACTGACTGTAGCCTACCAGGCTCCTCCATCCATGGGCTTTTCCAGGCACGAATACTGGAGTGGGTTGCTATTTCCTTCTCCAGGAGATCTTCCTGACCCAGGGACTGAACCCAGGTCTCCTGCATTGTAGGCAGACGCTTTACCATCTGAGCCACCAGGGAATCTAGAATGGCTTAAACTGATTTCCAAATACCTGTGTAGGTATTTGGAAATCTATAAAAACTCACATAGAGGGACTTGCCTGGTGGTCCAGTGGTTAGGACTTCATGCTTCCACTGCAGGGGTCATGGGTTCCTTCCCTGGTCCAGGAACTAAGATCCGGCAAGCCACAGAGTGCAGCAAAACAAAACAGAGAAACTTACACAGGTTGGCGTCACTACCATCATTTTAGATGTCATTCCTAGAAGTGGTCTCAAGAACCGTGGCGTTTACCAGTCCATCCATTTTGTACATGACAGAGCAGTCACCTAGGAAACACAGAAGAAAGGGGAAGAAATAATTGTTCAGAGAGTCAATGGCTACGTTATAGCTTGCAATTATGACTACAGAGGAGTGCCACGTGCCTCTGTAGCTAATATCTTTAATTCTCACAACGTTGCAGCACTTGGTATTATTTTACTCTCTTTTCTAATCAAAAAACCAAGATATAGAAATGATGCGATGTGACCAAGGATACGAGATACAGTTGCTACCGAAAACAAGAGAAATTTTATTTTATTTTATTTTTATTTTTATTTTTTTTTGACTTGTCAAAGTATTTATTATTATAAACAAAACTGAAGTGCTGTTACTAGTTAACACAGATAAAATCTGCAGTCATCCTTAAAGGAATTTAAAACAGTATACTAAATATTATAAGTAACATGGTTAGAACAATTTCACTTTCCCATCTGTTTCTCAAATTGTAATTATGCTGCTTTTTTACCTTCAGTGATAGCCAAATCCCCAAGAGATTCCATAGATATTTTAAAAACTCATGAAATAATGTAATGCCCCTATCTCCAAACCAGCTGATTAACAAATTATGGCATAAGCATGATACCATAATCTATTCAGGTGTAATTTACTCTACTACTTAGTACTTTCTGGTCAAATTCTCAAGGTTTACATTTTAGATTCATTCATATTAGATACCAAAGCAGGATGGTTTGTTTTTAATCTTTGCAAAACCACCCTGAAGTAAAATATTCTTTTACTCAATGTAATCTTTTATTTTTCCTAGCCCTTTAAACTCCTAGGAATTTTAGATGTTGAAAACATTCCCTGTGCACGGGATTTGGTATTATATGGCTCATTAGGATCTGTTGTGGCTGGCCTTGGACATTTTTTGTTAACTAGTGAGTATATCTGTTTTTCTTCATGTATAAAACACTTGTGTGTTTACAGTTTTGTTCTAGATGAAGTATCACAATCCCGATTCGTGTTTATGATTCCTTTCGACAGGCAGAATTAGAAGATCATGTGACGTTGGAGTAGGAGGATTTATCGTGGTGACTTTAGGATGCTGGTATGAGTGTTAAGTATTCAAGAAGATTTTAATAGGTTAATCTAATCCCAAAGCACATGCTATACTCAGCAATCTCCCACTGGGAGATTCCCACCCTTACTGAAGATTATCTTACAAAATGATATTGCTGGAATGCCTTTAATCTTTTAAATATGTATATATACACATGTGTTTTGTGTCATTTGTCAAATGAACAGATGAATGTGACATCAGACACTTGCATTAATGTCATGTCAGGGTTTATACTTCATTTAGGAAGGCCTCAACCTTTTATCCTAATGCTCACTTCATCCCTGCCTATGGTACCACTGACAGTCATCTGTAAGCTTTTAAAAATTTCAAATTAGTTCCCATAGGTATGGTATTGGTAATTTATTCATGTTCTCCTTACTAGGTTCCACTGTAGGTATAATTATGCAAAGCTAAGAATCCAGGAAAGACTTGCCAGAGAAGGAATTAAAAACAAGATTTTATACGAAAGTACCCACCTTGATCCTGCAAGAAAACAGACCAATGGCGGCAGCAGCGGCAATTGAGCAGTCTTGAGCATAGAAAACCCAGATACAATTCACTTCATTGTGAACAAAGCTGAGATGAACTACAGAGAACGTTTTATGTACCATAAGACAGCTTTCAATCAAGTAAATAAAGTATGTGTAAGCTGCAGTCTTTTTTACACATGTCAGTATTTACAAACTTATTCTGGCTCTGTATCTACTGTCTGTATAGCATGATGGACTCACTTCAAATAATCTTTGTGTTTAACTTGCTTAGAAAAGTGCGAAAACAAGAGAAATTTTAAACACAGCAGACTAGACTGGGATGGTACAGGATCCCCAAGACCACCCTCAGGCTCAATAACTCACAAGGTCTTGCAGAATTCAGCATAACTGTTATATTCATGGTTACAGCTTATTATAGCAAAAGGACAGAGATTAAAACCAGCAGAGGTGGGGACTTCCCTGGCTAAGAGTGGTTGAGAGTATGAGCTTCCTTTGCAGGGAGCTAGAGTTCGATCCCTGGTCAGGGAACAAGGATCCCACATGCCAAGAGGCCAAAAAAAAAAAAAAAAAAAAAACACCTAATTAAAAAAATGTAAAAATCAGCAGAGGGCAGAACATCTAGGGCAGGATGTAGGACAGACCAGGAGCCAGCTTCCAGTTGTCTTCTCCTTGTTGTTCAAAGTGTGGCAACAAGCAGGGTATTTCCAAGCAGGGAAACACTGAAACTTGGTGTCCAGGGTTTTTACTGGGGCTCAGCACGTAAGCATGGCTGACCATTCCCTTGGCTGAGCTTCATCTCCAGTCCCGCCAGAAGTCAAATTGATTCTGCATAGCCCAAGGCTCCCTCGTAAATCATTCTGTTAGCATAACTGTCTGGTGTGGCCCCAGGCCCCATGTAAACCAAGACACTGTTCATCACCAGACAGAACATTACCAGAGCTCAGCGCTTTCCTCGCAGAAGCTGGGCAAGAGCCAACCCTTGCTAGGATGAGATTGATCCTTTAACGCCCAGGTAGGATACTAGAGGGGTTTCCCAGGTGGCTCTAGTAGTAAAAAATCTGCCTGCCAATGCAGGAGACATGGGTTTGATCCCTGGATGGAGGAGATCCCCTGGAAGAGGGCATGGCAACCCACTCCAGTATTCTTGCCTGGGAAATCCCATGGACAGAGGAGACTGGTGGGCTACAGTCCAAGGGGTCGCAAAGAGCTGGACACGACAAAGCAACTTAGCACTCACAAGCTGCTAGTGGATGGTGAAGTTGCTCAGTTGTGTCCAGCTCTTTGCAGTCCCATGTCTGTGGGATTCTCCAGGCAAGAATACTGGAGTGGGTTGCCATTTCCTTCTTCAGAACTAGTAGATGAGATGAGTCTATTTTTCAACTTGAATCTCTCCGCACAGGGTTAATTTCTCACAAGTCATTGGAAGTTGAGAAGATATTGGTGAAAGAGAGCCGGTGGCTCTGCCAGAGTCTGCCGTCTCTTGCGTATCTGAATTTCCTGAAGAATCCCCAAGCAGCTCCACGACCCTGGGCACCCCGCTCAGTAAAAGTATCAGCTCCTCTGTAGCTACAAATCAACGCAGTGCTGCCCTCGATAATAACAACCAGGACACACCTCACGCTGTTTGGAGTCTTGAAGAGCCAGAATGTACCCACCTGATCCACAGCATACTCTAAAGAGACAATAGGACATACCACTCTGTGCCAATCTAGGAGAACACAGGAGTGCTTTCCTGAGAGACAGTATCGAAATCTTGGTCTCAGGTGAAGTTCAATCTCATGCAGTGGATGGCTTAAAAAGAAGGAACTCCAGACTGCGTTCTGGTTCATGTGTGGTTTTTGTTTCACCTGGTGCCAGGCTTTACAAAACCTTAGGTATTTCATTCTTACAACCATAATACAATGTGACAGACACAACTGATAAGACCTTCTGCTCCCCAAATAGGAATGGCAAAATGGGGGTTAGTGACTTGTCCATAGCATCTAGCCAGTAAGAGTTGGAGGCATCAATGATCATAGATCATCATGGAAGGGGCAGAGCCTAAGGGGAGAGATGGATTGGGGTGGGGAGGAGACAGAGTAGGAGCTGGCCTGAAAGAGTCTAGGCTGGGAGACAGGTAGAGAATCATGTTGTTGCTCAGTTGCTAAGTTTTGTGTCCGAGTCTTTGCAACCCCATAGACTACAGCATGCCGGGCTCCTCTCAGAGACAATGTAGATTCTCAGAAAATTTGCTCATCCTCAGTCTTGAAAAGTCAGGGTTCTGGTTCAAACTCTGCCAGCTGAAGCAACTCTCTTCAGTTTGCTCACCTAGACACTGAGGTGTGCCCCTTCCGTGTAGAGAAGGGAAATAAACTTATGAAAAGCCACCCAGTAATCACAATCCCAGCTTCTAGGGGGTTGTCAGATTAGGGGACCGGAACCAAATCAGCTTCCCTGGTGGCCCAGATAGTAAAGAATCTGCCCGTAATGCAGGAGACCTGGGTTCGACCCCTAGTTTGGGAAGATCCCGGGGAGAAGGGAATGGCTACCCACTCCAGAATTCTTGCTTGGGAAATCCCAGAGAAGCCTGACAGGCTACAGTCCATGGGAGTGGCAAGGAGTCAGACACGACTGGGCAACTTTCACTTTTTACTGAATCGGCTAATGGGATTTGCCGCTTTGCCACCTGGAACACTGCACATCACTGAGGTATCCACGAGGGCCCCTTGTCTCCAAGTTTGGGGTCCAACCTGTCTCTCTCTTCCAGATCTGACCCAGAAACCAGAGCTCCACGTCCCAGGGACTCTGGCAGCTGGGGGACCTGCGACCTTGGCCTGTAGCTTCAGAGGCGCCTGCAAAGAAACCAAAGCCCTCTTCGTCTCCTGGAAAGGGCCCAACGTGTCCGCCGGCACAGACGGCTCCAGCAACTCCCCCTCCGTAGCCCTCCTCCCTTGTGCTGCACTTCACCCTGAAACCTAAGGACCGCCGCGCCACCCTCAGATGTCATCTGAACTTCTACCTGGCCCACCTGCCCGGAAGTAGCATGGTCAGACTCCAGGTGGCCTGTGAGTGCTGGTGGGTGACGGACGATTCAGAGCCTGGGAGGGACGCGGACCCAAGAGAAAGACGCGTGTCCTGGGCTGGGGGATAGGAGCGGTCTGGGGAGTAGTCGCACCTCCCCCTAGCTTCTGGAGCTGTAAGGCCAGAGGTAAGCACTGAGCTCAGGTGTGAAGTGGATGAGAAAGCCTTTCTGGAGCCCCATGGGAGTCACAGACAAGGAGAGGGCTGAGTCCTGGAGGAGGCGGAGATGGAGTCAGGATGCTCGCCGACTCCCGGCCCTCCTTTTCCGCAGCACCGGCCAGGCTGCTCTGCTTTTCTTGCTCCTTGGAGAAGACCCTGCAGTGCAGCTGTTCCTTCCGTGGGACCCCCACGCCCTCCGTGCGGTGGTTGATGGGAGGTGATCCTGTGGATCTGAACAGCATGCATAAAAACTTCCAGGTGACTTCCAGCATAGCTGCCCCTTGGGCCAACAGCACCATCAGCCTCCTCGGGGAGCCAGAAATAGTCACAGGCCTCCGCTGTGAGGGGAGGAACCAACACGGAATCCATACCTCAAGCATCTTCCTGATACCACCAGGTAAGTGTGCAGGAGTCTGGTGACTGGGCTAGAACAACAACACCTGGACCACAATGAGGTCGGGTACAGGGCTTCCCTGGTGGCTCAGTTGGTAAAGAATCTGCCCAGGTTCGATCCCTGGGTCGGGAAGATCCCCTGGAGAAGGAAGTGGCAACCCACTCCAGTATTCTTGCCTGGAGAATCCCATGGACAGAGGAGCCTAGCGGGCTACAGTCCATGGGGTTGCAAAGAGTTAGACACGACTGAACTTTTTTCACAGAGCCAGTGGAAAGAGTAAGGCTCAGACCTTATAGCCGTAGGAGAAACATTGCTCTCACTTCTCTTTGGTTCCAGATAAGAATTCAGTTTCTAATGCGCTGGTGAAAGGGCTGATCCAGGGCGTTGTGTATGGATCCCTTGTGACAGCACTATTCTTCTTCTTCCTCGTCCTCCTTGCGTGAGTATCAAATTAAAACCCACCAGCGAGCTCTCCCCAAAGTCTGCCGCGTCTACGTATGCAAGTGTGCTTTACAATAGAGCACTGCATTTGTAGCATTTGTAGTCCTAATTTACTACGTTGCTGCACGTAAAGCACTTCGTTCACTTTATTTCCTTCCTTATGATTCTTTCAGCTTCGTCCTCCCTCTTGATGCAGACTCTTCCATCAGCCATCTTCTCTTCCAGTTTTCCATTTAAAGGCTATAAATTTCCCTCTATGCATGACTTTAGTTGGGTTCCACAAATTTTAATAGAAAGTCTTTTATTTTAATTTAGTTAAATCCCTCTAATTTCTGTTAACATTTTTTTTTCACCCATGAGGTTTTTTTTTTTTAAGACACATCACTATTTTCTAATAATCCTCTTTTCTTCATTTCTCTTTAAATCCAGTAAGTTCAAAGAATATGCCATGCATGATTTCAGTTCTTCATTTCTTTCTGGCAGAATTTTTGCTTAGTGTTTATAAATAAATATTCCATGTGGACTTGAATAGAGTATGCATTCTACACTTGTTGATTGCAGCGTTTATATAAATACAATATATTGTACAGGTATATATACACATAGGCTTTCCAGGTGGCTCAGTGGTAAAGAATCTGCTGGCAATGCAGGAGACATGGGTTAAATCCCTGGGTCGGGAATATCCCCTGGAGAAGGAAATGGCAACCACTCCAATATTCTTGTCTGGGAAATCCCATGAACAGAGGAGCTTTGTGGGCTACAGTTCATGGGTCACAAAAGAGTCAGACACGACTGAGCGACTAAACAATAACTATATATATATGTGTGTGTGTGTGTGTGTGTGTGCTGAGGCAAGCCACAAATATCAGAAAGCAAACTACAGACAGGCAGGCATGGAAAAATTCTGATGGTCATAAGGCAACCAAACATGTTAAATATAAAATGCTGATGCTAAATATAAAAGTTAATTTTGGGGAACTCTGGGGTTTTCATGTTGTTGTTGTTCAGTGGCTAAATCATGTCCAAGTCTTTTTGATGCTATCTAACCATCTCATCCTCTGCTGCCCCTTTCTCCTTTTGCTTTCAATTTTTCCCAGCATCAGGGTCTTTTCCAGTGAGTTGGCTCTTCGCGTCAGGTGGCCTAACTATTGAAGCCTCAGCTTCAGCATTTCAGTCCTTCCAAGGAATAGTCAGGGTTGATTACCCTTAGGATTGGCTGGTTCGATCTCCTTGCAGTCCAAGTTTGCTTTGGTGTCTTTTATCAATTTTAGAAAATTCTCAAACATCTTTCACAGATTGCTTCTGGCATTTCCTTTCAGATTGGGGTTCTCATTTTGTTTGGGGGGTTTAAAATATATACATATTTATCTATCTATTTGGTGGTGTCGGATCTTTGTTGCAGTATGCAGGGTCTTTTATTGAGGCATTCAGACTCTCCGTAGAAGCTACTGGCTCGGGCTTGGCAGTTGCAGGATACGGACCAAATTTCTCCACAGCATGTGGGATCTTATGTTCCCACATCAGGGATGGAATCTGCCTCCCCTGCACTGCAGAGAAGATTCTTAACCACTGAACCACCAGAGCAGTCCCAGGGTTCTCATTTAATATGTTTTAAACCTCCTTCTCTCTCTTTTTTTTCCCCTCTTGCCCTGTCTCCTGTATTTTGTAAGCAAAGTAAACAAGTGCTAGGTTAGAGGAACCTGCACAAGGGAGATACTAAGGGAAGCCTGCCCCTTCAGTATCTCCTTTATCCCTCGGGAGGGAGCATCAGTATGGCCCAGAAATCCCTCGGCCTACCTCGAGTCAGCCCTTTCTTTGTCAGTACTACAAAGGATTCCCTTCCTCCGCCTAAGTTTCTTATCTCCTCCCTTCTCACTCTTAGCAATAAGGTTTCCCTAACTTCACAGGAAAAAAGCAGCTCCCCAAACCTATGGCATTATTACCATCGGCACTGATGATTTACTCCTCGCCATTTTCAGAGAAAGGCATCTCTCTTCCTGTCCAAGGTTAGCACTCCCTCCTCTGCCTTGGGAATCCATCTCCTGCACACTCCATTGATCATGCCTTCTGTCTCTCAAACACTCAATCACTCTTCCTTCGTTGCCTCTTTCTCTGAATTATATAAGCAGGTCCAAATCTCTCCCACTGCAGCCCCACAAACTCCTTCTAAGGACCATCCAGTGTTTTTCTTTTTTTTTGAGAGAGAGACTAGCTTACACCCACTTCCTGATTCTCATCACTCCTACATTCTTGAATCCACTTCAATCTGCTCTCCAGCACCATGCCACTGAAATGACATTGTCTAAGCCAACCAGTTGTCCTTACTCTCGAGACCCAAGAGCAGCTCTTCTTTTCTTGTTCATTTTGAGGTGACATTTCGATTGGGTAGCCTTCTACTCAATGGCTCCTTGTTAGGGAGAAGGAATACCGCAAAGCCACCTGCTGGAAATGATGTGGGTGGAAGCCAGAATGGGGGGGTAGAGAACTGAGAGGAGTGATGGTGTTAGGTGTGGTTAGAACAGCCACTGAGAAGAATAGTTGGGGTCTGTACAAGGACAAGGAAAACACTTGGTAAGCAGCTGTAAAGGCCCAGCAATGACTGGAGACTATTCACTGTTATTGGCACCAGGCGCCATTGCCCTGTGATGTTTCCTCCCAGCAGTGGTCATAGGAAAGAAAAAGTAGACGGTGGCGTCGATCTAGGTTTTGGTCTTTGCAGGCAGGGTGCTGTGGAAGGGTGATGGAGGGGAGAGGCAGGGGAGGCAGGGGGGCTGGAGGGAAAGAGCCCATCAGGAAGGCTGGTAAGAGGGCCCAGGCTAAGCAAATAGGAACTTGTATCCCCATTTGACGAGGGGAAGAGAGTGCCGGTCACAGAACCAGCAAACAGAGGGAAACATGGTCCTCTAACCCCAGCCCAGGCCTCCTTCTGGGAACCAGTGGGTACTCAGCACGGCATTAACCTTGGGGCTCACTGCCTTAGAATGAAGATGCTTAAGTGGTGGGAGGAGAGTCACATTCCTAAGGCCAGTGAGGCCCTGATCCCCGAGAAACCAGAGATGCTGGAGGAGCCGAAAACACCCCAGGAGTCTGCAGCTGAACCCTCGCCTGCTTCTGTAGCAGGTAAGTCCCTGGGCTGGGCCGCTGCACTCGGAGGCCCCTGGAGGGCGCTGGCTAGAAAGAAGGACTTCCAGGACCCCTGGAGTTGGAAACCACATCGCTAGCACCGGAGCCCAGAGGGTCTACACTCAGGGAGAACAGGCCAGCTCATTTTGATGTGTGGGCACCAGCAGGGATAACCAGGGCTCAGCCTTGTCTGAGCATCTGTCTGCTTCTTCAAGCCGAGGTCCCCTTCCAGCAGCTGAGCCCCTCTGTGCCACAGATGGTGATGACCCTAGAGGGTGCCAGCCCAGCCCCAGACCCGTGGAGGAGGCAGGCTCACCCACTAGCAGCCACCGCCTTGCCAGGAAAGGACAGTAAAATCTAGAAGGGGGGATGTGAGCCTGCTTGCACGGCCAGAACAAAGCACCACAGCCTGGTGAGCTTAAACAACAGGAAAATTTTTCTTCACCATCCTGGAACCTATGAGTCCAAGATTAAGGCGTGGGCAGAGCCGAGTCCTCCTGAGGCCTCTCTCCTGGCTTGCAGACAGCCATCTTCCCCTCTGCGTGCTCACGTGGCCATCTCTCTGTGCATGTGTGTGTCCTAATCTCCTCTTAATGAGGACACCAGTCCTACTGGACGAGGGCCCACCCATGTGGCCTCATTTTACCGCAATTATCTCTTTAAAGGCCCTGTCTCCAAAAGCAACTCTGAGGCGCTGAGGGTTAGTGCTTCAACATACCGAGCAGGGTGGGGAGGAGGGACACAGTTCAGCCCATGAAGGAGGCTTCAAGGAGCCAGTTGGGTCCCTCTGTTTGTGGGAGACGTCGAGAGGGGACGGGCTTGCCCACAGCAGAGGGAACCCAGGATCTGGTTCTCGCACAGTCTAGGGCTCGTGAGAGAGAAAGAAGACCGAGGAAGTACAGACTCCAGGGCAGATGAAGAACATGGCTCACAGCTGCCAAGACCCAGCAGCCGCAAGGCAGGAGCAGCAGCTGTATCTCAGGTCCTGTGAGCAGAGGCCCCACTCTGCACTTGCGTTCACTGGACAGACATGCCTGAGGCCTCCCGTCAGGCCCTGGGGACAAGCCTTCTCCCTGCCCTGGAGGAGCGAGGTCTGGGCTGGCCTCTGTCACCCCGGGTGCACCCAGGAGCACAGGCGAAACACTGGAGCCCTGGACTGTTACTGTGGCAGCAACCACATGCCACCCTGTAGGCCGGACTGACAGTGACCACCGCAACCAAGTCCAGCCCCAGCATTCTGCAGAGACACAGAGACCCGCAGAAGTGAGACCCTAAAGGTCTCTCTCTGCAGGGACACTGGGGATCCTCCCCACCCCCTACACGGCAGACGGGGAAACAGACTCACAGCTCCCCAGGCCACACAGCAAGACCATGCCCTGCTCAGGACGCCTGGGTCCCAGGGCCCTGGGGCTCCGAAGCAGCTGTCCCACTCGCTGGTCACTTTCCCCTGAGCTAATGAGGCTCCAGCGCAGAGGTGGCAAGAACCAGACAGGTAACAAAACAAACAAAACCGGTGCCTGGGGCCCTGTGGGGGGCGGGGGGAGGGGGCATGCGGCAGGCAGGCAAGGGGGTGCCCTCTGCCCAAAGGGGCGCTTGGCAGCAGACGTCTCTGTCCCATGCCTCCCCCCATCCTCCCACACAGAGCAGGAATGACATCTCTATCGCCAGATCTTCTGATTTTTTTTTTTCCCCTCAGAGGAATCCAGAGATCCAGGTTTCAGAGAGACATTTCTGGATTCTGGATCCAAACATGTTAGCAATCAAAAAACCAGCGTGGGGACTTCCTTGGCTGTTCAGTGGTTAAGATTCTGGGCTTCCACTGCCGGGGCACTGGTTTGATCCCTCCTCAGGGAACTAAGATCTCACATGCTACGCAACCAAATAACAATCATTAATAAAATTAAATATAAATACATTAAAAAAAAAACAACAATGCAAGCCCAAGAGAAGCCATAGGTGGGCCTCTCATTTGTCAATTTGATCAGAAGCACAGACGTGGAGGGGTGGGACTCCCTTTCTCTAAACCCACCGCCTGCCTCCAGAATGCCAACACCTGCAAAGCGCAAACAGAAGCCCCAGGCGCCAGGAAGGAGCTCGGGGCTGGTGGGATGTGGACCGGCTTCAGGTGGAGATTCAGGAGGTCATTCACTTGCGCTTCCGCAAACGTCGCTGGAGGCCTCCCGTGTGCCAGGCCCTGGAGTGGGGACACGGAGATGGTTCAGATCCAGGTCCTGCCACTGGACCCGGGAGAGGTGATGGCCGTCCAGGCACGGGAAGCGACAGGATCGTCGTAAACGCGCGGCGCTGGGAGCTGGTGCGCTCCAGCCGGGGGCAAGGCAAGCAGCGTGTCTTGGCAGGGGGCAGTCGACAGGGAGAAATGAGCCAGGCAAAGTGCCACCACCTGGGCGTGTGTGAGGCTCCCTGCACACAGGCCTCCACCTTTACCCAACCCACTCTTGGGAGAATCAAGAGAGGCTGAGGCCTGGCTGACTCCGCCCGCCCTCTAGGAACGACGGGGTGCAGAAGCCAAAGCTGGGGTACTGCGCTGAGCACACTCAGCTTGTGACCTGCTGAAAGAGGAGGCAGGAGCCACAGACACGCGGGGCTGGCAGGCGGCTCGCTCAGCATCCAGCTCCCACTTTGGGGAAGGGGCGGTTTCAGTATCACCTGCACACAGCGAGTAGCGGCTCAGGATTTATGGTAACTTACAGACTCCAGACGTGAGGGGGCGCGGTTGAGCCGGGACGGGGCAGTCTCCGTCCCAGGGCACCTGCGAGCCCCAGATGGCAAGGTAAGAGCGCCTGTTACTCCCAAGACGATTGGGGCCAGGACACTAGGTCACTAACTGGTTCTGGCCCGACTCTATGTGGTTATTTTAAAAGGTGTCCAGGGAAAAACAAAGCGTGAACTTACAGCGAGCAGCCTACACTCAAGCCCTTATCTAACGTTCAGACTCCGGATGTGAGCAGGGTTATCATAACGGTAAAATGGCCAGGCGGCAGCTGGGGGAAACAAAATTGTTTTCCTCAAAAGTTGTTTTTCTCATCTTAAGAACACACGTGGCAACACCCTTGAGTTGGACTTCACAGACCCCATACCCTACCAGTTAGGGCATCGTGGAGACATGGAGATCAAGTTCAGGAAAAGTGGGATGTTCCCATGAGTGGGTGGCTTGGTGAGGAGGGCCGCAGCAGCTGCATAAATCCAGACAAGGTTGGAAAGTGGATCATCTTCCAAGAAGAGGCTACGAGGTGGACCTCTTCCTCCAAAGTCAAGGGAGAGACAGGAGAGGATGCTAAGGGGTCAGACAGACAGGGCTCCAGTCCCACACTGTGCGCCATGGAGCCAGGCACAGCCTCTCTGAACCAGGATAAGAATCAAGTGCTTAGACTTCCCTGGTGGTCCAGTGGCTAGGACTCCACACTCCCAATGCAGGGGGGACCAGGTTCAGTCCCTGGTCAGGGAACTAGATCCCACATGCTGCAACTAAGACCCTGAGCAGCCAAATAAATGTTAAAAAAAAAAAAAGTTAGAAGCTTGAAGTGTAGTCATGAAGTTCATGGCTTGGAGGGGCCATGAAGAGGGCCCCCAGGAGCCTACCGCTCACCACCTTCGGAGCAGACATTTGCTGATGTTCACTGGGTTTCAAGATTCACTGAAAGGATTTGGCAAAGCTGTTATACTCATAGCTATGGTTTATTGAAGCCAAAAGATAGAGATGAAAACTAACCACAGGAAAAAAAGCACACAAGGCAGAGTTCCAAAGAGGCAGGAGCCCCCAGTGGTCCTGTCCCAGCAGAGTTGGGAGTCTGCGTGATCTCCCAGCAGCAATATGTGACAATGCACACAGAGTGTCATCAACCAGGGGCTCACCTGAGCCTTGATGTTCAGGGTTTTATTGGAGGTTGGTTATGTAGCCCTTAGTTTCCAGCATCACCACCCTTCCCAGGAGGTCAAGCTGATAGCACATGACCCAAGGTGTCCTCCATAAATCACACTGTTAGCACAGAATATCTGGTGTGACCTGAGGTCCCCAGATAAACAAAGATACTCCTATCCAGACATTCCAAGGGCTTAGAGGTTCCCTCCTAGGAGCCAATAAAGAGCCAGTCCTCTGTTCGGGGTGGGCAGGGTTTGGACAACTCAGGCCTGCTGAGTTAACCCTTCACTGCACACCTGTCCTGAGGCCAGCTGGGAGTGCAGGAGATGCAGGTGAGTCAGCCCAGATGGGGACGAGAGCATCTTTCTCTGAGGGATAATGGGTCTTGGTGGTGTAGGCTGTTCAGTGCCCACCTCTGAGCCCCAGCAATGCCCTGCCATGCCCCGGGTTGATTTGGGTCCCCGTCTGGACTGGGAGAGGCCTGTCTCATCTCCAGGTCCCTGCAGTGCTCAGCACAGAGTGTGGCACCCGGGGGGCTTGGGAAAACATTTGCTAGATGAGTGGCAGAAGGAAGGACTGAGAAGCAGTGAGGGAGAGACAGAAGGGGAGGAGAGAGAGCTGGATGGTGACCGTGGTGGAGGCAGACAAGGAGGCGGAGCCAGGGACATAAACCAGAGACAGAAGGATGAAGGGGAGATGCCCGGAGGGAGAGAAAGAGGAGAACATGGGGAGGCAGGTTTGCATGAACCTCCTCTGTCCCTTCAGGAGGTGACGGCAGCAACTGTGACAATGATGCCAGCCAGGGCAGAGTGCCTTCCACGCCCTCAGCCGTCATTCATTCAACCCAGCAGCCCTGTGCCCCAGTCACTGCGCCCCTTTCCCAGAGGAGTGAACTGAGGACCAGAGAGGTTCAGAAGCCTCCCTGCCGTCACACAGCAGTCTTGTGAGATGGGAGCTGGTCCCCCACCCTTACCCTTGAGGATGAGGATGCTCAGGTTCAGAAAAGGGGAGGATCCTTCCCAGGGGCCCATAGCCCAAGAGGCATCTGCCCTCTCCTGGCTGCCCTGGGGGCAGACCCCATCAGGGTCCCTTCTCTTCATCTGGAGTGCAGCCCTGCCCCCAACCCTATCCATCCCCGCCCCCGCCATAGACAAAGGTTGTTCTGGTGCCTGGTGTTTCCTCCCAGAGGGATGGATCTCAACTGGGAGCCAGGTTACCCTTCTCTGGGTTGTCAGGACTTCGGCAGAAGGCGTGTTACCTACATCTAGAGGGTGGGGTACCTACATGCTGCTCAACACCCTGAAACACACAGGGGGCCCCCCTCACAAAGACTCACCCAGCCCCCAAATATCAGTGATACCAAGATTAAGAGAGCCTATATTCTAGGGACTTCCTCCCTGCTAGGCCAGTGGTTAAGACTTCTTCCCATGCAGGGGACTCAGGTTTGATCCCTGGTCAGGGAGCTAAAATCCCACATGCCTCATGGCCCAAAAACACAAAACATAAAAAACAACAGAAGCAATATTGTAACAAATTCAATAAAGACTTTTAAAAAATGATCCACATTAAAAAAAAAAAACAACTTAAAAAAATGGCCTATTCTTGAAGAATAGGATACACATACAAACTTGTGTGTGTTACATTTTCGCATCATGTACTTTGTTTCCCTTTCCTTACAGAATTCCACACAGTCTGGGTCATCAACCTCAGTCTTTTAACAGCTGCCCATCAATGCAGTAATGTATCAAACCAGTCTCTCATGGAGGATTTAGTTTGTCCTCTGAGCACTGCAGACAACACTACATTGATGATTCAGTCCCTTAGCTGCTGGGCTTTTACAAGAGTACTTTTGCAGGAGAAAATTCTGGAAGTGGACTTTCAAGGTCAAGCGGTCATGTACATAGTTTTCAAGGGTAATGCCAACTTGCCCTCCATAGAAAGGGGACTGATTTCACTCTTGTCAACAACTGTCTTTGCCAACCTGGTGTGTTCCTGGGTCCTTTGAACTTTGCCCATTTGATGGATGAAAAGGTGGTACCTGAGGCCATCATAATTTTTATTTTGCTTGTTAGGGCTGAAATGGAGCATCTTCCATATCCCTGGGCCTTCTAAGCATCATCTTCAGGGAGCTTCATGTCTTAACTGTGAAACCCCTAGCACAAGTGACACTCCATGAATAATAATAAAAGTCAGTAGTCAGAACGACCATCATTTTTTTAAAAATCTACAAATAATAAATGCTGAAGAGGGTGTGGAGAAAAGAGAACACGTTCACACTATTGGGGGCGGAATGTAAACTGGGGCAGCCACCTTGGGAAGTCTGGAGATGCCTCAAAAAAGTAAAGATAGAACAACCATATATATATATATGAATACTACTCAGCCATAAAGAAAGAATGAAATTTTGCCTATTGCAACAACATGGATGGACCTGGAGGGTATTGCACTTAGTGAAATAAGTCAGACAGAGAAAGACAAATATTGTATATGTGAAGCCTAAAAAATAAAACAAACAGATGAATATAACAAAACAGAAACAGACTCCCAGATATAGAGAACAAGTGGTTCTCTAGTGGTTTCTTGTGGGAAGTAGGGGAGGGAAGAGGGGAGAGGCAAGATGGGGTGGAGGATTAAGAGATATAAATTACTGTGTATAAAAGAAATAAGCCGCAAGATTATATTGTTCAGCACAGGGAATATAACCAATATTTTATAACTTTAAATGGATATAATCTATAAAAACTTTGAATCACTATGTTGTACACTTGAAACTAATATAATATTGTAAATCAACTATACCTCAATGAAACAAACAAAACCACAAAACCCTGCCTTAGCAAAGCTTACATTCTGGAACTGGGAGACGGGAGTGAGGAAGGGAAGTGACTGGAAATAACAAGTGAACACATGACAGAAAGGAATGGCAAAGGCCAGGGAGAAAAACAAAACCGGTGTGGCGGAGAGCGGTTGCATTGGGAGCAAGGGTTACTTTGGATAGCAGGATCAACCAAGGCTTCTTAAGGGTGAGACCTGAATGATAAGAAAGAGTCTTGTGCCAATTTGATGAGAAGAGCCTTTCAGCAGAGGAAACAGCAAGTGCGAAGGCCCTGGGGTTGGTAGGAGATGGTTGGGCTTGTTCAAGCAGCAGAATGAATGGCAGAGCAGTTGGAGCTGAGTGAGCGGGTGAGGCAGGGCAGTAGCATCAGGCGGTTTGTGTGTTCAGTGCTTGTTGATCTGAGGTGGAGGCCAGGAGACCAGGGCATTGGCTGCTGCCATCAGAGCAGCCATCCAGGGGAGAGGTGACAGCTCAGAGCAGGGCAGAGTGGGGAGAAGAGGACACAGCAGAGGTCCATTTTGGAGGCCGAGCCAGCTGCTTCTGCAAGCAGAGTGGATGTGGCGGGGTCAGGGAGGAAGAGAGGACGGGAAGGTTCCTGGGAGAAGAGAATGGCAACCCACTCCAGTATTCTTGCCTGGAGAACTGGGATTGGACACGACTGAGCGATTTACACTTTCACTTTTCCTGCTTTTGCGGTAAAATAGGCCCTAGAGGGTGACTTCAGTAACTCCTGCCTCCAAGTGCCCCAGACAGGCAGTAGGCTCAGGGGTGGTTCTCTTGCCTCAGAGCCTGTAGGGAGGACAGGGACCAGGACACCTCATCTGGTGGACAGGAGAGAGGGCTGCACCTAGTAAATGGATGCATAGTGGAACCAGGAGAAAAGCACTAACTACAGGCTGTTGGGGCACCGGGGAGAGCTGGCACCTCCCAGGATCTCTCTCGTTCTTCTCAGTAACCTTGAGATATAGAGATGATTCCATCTCACAGGGAAGACACCGAGATTCTGGGGAGAGAAGGGACTGGTCCAAGGTCATACAGCCAAGGAAGTGAAGAAATGAGCAGTGGGGCTTTTTCATCCCTAAACCCTGAATCACCATCTCCCAAGGTCAGGTCCCCCAGTCTCTCCCCATTCCCTTGTTATCCTGGGAATGAGGGATGGGGAGAAGGGTGGGGAACCAAAGGAGATTTCACCCCAGAGTCACTGTTATTCATGAAAGTAGACAGAGAAGCAGAACTCTGTCCCACAAGAAGACGGGGATTGGGGGTCCAATTCCTGGGCCTGGGGGCCCTGATGACTAGGGGACCAGATTCCAGGGTCTGAGGGGCCTGGGAGCCCGGACTGCTGAGGGGCTAGGAGAGAAGGGGGCTGGGGATCAGGATTCCTGGATCTGGGTGGGGGAGGGCACTGGGGACTCTGGTTCCTGGGTCTAGGGGAAGGGAGACTGGGGGAGCAGTCTCCTGGGTCTGGAGGGGTTGGGTGCTGGCACTCCTGGGGCTGGGGCCAGGATTTCTGGGTCTGGGTTGGAGAGGGCTTTGGGGGGCTCTGGTTCCTGGCTATGGGGGGCAGTGAGGACTGGGGAACCAGACTCCAGGGTCTGGGGGTGCTGGGAGCTCGGACTCCTGGGGCTAGGGGAGAAGGAGGCTGGGGACCAGAATTCCTGGGTCTGGGTGCTGGAGGGCGCTGGGGACTCTGGTTCCTGGGTCTAGGGGCAGCGAGGACCGGGGGACCAGTCTCCAGGTTCTGGGGAGCCGGGATTTCTGGGTCTGCGGGAGGAGGAGGCTGGGGCCTGAAGCAGGAGGAAGGTAGCCTCCAGGGAGAGTGTCCCGGCCCGGGGTCCTAGGGATCCGAGGCGGGGAAGCCGCGGGGACGGCCGGGGCTGGAGGGGGTAGGGGCCGGGCCGCAGTTAACAAAGGCCTCTCCCTCCAACAAGCGCCCCCCCTCGGCCCCGCCTCCCCGGCCCCCCGCCTGCCCTGATTGGTCGGCCTTCCTGCCCGTCAGCGCCGCCCCCTCCCCGGGTCTGCAGCAGCTCCGGCCGCCTCGTCGCGCCCCCCCAGCCCCCTCCCCCCGCCCCCGCCGCCCCCCGGGCCGGTGCAGCCGCAGGCGGGGTCCCCCTCCCCCTTCCCCCTCTCCCCCCAGGCCTCGCGCGCCCCGGACCGGCCCCCCCTTTCCCCTCCCCCTTCGCGCCGCCGCTGCCGCGATGCCCCCCCCCGCGCCCGGGGCCCGGCTCCGGCTTCTCGCCGCCGCCGCCCTGGCCGGCCTGGCCGTCATCAGCCGAGGTACCGCAGCGCCGGGGGCGGGGGGCTCGACCGGGACTTCAGGGTCCCGGGCGGGGATTGGGGGCGGGGGATAGAGCATCCCCGGGCGGGGAGGAGGAGGCCCCCGGACGCCGAGGTCTGGGCCGGGGGGGCGGGGGCAGCATCCTCTGGCTGGGAGAGGGGTCCTCAGACGTCTGGCTCCAAGCCCGGGGGCAGGGGTCCGCGTCCTGGGGCCCGAGCCTGGGCCTAGGGGCGGAGGTCTGCTTCTCCCGGTCGGCGAGAGGGTCGCGGACCTGGGGGCGGGAGTCTGCGGCTCGGGATCGTGGTGGGGAAATCTGACGCTAAGTAAGGGTCCCCGGGCAGGATCTCTGAACTGAGTTGGTGGGGGGTAGGCAGAGAGATGCCCCGTCGGGGGTCTTCCTCTCTGCCTGCGAGGGTCCCCTGGGGGTCCCGGCCTGCGGGCTAGGGTCGGCGTTTCAGGGGGAAGGTTGAGGGGATGATGTCTTCCCAGGTTCCCAGGGTCAGTAAGAGATGGGGGCAGGGGTGTCCAGAGACCTCCGTCCCGGGCGGCAAAAGAAGGGGGTGGGGCTGGTCTCTCAGCTGGGAAAGGACAGAAATTCCCCAGCTGGCTCGTCTAGGTTGGGAGAAAGTGTCAGTATTTGGAGGGTTGCATTTATGTGTAAGGGGAGATGGGGCTGGAGATCCAAGAAGTTGGGGTGCTGGGCTGGGGACTCCAGATGTGGAAAGCCCTGGCTGAATATTTGGGTTTGGGGCAGGACAGAGGGTGACTGAGGACCGCGGGAAGTGAAGGGTTAACCCGGGGTCAGGGATTAGTATCAGTCTTCCTAGTTGAGGCAAGGCGGGGGGCGGGCGGTGGGGGGCGGGCTGGGGGCTGGTCTTTTGTAGAGCTGGAAGGGAAGAATGGTAGGGGAGAGGCTGGGGGGTGGTGAACTTGGCCGTCTCTGTTTAGAAGATGTATAGCTGGACCTTGTATCTCCCAGCAGGCAGGAGACCTGGGGGTGGTCCAAGAGATGACCCCCTAAGGAGGGGAGGGGAGAGCTAGGAGGCTGGAGGCAGGGCCCGGGGTTCATTTAGTGCTTCTGGAGAATCGCCCTCGGGCCCTGCCCTGACCCAGAATCACAGGCAGGAACACACAGTCGGGAACATCCTAGAACCTCCGACAGTCTCCGCGAGACAGCTGCGAGACAGCGGCTCTCCGGCTCCCACCCACACAACGCCCGTCAGGCACAGCCACATAAACACCCGTCACCCCGTCCGACCCGGAGCCGCACCTGCAGACAGCCGGAGTCACACGGGATGCAGGCGGCTGGGGCGGGGCGGGGCGGGTGGCGGGGAGCAACCCCTCCCTGGTGCAAAGCGTCTGGGTGCCCCTCCCACCTGGCCCGTCTCAATCCCTGTCTGACTTTCTGCCTGCCTGTCTGTGTCTCTCTGTCTCTGTCGCTTGTCTCTCTCGGTCTCTCTCACGTCTCAGCCATTTCTGGAGGCTTCCTGGCTTGGGGTGACATCCCGTTGGTCTCCGTGGCTGGGTCGCTGGCTCTCCATCGCTGCTGGGTTCAGCACAATTCCACACCTGGCCCGCTCGGCCTCTGGAACTGCTTGTCCCCGTCACACCCTGTGTGTGTCTCTCCAGCCCCTCACATGGTGCCTTGATCCTCATCCACTTCTGGGAACTCACGTCCCATCCCGGGTCACTCATTCTCCTCCTTGTCCTTTGAAATGTCTCTGGCCTTCTCCCTTCACCTCTCCATTTTCCTCTCTCTTTTCCTTTACTCGCAAGATCACTTTCCATTTGCCTTCTACTTTGACTCTTCAGAACCCTAGAAGTAACTGTTGTTCACACGTGCAGGGCTGGGAGCTCAGTGGAACCAGGAGATGGTCTGTGACCTAGGTCAAGTCCATTCCCACCTCTGGGCCAGTTTGTTCCCTACCAGGGACTTCGACCAGAGGGACAGAGGGCAGAGGGGCTGGCAGGTGAGCTGAGACAGGATTAGAGGGTTGGAAAGACAGCCCCACCTACCCACCGCTGCTTGACGGCTGAGGCTGAGAAAAAGCCGGTGGAAGTCACGCCAGATTGCATCTCCTCCTCTCTTTTATTCATTTGATGGTTTCCAGATTACAGGAGGAGAGCATACCAGTGAGCCATCCACTACAAGAATGCATTAAAGCAAACCCCGCCACCCCCCCCCCCCCCCCCATGTTCCAGTCTCAAGAGAGAGCCAGGGTCCTCAGCCTCCCCAGTAGCCTCTCACTTGCACGGTCAGACAGGCAGAGTTCAGCGTCTGTAAAGGATTGGTTAGTTTGTTGACGTTTCTCCCAAGATAGAAACAAAGTAAAGCCATTTCTCTGCAACTGGCTTTTTTCCACTCAACTCTACCTCCCTGGCATCTGTAGATATTGCTCTGTCTTTACTTTTTTCCCCTCTAAATTCTTTATGCCAACACACACACGCATCCACACATCCACTTAGAAAAGTAGCTGCAGCTGGTGATTTGGGGGTGGTTCCTTTGCCGTATTAAATGAAGCAGGGGAAGGGTGAACACAGGCATGCGGACCCTTCTCTAGGGGGTCCCCCAAGCACCCAGTTTGTCTAGACTGTGGGCGCTGCCTTGTTAGCTGATTTAACACATGTTTACTAGGTACACAGACACTGTTCTAAACACTGGGGATCTATAAACACAGCAGTGGAGTCCCTGACCTCCTGGAGCTTACATCCTAGTGGGATGGAGAGAGATCCACCGACTAAAACCAACCCTACAAAGTGAACAGGTGATTTTAGAGAGTGATGAGCACAGAGGAAATGAGCATGACTCGGCAGGCAGACGAGTTGGCCTTGGGAGCTCAGGTAACATCTGAGCCGCTGAGTGGAGTTCGGACTGAAAGGAGGGGAGGAGCCAGCCTTGGAAAGATTCCTTGGGAAGAGCAGAAGCAAAGGCCCTGCAGTGGGAAAGTGAAAGTGAAAGTCGCTCAGACCCCATGGACTATATAGTCCATGGAATTCTCCAGGCCAGAATACTGGAGTGGATAGCCTTTCCCTTCTCTAGGGAATCTTCCCAACCCAGGGTTCGAACCCAGGTCTCCTGCATTGCAGGCGGATTCTTTACCAGCTGAGCCACAAGGGACCAGTGGAAAGAAACGGCCAGCACATGGAAAGTTCCAGGGCTCTAGGCTCAGCCTAAAGACACTGGACATCAGTGATAAGGAAGATTTGGGAGGTCAGCCAAGAGGAAGAGGGGTCTGAGGGCTCTTCAGTGGCAGTTAGACTAGCCTTTTCTTGGGCTTTCCCAGGTGGCTCAGTGGGTAAAGAACCCACCTGCCAATGCGGGACACTTAAGAAACACTGGTTCAATCCCTGGTTCGGGAAGATTCCCTGGAGGAAGGCATGGCTATCCACTGCAGTATTCTTGCCTGGAGAATCCCATGGACAGAGGAGCCTGGCGGGCTACAGTCCCTAGGGTTGCAAAGAGTTGGACATGACTGAAGCAACCCAGCACAGCACAGCACAGCACATGAGAGTCACCTGTCTGGAATGGCAGAGACCCACATGGTCCCTCCCATCACAATTGGATCCACCGCCAGGCTGCTCCCTGCCACATAACCATCCCACCAGCCAACACAAGTAGAGCTGTTTGCAGGTGCTTAACTAGCAGGAACCTGCTTGGGTGACCTTTCATCCTCTCCCCCTCAAGCCAGTGAGTGAGCCGTGATGATGGTCCCTGATGGGCCCCATTTAGAGGTGGGAAAACTGAGTCCCTGGTACAGGAAGTAACTTGTGTAGCTCGGTGGTGCAGCTGGGATTTGAACCTAGGCAGCCAGGCTCCCCAGTCCATTCATTTAGCAGGCTGGTTATGTTTGCTTAGTAGTAGCAGAACAGATGCTGAGTCCCGGGCTCAGGGGTGGGTGCTGGGCATAGAGCAACCTACAGCCCAGAACGGCCCTGCCCTTTCCCCACCCCCAGGGGACCGACACCGAACCTGGGATAGCAGTAGATGTTTCTTTAAAAAGAAGGTGCTGTTAAGAGCAGCAAGCATTTCTGCCTGCTAAGCGCTGAGTTAAACAATTTGCTTGCATGTTCTCATGGAATCCCTGACAAAAAGCCTGCTGAGGGAAGAAATACCATTTTTCTCCTTTCTACAGTTGAGGAAACTGAGGCTCAGACTGGCCGGGGGTCATCCAGTCAGGAAATGATGGGACAGACATTTGATCTATCAGCCCAGGCTCCTCAGGGCTTTCTTATCCAATCTCTAGAGATATCCAGCCCCCCTACCAACAGTTCTCTAAGTCCAATTTGGGGGAGGCCTTCAGAGAACTCCTGGTCAGGAAGGGAAAACACCTGGATGCTGTAACAGCTGAATCAGAGGGTACTCAATAGAGACAGTGGGAACTGTCCACCTTGTATAGTCAGGGATGTACTTCTGGAGGAGGGGGCATTTGAGCTGGGGTTTTGAAGAATGCATAAGAGTTCAAGAGTTGGCACAGCATGTTGCAGGCATCCATTTACATTCACTCATTCAACAAATTTTTCCCAAGGCCTTCCAGGCCAGGCCTGGTGCTGGGAGATCCTGGGGACACAAACCTGAGTCAGACTCAGGCTCTGCCCTCAAGAAACTTATAGTCTGATAGGGGAGAGAGACACAGACAGTCACCACAGTGTGATCTGAGCTCTAAGGGAGGTAGTGCAGGCATTGTGGGAAAACAAAAGAGGACTAGAAAGAGTAGGGATTCAGTGTTTTCCAAGCAGAATTCCTACAAAGGGGACCTCATGTGCACTGGCTTATTTATTTAGCTATTAAACACGTCTTGAGGCCGCCTACGGGTCAGACTGTGCATAGGGTGATGCTGCAGGTGAGGAGCCCAGGCCCCACCCTGAGAGGCTCCCATCTGGTGAGAAGAGCAGAGCGAGACAGTCCAAGGGATTGAGACTAAGAGGGAGGGACAGTGAATGGGACTCAGACAGATGGTGGGGCCGGGCCCAGCGACAGACAGGGTGGTGGGATGGCTAACCTGACCCTCTCCTCCATTTACTGACACACAGAGAGGGGAAGGGACTTACTCAAGGTCACACAGCACACAGGTCCTCCTGAGCCTGGAGTCGGGGAACTGCAAGAGACAGACGGGCAGACATCCAAATTTATAGACACACAGACCAGGCATACAAGACCCACTTGAGATAACTTCATCACTCATCTCCTGAGACCGCCCTCAGCCAGGGCCCAGCTGGGCGTGCTGGGGACGCAGATGGTCTGAGCCGGGCCTTGCCCTGGAGGAGCAGGTGGGGGAGGCAGACGCCTCTGATACACGGAGCCCTGGGAAAAGAGCGAGAGGCTGTGTGGGCTCGGATGGGCCGTCTCTCCTCCGAGAGGCGCCATATACCAGGTTGCTGGAGAAGGAGAAGCGTTTCGATGGGGAATAGTGGGAGGGAGAGAGGGGGAAGAAAAATGGGGAATGCAGACTTGGGTCGCACTAGGGGAAAGGAGGCAGGAGACAGAGATGTCAGGGCCCTGGATGCCAGGCTGAGGGGCGGGGACTTCGTCCTGGAGGCCCTCTGAGTGTTGGAAAGATCCTTCTGGCAAACAGTGTGTGTCTGTCTGTCTGTCTATTTGTCTCCTGGGATATGTGATTAAGATCCTGCCCTCTCCTGTGGGGTCCGCACCCTACCCCAGGGCCCGAGGCTGAGCTCAGGAGCCCTTGGTTCTACCCTGAGGCTTCGGGGGCACCTTGGACAGCTCCTTCTTCAATCCCCCCCCCCCGGCTTGGGGCAGGCCTCCTTGAACCTGGGACAGTTGCTATCCGAGGGCTGGGGAAGTGGCCGGCGGGGAGGGCAGGGTGATTTTGGCTCCCAGGAGGCATCTAACGACGCCAGCATTTTTGGTTAGGGTGAGGGAGCTCCTGGCATCTGGGGGGTCAAAGCCGGGATGCCCTCAAACATTCTACACTGCATAGGACAGCCCCATGATGAAGAATCATCCGGCCCCCAATGTCAACGGTGCTGAAATGGCGCAAGCTTGGTCTGGGATGTGTGTGCCCAGGAGTGTGACAGATCTATGGGGTGTGCATATGCGTGTGTGTGTGTGCATGGCTGTGTGTGATCTGATTGTAGGTGACAGCATGGCTGCATGTGCCCAACTCTTGGCCCAGGGCAGTTGCTTTGTATTTGAGAGCCTCCGTCCATGTGTCGCTGTTTCAGGCTGTAGCTTCATGCACGACTGTCCAGGGTCGGGGGTGGGGATGAGCATAGCCCTCCAGCTGGGAGGTCACTGTGACCGAGGAAGCCTGTGTGTGTGTGTGTGTGTGTGTGTGAGAGAGAGAGAGAGTCTTTGTGCAGGGCTGTAACTGTGTGTAGACTTGGCACCTGCGTGTGTTGGGCTACATGTGTGTAACCGTGTGCATCTGGTTATGTCGGCGGGGGGGGGGCTGGTCAGGGTGTCATGGCTGATGGCCGACTGGCGTGCTTCTGGGAAAGAGCTGTCTCTTCTAACTGACCTTCTCCCGAGGGAGTGTCCCGGGCTGTGTGCCTCAGCCTAAGTGTGTATGCCTCTGTCCCTCAGCGGACCCACTTGTCGTGGGTGGGACTTTTTCCTGTCCCTGGGGCTGACTCTTTCCCGGGCCCTTGTGTCTGTCTGTCCCCTGGCTGCCCCTTCCTCTTCCTAGGGCTGTCCTTGCACATCCTCTCCGCCAGGCTCAGGGCTGGTGAGTCCTTTCCCTCTCTCCAGGGCTCACCAAATGACCAGAGCAGCTCCAGCGCGGGTGAGCTGGGGGTGAGGGCTGCAGGACCCAGGCCCCAAATCCCAGGGCCTGGTGAGCCCACCGCCCTGGCTCTGCCCCAGCTGCGTCCAGAGGGGCTGCAGATGGAGAGGGCCTCCGGGAGTCATCAGGGTGGTGCGGGCAATTAATTCATCAGATTAATCAGTTCCTCATTCCGGGGCGGGTGCCGGGGCAGCCCTAAGCTGGGCAGAGCCTCCCCTGGCGTCCAAGGTCACCCGGCCTCTTCCTCTCCCCCGCCTGGTGCTGTCTCCATCCGCTGCCTCCGCGGGCCCAGCCCCCACTCCCTGGCCCCAGTCCAGCCTCTGGCCACAGTCCACGGAGAGATGAATGGGTGGGGGCGGGGGTTCTGCCAAGCGCCGGGGCACTGGAGCGGGCAGGCAGGAGTGGGCATGCGCCTGCCAGAGTGCCCCGCTGGGCCCGGGCACACGGGGCAGTCTGTGTGCACACGGGGATCGCTACACCATGCCAGAGGGCGTCCTGGGTGTCTGTGATAGATGTGTGTCCGTGAATATTCGCACACACCCGTGTTTGTGTGTGTGCTGGTGTTTGTGTGTCTGGGTGTCTGTGTGCACACGTGTGGGTGTTGAGTATCTGCCTGCAGCCTGTCTTTCCGTGTATTTCTGAGTTAATGTGTGTACATGTGTGTACCTGTCTGTTACATCTGTACATACATCTGTGTATATGAGTGTGTACTTGGGGGTCTGTGAATATGTATGTGCCTCTGTGTATGTGGATATGTGTGTGTGTACTCTTGAATCTGTGTGTGTTCACTTGAACATGTATGTGTGTGCCGTGTTTACACGTCTCTCTGTGTGTGCACAGCTTTGTGTGTCTCTACCTGCACATGTGCACTTCTGTGTTTATGAGTGTGCATGTGTCTCTGTGTGTGCACACATCTGTACACAGCATCTGTAAGTGTATACTTGAGCTTTGATGTACCTGTGTCTGTGTGCATATACATGTGTTTATGTGCTGTGATTGTGTTGTCCCAGTGTCTTGGGAGGTGTGTAGGTTTGTGTGTCCCAGCCTGTCTGGGTCAGCATGGGCATGTCGGAAGGTACGTTGCATGTGTCTGTGGTGAGTGTCTCTGGAAACATCAATGAATGTGTGTGCCAGTGGGTGTGGGAAGTGTTTGTCTGCCAGGGTGTGTGTGTGTGTGTGTGTGTGTGTGTGTGTGTACACATGTGCACGGTCCTGCCCAGCTGAGCTACCCTCCCTTCCGCAGGACTGCTGTCTCAGAGTCTGGAGTTCAGCTCTCCTGCTGACAACTACACGGTGTGTGAAGGCGACAACGCCACACTCAGGTAGGGGGACGCAGAAATGCTGCCCCTTCGCCCTCCTTAGAGGGGAACTGTCCTGACCCGCAGGCTCCACCCATACGTCCCCCCTCATCGGGACAGAGGCCATCAGGGCCCAGACTCTGGGCCCGGCTCCACCCTGGGACTCCGTGTGCCCACCTGTCAAATGGGTGGAGGAGCGGTGACCACCACCTGGGTTGTTGGAGGATGCAAGAGTCTGTACATACACCCCGGGGGCTTCCCTGGTGGCTCAGTGGTAAAGAAACCACCTGCCAATTCAGGAGACCCGGGTTCAATCCCTGGGTCTGGAAGATCCCCTGGAGAAGGGAATGGCAACCTGCTCCAGTATTCTTACCTGGGAAATTCCACGGATGGAAGAGCCTGGCAGGCTGCAGTCCATGAAGTCACAAAAAAGTCAGACACCACTTAGGAACTAAACAACAACAACACACGCTGAGCTTAGAGAGCTTAGCACACTGACTGTTTAATCAGAACTGGTGTTACCCTCCCCCAGCTCTCTGCCCTCCTGTGGGTCTGTCCCCCCATCTCTGTCGCTCTCTCTGAGTGTCTGTCCCCCTCTCTCTGGGTCCCTTGTCATTCTGTATCTCTGTCCCTCTCCCCCGGGGTGTCTGTCCCCCTCTTTTTGGGTCTCTGACACACAGCAGTCACTCAGTAAACATCAGCTGTCATCCCTCTCTGAGGCTGTTTGCCCACCTGTAAAGTGGGCACAGTCACAGCTGCCTCCCAGGACTGCTGTGGGAACTGGAGATGCAGCGAGCCTTCCTCTCTCCACCTCCAAGCCCCCTTGACAGGGGGGACCCTGGAGGGCCAGGCGGGGATGGGGGAGAGAAGAACTGCCCTCCCCTCGTCCTCCCCTCCAGCTGCTTCATTGATGAGCATGTGACCCGAGTAGCCTGGCTGAACCGCTCCAACATCCTGTATGCGGGCAACGACCGCTGGACCAGCGACCCGAGGGTGCGGCTGCTCACCAACACTCCCGAGGAGTTCTCCATCCTCATCACCCAGGTGGGGCTGGGCGACGAGGGCCTCTACACCTGCTCCTTCCAGACCCGCCACCAGCCGTACACCACTCAGGTCTACCTCATCGTCCACGGTGAGCCTTCCGCCGGGGCCCTGGCGGGGGAGGGGGAGCCGGGGATGGGCGCTGGGGAGAGGGGACACTCGTGTCCTCGTCAATCCCAGGGACATCCAGGGAAGACAGACACACTCCCTGCCCTCACGGATTCCAGCCAGGCAGAGGGAGAGAAAGTCAGAGACAACCTCCAGGGCAGGAGAGATACGCGGGCCGGGGGGGCACTTGAAGGAAAACCCCGCGTTCGTTGGCTCAGCCCTGTTTCTTGAGCACCTGCTGCGTGCAGGCACTGCTCCACAGGCCAGGGACAGAGAGGAGCCAGGCAGGCTGGCCCTGCCCTTCTGGAGGTGTCTTTCCGAGGAGAAGCAGTTTCCCAGACATCACGTCTGAGCTGAGACCTTCAGGAAAAAGAACAGCACGTGCGGAGGCTGGATGCTCAGAGCGGGAGAGGTGGGGGTGGAGAGACCCATGGCGGGGGGGCGGGAGGCTGGAGAGACCCATGGCATCAGAGGTGGTCTGGAAGCCAGCGAGCACGTGGAGAGACAGGAAGCCAGGGACGGCTCAGCCCTGCTCTTGACAAGCCCTGACCTGGGAGCCAAATCCTCCGGTTCCAACCTTGCCGCTGCCACCCAGGGGCTGAGGCACCCAAAGCGAGCCGGACGTTCAGACTCCTCATCTGCAAAACCGAGATGACGCTGTCATATATCAAATTCAAGACGTCATGCGTTGGAAGGGACACCTTCACTTTATTCTGCTTGCTAGAAACGGGGTGGGAGGGTAACCTGCCAGTTAAACACGAGTCCTTCATAAGGCCACCCTGATTGGAGAAATGTTCATAGGGGGCGGGGTCGAGGCGGGGAACGCCCCCATGTGTTAGAATTGATGAACAGAGCAACATCTCGCTTCCCTGGTGGCTCAGTTGGTAAAGAATTCGCCTGCGATGAGGGAGTCGAGTTCGATCCCTGGGTCAGGCAGATCCCCTGGAGGAGGGCATGGCAACCTACTCCAGCATTCTTGCCTGGACAATTCCATGGGCAGAGGAGCCTGGCGGGCTACAGTCCACGGGGTCACAAAGAGTCAGACAGGACTGAAGCGACTGAGCAACAATGCATGCACCCAGAGGGGAGTAGTGAGGGTTTCATGGGTTCATTTTTGTGAAATACTTAAAACAGGGTAAGCTTACACTCAGTAGGCACCATACAAGCATTAGCTAAACAAATTGCTGAGAATAATAGTACTAATCAATACAAATAGAGATGGGAAGGGAGGAATTCAGACCCAAAGATAGAAGATAGAAGCCACGTGAGAAGGAAGGTGGAGAGAGACTGAGAAAGTGAGGAAGACACAAGACCAGCGACTGGAGAAGGGGCGAGATCCAGAGGGGAGGGGAAACAGAGGAATCCTTACAGAGAGACAGGAATATCAGCTGAACCCCTGGGTCTGAGGGAGGAGGGACCAGGCCTAGATCCTGGGCCCTGGGAACCCACAGGGCCTCTCACTGACCTTCCCTCCGGTCTGCAGTCCCTGCCCGCATCGTGAATATCTCTTCGCCCGTGACAGTGAATGAGGGGAGCAACGTGAACCTGCTTTGCCTGGCTGTGGGGCGGCCGGAGCCCACGGTCACCTGGAGGCAGCTCCGAGGTGAGGACCCCACCCCTGGCTGAAAGTCCCTTCCCCCACTCCACAGGCTGGGCCCGAAGCTCCTCATGTTCCTGCTAGATACCCAGAACCTCCCACTCCCACCTCCTTTGATCCCCCCAGAAGCTTTGTCGTGACCGGATTTACCCCTCCTGCTTGGTCCTGTTATTTCTCCAACGGACCCCAGAGCCTTAGGGCCTACCCACGTGCCCTCCCAGGCTGGGGCTGTTTCCTCCACCCACCTGCTAGATCCCAGCTTGCCCCCCATCCCCGACTCCAGCAGCCCCAGTCTCTTCCCTACCAGCTCACAGGATTCTCCTGGACTCAGACTCCCATCTACTAGATGACCGGAGCCAGGTTAGCCCACGTTCCCGTCTCCTGTTCACATTACTGAATCTCTGCCGGATGCCTCAGGCTAGCGGTTCTCTTAGTATGGTCCCCAGACTCACAGCAGGAGCATCACCTGGAGACTTGCCAGAAAGGCATGAGTCAGAACCACCCCTCCCCCTATCACCACCACAATCTGTCCTAACAAGCCCTTCAAGTGATGCCAAGGTAGAGCTGAGAAGCACGGCCCCCAAACAGAGGGCTCTGAATGGGAAATTCCAGATCCGAGACGTTGCACACTGTCCCCTTCACTTGGATTTCCACCACCATTTCCCAGGCCCCTAGATCCTCACTCACTGCGTCTTGGGAGACCAAATACGCCAGCCCCTAGATTTCTTGGGACCCCAGAACGCAATATCTAGGTCTCGGATCCCTGGACCCTCCCCTGCCACTTCATCTGAGCCCCACAGTGCTGGTCTTGAGTTCCTGCATCCCCGAATGCTGTGAGTCCCAAAGGGTCTTCTGAGCGGGCGCGCTGTTCTAAGACCCCCAATACCTGGATTGCTGATTCCAGTCACCAGCTCCTGATTCCCTGGGCCCCAAGGGCTAGACCCCAGAATCCTGGATCCTCCCTCGCCGGGTCTGTTTTCTGGATCTTTCTGAGCCCCAGGAGCTCCTGGCACCCTCCCCACGGGGTTCTAGTTACTAAGTCCCAGGCTCCTCACTCCCTGTCCCACCGCAGCAACCCCCACCCCGCACTGACCCCGGCACTCCAGGCCCTGCGCCTGTCCGCCCCGCTGATGTTTGTCCGTGTTGTGCCCGTGTTGTCCCGTGTTAAGTGTTTGTGTCCGGCCCCGCCCCCTCCCCTCCCCTCCCCTCCCCCCACAGACGGCTTCACCTCCGAAGGCGAGATCCTGGAGATTTCCGACATCCAGCGGGGCCAGGCTGGGGAATACGAGTGCGTGACTCACAACGGGGTTAACTCTGCACCGGATAGCCGCCGCGTGCTGGTCACAGTCAACTGTGAGCCGCCCCCCACTCCTCCTCCACCCCGCCGGCACGGGGCACAAAAGTGGGGCGGGCCCTGGGTCCCTGGGGATGAAGAGTGTGCGAGAGGAGGAAGGGGGAGGGTCTGCGGGAGGAAGGGGTCTAAGAGGAGGGGGCTCGAGAACTCCCAGGAAGGAGGAAGGAGGGGGTGGGGGGCGAGACCCTTTCGTCCGCACGGGCAGGGAAAATTCGCTGACCCTGTCCCTCGCCAGATCCTCCAACCATCACCGACGTGACCAGCGCCCGCACGGCCGTGGGCCGGGCCGCCCTCCTCCGCTGCGAAGCCATGGCGGTGCCTCCCGCGGATTTCCAGTGGTACAAGGATGACAGACTGTGAGGATGGCACCGGGGCGGGCCGTGGTGGTGGTGGTGGTGGTGGTGGTGGGGTCCTCGGTCCTTTGGGACTCGGGGAGGGGGCAGAGGGAGCAGAGTTCTGGGTCCTGGGAACTAGGGGGTGGTGGGGGTGGTGTCCGGGTTCTAGGTGTTGGGGACCTCTGGGCCCCAGGGCAACTGCAGTGGCTTACTGGAAATTTAGGTCCTGGGGTAATGAATGATGGAACCTGGCCTCCTCCGACTATTCAGGAAGAAGGTCTGGGGTGGGGGTGATGCTGAGACTTGTCAGCATTAGGGTCTTAGGGGACCCCACCAGCTTTAGGGTTAGGGGACCACTGGATCTGAGGTTTAGCAGGGCCTGGGAATCCCTAGAGGTTGGAGGTGAGGGTCTGGGTGCCTGGAGAGGGGCGTCGGTGGGAGTGGCCCGGGTTCCACAGGGAGTTAGAACCAGAGGCTAGGGGTCGCTGGGATGGGGGACAGAATGTAGGATCTACAGGGAATCGGGGAGTCTAATAGTCAGGGGGCTGGGCTTTTTGTCCGGAGGGGGTCCCGGCCCAGGGTCCTGCGGTCTGGTCCCTGACCCGGATCCCCGGCAGGCTGAGCAGTGGCACGGCCGAGGGCCTGAAGGTACAGACGGAGCGCACCCGCTCAATGCTTCTCTTCGCCAACGTGAGCGCCCGGCATTACGGCAACTACACGTGCCGCGCAGCCAACCGGCTGGGAACATCCAGCGCCTCCATGCGGCTCCTGCGTGCGTCCCCCGAGGAGCGGAAGGGGCGGGGCCGGGGCTTGGGCGGGGCCGACCTGAATGGGCGTGGCCAGGGAGGTAGAGATGCAGAACCGCCCCTCGACTGACCCCGAGCTTAGGAAAGAGCCCAAGACCAGTGTTCATTGAGAACCCACTAAGGGAGGGAATTGGATGCTGGGGACACTGCAAGGCACAAAAGAGGCAAGGTCTGGTGGCTCAGACGATAAAGAATATGCCTGCAATGCAGGAGACCTGGGTTCGATCCCTGGGTTGGGAAGATTCCCCTGGAGAAGGGAATGGCTACCCACTCCAGTGTTCTTGGCTAGGAAATCCCATGTACAGAGGAGCCTGGCGGGCTGCAGTCCATGGGATAGCAAAGAGTCGGACACAACTGAGCGACTAACACTTTCACTTTTGTCTAGGGACTGGTACAGCTAGTAGCAGTAGTAGTAAAGCAATAAAGTACACAAATAAAATGAAAAGTCAACAAATACAGAAGCAAAAAACAATTTTGCATATTGATAAGGACTATCAAGAAAATGAACAATAGAATTGGGGATGGTAGCAGTAGACAAACGCATCAGAGAAGGCTTCCTGGAGGAAGCAGCCTTTGAAATGAGACCTGAATGGCCAAAAGAATCTAGCCCTGCCAAGATCTACCAAAGAGCTTTGCAGCAGGGTGGGCTGGGGGAGCGGGTGCGGGGACAGAGAAGAGCCAGATGATTAGATTAAAACAGAGTGTGGGGTGGGCAGGGTCCCTGAGTGAAAACCCAGAAAGGCCCTTAGGAGGCGGCCTCAGACAAGACCCTCAGAAGCAAGACGCCCAGGAGACACACGCATGGGGTCTTCCCACTCCAGGCCTCCTCCCTTGACCCTCTCTCTTTCCCCAGGCCCAGGATCCCTGGAAAACTCGGCCCCGAGGCCCCCAGGGCCCCTGACCCTCCTCTCCGCCCTGGGCTGGCTGTGGTGGAGGATGTAGGAAGAACTCAGTGCCGCTGGCGTCCCCCTGCGAGGGGGGGCTGAGGCCGAGAGCGAGAGGAGCAGGGGGAGCAAGCGCCGTGGGTCTCGAGGGGCGGAGGAGCTCTCGGCCGCTGAGGAAGAAGAGGAAAAGGAAGAGGAGGAGGGAAGATCTATAGAGAACCCATCACTGTGAGGGATAACGCAAAATTATGCATCTTTCTACAGCCATTCTCGCCACCGTTCACCTTTCCGATTGACCCACCCCTGGCCACCCCCACACCCCTCTCTTAGCTCAGGCTGTCAACTGGATCGCGCGTGTGTGGTAGGCGTGAGTGTGTGTGTGTGCATGTGTGTGTGTGTGTGTGTGTATGGATGGGGGGTGGGTGGGGAAGGGGGCCCAGCACTCTTCCCTCCTGGGCACCCCGCCCCCCGACATCCACTGCCCCCATCCCCGCTGTCTCTCACCTCTGGCTGGAGGTAGGTATGGGGTCTTCGTGCTGGAAGCTGTGAGGGGAGGTTTTCCAGGCTCCCGCTTTCCCAGTATATGCACGTACCCCGCCCCCTCCCCTCCCTGCTGAAAGGCTGTCTCCCGGGCAGGTTGGAAGTGGGAGGGGCATCAGACTTGCCTGGCAAGCTGTCACTCAACCTCTGCGAGCAGGTGCGGGATCTCCACTTTGGCTCTGGGCCTCCCTGCTGTCAACCAACCACCTGCCTGGAGCCCGAGGCCCCATCACCGGCTCAGCGGCCTGAGACCTTCCCGCTTTCCCTGTCCCTCCCCGCCCTGGACTTTCTGGCCCTCTCCCGGGCCGATCGGTGCTTCCATCCAACTGTCAGGCCGGTGCCTGCTGTCACCTGCCTGTCTCAGTGCTTTGCCCTAGCCCTCCCCCACTCCCTTCGGCCGCCTGCAGTGCCCCTACGGCCGGCCCACAGGTGTGAGCTTGCTCGTCCACCACTGCCTGGCCTCTCCAACTGACCCTCCCAAAGGCTGACCTGACCACCCTCACACACACTCAGACACACACACACGCACACACACCAGCGACTGTGACCAGCAATAGCCCCCTGGCTCCAGCTGTCCTGTAGCCGGTGACCAGCTGTGGTTCCCCCGAGGATGAGCAATTATGTCAGAAAGGCGCTCCGAGGCTGTAACTTCAGCTTGGATTGTAGGCATACCCCACGCTGGCACACCACATCCCACAAAGTGGGGGAAGAGAGGGGCATCACACAGACGTCCCCAGCCCAGACCGAGATGTTACCAACTCCAGCTCCCGGGAGACCCTCTTATAAACACCCACCCCAAACTATACCACCCAGCAGGAGCTTGGGAGGACGAGAGAGGGCAGAGCAGGGGCAGGGGGGGCAAGGGGCAGTGACTGTACCTCAGATGGGGGCCCCATCCCACATTGTCTTCCATTCCCAGGGTCCAGGGGACAGGGAGGGGAGGGGGAGGGTGCCAGGGAGGGGGGCGGGGGGGCCCTGGGGGCCGTGTGTTCCGATTCATGGGGAGTGTTGAGACCGCCACACCAATAAACGCCTTTTTCCAAAGTCTCCGCCTGCTAGTGTCAACGTCAGTAAGCATATGGGTGAGTGGAGTGCAGACTCCTGGTCATTGGTGGTGCCTCCCCAGCGTCACTTCTGCCCTCCCCTTTCTCTTTGGTAGATTTGGAATTGACCTATTTACAGAGGTGGCCCCTGATTGGCTGAAGCTACTCGGCATAGCCCGTTTCCCACTGTGACTGGTTCAGAGGTGGGCACATGGCCCAGCCAGGCTAATGAGAGAAGGAACACCAGAGCAGTGTGGATTTCCCAGGAAGAGCTGCTCTTCTGTTGGGATAATGTGGCTCAATGGTATGAAGTCAAGATCTGCAGGATGTCCATTCTCCATCACATGGAGAGATCTTGGGTCTATGGGGATAGCACTGGTGGGGAAGACAATACATGGAGCCTGCGAGTGATAGAAACACCATGGAATGCAGAGTGGAAAGTCTAGAGAAACTGAGTCCTTGATGACATCATTTGAACAACTGGATCAAAATTTACCTGGTGCCTACCTTCACTTACATAAGCAATAAAGTCCAATGTATGTTTAAACCAACTCAAGTTAGGTTTTCGATTTCTAGTGATTACAAAAGAAATGAAAATTCTCACTGACATAGAAGAGATGTAGAGGTTCCAGGACTCCAGCCATCACCTTTCTAAAAAGATCCAAGGTCTCTATTTTCCAAAGGCCTCTTTCACACCAAACTTTAGCCAGAATGGCCCACATCCTTTCTTCCCCTGAGACAGATATTGTTGCCTATGCTTTAATTTATTTGTTTACAATTTCATCTTTGCCCACCTTCCATGACACAGACTGAGACATTTGGTTTCCCAGCCTCCCTCACGGTGATATGGCCAGCTTTTGGTCAATGAGACTTAAGGGAAGTTTGCTATCAGGCTTCCAGGAAATTTTCGCCTCATTCATGTGAGGAAAGGAACCCTGCTCCCTTCCTTTTGTCATCAGATACAGTTGTATGAAGATGTGATGCCTGGAGCTGCAGCAGCCATCTTGTTACTTGAGACAATATGCTAACACACTGAGGGTGGCAAAGCAGAAGGACACAAAGAAACCAAATACTTGATGGTGTCACTGAGTTGTTGAGCCACACTGAAACTACCTACCTCCATATTTCTTTCCCTCATTTACTTTATTACTTATAGCCAAAATAATCTTCATTGATGCACTCTTTACATTTCCAGTGAGAAACTCAATTGGAAAAGGAAGTCATCCTGCTGGAGAGAGCAGCAACAAGCCCTGAATTTCACTGGCCCCAGACATTTGATCAGATGACAAATACTCATGTATGTTTTTGTGCCAAACTCTGTGTTAAATGCTGGTGATAACGACATGGTCTCTACCTTTGTGTAACTCTCAGTTTAGAGAGGAAGTCAGAGGTTAAACAAGTAATTACATATTTACATACAAGAAGCAGGAAGTTCAGAGCCTCTAGGACCTAATTCATAGCCAAGACAGGTTTGGGTCATGGGTTAGAGAGGGGTCCTCTAAGATGATAACATTTCCCTTTATGCTTGAAATATTAATGATGCAGAGCAAAGAATCCTGCTCCAGGGGCAGTAAACTCTAGAAGCAAAGGCCTGGAGGCAAACTAAAGTATGAAGAAGAGAAGCAGGGGTGAAATTTCTGGAAGGGGAGGTTAGAGAGGCCGACAGAGGCCAAACCACAAGGCTTCGAACGTCCCAATGAGGAGCTTGGACAATATCTGAAGGGCAATGGGCAGCCCTAGAAGGGCTTAAAGAGGAGAGGTATGTGATCTGATTTGAGATGAAGATTCTGGGAACTGGATGGGGCGTAGCCTGGAGGAGGCAAACATCGATATAGGAAGACCTTTCCAGAGAATGAGGCAGGGCACCCTCTCCAGCTCCCAGCCGCACAGCACGCCCTGCCCGGCCGCCACAGACCCTTGCCCGCTTGAAGGATGTACAAACCACACTGTTCGGTTAGCAGGAGTCCCTCCCAGCCGTGGAGTCCCATCTCCTTAGTTGCATGAATACAGGGAGAATCTTCCTGGGCGCTGAGAGAGGGAGACGGGAAGTCCCACTTCCCAGGTCAAACCATCCATCACAGTGGGACAGGAAGTCCCTGACTGCTACGAAGGCGAAACAGGAAGTCCCGCCCCCAAAGTCCTGCACAGAGCGAGCCACTCGGCCGGCTCACACCTGTGTAGCCGTCCGAACGGTTTTGGGGTCCCCACCTGGAGGCATGCCGGTGGCCTAGAAGAAAGAAGAGGGACGGGGAACAACCACAAGAGTTACCCTGGATGTGACATAACTCACCCTTTCCCAGCGCTAGCTCGCACCATTCCAAAATTAGCTGAGTTCCCTCCATTTGCAAGGGGGAAAAAGGTCTAGTCACCCTTGGGAGAAATAAGGCGTGCAACAACTCAAAGTTTATGGGGAAGAGATGTTCTATCCCACTTCAGAGAGACAATGGAAGTTTCCCAATTTTTATGGAAATGAATGAAGGCATTTTGGGAAAATTGGAATTTCATGCATATATATATATATATAATGGAAAGTCCTGTCCAACTTCTGTGTATCAAAAAAAAAAAGGGAAAATCTATCAACTTTCTGAACCAACAAAAAAAGCTGGAGGAAGAGAATTCTGACCATCTCCTCTGCCTGACTAAAACACAAAAATTTCCACCCCCATTCTAGGACCCTGGGGCACCCATACTCACTGGGTGGGCCCTGATTGGGCTAGGGTTCTCCAGTGGTACTTGGAGGGGCAGAGGCTGTGGGGTGTGCACTGGGGTCAAGCTCTGCACCTTCTTTTCCGGTTGGGGGACTACAGGGGTCCATGTGCCGGGTTGCTTCTTCTTCTTATGCACCTCTCCTAGGAAAGGGAAGAGGAAGAGAAATAGGAACACTTGATTGGCTGTACGCACATGCCCATTCAGTCAATGGCAAAGGAAGCTGGGCTGAAGGTGGATTAAATGGACTGGAGGTAACTGCTGCTGATTGGTTCAGAGGCTGAACCAGTGGGACTCTTTTCAGGGGTGGGTTCCCCACTTACTTCGAAAGCGGCACAGACAGCAGATGCACAGGAGGAGAAGAGCTGCCAGGAGCGCCAGGCCTAGTAGGGACCCCAGAACGATGCCAGCGATGGCCCCGGGGCCCAGGGTGGGACCTGGAAGAAACCAAGAGAAAGGGAGTAAGGGGAAAGGAACCAAAGCTGGACCTGTTTCCTGAGCCTTCTGCCTCAACCCTCCGCTCGTCAGAACCCAGGAATCTAAGACCCCTTACACCCTCAGTTCACTGAACGTTTCCTGAATGACTGTAGTGTGTCTGGCATTCTGTCAGGTGGTGAAGATCCATTGGTGAGCAAACCAAGATACCTGCTTTCCTGTGGGTTGATATTAATATTAGGAGGGAAATCAGAAACAAATGTGTAAACAGATAACATAATTACAGATTGTGTTCAGAAGAAAAAATAAATGTGCTATGAGAGAAATTTGTTTTTGATGTCTCTGCTTTCCGGAGCAAAGGCAGACACATCATTTTGCTGGCAAAGGTCCCTACAGTCAAAGCTCTGGTTTTTCTAGTTGTCATATACAGATGTGAGAACTGGACCAGAAAGAAGGCTGAAAGCCAAAGCATTGATGCTTCTAAATTGTGCTAGAGAAGACTCTTGAGAGTCTCTTGTACTTCAAGGAGATCAAACCAGTCAATTCTAAAGGAAATCAACACTGAATATGCATTGGAAGGACTGCTGCTGAAACTAAAGTGCTAATCCTTTGGCCACCTGATGCGAAGAGCCTACTCATCGGGAAAGACCCTGATGCTGGGAAAGATTGAAGGCAAAAGGAGAAGGGGGTGGCAGAGGATGAGATGGATGGATGGCATCAACCAATACAATGGACATGAACTTGAGCAAACTCCTGGGGATAGTGAAGGACGGGAGTCTGGCATGCTGTGGTCCATGCTGTTGCATCAGACACGACTTAGCCACTGAACAACAACAAAAGATAGAACTAATGGAAGAGGAGGTGACATTTAGAAAAGTTGGTGAGGGAAGGTCCTCGAGGAAGTAACATTTGAGCAAAGACCTGGGGAATAGGGAGCCAGGCATGCTAGACAGGGGGACAAGGGTGTTCCAAGCAGAGGGAACAGAAAATGCAGACTCAGAAGCAGGAAAGAGTTATCTGTGTTCAATGAAGGCCAGTGTGGGTGGAGGATATGGAATGAAGGTGGAAGAGGTAAGGGTTGAGGTTAGAGGGATTAAGAGGGGCCAGAGCCTGGGCATGAAAGGCTTTTAAGCAAGGCAGCAGCAACACGGTCTGATTTGCATAACTTTGGCATCTACTTGGAGGATGGACTGTAGGCTTGCAAGAGGGGGCATAAAGACACCAAGAAAATGGCTACTGCAGTCCAGGCAAGAGAGGACTGTGGTACCTGACCAGAGTGTAGAAGTGAAGATGGAAAGAAGCAGATGATTAAGAAAGCATTTTGGAATAGAATTTGTACCCTGCTCTTGCGTGAAAACTGTATAAATTTTAATTATGTTGGATTGGCTCATAGTGCTTTTCAGATCCTCTATATCCTTCTACTTTTCTGTCTATACATTCTATTAATTTTTGAGTGTGATATTGAAAGTCCAGCTAAATATCTTAATTTATCTACTTAGAAAATAATTGCAATATACAGTTGAACTACGTGTAACTTTGTTCTGTATTTTCGAAGTCTCCTGTAAAGGTATTATCATACTTTCATGGTTTAAAAAATAAAAAATTTAAAACTCAAAAAAAAAAAAAAAAGCATTTTGGAAGGAAGTGATGGGACTCTGGAGATATCTGGGATATTACAGGTGATGTCAGCATGTGGGTAATACCATTTTCCAGGACAGAAAGACTGGAGAGCTGACAGGAGCTGGGTGGGCAGGGTATAGTTTGGAGAAACATCAAGAGGTTTATTTTGGACATGTAAAGTCTGAAATGTCAGTTGGACATTCAAAGTGAAGATGACAAGTAGGGAGGTGGCTTTTCAAGCCTGCAGTTCAGAGGTCTGGGCTGGAGATCAGATATTTGAGCGTCATCTGAGTATTGATGATATTTAAGGCAGTGAGAGTGGAAAGGCCACACTGGGAAGAAATATAGGTGGAGAAGAGAGCTAAGGAAGGACGCATCCAGTACTTAGAAGCTCAGAGTATTCGCAACTACCGAAACCCCCACGCTTCACAGCTAGAGAGTCTGCGCACTGCCACGAAAGATCCTGCACAATGCAAAGAAGGTCCCGTGTGTTGCAACTAAGACTGATGCAGCTAACTAAATCAATAAAAATTTTGAAAAGGAAGTTGGAGAGTGTTATTAATTGTCTCCTTCCCCAAAAGATAATAGTACCCGTGAACGTGACTTTACTTGGAAATACAGTCTTTGCGGATGTAATCAAGTCAACATCTTGAATATGCAAAGACTTCATTTCCAAATAAGGTCACACAGCTATGTATCTACATTTTTCCCAGCATCACTACTCTGGCCCTTTGGGGTCATTAATAAGTGAAATAAGGGTTTCCTGAACACAAGCCCTGACATACCTTGACAGCTGATCTGACAACTGAGACAGTTTCAAAGTAACTAACAGGCAGGATAAGCTGGACAAAGGGATGACTCACTTCCCAGGTGAGATGGAGTGGACGGCGTGAGATCTCATCGCGCTACTCAGGCATGCAATTTAAAACTTCAGTTCAGTTCAGTTCAGTTGCTCAGTTGTGTCCAACTCTTTGCGACCCCATGAATTGCTGCAGCGCCAGGCCTCTCTGTCCATCACCACCTCCCGGAGTTCACTCAAACTCATGTCCATCGAGTCGGTGATGCCATCCAGCCATCTCATCCTCTGTTGCCCCTTCTTCTCCTGCCCCCAATCCCTCCCAGCATCAAAGTCTTTTCCAGTGAGTCAACTCTTAGCATGAAGTGGCCAAAATATTGGAGCTTCAGCTTTAGCATCAGTCCTCCCAAAGAACACCCAGGACTGATCTTTAGAATGGACTGGTTGGATCTCCTTGCAGTCCAAGGGACTCTCAAGAGTCTTTTCCCACACCACAGTTCAAAAGCATCAATTCTTTGGCGCTCAGCTTTCTTCACAGTCCAACTCCCACATCCATACATGACTACTGGAAAAACCATAGCCTTGACTAGATGGACCTTTGTTGGCAAAGTAATGTTTCTGCTTTTCAATATGCTATCTAGGTTGGTCATAACTTTCCTTCCAAGGAGTAAGTATCTTTTAATTTCATGGCTGCAGTCACCATCTGCAGTAATTTTGGAGCCCAAAAAGATAAAGTCTGACACTGTTTCCACTATTTCCCCATCTATTTCCAATAAAGTGATGGGACCAGATGCCATGATCTTCGTTTTCTGAATGTTGAGCTTTAAGCCAACATTTTCACTCTCCTCTTTCACTTTCATCAAGAGGTTTTTTAGTTCCTCTTCACTTTCTGCCATAAGGGTGGTGTCATCTGCATATCTGAGGTCATTGATATTTCTCCCGGCAATCTTGATTCCAGCTTGTGCTTCATCCAGCTCAGTGTTTCTCATGATGTACTCTGCATATAAGTTAAATAAGCAGGGTGATAATATATAGCCTTGACGTACTCCTTTTCTTATTTGGAACCAGTCTGTTGTTCCATGTCCAGTTCTAACTGTTGCTTCCTGACCTGCATATAGGTTTCTCAAGAGGCAGGTCAGGTGGTCTGGTATTCCCATCTCTTTCAGAATCCAAGAAACACCTGGGGTAACAGGCAAATTTGGCCTTGGAATACAGAATGAAGTAGGGCAAAGGCTAATAGAGTTTTGCCAAGAGAACACGCTGGTCATAGCAAACACCCTCTTCCAACAAAACAAGAGAAGACTCTACACATGAACATCACCAGATGGTCAACACTGAAATCAGACTGATTATATTCTTTGCAACCAAAGATGGAGAAGCTCTATACAGTCAGCAAAAATAAGACTGGGAGTTGACTGTGGCTCAGATCATGAACTCCTTATTGCCAAATTCAGACTTAAATTGAAGAAAGTAGGGAAAACCACTAGACCATTCAGGTATGACCTAAATCAAATTCCGTATGATTATACAGTGGAAGTGGGAAATAGATTTAAGGGACTAGATCTGACAGACAGAGTGCCTGATGAACTATGGATGGAGGTTCGTGACACTGTACAGGAGACAGGGATTAAGACTATCCCCATGGAAAGAAATGCAAAAAAGCAAAATGGCTATCTGAGGAGGCCTTACAAATAGCTGTGAAAAGAAGAGAAGAGAAAAGCAAAGGAGAAAAGGAAAGATATAAACATCTGAATGCAGAGTTCCAAAGAATAGCAAGGAGAGATAAGAAAGCCTTCCTCAGTAATCAAGGCAAAGAAATAGAGGAAAACAACAGAATGGGAAAGACTAGATATCTCTTCAAGAAAATTAGAGATACTAAGGGAACATTTCATGCAAAGATGGGCTCGATAAAGGACAGAAATGGTATGGACCTAACAGAAACAGAAGATATTAAGAAGAGGTGGCAAGAATACACAGAAGAACTGTACGGAAAAGATCTTCACGACCAAGATAATCACGAAGGTGTGATCACTCACCTAGAGCTAGACATCCTGGAATGTGAAGTCAAGTGGGCCTTAGAAAGCATCACTACAAACAAAGCTAGTGGAGGTGATGGAATTCCAGTGGAGCTATTTCAAATCCTGAAAGATGATTCTGTGAAAGTGCTGCACTCAATATGCCAGCAAATTTGGAAAACTCAGCAGTGGCCACAGGACTGGAAAAGGTCAGTTTTCATTCCAATCCCAAAGAAAGCCAATGCCAAAGAATGCTCAAACTACCGCACAATTGCACTCATCTCACACAATAGTAAAGTAATGCTCAAAATTCTCCAAGCCAGGCTTCAGCAATACGTGAACCATGAACTTCAAGATGATCAAGCTGGTTTTAGAAAAGGCAGAGGACCCAGAGATCAAATTGCCAACACCCGCTGGATCATGGAAAAAGCAAGAGAGTTCCAGAAAAACATCTATTTCTGCTTTATTGACTGTGCCAAAGCCTTTGACTGTGTGGATCACAATAAACTGTGGAAAATTCTGAAACAGATGGGAATACCAGACTACCTGACCTGCCTCTTGAGAAACCTATTATGAATCGTTTATTTCTGAGATTTTCCATTGAATATTTTAAGACCATGGCTGACCCCTGGTAACTGAAACTTTGGAAATAAAAACTGAGGATAAAGGGGCTACTGTATCTTTTGCAGGGGGGAGCACAATTCAACCAATCAAGTCAAGATGAGATCATGAGGGTGGGTCCTCATCGGATATGACTTGTGTCCTTACAGGAAGACAGAGACATATACAGGGATGAGGAAGAGACTGTGAGAGGCTAGAAGCAGAGGCTGGAGTAATGTCAAGGATTAACAGTCACTATCAGAAGACAGAGGGTCCCTGGTGGCTCAGCTGGTAAAGAATCTGCCTGCAATACGGGAGACCTGGGTCTAATCTCTGGGTTGGGAAGATCCCCTGGCGAAGGGAACGGTACCCACTCCAGTATTCTGGCCTGGAAAATTCCATGGAGTATATAGTCCATGGGGTCAAATAGAGTCGGACATGACTGAGGGACTTTCACTTTTGCTTTATCAGAAGCTGCTGCTGCTGCTGCTGCTGCTAAGTCGCTTCAGTCGTGTCCAACTCTGTGTGACCACAGAGACAGCAGCCCACCAGGCTCCCCCATCCCTGGGATTCTCCAGGCAAGAATACTGGAGTGGGTTGCCATTTCCTTCTCCAATGCATGAAAGTGAAAAGTGAAAGTGAAGTTGCTCAGTGGTGTCCAAGTCTTAGTGACACCATGACTGCAGCCCACCAGCCTCCTCCGTCCATGGGATTTTCCAGGCAAGAGTACTGGAGTGGGGTGTCATTGCCTTCTCCATATCAGAAGCTAGAAAGAGGCAAGTGAGGATTCTTCATAGAATCTCAGAGGCAGGGACTTCCCTGGGGTCCTGCGGTTAAGAATCTGCCTTCCAATGCATGGGATGTGGGTTTGCTCCCTCACTGGGGAACTAAGATACAATGTGCTTTGAGGCAACTAAGCCTGTGGGCTTCAATGAAGCCCCAGTGCAGTCAAAATTTTAAAATTAATTTAAAAAAAGAATCTGCCTTATTCAGATCGGATGTGCGGTTCAATCCCTGGTCAGAGGAGATAAGATTCTACAGGCCACAGGCAGCTAAGCTCTGTGGGTCACAACTAAAGAAAAGCGCACACGCTCTAGAGCCCAGGTTCCACAAGTGAAGCCTGTGCACCACAAGGAACACAGTACAGGAAAAACAAAAACAAAAAAAAACTCAACAATCTCAGAGGCAGCCTGACCCTGCACAGACTCCTGGCTTCCAGAGTTGGCAGAGAATACATTTCTGTTGTTTCCAGCCACACAATTCAAGGTACCTAATTACGGCAACCCCAGGAAACTAACGCAGAGAAAGAAGGAAGATCCAACTTAAAGAGACTTGAGATGGGGAAGTCCAGGAGAAAGGCTCCAACTCACCGGCCTGGTAGATCTGGCTTTGGGAGGGCATCCCTGGCTGGCCCCCCAGGGTGGGCAGGATACGAAAGACCCAGGTCCTGGGATTCTGAAGAGGGAGGGGCACCACAGCTGAACGTTCCCGCGGCCCCAGGATGAGCAGGGAGACCCAGTCCGAGGCAATGGCTCTGCCCGGGTCAGGGCCCTCCACCTGTGCCTGGATCTGGAAACGGCTGATCAGGGCCCCACGCTCCACATCCCAAGTCAGCACTGCTGCGTCCCGGGTTCGCTGCAGCCTCCACGAGGAGATGGACGGTCCTGGGGGGGTGAGGGGGGTCAAGGTGGAAGCTGGATCCACTGGTCCAAGAGGGAGAGGAACCTGGACTCCTAAGTCCTAGAAGCAGAGGGTCTGGAGACCCCAACTCCTGGATCTAAGAAAGGAAGAGACTGGGGGCCTGGACTCTTGGGTCTGAAGAAGCAAGGGTCTGAGGGTTCCCTGGAAGAAGTGACTGGGGTCCATGATTCCCTGAGGGATCAGGGAAATGGGGGTGGGAATCCTAGGGTCTGGGGTTGGAGGAGGCCCAGGACCAAGATTTCTGTGTCTGAGGGAGGAGGGGGCTGGGGGTCTGGAGCCCTAGGTCTGAGGGAGGAACTGGCTGGAATCCCAGTCTCCTGGGTTTGGGAGAAGAGAGGTTCTGGGAAAAGGTGGGACTCACCAATGAGGGTGATCTTGTCGGCCCCAGCACCCAGCGCCCCACTGCACAACACGGAGTAATTTCCCAGGTCCCGATCCAGGCTGAAGTTGCCAATGAGAAGTCTCCGCCCATCCTCGGTGAGCCGCAGGCGTCCCCCACCTCCTGGGGCCAGGGGCCGCCCTTCCCGGGCCCAGGATGCTCGGGAAGGTGGGGGACAGCCAGACGCCTGCAGCGCTACCTCTGCCTCTCCGGACCGTGTCTCCTCTACGATCGGGTGAAGCAGGACCTTTCGGGGGGCCTCTGAGGCGGAAGAAACCCGAGTAAGAAAGTCAAAGAAGGAGTCCTGCGCCCTTTGGTGAATCTAATAGGGTACCTTAGACACAAGAGGAAGATCTGCCCTTTCACTCTCTCCCTCATTCATTCGTCTTTCTTAACAGGACTTATGAAGTACGTGCAACAGACCAGGTCATATTATTCTCAACCATTTGTTGCTCTGAACACGTGGGAAAGTGTCAGTTCTCTTGGTGGGTCCAGGAAAGAAATTTTGGACCGGCCCCTGCTTGAGGTATAGAGAAAACCTCCAAACATCTGTAGGGTTAAAAACAGAGGAAATCCCCCTCCTGAAGGACCAAAGCAGTACCCGCTCCTCCTCGGGGGAAACAGTAAGGCAATTCCACAGGCTCTCACCCGGGGTGACAGTGCACGTGCGCGTGGTCACCAGGTGGCGAGCAAGGCAGGTGACGGAGACGCCGCTGAGCCGGGGGTGGGCGGGGACCACTGCCTGGAGCACAGAGGACGCCAGTCCCTCCTGGACGCCTTCCGGGAGACCCTGGAACTTCAGGGAGGCGGCAGGGGCCCCGCCGGGCCACGAGCATCGGAAGCGGAGGCTGCGATCCCCAGGACCCCCTTCGACTGAGCACTGAGGGGACCCAGGGGGCAGATCTATGGAGTAAAGGGAGAGATCAAGGGGTCAGTCGGCTCTGTGTCCGTTCTGCCCCCAGCCCCTTCACTCCTCTTCTTCACCTGACCCCGCCCAGTAGGCACTGACCCCGCCCATTCTTCTGTAAACCCCTTTCGCTTTCCGGCAACTCCAGGGCTAAGTGGATAGCCCCACTACCTGTCCCGGATTTCCTAAGGAAGCTTCATCTTGCCACTCTGATTCTTTTCCTTCCGCTCTTAGCCCCGCTCCCTTTTCTAGCTCCACCCCTTCCACCAGGGTCTCGGCCCCCTCTTTGACCCTTCCCTTTTGTTGACACCCCTGCCCTTCCTACTGGGCCCTGCCCCTTTTCTAAAATGATCCTGTCCCTTTCTAGAATGAATTCGCCCCTTCCTCTTGTGACTCCGTCCCCTTTCCCAGGTAACTTCTTTTCCTGATCCCAGTTACTGGCCCAAGCAACTTAGGCCCTTTCCTATCTCCTGCTGGTGCGGCTACTAAGTCGCTTCAGTTGTGTCTGACTGTGCGACCCCATAGACGGCAGCCCACCAGGCTTCCCTGTCCCTGGGATTCTCCAGGCAAGAACACTGGAGTGGGTTGCCATTTCCTTCTCCAATGCACGAAAGTGAAAAGTGAAAGTGAAGTCGCTCAGTCGTGTCCGACTCTTAGCGACCCCATGGACTGCAGCCCACCAGGCTCCTCCGTCCATGGGATTTTCCAGGCAAGAGGACTACTTTTTGTCATTTACTTTGTTGTTCAGTCACTCAGTCGTGTCCGACTCTTTGCCGGCCCATGCACCGCGGCTCACCAGGCTTTCCTGTCCTTCACTATCTCCCAGAGTTTGTTCAAACTCATGTCCATTGAGTCGGTGATGCCATCCAACCATCTCATCCTCTGTTGCTCCCTTCTCCTCCTACCTTCAACCTTTCCCAGCATCAGGGTCTTTTGCGATTTACATCCACTGCTTGATTTGTAGAGATTGCCCCTTGCCCAGAAGTCCCCGCCCTCTCGGTGATGACCCAGGCCCTTCTCCTCGCCATCCTTTTTCCTCTCCTTCTGCTGGGCACCCCTGTTCCTCTACAGAGATCTCCGCCCCTCCCTGCCGGCCCCGCCCCTCCACGAGTCCCAGCCGCTCGCTGGTACCGCCCCTTCTCCCGGGCATCCCCGCCCCTCCTTGGTGGCCCCGCCCCCGCATCCTGCCCAGCCTTGCTCACCCGCCACCGTGAGGTTCAGCAGCGAGCGGCGGCGGCTGCTGGTGCGCGGGTTCCTGGCGATACAGGCGTAGGCGCCGGCGTGGCCGGGCTGGACCTCGGGCAGCAGGAGGCGCGGGCCGGCAGGCACGGCGGCTTCGGTGGGGTCGGCCAGACTCCAGGTGATGTCGGCCGGTGGCCGCGAGGCGGCGGTGCAGCTCAGGGTCACGTTGCTGCCCGCGGTGACATACTGGGCGGGGTTGGCATCGCGGTTCGAGGAAACAGTGATGACCGGCAGATCCGGGCCATCTAGGCAGAGGAAGGGGGTTGAAACCGCGAAGGTCAGGGTCATCTGGGGCCGCTCCAGGATTTCCGAAGATGGGACATCCTCCCTAGGGACTCCAGGAGCCTAAGCCCTCAGATCCGTGTCCCCGACTGGAGGCGTCCCCCTACTCACAGAAAACACTGACGTCGGCCGCGGCCTCTGTGTGGCCGAAGGGGCTGTGGACGCGGCAGGTGTACCGGGCGTGGTCGCTGCGCACCGGACGCGCGATGAGAAGCTGGTCACCCTCTGCGCGGATCCGCAGTGGCTCTGCTCCCGCAGACTCCACTGTATCCAGGGCGCGTCCGTCTCGTGTCCAGCTCAGCTCCCCGCGACCCGGTCCCCACCCCATGCAGCGCAGCCGGAGCTCCGCTGCTCCTTCCTGGGTCTCCGGAGCCTTGGGCTCCATGGACAGCTTGGGCAGGGGCTCTGGGGAGGGGGCACGGGCTCAGGACTAGGCTCTCAGCCCCTGGGGCCCTTAGGTCCAAGACCCGGTCCCTGCCACCTCTTACACCCAGGACCTGGCCCAGCTGAGTCCCCGTCTAAGCCCTCCTCTTAGCCCCAGGAATCCTCTTCTCACCGACTGAGTGCCCAACTCTCTCCTCTCCGGGACTCAGGAGTCAGTGCCCCCAGGAGTTTTGGTCCTCAGGTCCAGCTTCCCTCAAGCATTGGCCTTGACCCCCAGCTCCTCTTCTGCCTCTTCCCTGCCCAGGAGTCCTCTCCCTTGTCTAGGAACCCCTGCTCTACGGAGGACACAGCCGCAGAACAGTGGTAACCTGCCCACCAGCAGGCCCCTGCAGTCAGCAATCTGGAGTTCAGAGCCCACTTACCATATACGCCCACCGTGAACTCCCGGATCTGCAGGGAGACCCCAGCCCGGATGACCTCCGCTGTGTAGACCCCAGCATCCTTCAGCTGAGCAGAGGTGAGCTCCAGGCCCCCTTGGGCCTGGTCAAATCGTAGGCGGTCTCGGTAAGTGGGGTCCAGGCTAGTCAGAGGGGCCCCTGCCCCCAGGCCCCCCGCTGCTAACACCTTGGAACCTCGGCGCCAAACCACCAGAGGGGGTGAGGGGCCAGGGCTGGGGACTGGAACCAGCCGGAGCTGAATGGTGGTCCCCACCAGGACTGCAAGAGGCTCCCCCGCCTGAGGGGGGAAGCTTGTCCCCACGTGGGCCTCTGAGGACACTTTAGAACCCAGGCTCTGGGCAGAGAACTCAAGATCCCCATCCTTAGGGGAGTATTTTGAAGCTGGGGCCTCCACAGAGACTTTAGTATCAGGGAAGTGAGCAGAAATGCCGGAAGCTGGGGTTTTAACAGACAAGGAAGGCTCCCGGCTTGGGGCAGCAACTTGCAAACCCGAAGTGTCAGGAGATACATTGGAACTAGGGATTCCAGAGAAGGGTTCCAGATTCAGATTTTCGCTCTGAGCAGAAATACTGGACTCAAAGGAATCGTTCAAATTCAGCCCCTTGGGAGACCATTCAGAAAGTGGGGTATCCGTGGAGACTTTTGAGCCTGTCGTCTGATCTGGGAATTTCCAGCTGGGGAGATTGGTGGAAGGAACTTTCGCACCCGGGCCCTGGGAAGAGCTTTCTGAGTGTGAGGAGAGATTGGTTCTCTGAATTTCAGAAGAGGCTTGGAAGGCAAGGACCTCTACTCCGGAGGCTGCAGAGGAGAGAAGGGGAGGGTGTTGCTGGGCTGCAGAAAAGGGGGCTGGTGGGGAACCGGCTGAGCTGGGGGCTTACCCAGGAGCAGGAGGAGCTGCAGAGCCCGTGAGGTGTCCATGGTGCTGGCCGCACCCGCGAGGATACTGGAGCAAGACCTAGGGCCTGCACTGATCCCTCTGGGGCTGGACAAGTCTGACAGGACTGGTAGCTTCCTGGGCGGGGAAGAAAGACAGATGTAGTGGGAGGTGCCAGGATCCCCCACCCAGATCTGGTGGCTGAGCCACCGACCCCACCCAATTTGTCCTCATCAACTAGTCCCAGCTTGGGGCGCGGTGCCTAACCGGACCCCTGCACTCCCCACTTGCCGGGGCTCGGGGGTTGGGGTAGGGTAGATGGTGAGAGTGGAATCCCAGCTGGAAACTTAGTAGCAAGCTTGTGGAGAGGAGTAGGGGAGGTGAAGCCAGGAAGACTGCCTGGAGGAGGGTGAGGCGTGCTTTCAGAGAGCCCCCTTCTTAATGGCTGTGGTCTTCTTCCCCTGCAGCCTCCTGGCCTCCAGTCCACTCTGTCCTGCCAGGCCTCAAATACCCCTGGTCTGATCCTGCTCCTCCTCTGCTCTCCATGGTCCCTTTTTGCCCTCAGGGCTGTTTTGAGTGGCTGTTTCCCACCCAATCAAATCTCCTGAGACCCACCCAGAGCTGTGTCTCCTTGACCCCTAGACCCCTAGTCACACTCTCTGTCCCACTAAACTTAGGATCTTTCCTCTAACCCCACCCTCAGGCGTTCTCCATCTCCATTCAGCTCCACCTTCTAGAGGGATGCTGGAAGCCTTCCTCCTGCCTCTCTTCCCCTCACTGCTGTTAATCTCCAGATCCCATACCACCCCCTTGGCCCCCTGAATCTCTCTGCTCCATCCCTTCCTCCCTTTCTACTGGCATGACCCCAGCACAGGCCCTGACTCCTGTCTCTATCCCCTTGCCTAGCCTCCTCCCTCCAGCCCATGGATCCCCAGATGGTCGAGTCTTTCTAACCCCAGAGCTGCTCCCCCCCGCCCCTCGGCCAACCCACACAGCCCTCCTACAGCTCCCCAGCATCTGCCCTGGGAAGACAACCAAGTTCCTCATCCAAACATCCAGGTCCTGCATCACGTAGAGCCACCCACTCCTTTTCCCCTCCAGCACTTACTCTTTGAACACTCTGCCATTCTTCAGCCCATCTCTTCCCTCCCAGCCTTGGCCTGGACAGTTTCCTCTGCCTGGAATGTTCTGGCTCAGTCCCCCACCCCCTCCCACCTAGCTAAACCACAACTTGTCCCTCAAGTCTCACCTTATTAGGAACCAAAATAATAATTACCCACTTATCATGGGCCAGGAACTGTGCAAAATGCTTCTCCAGCATTACCGGCTAGAGCCCCTTCTAATCGCTCTATGAGCTGAGTGTTTATGAACCAGGATACTGTGGCTCAGAGATGTGAAGGGACCTGCTGGAGGTTGCCGAGGCAGAGGGAAGAGCTTAGTCTGTGACGGTCAGGCTGCTCACTCCTCCTGAGAGCTTCCCCCCAACCCCACGCTAATGATAATAATGGTCATAATAGAGAGTGAGCATTTTCTGCACATCAGGTATGGTTTCTGCACATCATGGTATGGTGCTATTGTAATTAACCCTTCAAAATCCCATGGGGTAGGTTTTGTAGCTTGAAAATGGCAAAAACCACCACACTTCTTCTATTAAGAAATAGAGTCTGTGCCCCCTTTCCTTGGATCTGGGTGGGCTCTGGGACTGTTGGACCAAGAGAGGGTTCAGCACAAGTGGCCCTGTGCGTTTCTGTATCTAGGCCTTGAGAGACTGGCACTGTCCACTCTCTGTACTGTGGGGCACTCCCTCTTGGGAGTCAGCTGCCATGCTGCGAGGAAGCTCAATCACCCCCACGGAGAGGTATCGTGGCCAACAGCCAGCTCAAGTCAACAGCTCCAGGCATGTGACTGGGGCATCTAGGACTTCCCATTAGAGCCACCCAAACAGATGTTGCGTGAAGAGGCAAGCTGTCCCTGCCAAACCCTGCCCAAACTTCAGATTTATGAGCAAAGTAATTGTAGGTTTATGCCACCAAGTTTTAGAGAGGTTTGTTACGCTGTGATGGGTTTCCCTGGTGTCTCAATGGCAAAGAATTCGCCTGCAATGCAGGAGACGGGTTCAATCCCTGGTTCGAGATCCCCTGGAGGAGGGCATGGCAACCTACTCTAGTATTCTTGCCTGGGAAATCCCATGGACAGAAGAGACTGGCAGGCTACAGTCCATGGTGTTGCAAAGAGTCAGACAATACTGAAGCGACTTGACACGCACCTTATACCATAACAAACAAGCAGAAAACAGGTATCATTACTGACTCCACTTGATGGAGGAAGACGCCCAGGCTCAGAGAATAGGAGTCTGCCAAAGGTCCTCCCAGAGCCAGGGACTGGGCAGGCTGGGAGCTGAACCTGGGTTAACCAGGCCCTTAACCACTGTACCAAGCTCTTCCTGTTTTGATTGTCCAAATGAGGAAACTGAACATCAGAGACAGGAAGTAACTCACTCAAGATCTCACAACTGGTAAGTATGAGAGTGAGGCTCTAAAATCACCATCTCTGACTCCAGGGCTCAGCTCTTCATCCCCACCCTAGGTTTGGATTGTCTGTTGCTTGCCTGTCTGCCCAACCAGGACCAGAGCTTCCGGCATCATTCCCTCTTGTGACCCAAGTCTCAGCAAAGGCCAGGCACCCATGTCTGTCCCTCCTTCAACATGGAAGCTCCTCAAAGGCAGGGACCTGACAAAACTCACTTGGGTCCCCAGTGTTGCCCAGCACAGGACCTGGCACATGGGAGACTTGAATAAATGTTCATTGAATGAATCAAAGAAGGGATTCCCGGGGAATGAGTTAATGGAGACAGACGTTGGAAGAGTCATGGTTTTATTGCTGGGTTTCAGGGAAGGGGCTCAGATGCGCCCAATCTCCTTCAGTTTGGCCACCAGGTCCTCTGTGGTCTCCACCTTGACACCAGCCGTGCGCTGGGGCGGGTCTTCCACGCTAATCACGGAGAGCTTGGAGGTCAGGTCCACGCCCAGGTCCCCTGCCTTAATCACCTCGATCTTCTTCTTCTTGGCTTTCTGCACTCAGGAGGCCATGATTTCATAGGGCTGCCCCAGCCCCTGCCCACCCTCTTGCAGCCCCTTTGCATGTGTGCCACACCTGCAGAACCACTCCCATCGGTTGAACCCTCTGGATCTGCCCACTGGCCAGGGCACATGTGACCTCTTACAGGGCCACACTTGGTGTGGACAATTCCTGCTGGCTGGGGTGCCCTGGGGAGCCCTCCTATTGTGGAAGCCCCCCTTTAGTTAACCACCATGGGAAGTCCTTCACTGGCTGGAAAGGGTGGGAAAAGTCATCCTCTGGCAATAATAACTCAATGGACCTTTGGCCAAGATGACCAATTGTACTCCCCTTGTTGGGATGACTCAGTGAACCCTCCCTGTTAAATGAAATGACCTACTAAACACTCTCTATTGGCTGGGATGACACACTGATACCTTCCTATTGGCTGAGATAACTCACTGACCTCACCTATTGGCTATGATGAGTCAATGAACCTTCCTTGTTGGATAAATGACAAACAGGAGAACTGTTTGGCTGAGAAAACACAATGAATTCTCCCTATTAGGTGAGATGGTTCATTGAACGCACCCTATTGGCTGAGATGGCCCACAATGTTCTCCACATGCTAGAATCTAGATGAACAGTGATTTCACCATGTTTGCCAAGAGACCCCATGAACTTTTCCTAGTTAGGCCTAAATGATTCTTTCCTGTTGGTAATGATTACCAGCGGAACCCTCCCTGATGAACCAAGATGATCTAATTGGCTAAGATTACACAATCAACTTTTCCTATATGTTGGAATGACAGGTAAACCTTCCTATTGGACAGTGAAGCCTTTCTGCTGGCTGAGGTGACCAAAAACCTGCTCCATTCACCAAAACAGCACCCTCTCCCAGAACTCTCACTATTGGCAGAAATGATTCAGTGAACCCTCTGTCTAAGGGCAGGAATCCCTTAGAAGAAATGGAGTAGCCATCATGGTCAACAAAAGAGTCCAAAATGCAGTACTTGGATGCAATCTCAAAAACTACAGAATGATCTCTGTTCGTTTCCAAGGCAAACCATTCAGTATCACAGTTATCCAAGTCTATGCCCCAACCAGTAACACTGAAGAAGCTGAAGTTGAATGGTTCTATGAAGACCTACAAGACCTTTTAGAACTAACACCCCCCAAAAATGTCCTTTTCATTATAGGGGACTGGAATGCAAAAGTAGAAGTCAAGAAACACCTGGAGTAACAGGCAAATTTGGCCTTGGAATGCGGAATGAAGCAGGGCAAAGGCTAATAGAGTTCTGCCAAGAGAACGCACTGGTCATAGCAAACACCTTCTTCCAACAACACAAGAGAAGACTACACATGGACATCACCAGATGGTCAACACCGAAATCAGACTGATTATATTCTTTGCAAACAAAGATGGAGAAGCGCTATACAGTCAGCAAAAACAAGACTGGGAGTTGACTGTGGCTCAGATCATGAACTCCTTATTGCCAAATTCAGACTTAAATTGAAGAAAATAGGGAAAACCACTAGACCATTCAGGTATGACCTAAATCAAATTCCGTATGATTATACAGTGGAAGTGGGAAATAGATTTAAGGGACTAGATCTGATAGATAAAGAGTGCCTGATGAACTATGGATTGAGGTTCATGACACTGTACAGAAGACAGGGATCAAGACCATCCCCATGGAAAGAAATGCAAAAAAGCAAAATGGCTGTCTGAGGAGGCCTTACAAATAGCTGTGAAAAGAAGAGAAGAGAAAAGCAAAGGAGAAAAGGAAAGATATAAGCATCTGAATGCAGGGTTCCAAAGAATAGCAAGGAGAGATAAGAAAGCCTTCCTCAGTAATCAAGGCAAAGAAATAGAGGAAAACAACAGAATGGGAAAGACTAGATATCTCGTCAAGAAAATTAGAGATACTAAGGGAACATTTCATGCAAAGATGGGCTCGATAAAGGACAGAAATGGTATGGACCTAACAGAAACAGAAGATATTAAGAAGAGGTGGCAAGAATACACGGAAGAACTGTACGGAAAAGATCTTCATGACCAAGATAATCACGATGGTGTAATCACTCACCTAGAGCCAGACATCCTGGAATGTGAAGTCAAGTGGGCCTTAGAAAGTATCACTACGAACAAAGCTAGTGGAGGTGATGGAATTCCAGTGGAGCTATTTCAAATCCTGAAAGATGATTCTGTGAAAGTGCTGCACTCAATATGCCAGCAAATTTGGAAAACTCAGCAGTGGCCACAGGACTGGAAAAGGTCAGTTTTCATTCCAATCCCAAAGAAAGGCAATGCCAAAGAATGCACAAACTACCACACAATTGCACTCATCTCACACGCTAGTAAAGTAATGCTCAAAATTCTCCAAGCCAGGCTTCAGCAATACATGAACCGTGAACTTCTAGATGTTCAAGCTGATTTTAGAAAAGGCAGAGGACCCAGAAATCAAATTGCCAACACCCGCTGGATCATCGAAAAAGCAAGAGAGTTCCAGCTGCTACTGCTGCTGCTAAGTCGCTTCAGTCGTGTCCAACTCTGTGCGACTCCAGAGACGGCAGCCCACCCCCGTCCCTGGGATTCTCCAGGCAAGAACACTGGAGTGGGTTGCCATTTTCTTCTCCAATGCATGAAAGGGAAAAGTGAAAGTGAAGTCGCTCAGTCGTGTCCGACTCTTCACAAGCCCATGGACTGCAGCGTACCAGCCTCCTCCGTCCATGGGATTTTCCAGGCAAGAGTACTGGAGTGGGGTGCCATTGCCTTCTCCGAGAGAGTTCCAGAAAAACATCTATTTCTGCTTTATTGACTATGCCAAAGCCTTTGACTGTGTGGATCACAAAAAACTGTGGAAAATTCTGAAAGAGATGGGAATACCAGACCACCTGACTTGCCTCTTAAGAAACCTGTATACAGGTCAGGAAGCAACAGTTAGAACTGGACATGGAACAACAGACTGGTTCCAAATAGGAAAAGGAGTATATTGTCACCCTGCTTATTTAACTTATATGCAGAGTACATCATGAGAAACGCTGGGCTGGAAGAAGCACAAGCTGGAATCAAGATTGCAGAGACATTACTTTGCCAACAAAGGTCAGTCTAGTCAAGGCTATGGTTTTTCCAGTAATCATGTTTGGATGTGAGAGTTGGACTGTGAAGAAAGCTGAGCACCGAAGAATTGATGCTTTTGAACTGTGGTGTTAGAAAAGACTCTTGAGAGTCTCTTAGACTGCAAGGAGATCCAACCAGTCCATCCTAAAGGAGATCAGTCCTGGGTGTTCTTTGGAAGGAATGATGCGAAAGCTGAAACTCCAGTACTTTGGCCACCTCGTGCGAAGAGCTGACTCATTGGAAAAGACCCTGATGCTGGGAGGGATTGGGGGCAGGAGAAGGGGACGACAGAGGATGAGATGGCTGGATGGCATCACCGACTCGATGGACTTGAGTTTGAGTGAACTCTGGGAGTTGGTGATGGACAGGGAGGCCTGGCGTGCTGCAATTTATGGGGTTGCAGAGTCGGACACAACTGAGCGACTGAACTGAACTGAACTGAACTGAACCCTCTGTCAGCCCGACTCACCAGGTGGCCCTTTCCTTTGGAGACGTCCCTTGGGTCTGCTCTCCTCCCACCTGACCACCAGTAAGGCATGGGGCCTGCAGCATCCGCCCCTTCCCAGCCCCCCAGTGGCCCCACTGCTAAGTACTCACCATGATATTGGGCAATGTTGCATAGCGGGGCTCATTGAGCCGCAGGTCAGCGGTCACCACAGCAGGCAACTTCAAGCGCAGAGTCTCCAGGCCCCCATCAATCTCCCGCTCTACTTTGATCTTGTCCCCTTCCAGTGTCACCTGGGAAGCGAATGTGCCCTGGGGAAGGACAGCGTGGGGGGACACAGGGGAGGTTAACTAAGGAAGTCACAGAGAGGGATCTCAAAAATCCAGGGGAGGGTGTCTTTCATGGGACTTAGGGTATAGTTCCTAATATCTTAAACCTACCCACTGGATCTCCCTTTCTCAATGATAACGAACACATGTTGAGTATGGGACACTGTTCCAAGTGACTGAAATGTATCAAGTCATCAGATCCTCCTAGGAACTCTATGAGGGAAGTGCTATTATCCCACTTTACAGATGAGGAAAACTGAGGCAGAGAGAGAGGCTCAAAAACATGTCCAGGCTGGTTCAAGGCTCGTGTCATGGTCTCATTTACCCATCTTTCTGTCCCCAAGAGCTCCTTTGAGGCCTCTTGACAACAGAAGCTCAAGTGTACCTTGATCCTCAAAACATCCTCTGGGGCTCCACCTTCTTCACTTAGTGCCCACCCTCTGGCCCAAGGCTCTTGGGCCCTTCGGTCCTGAATCACCATTTCCAGATGTGACCTACACCCTCTGTCTAACCAATCTGTTCTCTCTATTGTGTCACTTATTCACTGGACAAATCTTTCAGGTCTCACCCGGAATGTCCCATAAGCCTGCTCTTGGAGATACACCATGAACATAACTGATAAGGTTCCGGCTTTGGGGGCATTTATCCTGCAGTGAAGACCACTGGTAACCAAGTAAACACAGTGGCCACTGGCCACAGGTGGCTTCTGAGCACGTGAAATGTGGTTAGTTCCACTGAGGTGTGGATGGAATTTTTCATTTTATTTCGTTAATTTAAATTTTAAGACCAATAAGCAAGATCCATTATCATAACTGTGGGGATGGTTTCACGGGTGTGTAATATATGTGTAACATGTATCAAAGTTCACTTAATTGTATACTTTATATATGTGCAGGATATTTGATTGTTATTTAAGCCTGTTTGGAACAACTTGGGCGTATGAATCTACTTTTTCAACAATGAGTTTTAGGAATCTGAATATTTCTGATAGAAACTGAGCATCTGAATTGAAATACTCTGTAAATATACAATACACACTGGATTTCAAAAACCTCATACCAAAAACCAAAAGAATGTAAAATAGCCCAATATTTTTTCTCTGTGACATGTTAGAATAGTATTTTTGATATGTGAACTAAAATAACCTTGAAATAAATCTGGCCTTTTTTACTTCTTGAAAGTGGCTGTGAAAATTTTAAATGACTCCTGTCATTTGCATTTCAGTTAGGCAGGAATGGGGCTCATGGGGTTGGAGAGGGGGCATATTTCATAGATTGTGAGCAAGTAGGCCTCTCGGAAGAGGTGAAACCTGAGGAGAAATCTGGAGGTAAGTCAGAAGCCTTGAGGTGATCTGAGAGAATCCTGTTCCAGGCTGAGGGAACAGCAGGTGCAAAGGCCCTGGGGTAGGGCTGGGCTGGGCGTGGCTGAGGAGCAGCAGGACAGGGAAGGAGCACGTGAAGGCCCAGAGGAGGCCTGGAGTCTCGCACATGCGACCCCACTTCTGCCCACTGGAGCAGGCGTCCAGCTTCACACCTGCCTCCCTCCAGAAGGGCAGAGATCGGGTGGCTGTGTTCTGAGCCCCCAGGCCTGGCCTTCTGCAGATGGTCCCCACTCTGGCCTCACCTGTGGCCAGTCCAGAAATCCGGCTGTCATCTGCCCTGTCTGGTTACAGTCATCATCGATGGCCTGAGTGGAGAAGAGAGAAGATTGTACAATGATGGGGTTTCTCAGGTACCATTTGGGCTTTTGTTCTAGAAAGGAGGCTGGCAGACGTTTCTGTAACAGACCAGGTAAAAAATATAAACACTGTTACGATCACTCAGCTTTGCCCCTATAGAGCACAAGCAGCCATAGACAATAGGTGTCTACATAGACACATGTGGCAGCATTTCAGTAAAACTTTATTTATAAAATCAGTGGTGGCCATGGACCAATTTGCTGACTCCTGGTCCACAATGCTCCCTTCCCCTCACTAAGGCCCCGAGAGAGGCAGTTAGTTTTTGATGAGCACATGAGGGGCCCTGGTATGTCTTTTCCCCTTCTTTAAATATTCCAGTGGTGTCACTCTAGGCACACCCGTTCTGGTCACACAGAGCAACCACATGGACGGCATCTGGGCCAGTGGGAACGCTTTATCTCCGACCCCAGTGATTAGTTCAAGGATGGGCACGTGACTCCAGCTAGACCAATGAAGAGTCAGCTCTGAAAGTTTTGCTGGACTCCTTGTAATAGAGGTTCCTGCCTTTCTGCTGGGGTTCTCAGGCTGCTGGGATGTGAGCCTGGAGCTACAGAGAGTAAAGCTAACACAGAGTTACAGATTATAGCATGTGGGACCTAGATCAAGCTGTGCCTGAAGCTTCCTCACATGAACTAATAAGTTTGCTCTTTGGCTTCAGCCACTTTGAATCATGATTCTGCCACCTACCTGCTTTCCCAGCAGCACCAGGTCCACCTTCTCCTTCTCTGCCAGCTTGGCCAGGACCCGAGCCACCTGCAGGGGACCCAGGTGATTCGCTTCTGCAGCAGGCACCTCCACGTGGATGCCCCGGTCTGCACCCATGGCCAGAGCGGTGCGGATTGTCTCCTGCCAGACAAAGAAGGGGCTTGACTTGGCTTCTAGCCCGAAGGGGACCCAGGAGCACAGGCCCCCAGCCCCTCCTCTCTCAGAACCCAGGGGTCCAGCCCCCAGCCCCTCCTCCCTCTGATGCAGGACGTGGGGCCCCAGCCCCTCCCTAGGCCCAGAGCACCTGGCACTGGGCAGGCCCGCAGCTGACGGCAATGATTTCCTTCACTAGCTTCTTCTCCTTGAGCCGCACGGCCTCCTCCACTGCGATTTCACAGAAGGGGTTCATGGAATGCTTCACGCCATCCGTGACCACACCCGTCTTGTCGGGCTTCACCCGGATCTGCTCAGCCAGGAGGGGAAGGGGCAAGGTCAGAGGGAAGCAGGTGAGGAGGCAGGGGCTGAGATACCACTCCACCCAGGCTGGATGGGGACCGCATGCGTGCCTGCTAAATCGCTTTGGTCTTGTCCAACTCTTTGCAACCCTATGGCCTGTAGCCCGCCAGGCTCCTTTGTCCGTGGGATTCTCCAGGCAAGAATACTGGAGGAGGTTGCCGTTTCCTTCTCCAGGGAATCTTCCCGATCCAGGGATCGAACCTGTGTCTCCTGCTTGGCAGGCAGATTCTTTATCCTGAGCCACCAGGGAAGGCTCTGAATGGAAGTAACTGTCCCACAGTCATGTGGTCAGTCGGCAGTGCCCTGGGCCCCAAGCACTCTAGTCTCCTTCTGTACCACCTGACAATCCTAGAGGAGGAGTCAGGGAGCTGTAAGATAGGACGAGGGGGGCCCAGCCCAGGCTGATGTTGGAGGCTATCAGGGGAGGATTCCCTGAGTCAGTGGCAGTTGAGCTGAACCTGAAGGGGAACTGGCATTGAGGGGGTTAAGTGTGTGGGAAAGTGTCAGGGGTGGGAGGACCACGTGCAAAGGCCCTGGGGTTTGAGGAGTCCCAGGCAGCTGGTGTGGCCAGAGGAATGCAGTGTGCTGTTGCAGAGGCTGGCAAGGGCTGAACCGGCATGATCCTCAAGATGCCCACATCCTAACCCTGTGACTGTCGCCTGCATGGTGACTGTAGCCTACGTGGTAAAAGGGACTTATGCAAAAGTGCTTACATTCAGGATTCTGAGAGAGGTTACTTGGTATGAACCAGGTGGGCCCAAACGAGTCACAGCATTCCTTATAAGTGAAAGAGGGAGGGGAGGGAGTGTCAGGGTCCAAGAGAGACTGAAAATGCTATGCTACTGACTGAAGACAGAGGAAGGGGCCACAAGCCAAGGGATGCAGGGGGCCTCTAGGAGCTGGCAAAGGCAAGAGACAGATTCTCTCCAGGAGCCTCTGGAAGGCACACAGCCCTGCTGACACCTTGAACTTAATCCAGTACACTCACTGCAGACATCTGACCTCCAGAACTGGAAGAGAAGGAATCGGTTGTTGGGAGTCACACAAGTTTATGGTAACTAGTTTCAGGAGCAACAGGAAAGGAATATGACTGTCCAGGGCCCAGCAGGCCCTGCCAGGGAGCTGGGCCTTGATCCAAAGAATAGCATAAAGAGGTGACTGCATCCAACTTAAGTTTGCACCAGGTCATTCTGGATCCTTGGTGGAGAAAACTGGAAAAATGGCAAGAACGGAAGTGGGGACTGGGTGGCTATCGGTCACTGAAATCAGAAATGACTGCTTTGGACAGCCGTGACAGGGCTGATGGGGAACTGGGTGCACTGGAGGCCTTTGGAGGTGAGACTGACGGAGTGCCGGGGTGGAGGAGGGGAGCGGTGAGAGGGAAGAGTCGAGTGGACTCTCGGGTTTCCAGTGGGTACATTAGCAGAGAGGGGGACACTGAATTGGGCTCCAGCCTGAGAGAGAGATGCCCAGGGGAGCTTGGCTTGGGAGCCTACATAACCTGGCTCAGGACCTCCCTCTCTCTTTTCCTTGAACAGAGCAGATCCAGGGTGACAGCATGGCCCAGTGGGGGACACTGGGATTCTCTCTCTTACTATTTCCCTGCACCGGTTTCTGTGGGCCTGGCGGAGGTGTGGCTGTTCCTCCCATTCACAGGACAGAACTGAGATGGCAGTGTGGGATTTGGGGAGGGGTCTCCCAGTCTGCCTGTGCCTCAGGGACTGGTAACATTAAAAGGAGGAGGGGGAGAAAGAGAAAAAGAACAACCCTATCCCAGTTTTGGAAAAGTCATCTTGGCACCAACAATAGGGCACAGACTCTAGAACTTAATCAATTAACTTTACAGAAAAAGCCATGGAGCAAACACCATGCACTGAGTCCACATTTTGTTCTTCTTTTCCTACTAGAATCTCTACTGGGTGGATCACACAAGATTTCCCCAGACATGCCGTTGGCTCCATCCCTCACCTCCTTCTGCCTTCCCTGGCCATCTTCCTCAAACTGCAACCCTCTCAACTCTCCCTGTCTCATCTTTCTCTTTCTGTCACAATGACCAACCCCCTGCCACATGACATATGTCAGACCTGTCTTCTCTCCAGCAAAATGTCAACTCCACGAAGACAGGAATTTATGTGCATTTTGGTCATGACTATATCCCCTGGGCCTAGCACAGTGCCTGGCACATGGTGAATGCATTGTAAGTATTTGTCGGATGACTAAATGACAGCTTGCTCACAAGGGCACCTGTCCGCTGATCAGTCACTTACTAAACAGCATGGAAACTAAAACACCAAAGCCCTTTCTTTCATTAAAAAAAAAAAATTCAATATAGGAGCCTCCCCTTTATAAACAGGAAAGTGGCCCCCCAAATCAGTACAAGGCCTCACTGGGGGGAGTCAGCGGGGGCCAAGGGAGCGCCCCAGCCTGTTCCAGCCCTGGCAAGACGCCCAGCCCCAGACTCCCAACTCCCAGGGAGAAATAGATGTGAGTTCTCTGGTAGCGGGGACCTGTGCCAGCTCATCTCCAGGGAAGACCTTTGAAGCTTGAGTTGTTTCCAGGCTTCCGAAACACTGCTTACTTAAATTACTTAAGTCGGGAAACAATGGTTGGCCTGCAAACTCAGTATGGTCTTTTTTTCTTTTTTTGAATAAAGATGTTTTTATAAATTGAGGGAGATGATTCAGTGAAGCATCCAGGCTTTCTCTTCAAGGTGCAACAAATTAACCCTCAACAGAAACAGGCAGGCAAAGCTTCCAAGGGCTTTATAAGCCTTAACTCGTTTAACCATCCAAAGAGCCCAGGAGGCTGGTTACTGCCACTGCCATCCCCACTTGCTAGATGGGGCAACCGAGGCACAGAGAGGCCGAGCAGGTGACCACGGAAGGCCTCAGAGGCTAGGGCGATGCTGGAAACACAGAGTTGCGTCAGGCCTTGCACACGCCCCGCCCCCCCCCCCCCAAAAAAGCTGCCAATCTGGGGGCGGGGTGTGGACATCTGGGCAAACAGAGGATCTTAATTAATCCAGTGTGGGAAGGGCTGAGACCAAGCCCAAGGGGCTGCGGGAGGGCCCAAGGACACATCAGAGTAGCCTAAAGGGATGAGGCGGTGGGGGAGGGGGGATTTCCGGGAGGTTGTGACATCATAGAATCCCTTAGCCTTATTGCAATAGATGAGATGGGAATTAGGCAGGACAAGGGAGGGATAAGAAGCAGAGGTGGGAGGGTGGAGCTGGAAAGGCACCCAGGCAGAAGGCACAGCAGGGGCAAAGGCGCAAGGCAACCAGCAGTCTGGTCTGTTGGGAAAGTCTGAGCAGCTTGGAGCCGCGGAGGCACCAAGGAGGGGTGATGGAAGGCCAGGGAGCCAGGGCTGGACCACTGAGAGGCCTGAGCCCCAGGCTGAGGGACTGGGACTTTGTCCTCCGGGAGCTTGGGAAAACTGGGGTGATGGTGGGGTCACAGGGTCAGCCCTGGGTGTACGAAGCCCCCTCCAACTCCGAGGCTGGGAGGGGATGAACTGGAGGGGAGAGACTAGGGAACTGGGGAGGAGACGACACTGAGGGTACAGGTAGAAGAGGAGGCCTGAACAGCCGGAGAAGAGGGAGCAGGGCAGAGAGATGGAGAGAGCAGAAGGCACCGGGCTGAGAACTGACAGACTGCGGAGGTGAAGGAAGGAAGCTGGGGTGGTGCTCCAGGTTTGGCTGGGTGATTAGGGAGTTGGCACTGTTTAAATCACTTTTTTTCTGAAGAAGGAACATTAACAAACACATCCAGGGAGACACCCTGGGGCACTGTGAGAGGGGCAGGCAGAGCCAACACTTGGTGGTGGGGGGGGGGGGGGGAATGGGGTGGGAAGGACAGAAATTCATATGAGGAATTTACACTTCGGCATTCGGCACAAACACCAGAGGCCCCCATGTCCTGGTGTCAGGTCCTGTGCTGGGACCAAAGAAAACATTAGTCACTCAGTCATGTCCGACTCTTTGCAACCCCATGGACTGTAGCCTGCCAGGCTCCTCTGTCCATGGAGTTCTCCAGGCAAGAATACTGGAGTGGGTAGCCATTCCCTTCTCCAGGGGATCTTCCCAACTCAGTGATCGAACCCGGGTCTCTAGCACTGCAGACAGATTCTTCACCTTCTGAGCCACCAGGGAAGCCCAAGCTGAGACCTAGAGCTGAGTCAAATGTGAGCCTATCTGATGGATGAGACAGGTATCTCAGGCCAGTGGCTAGGACTAGCGCTGAGGGAGGCTATGGGAGCCCAAAGGGACAGTCAGAGGGGGGAGCACACCAGGAGAATTGGGTCGCAGGACCCCAAAATAAGCTTGCCCCCCAAATGTTGGAGGCAACTCCCCTGTCACATGGTGCCAGAGCTGTCATTAGGCCAAATGGTTGTCAGGTAGAAATGAGAGGAGGCCCTGGCTACCTTCAGATCCTGACTGCTGCTGCCCTGCCGGGTGATCCGACAACCAACAGAACCTCCATGGGCCTCAGTGTCCCCACCTGTCCAATGGGATTCATATCTAGACAGTATTGAAAGGACTGAATCAATTCATCTCCGTCTAGTGCACACCAAGGACCCACTTAATGTGAGCTGTCAACAATCACAGAAGTTTTCATGTGCAGACAGGCTTCCAGGCCCTGTGTTGGGCAATGCTGGGGACACAGAGGTGTACTCAGGTGTACTGACGGGAGTGGGGAGGTGGGGACAGACATGGATGGAGAGTCACTGCCTTTAGTCTGGTTCAAGCCAACTATTGAGACAAAGTGGCTTTTGTCTGAGGGAGTCGGTCTGATTTACCTCTGTCCAGACCAGCTTCCCTGGGGACAAGCCCGGTCCTCAGGGACCCTGCCCTCTACCCCATCTCGTGGAGGCTGTAAGCGATTTCCATCAGCTTGTCAGATTGGCTTTCATCTTTAGCAAACCTTTCTCCTTCCGAGCTACAGCCTCCTCGCTCGCCCTGGGGCTGGACAGCTTCTGGGTTCCCAGAGGACTTCCATTATAGCACATTGCCTGTGCCCAACAGTCCTTTGAGTGTGCAACGCAGCCGAGTGAGTGAAATCCTGGCTCGTGTTCAAAGGCACTAATTGGGGTGAGGAGTCAGCGGGACCTGGCTCAGCCCCATCTCAGCCGAGTGGCCTCTCTGTGACTCAGTTTCTTCGTGCGTTAGAGGCCACGGCTCCTCCAGCAGGTAAGAAACAGAGACGGTAACTCGGCCCACACGCAGTTCTCAAGACACTGAGTATAGAAGTGGCGGAAGGGGGACGGAGTCATGACCCCAGAAGGGCTGGGTTTAAATGAACCAGGACGGGAACCTAAGAACCTCTCCGTTCGGTGATCTCCGCCCTCAGATTGTGACTCGGACGTTTGGGAGAGCGGCAGACACGGGAGGTACCAGAAGACCCTCATACGGTGGGCGCTGGTGACCCCGGAAGTACACGACCGCAGGGTTCAGGGAGGAGGGAGAGGAGGGGGGGGCGGTCACCTTCACCGCGAAGTCGATGACCCTCTTGACAGCCACGAGCGCGCGCAGCTCCGCCATCTTCCCGCCACGGCGACCCGCCGGGTCCGAACTCACCTTCTGCCTCCCTGACCGCTCGCCCCGCCCCCTCTGCCCTCCTCTGCGCCTGCGCCACGCGCCGCCAACCGCTGCGGCGCCCGCCTCCCCGCCCCGACAGAGGACCAATCGGGAGGCCGGGAGGCAGAGTCTCCAGCAGACGTGGGCCAATGGGGAGCAGCCCCTGAGGAGGGAGGCGGAACCCGGAGGGGAAGGGACAGGAGCTTCAGGAAGGGGGCGTGGCCGGGAACTGGGGTAAAGGTCTTGCGGGGGAGGGAGGTGTCCCAAACTTTTTTTCCCCGAAGCCCTCGGGGGTCGGCCCCTCCCTGAGGTCCCCACCTCTTACTCTCCCTCTCTAGAGTGGTGAGAGCGGAAGTGCTCGTGTCCCCGAGCCTCTGAGTCTGCAGGCCCCTCCGATCTCTCCACGCTCGTATTCCTCATCCCCTCCACGATCGCACCTCTGCCTTCCCTCCGTTCCGTCCTCCCCCGCCCCCGCCTCCACTTTCCCCGCAAGTCTGCGTCCCTACCTCCTCTCCACGCGCCCCCTTGTCCCCTCCTGATTCCACAACCCCCGTGTCCCTGTTCCCATCAAAACCCATGTTCTTGGTCCTACCCACGTCGGAATCTCTATGCGTCCCCCAAATCTCCACTTTCCCTGTAGGTTCGCGTCCTTACTTCCTCCCCGAGCCTCCAAGTACCCCCGTGTGCGCATCCTCGGGTCCCCCAGAAAGTCATGTGAGGCCGGCTGGCAGTGGGAGCCGATCCTTTATTCTGTCCCCAGGCAGCTGCGGTCATAAGCACACGGGGAAACCACTGATGGCATCCGTGCTCTGCACGATCATGTCCGCCAGCAGAAAGCAGAAGCCTGGCAGAAAGGGGAACGGAGGGCGGGTGGAGCAGGGTGGGTCCTGGCGCAGATGACCAGGAGGACCCCGGGGACTGGGGTTTGGGACTCCAAGGGCCCAGAGTGGAGGATGTTAGGAAGTCCCTGGGAGGGCAGCTGGGAAGACGCTGCAAGAAGCGGGGCGGGGCCCTCGGGGAAGTCTCGCCACCCTCTTCCGCTGTCCATGTTACCCGCGATAATAGAGAAGGGTAAAGCCAGCCACCCAAAAAAATAGGACCAGGAATAGAAGACGTCGTCTTTCCATGCATTCTTCACTGTGTAGACTGTCAGGGCGATCAGCAGAAGCAGGCCTGGGCCCCACCCCGCCGCTAGGTGAGCGTGGCCGGGGGGCACCCAGGCCCCACCCTGACCGCGCCCACCGCCCTGGCCACGCCCCTGTCGCCCACCCTCCGGCCCCCTTCATCCCGCCCCCGCCCTTGGCCCCTCCCCCTCGAGGCCTGTCCTCCGGAGCCCTGCTCCGCTCCTGGGCTTTCTCTTCCAGGCCCACCCTATGCCATCTCACCCGAGATAAGGAAGACGGCACACGTGGTCTGACCCCGGGAGTAGCCCTCACTGCACAGAAGCCGCAGCCCCATCACCAAGCCCATGATGCCGCAGCCCGCCGCCAGCACGATGCACGCCCCGGTCACCGCCAGCGTGTCTGGGGAGAAAGGACCGCGTCAACAACCTCCGCTGGCGCCGCTCCTGCCCATCACCCCCAACCGCGGGTTCCGGGCTGGGAGCCGAGTCAGGGGTTTGGATGGGGACTCGGAAGTTACATCATGAGGGGAGGTTAATGTTGCAACAGAGAAGCAGGCCCCGAAGTGGGGGTTCGTGGTGGCCTCGGTCACGGAGGAGCCGAAGTGGAAAGAGCAGGGGGGTGGGGCGCTGCAGGATGTGGTGTCAGGTGAGGGGACAGCTGTGGTCAGTGCTGGGGACTGTCTGTTCACGGGGGGGTGGGGAGGCTGGGGTCTGACAGCTGGGCCCCCGGGCCTCACTATCGCAGGGGATGTTGGAGCAGACGCCCTTGTTACACTCCTGCCAAAGGCCACTGTGGCCCCTGGAGTAGCGGATCCAGTAGTTGGAGGCAGTGGACAGAATGATGAAGGAGTTGGCCAAGAAGCCCAGCATGGTGCCCCCGCTCTGAAGGCTCCGCTTCACCCCCATGCCAGGGGACTGCTGCCAAGGATCACGCCTGCAAGACTGACCCATGCCCTGCTCACTGCCAGGTCCCTGGGACCCCCTCCTGCATGTCCCTCCGTATCATGCTACGGAGTAGCCATCAGATGGCTACTCCTCCACCCCTGCCTGGGGCTTCTCATTCTGGGGACCCCTCGCAGGCCCCACCCAGACCTAAGACTGACCACCTTCCCCTCAGGCACCACAGCTTAGGAACCTCCCTTCTGTCCAGAGACCTCTGTTCTCTAGTGGGTGTGCCTTCCTAACACCCCACCTCTGTGCACACTCCTCACCTCAATGACTCACCCCCAGCTCTCCCGGGGCCCTTGGACAGGGCCCAGAGGTGTGAGAGAAGGGAGACTGTGTCTCTATGCGGCAGAATTCCAGAACCCCCCCTCTCCTAGCAGCCATTTAAAGAGATAACCACTCACCCAGCTATACACACACACACACACACACACACACACACACACACACACACACGAGCAGCTCTTCTGGCAAAGTGACAGTCAGTGTTAGGTGGCAAGTCCGAGGGGGTCTGAGGGCCTTGACACGGTAGCCCATGTCCTTCTAGAAACTTCCCTTCTCTTGACCCCCATAAGCTCTCCTGGTCCTCAGTTCTTTGTGCCCTCCCAAGCCCCCAGGCAGCCTCCTGCCCCTCCTCCTCCGTCTGCTTCTCAGGGCCAGTTCTCCTGGAGAACTCCATTCTGCATCTTCTTACCAGTGAGCTCCAGGGATGTCTGATGCTCTGAGAGCATCCCAAACCCTATCTCCAGTCTGGGTCCTCATCTGCTTCTGACCATCTCTCAGACCCTGACCCTCAACCACATCCCCACTGAGCTTGGCGTGTGACCATGCTGTGGCTCAGTCATATCTGACTCTCTCTGAGCTCATGGACTGTAGCCCATCAGGCTCCTCTGTCTGTGGGACTTTCCAGGCAAGAATACTGGAGTGGGTTGCCATTTCCTCCTCCAGGGGGATCTTCCCCACCCAGGGAAAGAACCAGAGCTTCTTGCATGTCCTGCACTGGCAGGCAGATTTTTTTTTTTTTTTTTTAACCACTGAGCAACCTGGGAAGCCCAATTGAGCTTAGCATCTTGCACCAAACCAGGGAGGCCCCTGGCATCCCACCCAGTTAGTTGGACCACACCCTTGGGCACTATCCTTGTCCCCTTCCTGCTCCTTGCCCTACAAAGTCCTTGGATCCCTGAGTCCAGTTCTTCCTGCCCTGCCTCCGAATCCATTTTCTTTTAAATAATTTTATTTATTTATTTACTTCTCTGTTGCACTGGGTCTTTGTTGCTATACTCAGTCTTTCTCTAATTGCCGCGAGCAGGGGCTACTCTTTGATGCGGTGTCCTGGCTTCTCATTGCGGTGACTCCTCTTGTAGCAGAGCACAGATTCTAAGCACAAGGGCTTCAGTAGTTACAGCGTGCAGGCTCAGTACTTGTGGCTCACGGGCCCAGTTGCTCCAAGGCATGTAGAATCTTCCTGGACCAGGGATCGAACCTGTGTCCCCTATACTGGCAGGCGGATTCCTGTCCACTTCTCCACCAGGGAAGTCCCTCCCCCCGCCCCGAATCTTTCTGGCTCCTCCTTTCCTTCTCATGCCCTGGCCCCAGTGCAACCTTGTAATGTCTCGTGTCCCTCCTGTTGGATTGCAGTCTTTTTTCTATCCCCTTCTGGCCTCCAGAGGGTGCAGAGTGGGGGGCTTTCTGGCACCCAAACCAGCTGCCGTCCCTCCCCTGCTCCACCCTTAGCTCCCCATCACCCTCAAGAGAGTCAGTTGTGGGGTTAGAGGTGCTACTTCTCACCCATCCTCATTTCCTGTCACCCCCTCACATTCAACAGTGGGCCACAAAGTGCTGTTCCCCACCTTGTGAGAACTCCCAGCCTCTCCACCCTCCACTTTGGGGTCCCTCTGCCGGCATTACCTTTCCTCGGCCCTGGAGAAGTTCCTAAACACATTCTCCCCAGAAAGCTCCCCCCCACATCCCACCTCTCCCCCAGACACAGCCAGTGCTCCTGCAATACCAGCCCTGGGCTCTGCCTGTCCCCGTGGGACTTGGAGCCCCTGGCAGGCAGGGCCCAGTCTCAGTCACCTCAGCATCTACGGTGGAAGGCCCCAGCAGAAAGGATGCACTCAGGAAAAGCCAGCCGAAGGAGTGAATTTATTAATGAAATGAACAAGGACTAAGGATGAACGCCAGGGTGACTAAATCAGAGAGGGAGCCAAAAGACAAGAACTAAAAGGAGGAAGGTACAAGGAAGACTTCCCTGTTGGCCCAGGGGTTAAGACTCTGTGCTTCCACTCCAGGGGGAGCAGGTTCAATCCCTGGTCCAGGAAGTTTGCATGCCATGCAGCCAAAAAGGAAAAAAAATAAAAGACACAGGGAAGAAAAGAGATGGAAGGACAAAGAAGAGAGACAACAAGGGCCCTAGGGTCATGTCCAAGCCTAGACTGGTCCCCACACTGGGTAGGAGCTCCTGAAGGGCAGGGCGGGTGGCAGGACTGACTCCCCTCTGGGTGCCCAGCGTCACCCACCATGGAGCTGGCATGTCATCAGTTTATGTCATCGTAGCTGCATGACCCTTTGAATAACCAGATCCCGGCAAATTTTTGTTGAATGAATGAAGCTACAAAGGAAGAAGCTTGTGGAGGCTGGGAGTCAGGGCAGGCTGGCTGGAAGGAGAGCCAGCTGTTGCTTTCAGGATTCCTGATGATGCCTTCAGAGAATAGAGCTCTAAGGCCATCCTGCGGTTCACATGGCCTCATAGCCAGGCCGGTGGGTTGTGCAGTGAGCGCCCAGACTCAGGCCACCTGGGGTAGCAGAGAAAAGTTAGATACTTGCTCCTCTCCTGCTCCCTCAGAGCCCCCAGCCAGCCCCATCCCCAGCGCCCCTCCCCCAGCCAGCCCCCACCCCAGCCCCAGCCAGCCCCTCAAGCCAGCCCCGGAACTCCCCAGGCAGCAATCACAATCACCTGTACAGAGAAAGAGGAGTGTTGAAACCCAGCCCAGGTAGAAGGACCATGAGAAGAAGCTCTGGACCTGGGGGTTTCCAGGCTGGTTCCACCGCTCAATGGTATAGACCGTCATGGCCACTATCAGGGACAGGGCTGGGGATGGAGACATGAGGGTCGGCTCAGCCCCCCTGTAGCAGCTCCTCCTCCTCAGCACCCCTCCTCCCCGGCCCCCAAGCCCAGCACGGAGTCCTCACCTCCAGCAAAGGCCATGAAGGTGGAGACAATGGGGCCGCGTCCGGGGGCAGACAGCGAAGGGATGCAAGACATGACCAGAAAGGCCGTGGAGATCAGGCCCCACAGGACGGCCAGGATGCAGAAGCTCTGCGTCACGTGGATGTAGCCTGCTTGGAAATGGGACCTCTGACTGCCCGTCCCCGCAGGCTTTTCCCCGCACCAAGACCACACCCCCAGCCCTTACCTGCTACTGAGACTTGATCCTTGCTGGGCCAGAGGCCTGAGTGAGATGTAGACTTGGGCCCCTGGGCTGCAAACCAGAAATTCGTGCTCAGAGCCACTAAGAGGGACACCAGGCCCAGGGAGCTGGTGAGGAGGGCCAGGGACCGGCAGGGCTCCATGGGGGTGAAGTCTGGGTTCCTGGGTCCCGGGTGGCAATGACAAGGCTGCTGATCTAGCCTCCTGGGTCTCTGAGAGAGGAGGAAGTCTGTTCCCCCTCCGCCCCAGATTCAGAGGACTCAAGAAAGAGAAACCAGCAAGCGCTAGGGGCGGCTGGGGGGTGGTCTTTGCTCCTCAACGTCAGGCCCGTTTGGTCTCAGCCTGTCCTGGGCAGCTGCTCTGTGTGACACACCCTGCCTTCCTGGCTTGCATCGACACCCGTCCCCCCAACCCCGCCCCTCTCTGAGGTTTCCCTCGCCCTGGACGGTGGCGGCGGGGGTTGGCCCTGAAGATGTCGCATTGTCACTGGTTTGGAACTTGTCTGTCTCCACAGAAGCCTCTCTACATGCTGCCCTTGGGGGCCTCCGCACCAGAGGGGCTTCCTGGAAAAGGTGAGAGAAAGAGATGGGGGGTGGGTAGAGGAGTGAGCAGAGGGGGCATGCGGTGAATGAGGCTGGGGTGTGAGTTAGATGGGAGGGGAGGTGTGACTAGAGGGAGACAGTTGGGGGAATGCATCATGCTTTCCTGTAATTCTGCAATTTTCCGTTCTGGGAGGTGGGGGCCCCTAATTCTAGGGTCTCTGAAAAAAGAGAGGGGGCAGTTGGCAAGGATGCTGGGAGCTGCATGAGGAAGGTGCTAGAAGCCTAGACTCCAGGTGCTGAACTCAGACTCCCAGCTCCTTGCTTGGAGCTTGTGCCGGAGGGGAAGGTAGACAGTGACCACAGTTCTGAAAGTTTGCAGAGGGGAAGACGTGCCCACATCCTGATACAAATGAGTTCACAAACAGTTCGGCCGAGGGTAAGGCGTTCAGCCCGGTGGGCTTCATCGCTGGGATTGGGGTTTCTGTGGTTGGGGGAGAGGGGGGATGGGTAAACGATGTCAGGGCAAGACTTTCCGGCTCTCCTCACCTCAACCAGCGTCAGGCTCTGGGCCCCACCTCAGGCACAAGGGGAAGGTGTCACGGCCCAGCGGGGAGGCGCAGACCCTAACCCTATCTCTGTGAAGCAGGAGTGACCTGGAACAGGACTGCTGTCCCGAAGAGGAACTGAGCTGACAGTCCCAGGACAGCCGGCGAAGGGGAGAACGAGAGTGGCTGCAGGAGGCCGGCCCTCTTCCTTGGCTGGAGACTCCAGTTTGCAGAGTTTGGCCCCCATCTAGATCCTCACCACCTGGGCAACTGGTCACTCCTGAGAACACGCTTGGGAGGATAGGCTCCTGGAAGGAGATCCTGGTCATGGACAGCTGGGGCACCATCTCGAAAGCGGTGATGGACCCGGCTCCTGTGAGGAGCAGCTGGACAGGCTTCAGGAAGTCTGGGCTGAGGGCATGTGATGATCACATGCTCGGAACCCATCTGTGATCTTCTGTTTTTCCTTTTTCTCCCCACCACCTCTCTCCTATTTTCTCTTTTGGCCTCACTAAATGGTTTGTGGGATCTTAGTTCCCCAATCAGGGACTGAACCCGGGCCCCTGGCAGTGAGAGTAGAGTCCTAACCACTGGACCACCAGGGAAATGTCCTCCTCTGTGATCTCGACCCCATCCCAAGCCCAACCTCATCCTGACCACAGCTCCAATCCCATTTTGAGCCCCATTCCTATCCTCCAACACCATTCTCACTCCCAAACCCAACCCCAAACTCATCTTTTCTTTTTGGCTGCACCCTGAGGGTTGCAGGATCTTAGTTCCCTGACCAGGGACTGAACCCAGGTCCCTGAATCCTAACCACTGGACCACCAGGAAATTCCCTCAATCCCATCCTTAACCCCAGTTTCAATCCCAAATTTCCACTCCAACCCCAAATTCAACCCCATCTCAAACCCCAAACATAACCCCATTCCTGTTCCCAAACCCAACTCTACATTCAACCTGATGCCCAAACACAGCCCATATTAAACCCCTGAGTTTAACCCCAACCCTCTCCTCCCATCTAACCACTTTCTTAATCTTAAACCCAACCCCAATCTCAACCCCATCCCCAAACCCAAATCCACCCTCACATTTAACCCTCTTCTCATTTCTATACCTACACCGGTTCCACCCATACTTCCTTCTTCATGCCTCTCCCCAACCCCAGTAATTCCTACCTCAATCCACACACTCCTCCATTTTTACCTTCATCCTACCTCCAGGTCCAAGCCACTGGAGGACTTAGAGCACAACGGGGACAAGATATGAATCATGTTTTAATAAAAATTCCTTTAAAAGTCTAAAAACAAAGCTGCAGAAGGTGCAGAGAAAAAGGAACCCTCTTACGCTGTTGGTGGGAATGTAAATTGGTACACCCACTATGGAGAACAGTATGGAGGTTCCTCAAAAGACTAAAAATAGGACTTCCCCGGTGGCACAGTGAATGGGAATCCACCTGCCAGTGTAGGGGATGTGAGTTCAATCCCTGGTCTGGGAAGATCCCACGTGTCACGGAGCAACGAAGTCCATGTGTACTGAGCCTGCACTCGTTTGGGGAGATGTTGGTAGGAGCAGATGTGGGGTATGAGAGAGATCAGGAGCTCAGCTTTAGACCAACATGTGAACATTGAGATGCTTCTTCAAGTGGGAATGTTGAGCAAGTAGTAGTTGGAGCTGTAAGTCTGAAGTTATAACATTATTGTTATTACTAGAGTCGTCGTTGTTCAGTTGCTAACTCATGTCCAACTCTTTGCGACCCCATGAGCTGCTGCACACCAGGCTTCCCTGTCCATCGCCAACTCTCAGAGTTTATTCAAACTCATGTCCATTGAGTCAATGATGCCATCTAACCATCTCATCCACTGTTGCCCCCCTTCTCGTTTTGCCCTCAATCTTTCCCAGCATCAGGATCTTTTCCCATAAGTCAGCTCTTAGAATTAGGTGGCCAGAGTATTGGAGCTTCAGCTTCATCATCAGTCTTTCGAATGAATATTCAGGGTTGATTTCCTTTAGGATGGACTGGTTTGATCTTGCAGTCCAAGGGACTCTCAAGAGCCTTCTCCAGCACCACAGTTGGAAAGCATCAATTCTTCGGCGCTTAGTTTTCTTTCTGGTCCAGCTCTCACATCCGTACACAACTATTGGAAAAACCATAGCTTTCAGCCCCTATAAATTCCTGGAGTAAGTCTCAGTAAATATTTCTACTTAAATAGGCTTCAATAAATTATAATTAAAGAAGACTTTGTGCTTGCTTTGGCAGCATATATTCTAAAGAGGAAAAGAGGAAGACTTCAATTGCTATAATTACTAGAGGAAGCCTCTATAAATACAGTATTATTGTTATTTGAGGAGGGCCTAATAAATATGTCTAGAGAGTAAGCCTCTATTAATATAACAGTTCCTAACATAGGCTGCAATAAATATTCTTATTATTGGAACTAGCTTTCTAAACAGTCTTATTGTTTTATGATAAGCATTAGTAAATCTCATGGCAGTAGGCATGAGTTTGTTGAGTGAACTAATGAATGAGTGAATGAAGAGAAGTTTAAGGTCAGTGTCATGAAAGATGGATGAAAAGGCAGCTGCAGGAGGAGGTGCAGGTCAGACTTCTAGTGTTTATTCTTGGAAGGGCTCATCCAGGGAGAGACAGGAAGTTGGGAGAACCAACTGGAGTAAGCAAGGAAATTGTTTTTTTCACAGATTTTTTTTTTTTTTTTTGGCTATGCTATGCAGCATGTGGGATCTTAGTTCCCCCACCAGGGATTGAACTCAGGCCCCCTGCATTGGAAGCTCAGAGTCTTAACCACTGCACCACCAGGAAAGTCCCACAGCTGTTGTCATTTATCTTATTATCCTCTTGTGATATTGTGATTTATAAGTATATAAAGTATATATAAGTGGGGTCTTTGTCCCCACTTCTGGCATCCAGAAAAAAGAGGTAAGTTCTGGTGGCTCAGATGGTAAAGAATCTGCCTGCAATGTGGGAGACCTGGGCTCAGCCTTTGGGTTGGAAAGATTCCCTGGAGAAGCGAATGCCTACCCACTCCAGTATTCTTGCCTGGGAAATCCCATGGACAGAGGAGTCTGGCGAGCTACAGTCCATGGGGTGACAAAGAGTCGAATACCACTGAGTGACTAACACTTTCACTTTCAACTTTCTGGCATCCAGATGTTTAAAGTCTAAAATTTCCTAAATTGTGAGGGCAATCAAGGTGTCTCATGTTATATTAATGTGCTGACTTTGGGACCACCCCTCCTTAACCAAAGGGAGGGGGCTGGTTGCCAGGGGGACCAAGTACTCCGTTAGAGGGTCAGAACTTGCAGTCCCAACACCTGACCTCCTGGGAGGAAAGAGAAGTTGGAGATTGAACTCAGTCACCAATGGCCAATGATGTTCTCAATCATAATTGTGTAATGAAGCCTCCATAACAACCCAAAAGGAGAGGGTTCAGAGAGCTTCTGAGTTTGGTGAACTTGTGATTTTGGTGGGAAGAGTGACCTATTTGGAGAAAGCATGGACATTTCAGGCCCCTTCCCGCTTACATTGCCCTGGGCATCCCTTCCATCCGGATGTTCTGAGTTAGATTCTTTTATAACACACTGGTGACCTAGTAAGTACAATGTTTCTCTGAGTTCTGTGAGCTGCAAATGAATCGAACCCTATCAGGGGGCCGTGGGGACCTCTCATCTATTTCTAGTCCTTCAGAAGCACAGGTGGCAACCTGGACATGTGACTGCTGTCTGCAGTTGGGGGTGGTCTTACAGAGCTGTGTTTAACCTGTGTGATCTGTCAGTTTCTTCAGGTAGATTGTATCTGAATTGAATTAATTGCTTGGTGATGTGGGGAAAACACACACACACACATCGGAACATACAGGGACCTCTCTAGTGGTCCAGTGGTGAAGATTCCATGCTCCCAAGGCAGGGAGCCCAGGTTCCATCCCTGAGGAGGGAACTAGACCCAGAATGCTGCAACTAAGACCTGGTGCAGCCAAAAAAAAAAAAAATCGGATTTACACACATCAGCTTCCTAGCAGTTGTGAGCCTAGGAAATTCCCTGGCAGTCACCCTGTGGTTAGAACTCCACGCTTCCACTGCAGGGGACCTGGGTTCCATGCCTGGTTGGGGAACTAAGACCCACAAGCTGCCCTCACGCCTGTGTGCTAAGTCATTTCAGTCATGTCCCACTCTTTTTGACCCTATGGACTGTAGCACACCAGACTCCTCTGTCTGTGGGATTTTCCAGACAAGAATACTGGCATGGGTTGCCATGCCCTCCTCCAGGGGATCTTCCCAACCCAGGGATCAAACCTGCGTCTCCTAGGTCTCCTGCATTGGCAGGTGGGTTCTTTCCCACTAATGCCACCTGGGAAGCTCCTACAAGCTGCCTGGTGTGGCCAAAAAATTAAAGAAGTGGAACCCAGTAGCAAGGGCCTGTGTGGTTTATTCTGGTGCCCACCCCTACAGGAATTGAACAGCTTGGGCTAGTATAATGCAATCACCCCTGCCCCATTCACCACAATCACGCCTCTTTCTCTCTACCCCAAGCCCTCAGGGACCACACTTCAGTAGTTTCAACCAGTTTTATTAGACTCCAGAAAGCCGCTCTAATGGATATCCCATTTCTCTAACAACCCCTTGGTGGGTGGGGTCGTAGGTCTTCTCAACTGCCTCCCCCAGGCCCCAGTCTTGCTCCCTTCCCCTTGGGACAGGAGTCAGGGGCCCCCACCCAGGGTCAGGGACCAAGCCCCCTCACGCCCCCTAGGAACCAGGATTTCAGGCCTCTAGGCCCGTCCCCTCCTCTTCAGTGACCAGACTTCTACTTCCAGGTGCAGTCGGGGCACACATTTGGGCTCAGCGGGGAGTGGACAGGCGCCGACATTCATGCATCCGGTAGGCACACATGTAGAAAATTCCTGTACGAGAAGAGACCCCAGTGGACCCCGCCCTCAAGCCCTCCCGTCCCTCCATCCCCCTCAGCCAGCCCAAGATCCCAACACAGTATTCGCTTTCTCCCTGATGGTCTGCAGGGATTGGAGTCTGCCTTCTGGCTCAAAGCTGGGCGCCTCATCTGGGACTCCCCATCATTTCAGCCTCCTGGGTGCTGCCAGCTGGGACACAGACACTGACCTTCCCACCCCCAAACCCGGTACCTGCAAAGAAGGTCATGAGCAGGGCTACCCAGCCCAGGATGTAGGACCAGGAAAAGCGCCAGTCCCCAAAGCGGCGACCCAGAAAGCTGACGGTGACTCCAGTGTAAATGGCCAAGGCCAGCAGGACGAAAAAGGCTGGAGAGACAGGGCGGGGGATGGGGATGTGCGTGGGAATGGAGTTGGGTTTAGAGATGGGGCTTCCCTGGTGACTCAGAAGATAAAGAATCTGCCTGCCATGCAGCACACCCAGGTTCGATTCCTGGGTCAGGAAGATCCCCCGGAGGAGCGAATGGCTACCCACTCCAGTATTCTTGCCAGGAGAATCCCATGGACAGACGAGCCTGGCGGGCTACAGTTCCATGGAGTCGCAAAGAGTTGGACACAACTTTTTGCTTTTAGAGATGGGAGTTGGAATGAGATTGAGAAGGGGGTATGGATGCAGAGAGGGATAAGGGTGAGGATGGTGGCTGAGTTGAAAGTAGGAGTAAAAATGAATGGGGAGTAGGGTTAAGGGCAGGGATTGGGTGGGGTCATGTTGTGTCATAAGGAGTCTGACTGGTCTTCGCCTCTGGTTCCTGGGAGGGAAACTCTTAAATCCTTGGAACTTTCTGAGTAATACGAGTGTCTTTGTTTCTCTCGAGCCTCTCGAATCACACCTGAGTTTATATTGACGAGCAGAGATGACTCAGGGTGAGAGCTGGTCACCAGAAAGACCAACCGTAGGATGGAGGGTTGAGACGGAGCCACCTGGGATCACTGCAACCTCTGGGGAGGAGAAAGGAGCTGGAGATTGAGCTCAGTCAGGTGGCCCATGATGCAATCATTCACGTCCTTGTAATGAAACCAAAAGAAACGCAGGCCACTGCTGCTCACTGGGGCTTCCTGGTTGGCGAACATATGGATGTGCTGGGGTTGGAGGGTAGGGTGATGAGCCCCAACTCTAGAGAGAGGGCATGGGAACTCTGTGTTCAGGACTCTCTCCAGGTTTTCACTCTATGCATTTCTTTAGTTGGCTGGTCTTGAGCTGTATTCTTGGTAATAAAACTGCAATGTTTAAGTATTATGCTTTTCCTGGGTTGTTCCAGCAAATTTTTGAGCCTGAGTGGATCCTGGGAACCCCTGAATCTGTAGCTGATAGATCAAAAGTGCAAGTGGGCTGGGGACCTCACTTGCAGCTGAAGTAGGGGCAGTCTTATTCGGAACTGTGTCTTTAAGCCTGTGGGGTCTGATGCCTGCTCCAGGTGATGAGTGCCAGAATGGAATGGCAGTACATTTAGGTGGTATAGGAATCAACGAGCGTTAGAAATAGTCATGAAGTTGTTGTTGGGAGTGGAGGTGGGATTCCGGTGCAGGTGGAGTTGAGAGCGAGGAGCAGTGGGGAATGGACGCAGTATTGGGGGTGGAATGGGTGCGGTTGGAGCTGGGCAGGGAGTCGGGGAGAGGGGTAGGTGTAGGGTGCGGTTCACTCACTGGAGGCGAAAAACATGATGCCTGCGGAGAAGGGCCGGGAGAGGCGGGTGAAGGTGGGCTGCTGAGCAAAGGCCACGATGCCCATGATGATGCCGGAGGTGGCACAGAGGGAGGACAGGATCATGAAGGCCCGGGTGGCATTCCAGTATGCTGTAAGAGCACCCCACGGTCACTGCTGTGCTGCCCCTGCCCTCAGAGGAAAGGCTGCTACCTTTGGGGGCAGGAATGCCTTCCCCCTCTCCATATCCCTGACCCAGCTCTTCCTTCACTGCTCTTCAAACACCCCCCTCTTCACCTGGCAAACTCCTATGCATCCTCCAAAGCCCACCTCCCAGATCCCCTCCTCTAGGAAGCACTCCCTCACCCCTCAGGCACCATCAACACTCCCTCCTCTGGTTTGAGACTCTATGTCTGTCTCCCTCGACAGCCTGATTGCTCCCTGAGGGCAAGTACCTGGTTGATTCTCCATCACAAACATGCCCAGCAGAGGCTTGTTTGAACAGGAGTCTGGAGAAATGTTTGTTGGATGAATGAATGAGTAAATGAATGAATACCAATTTCCCATATCCCCCTGCTACTCACTGTCTACCCTCTGCCTCATGCTCCCTTTCCCTTCCTTCATACCACTTGCCCATATCTAAAAACGTCCCACTTGTTTATTTCTAACTCGTTTATGATGTCTAACTCTCTGCACTGAGTTTTCGGTTCTGTAGGGACAAGGGTCTGGCTTTCTCATTCACTGCTGTATCCCCAGCATCTAGTGCCTGGCATATAGTGGATGTTCAATAAACATCTTGAATGAATGAAGATCCCTGAGAACAGTCTTCATGATCTCAACTTCCACTTGGTAACTATCAAGTATGGACCAGGTTCTCTTTTCCTATATGACCCTATTTATTCCTTCCAAGAGTCCTATGCTGTGTTTTCCTGCCCATTTTTTTCAAGTAAAGGAAGGAATAGAGGCTCAGAGAGATTCAGTGTTTTGCCCAAGGTCCCACCATTAGCAGAGAGACTAGAGTTGAAAGTCAAGCTCAAAACTCTCAGTCTTAACTACTTGGGGTCACCTGCTGGTCATACCCAGCTGACCATGAACCCAGAGAAGGCTTGAAAAACTGGAATTTTCAACAAGAGCTAGAAGTCCAGATTTTAATGTAAAATCTCCAGATTTTTCAACACTGGTGTATTATAAAACAAAGACATCTCTTTGCCGACAAAGGTCTGTATAGTCAAAGCTATGGATATGGATAGCCGTATATGGATATGAGAACTGGACCATAAAGAAGGTTGAATGCTGAAGAATTGATGCCTCTGAATTGTGGTGTTAGAGAAGACTCTTGAGAGTCCCTTGGACTGCAAGGAGATTAAACCAGTCAGTCCTAAAAGAAATCAACCCTGAATATTCACTGGAAGGACTGATGCCAAAGCTGAAACTCCAATACTTTGGCCACCTGATGCGAAAAGCCAACTCACTGGAAAAGACCCTGAGGCTGGGAAAGACTGAAGGCAAAAGAAGGGGGTGGCAGAGGATGAGATGGTTATATAGCGTCCCTGCACTGACTCAGTGGACATGAATCTGAGCAAACTCCAGGAGACAGTGAAGGACAAGGAAGCCTGGTGTGCTGCAGTCCATGGGGTCACAAAGAGTTGGACACGACTTAGCGACTGAACAATGACGACGACTTTGGAAACTTTAAAAACGTTATGAATACACATCTAAGGTTGGGTTTGGCCCTGGGGAAGCAAGCTCAGGACTCCTGCTCTAATTTTGGTGATTGGATTACAACAGTCGTACAATGAATGAACAAGTTAAACCAGTTGTTTGGACAAATACTCAAAACTCTATCAGGGTGAGGTTGTTCCTGAGGCCCTCAGTCTCGGGGTCATGAAGATGTCAAATGAACTTGAAGACCTCCATCCAGCCTCCCTCTTTCCCATTCCCAGCAACGATAAGACAGAGAAGAAACTCGGACCGTCCCAGGGCGGGGGGTCAGGTGGGGTGGTTCCCAGTCTGAATCAGGAGGAATGGTAGAAGTGTGACAGTGGGCGCAACCAGACATGAAAAAGATACACGAGCCTTTTTCCCATGAGATACATTTCCCATGAGCCACCTCCCATGAGATACATGGGATCCTAAAAAGATACATGATTGGCAGATGGGGTTCTGAAACCCGTAGCCCAGGGCAAGCTTTTCCGCTCCCCCCTGCCTCAGTTTACTGCTCTAGTGAATGGGCAGGTTTGGTGAGATGGGGTAGATGAAATCTCCTGTCACAAGCCTGTCACATTACAGGGCTCAGGGAAGGTGGGCTCCTCCTCCCAACCCCCTCCCCTTGCAAAAGAATTGGTTTTTCAAGGTCATGTATTCTGTCTTATTCATAGACACAAAGGAACTGCCTTCTTAGTGTTGTTGGGACAACTAAGGGAGTTAATCCAGGCAAAGTACTTAGCATAGCATGTAAGGCACAGTAACAATACGTGCCAGTTATTATTATTATTATTACCGTTATCACTGGATACATATAGAACATGTGATACACTGTATATCATTAATATATTACATAACATAGTACATAATATATGTGAGGTCATATAGTATGTATCTCTATGTATCTCTCTCTCCAGGTATGAGATTCCCAGGTGGCCCAGTGGTAGAGAGCCAGCCTGCCAGTGCAGGAGGTGCAAGAGATGCAGGTTCGATCCCTGGGTTGGGAACATCCCCTGGAGAAGGCAATGGCAACCCACTGCAGTATTCTTGCCTGGAGAATCCCACGGACAGAGGAACCTGGTGGGCTGCCGTCCATGGGGTTCTAAAGAGCTGAACATGACTGAGCACTCACAACTTCCATATATATGTGTATATATACACTTGAGCCTCGAACAGCACAGGGTTGAACTGTGCAGGTCCACTTACACACAGATTTTTTCCCCGGTAAATACACACAGTACTATACGATCTGGGGTTGAATCCGTGGACGCAGAATTGTGGCTATGGACCCATGGCTGCGGAACAGCAGATACAGAGAGCTGACTATGTGACCTGAGCATCCAGGGGCTTGGGTATCCACTATGGGTCCTGGAAACAATTCTCTGAGTATGCTGAGGGACTGAGGGATGACTGTACCTACATACAAATATATATAGAGATAGGGAAAGACGTACACAGAGATACATAGCACGTTATAATAATTTATATTATCTAACATAGATTGTAAGTGGCTCAGATAGTAAAAAATCTGCCTGCAGTGCTTGAGACTGGGTTCAGTCCGTGAGCCAGGAAGATCCCCTGGAGAAAGGAATGGCTACCCACCCCAGTATTCTTGCCGGGGAAATCTCACGGACAGAGGAGCCTGGTGGGCTATGGTCCATGGGGTAGCAAAGAGTTGGACCCGACTGAGCGACTGAGCACACATGCACATTAGCCCATCTACTGTAAGAACTGTTTTTATCCCATTTTTACAATATAGAGTGTAACGCATACACTCTATGGGCTTCCCAGGTGCCACTAGTGGTAAAGAACCTGCTGCCAGTGCAGGAGACATAAGAAACGCAGGTTCTGTCTCTGGCTTGGGAAGATTCCCTGGAGGAGGGCATGGCAACCCACACCAGTATTCTTGCCTGGGAAATCCCATGGACGAGGAGCCTGGTGGGCTACAGACAATAGGGTCACAAAGAGTCAGACAGGGCTGAAGCAACTTAGCAGCAACATATACGCTATACATCTATATACACATATACACACACACACATATATACACATATGTATTACATGGCTTGGCTCACAACAAATATTTAAAAATACCTCATCTAGCACAGCAAATTTAGGGTCTATGTTGCTTCTGTATTCTCTTAGTACTGAAAAGAGTTCTTGACACATAACAGATATTTAGAAAATGCTCTTTTGTCAGCCCCAGCCCCAACTGCTGTTACCTGACCTCTATTTCATGCCAGAAAATGTCACCTCTCTCCTTAACTTCTTAATCAGTACATCCTGTAATTGTACCAGAAAAAAATACTGGACTCCCAACTCTGTCCCTTCCCTGCTGTGTGACCTTGGGCTGGACACTTTCCCTCACTGAACCACAAGGTTCTCCAACTGCAAAACGGGGGGGAGGGAGCCCTTCTGCTATAAGGTTCTGCCCTGCGGGAGGCTCTGGTCCCAGACAGAGCCCAGACCCCGTTCCGGAGCCTCACCGATGCTCTCCGTCTGCAGGTAGCACTTGGTGCCCAGGCAGTATCGCCACAGGCCCTGGTGGGCGAAGGCCCCCGACAGCCGGTACTGCATCCAGTGGTCTGTCGCCGTGGCCACCACCAGGAGGATGGTCCCCACCCAGGCACAGAAGAGGCCGCCTCCCATGAAGCTGTACATGGTGACCTGTGGGCGAGGGGAGAAATGGGGTCACGAACTGGACTCCTGAGTCCTGGGGGAGGTGAGGGCTGGGGGATCTGAGTCCTGGTTTGAAGGAGGACGACCTGGGGACCTAGACTTCCAAATCCTAGGGTGGGGAGAGGGGGTGGGGGCTGGGACATCAGGTCCCAGTGGGAGCAAAGAACTGGGCACCTGGACCCCTGGCTCTGGGGGAGGAGAGCTTGAGGACCTAGACCTTTGTGTCCTGGGGGAGACCAAGACTGGGGGCCTAGACATCCCGGTCCTAAACTGGGAAGGGGCTGGACACTCCCTGCCCCTTGGGGCACCAACTCTCTGGGGGTAAGGAGAGGGCTGGGGCCTGGACCCCCAGATCCGAGGTAGCAGGGGGCTAGGCTAGGACCCCACCAAGTCCCGGGGAGAGAAAGCAGTCCCAGCCGCCTACGTTTGGGGGGAGGAGGGGGCCACGCATGGTCCCTACCTGAGCAGCAGATTTTGCCGAGCCCTCCGTCTGCCTCGGCCACTCTGAGCAGACTGAGCCCGGCCAGGTCACTGGCCTCTCGGCTCCCTGGGTCCCGTCAAATCCCTTAAGCCTCCCCACACAATGGCCCCGCAGCCCAGCAGCTTCCAGCGGGCAGAGGCCCCCAGATGGAATTCGCTGAGGCAGGAATCCAGGCCCTGCCTCTCCGCAGCCCCTGGCCCCACTGGCCTCTCTCCGTGACCCTCCCAGCCACCCTGGCAGCCTTTCACCGGCCTGGCTCCCAGCACCCACGGGGTTAGCCCGAGCTGCGTAAGCACACACAGACACAAGATGTAGGGACACTCAGCCATTTATTGTGTAAGCCAGTCCCCCTACCCAAGCTGCAGTTGCCTGGATATGTTGGGACAACAGGATTTTCTGCAAGTGGGGTCACAGGGCATGTCACCTGGGGGCTTGGGACAGGAAGGGGGTTGAGGATGAGGCGGGGCTGGCTGGGGTGGAGGACACGGCTGCACTGGGGGCTGGAGCTTCAGTGAAATGAAGGATGACGGCCAGGCTGGCCTTTAGAAAGAAGGGGATGAGGGAGCTGGGAACGAGCCTACGAGGGTGGGTGAGGGCAGAGATGGGAGCAGAAAAGGGGATGAATGCCTGGGGCCATGGGGTGGGGCTGGCGGGAATGGCTTTGGGGTTAGGAAGGGGACTGGAAATGTCCCTGGGCGTTGGGAGAGAAGCGCAGGTTGGCACTGTAGTTAGGGATGCTGTCAGAGATGGGAAGGAGCTTGGGTTTGGGCATGAGGTTCAGGGTTGTTTCCCTGGCTTGGGATTCGAAGTCAGGAGCCCCTCCTGAGGCTGTGGTTTTCAGGGAAGAGGGATGGGAGTGCGATGTTCCCTGGGTATCTCTGGCAGGGCTGGGGTCACCCCGGGCTCCAAGAAAACTCTCCTGGTGACCTCCACGGCTCCCTCCAGAATCTGGGGTGTGGGATCCTCAGGGTCTTAGTACTCGGCCTCCCAGTCCTCAGCAGGTGGTGGCTCCACGGGTGGCTCCGGACCCTGGGTGTCCTTCCCATCCTGGGCAGGCGGTGCTGGTGATGGCGGCATCACCGGCGGGGTCCTGGGGCCAGCCCCACGGCCCCTGGCCCAGCCCCTCTCTGCCTGTTGAGCCCTCTGAAGTGCCCATCTCCGGTGGCACCGGTCTGGCCTGCGCAGGACGTCCCAGCCCCCACGTCCCTTGGGTGGCCTCTTGGCAATGCCCGGCTGGGTGCAGCACGCCTGGGGGACACAGGGGCAGGAGGGCAAGGACTGCTGAAGTGAGTAGGCCCCCATCAGGGCGCTGTGCAGCAGGTAGGAGAGGGCATCCAGGCGGACGGGGACAGTCACAGAGGCCAGGCTCTTGGGGAGCCCCAGGTGAGCTGGATCTGGGGTACCCAGGAAAGAAGTGGGCAGAGCTGGGAAAGATGGAGGCGGCCACGACCCAGTCCCGGGGGACGGCAGATTGTTCCTAGAACGACAAGAGGACAGGTCAGGCAGGGGATGTCCCCAGTCTACACATGCTTTTCCTTTCCGCAGCCTCGCTGCTTCCTGCCTTCTCCCAGGCTTTCATTTCTCACCCTCAGGACCGTTTGCCTCTGACTTCTGGCCCCTTACTTTCTCTCTTTTTCTGTTCCTTCCTGTCTCTCTTTACAGACAGGCAGACAGCTCAGCTGGCGCTTCAGCGTCCCACCGAGCCTGGTTCCCATTTGAGGCTGCCCTCCTCACCCCTGTGTCTGGGCCAATCATTTCCCCCTTTCGAACCTTAAGTTTTCACACTAAGAGAGAGCTTCTGGTGGTATCAAAGGTGCCTCTGAAAGGGCTGGGTTTGGGAAGTGTTCAGTGCCTGGGGTCAATTATTATTATTATTTCCCCAGACAATTATTAGTATCTTCAATTCTCCTGGTTCCCGCTAGAAACTTCTCTTCCATTAATATCTGCTTCTAGCTCTCTCCCTATTTCTCAGAATCTCGCTCAGCTCTGTCGCTAAGATCCTCAAAGATTCTGTTTCTATGTGATGATACCAGAGGCTTTCCCCGCCCCACCCCCGCTACCCTCTCTGGATCTGCTCAACTCTCTCTCCGATTTTCTCTGTCCCTCCTCATTCTGGGTCACTGTCCGTCCCGCGGGGAGTCTCGTGTCTCTCACCCCTCAGGCTCAGTCTCTTCCTTTTGCTGTTCCATCTTTAAGGGGGTGTTTCAAGTCTTTTCTAGCACCTTCGCATCGATTTCTCCATCGCTCAGAGAGAGGGGAAGGGTCTGGGAGGAGGTGGGCGGGACTTTGTTGGGAAGGGGCGTGGCTTGCGGGGCGTGCGGGGGCGAGGCGTGCAGGCGTGCGGGCGTGCGGGCGTGCGGGGACGGAGCGTGACTTGAGGGGCGCGGCTTGCGAGGTGCGCAGGCGCGGGTCACGCGGGTCGTGCTGAGCAGCGCGGAAGTGTGCGAGGGTTGGCTTCTACACGTGTCTCAGGTCGCAGCTCCCACCTCCCCGAGATCAAAGACCGCGGCCCCGAGCCCACTGCTCCCTCAGACCTAGAAGTGCGGGCCCCCAGCCTCTTCCTTCCTCAGATCTAGAAGACTCTAGCCTCCTCTATCTTCATCTGTATTCCTGGACCGCGTCCTGGCGGGAGTCGGGGTGGGGCCAGTGGTGTTCTCTAGGACTAAAGGGGCATTAAAGGGAATCCGAACATTGGATGCTCCCGGGGCGGAGGGGTTAGTAGCTGGGCTGCGAATCTTCGAGGCTGGATTTCATTCTAAGCTCTGTCTCTTTGAGAAACAGGGTTAATATTACCTTCTAGGATCTCGTGAGGTTTAAAGGCTATATTGCATGTATAAAGTAGTCAACATGTGATCTGGACTAAAATTCATCTCAGCCAATGAGGGTTTCTTATTGTTATTGCTGATGACCGTGGTAGTTTATTGAGAAGCAATGGGATGCTTGTATCTATTTATCTAAGAAATATTATCCAGTGCCTGCAATACTCTAGGCACCAGGTTGGGCGGATGCACACTTATGAAACTTACAGGCTGGGTGAGCAACACGCAAGGCACAGATAGTACATTTCCTACATGAAAGACGGCTTTGAAAGTGTAAAGACAGGACAAGGGATACAAATGCACAAGGGATTATTTTAGTTAAGATAGTTAGAGAAGACTACTTGTGGGATGGAACCAGCCGACCCGGGAGCTGAGTATTCCTGGTAGAGAGACCAGCAGGTGCAAAGGTCCTTCAGGGTGAAACAAACATAGTGTTTGAGGGACTGGGAAACAATAAGCTAGGAGATGAACAGGTCTATTTTTTAAAAAATATTTTTTTAAATTTTGGAATACCTTCACATTTACAGAAAAGTTACAAAGATAACTTTGTAACTCACCCTGCTTCCATTCTTGTTATTTCCTTACCTGGTCGTGGAACATTTGTTACAGCTAAGAAATCAGCATAGCTCTTTTAAAAAATATTTATTTTAGTTATTTATTAGACTGCACTGGGTCTTAGGGATCTAGTTCCCCGACCAGGATCGAACCAGGGTCCCCTACATTGGGAATTGAGTCCTAGCCACTGGACCACAAGGGAAGTTCCCTTATATGACTCTTAACTAAAACTCCAGACTTGATTTGGATTTCCCCAGTTTTTACACAAATATCTCTTTTTTTCTGTTCCAGAATCCAGTGTAGGGTCTCACTGAATCATCACATCTCAGTCGCCTCTGATTTGCAGCCATGTTTTTCCCAACTTAGACAGCTTGGAGGACTACTAGTCAGTTTTTTTCTTTTAATAAAACAGAAAGTGAAAGTGAAGTCGCTCAGTTGTGTCCAGCTCTTTGCGACCCCATGGACTGTAGCCTACCACACTCCTCTGTCCATGGGATTTTCCAGGCAAGAGTACTGGAGTGGGTTGCCATTTCCTTCTCCAGAGGATCTTCCCAATCCAGGGATTGAACCTGGGTCTCCCGCATTGTAGGTAGACGCTTTACTGTCCGAGCTGCTGCTACCAGGGAAGTAATAACACAGAGGTCTATTTTAATTAGTAATTCCAACTTATTAGTCCTCATTTCACAGAGGTTCAAACTGGGCCTCAGAGAGGCTAAGTAAGTTACTTAAGGTCACAGATCAGGTAAATAGCACAACTGGGACTTGAACCCTACCTCCAGAGTCTGCTTTTAATGGAGACACAAGTAGAAGCTAGATTGTATAATACCTTAAAGGCTGCATTGAAGACTATGGAATTTTTAAAATTTTAATTCTGGAACATTGAGATGACTTTGAACGTTTGCAGGCAGAGGTGTGACATAATTTATGTTTTAAGAAGAGCTCTTTGCCTGCAGTTTGGGGAATGGATTGTGGTGGGGCATAAGACTGGAAGCAGGAAGCCTAGGGAGAATGCTGTCATCCTATAGGCAAGGGTGGTGACCACCGCAAGGAAGGTGCGGTTAATGGGAATGGGAAGATGTGAGTGTATTTACAATGTATTTTGGAAGGAGAACCATCAGGATTTGCTGTAGGGCTGCTGGAGGTGAGGAATGGGGAATCAAGGATGATGCAAAGTTTTCAACCTGAGTGACGCCTTTCAATATGAATTTTCTTATAAAAGCTCAGAACATCCCGCTTTAAGGAGGATGAGAAATCGGAGAGTAACTCACTTTCCAAGTTCTCTTGAGCTAACTCTGCACCATGCTGGGGAGTCAGAGTAGATGCAGAACCAATAGCTGCTCTTCAAGGGCTCTCAAGGTTTGAGGGTGAAATCCATGGTAGCATTCTGGGGTGATTGGGACACTGGGAGGGACAGGACAATGAGAGCCGGAAGTGGGTTAAATGTAGCCTGGAGGCCAAGAGGTGGAGGGTCAAGTCGGGGGCCAGGAGAACAGTTGCTCACCTGCTAGAGGCTGGAGAAGAAGGTAGGGGAGGGTTTTTTGTTTGCTTGTTTTTACAGGAGGGGACTTTGGGCTAGGTCTAGGGTGAATGGAGGTAGAAAAAATGGTGCGAGCAAAGGCCAGGTGGCTGGAATCGAAAAGATTTTATCAAGCTGGCTTTTCTGGCAGCTATGATTAACATTCAGGTCTCATTAATCCGGTTACAGTCTATCCCAAAGAAGAAGCTTTTGTTGAACAGGGCTTCGAAATGACAGTTTGAATCCTCACTCTGCTTCTTACTAGCTCTTGCCCTAGAACAGGCTAAGTCTGTTTTTCCGAAACATAAAACTCAGTCCCAGTGTAACAGCACTGCTTCTGGTTTTGTTCCATAATGGGTCCTCCTATTTCTGTGATCAGGGTCTGACCTTGTCACTTACCAAGTCAGTCAGTTCATTCCCTCAGTCGTTTCCAACTCTTCTTGACCCCATCACGCCAGGCCTCCCTGTCCATCACCAACTCCTGGAGTTTACTCAAACTCATGTCCATTGAGTCCGTGATGCCATCCAACCACCTCATCCTCTGTCATCCACTTCTCCTCCCGCCTTCAATCTTTTCCAGCATCAGGGTCTTTTCAAATGAGTCAACTCTTCACATCAGGTGGCCAAAGTATTGGAGCTTCAACATCAGTCCTTCCAATGAGTATTCAGGACTAATTTCCTTTAGGATTGACTGGTTGGATCTCCTTGCAGTCCAAGGGACTCTCAAGAGTCTTTTCCAACACCATAGTTCAAAAGCGTCAATTCTTCAGCGATGAGCTTTCTTTATAGTCCAACTTTCACATCCATACAGGACTACTGGAAAAACCATAGCCTTGACTAGACGGACCTTTGTTGGCAAAGTAATGTCTCTGCTTTTTAATATGCTGTCTATGTTAGACATACGGAGAAGGCAATGGCAACCCACTCCAGTACTCTTGCCTGGAAAATCCCATGGACAGAAGAGCCTGGTAGGCTGCCAGTCCATGGGGTCGCTAGGAGTCAGACACGACTGAGCGACTTCACTTTCACTTTTTACTTTTATGCACTGGAGGAGGAAATGGCAACCCACTTCAGTATTCTTGCCTGGAGAATCCCAGGGACGAGGGAGCCTGGTGGGCTGCCGTCTAGGGTCGCACAGAGTTGGACACGACTGAAGCAACTTAGCAGCAGCAGCATGTTGGTCATAACTTTTCTCCCAAGGAGTAAGCATCTTTTAATTTTATGGCTGCAATCACCATCTGCAATGATTTTGGAGCCCAAGAAAATAAAGTCTACCACTGTTTCCACTGTTTCTCCATCTATTTGCCATGAAGTGATGGGACCAGATGCCATGATCTTAGTTTTCTGAATGTTGAGCTTTAAGCCAACTTTTTCACTCTCCTCTTTCACTTTCATCAAGAGGCTCTTTAGTTCTTCACTTTCTGCCATAAGGGCGGTGTCATCTGCATATCTGAGGTTATTGATAGTTCTCCCGGCAATCTTGCCAAGTATCTGGCCCTTTAAGGCCCTCCCCCCGGAGCTAGGAGAGCGGAGGCTGGCTTTTGAGTCCTTAAGGCAATACGCCTCGCCCAGCTTCCAAAATTGACAGGCAAGTTCTGAAAAGTGACCAATCAACTCCTGCATCGGGTGGGAAGGACGCTTCCGATTTGTTGGGGGAAAGGGCAGTCATCGGCCTGAGCTCCGCCCACTCCTTGTTACGCACGACAGCGCGAGGCGCCATCCTCATCTCTGATTGGCGGGTGAACTCGCATTGTTTCCGGGCCCCCTCCGTCCTGCTGTCAGATCCAGGTGGGGCTCGGAAGCAGTGCGAGGCTAGCATCCCAGAAAGGTTCAGTTCAGTTCAGTTCAGTTCAGTCGCTCAGTCGTGTTCGACTCTTTGCGACCCCATGAATCGCAGCACGCCAGGCCTCTCTGTCCATCACCAACTCCCGGAGTTCACTCAGACTCACGTCCATCGAGTCCGTGATGCCATCCAGCCATCTCATCCTCTGTCGTCCCCTTCTCCTCCTGCCCCCAATCCCTCCCAGCATCAGAGTCTTTTCCAATGAGTCAACTCTTCGCATGAGGTGGCCAAAGTACTGGAGTTTCAGCTTTAGCATCATACCTTCCAAAGAAATCCCAGGGCTGATCTCCTTCAGAATGGACTGGTTTGATCTCCTTGCAGTCCAAGGGACTCTCAAGAGTCTTCTCCAACACCACAGTTCAAAAGCATCAATTCTTCGGCGCTCAGCCTTCTTCACAGTCCAACTCTCACATCCATACATGACTACTGGAAAAACCATAGCCTTGACTAGGGACCTTAGTCGGCAAAACACCCTCATTCTTTGATTGGCTACGTTTCTGAGCACAAGTCTCTCTCGCCCTCTGATTGACTATTTCCTTTCAGCGCCTGGGCTGTAACTGAAGGTTTTGCCCTGGTCTTTAGCGGTGTCCCGTGTCTGCTTCTCGGCGCGGTGGCAGCCTAGACCGGAAGATGCTGAGCGAAGCTAGAAAGGGAGAGGGGTCCCCAGGCTGAGGGAAGTCTTGGTCCTCTAGGGAAGCTCATTGGACTCTCCTGATGGCTTAAGTGGGTTAGGAATCCACTTGCCAACACAGGAGCCATGGATTCAATCCCTGGCTCCAGAAGATCCCCTGGAGGAGAAAATGGCAACCCACTCCAGTATTCTTGCCTGAAAAATTCCGTGGACAGTGGAGCCTGGCGGGCTAGTGCTTGGGGTCGCAAAGAGTCGGACAGGATTGAGCAACTAAGGACAGGACTGAGCAACTAAGCACGCAGCCAGTCTTAGGACGAATCTCTTCCTTCCACTGCCCCCTACAGGCCTCCGACTGTCAAAGTCCCAAGATTCCATCTTCAGAGCCTTCCTAGTCCACAGGACTCAAGGATTCCCTTAAATTCCTTCAGTCTCCCTCCCTGCAGGGCACCTTCTTCTCTCCCTTGAGCCTTAACCACTCGTTCAACGCCTCCAACTTAGGAGCCCTTCCGGTCTTGGGGTTTTCCACTATCCTCAGAAATGGTTGGGATGCTTTGGCAAGGGGTTACTGGAGTGAGACTGAGTTTAAGGGGTCAGATTTGTGGGCTGAAGTCTGTGCTGGAATGAGTGCCCCTGGGTTTACATGGCTCTCATGATTACTTTTTTTTCCCCTTAAGATTTTTAAATATTGTTCTTTTGAAAAATTATTTGGCCGTGCTGAGTCTTAGTTGTGGTGTTTGGGATCTTTGGTGCAGCATGTGGGTTCTAGTTCTCTGACCAGGGATGGAACCTAGGCCCCTTGCATTGGGAGGGTGGAGGCTTAGCCACTGGACCACCAGATAAATCTCCATGATTGCTTTTTAGATTGCTTGGTAGTCAGGGTTTGCTAGAAAAGTCCGCGAAAGTGGCAGTGGGAGTCTGGAGGTGAAGGGCCCCAGAAAGGGAGATCACTGAGATACTTGCATTAAATCATTTAAATTCTCACAATCTTTTAAAAAGTACTCAAAATATTTTGCATTTGTATTATTTACCTTCTTTCAAGTACAGTAAAATTCACTCGTTTTGGTGTGCAGTTCCGAGTTTTGACAGATGTATAGAGCAGTGTAACTGTCACTACTAACAAGATCCAGCGTGTTTTTATCATTCCTCCAAATTCTCTTGTGCTGCCTCTTTGTCATAATAACCTTTTTTAAAAAAGTTTTCATCAGTTATCTATTGAAAACTCACTAAAAACTTAACACTAGAATCATACTATATGTTGGAGGAGTTTATTTTATATAGGTTATAATCACGCTTACTTGAAGGGCTATATGAACTTGACCTTATAGATGTCATATAAAAGTTTAGTTACTCCAAGTCCTCTATTGTCTTTAGAAAGTCTTTTTTTATTTTATTCAAATATAGTTCATTTACAATGTTGTGTTTAATTTCTGCTGTATAACAAAGTGACTCATACGTATATGTATTCTTTTTCATATTCTTTTCCATACATATATATATATATAACTGAATCACTGTGATCTACACTTGAAACTAACACAACATTGTAAACCAACTATACTGTAATTAAAAAAAAAAAATTTGTTTAAAGGTGCCTACCATTCCAAAAGAAGAAGCAGAAGAACCAGGAAAGCAACTAAACAACAACAGACTTTTCCTAACTGAAGGCTAGCTTTCTTAGGCCTAGCAAGGCAACAACTCCATTCTTCCTGAAATCAGTCATAGGCAATACAGAAAAAAAAAATGGGCATGACTGTGCTTCAATAAAGCTTTATTTAGGGACACTGAAATTTGAATCTCAAGTTATTTCCATGCATCATAAAACATCCTTCTTTTGATTTTTTTTTTTTTTAACCCCTGAACCATTTAAAATGTAAAAAACACTCTCGGCTCACAGGTGCCATCAAAGCCGACAGCGGCCCAGACTTGACCCGTGAGGTTGTCTCGGCGACCTCACAAACAGGCGTGCTTCATCCTGTCTAAAGCCCCCCCCCAAACCGTTGAGAAACTGAGACTGTGAGTAATCAGCTGGGGCGGGGCCTAGGCTTCTCCGAGAAAAATCTTTTCCTTGCTCAGAAGAGTGTATTTGGAGAAGTGAGGGCAGGAGGAGAAGGGGGCAACAGAGGATGAGATGATTGGATGGCATCACCGACTCAATGGACATGAGTCCGAGAAAACTCCAGGAGATGGTGAAGGACAAGGAAGCCTGGAGGGCTACAGTCCATGGGGTCGCAAAGAGTCCGATACGACTGAGCTACTGAACAACTCTGGAGACATTCATCAAGCTGCTCCAGGGTCTGGGATGGGATGACCCATCCTCAGAGGATTAAAAAGAGAGAGAGAGAGACAGACCACACTCTGTTCTCATCCCAATTGCTCTCCCTCTCTCCCTGGCCTGCATCCGAGTCCTCCGGCCCAGCCGACCCTCAGTGGAACTGGATTTCAGCGTACTCTGGGTGCGTGCCCTCAGGTCTCTGGGTCTCCCATGGTCTGAGGCCTGGGAAGTTGAGGACAGCGTAATGGAGCTCCTCTTGGTTGTTCTCTGCTTCTGAGGCTTGTGGGGATGACTTGGGTCCTGGACAGTTGTGGGAGACGAGATGGAGCTCCTTTTGGTTCTTTCTGGCTTCTGTGGAGTGACCATCTGGAGGAGGAGGCTGGGAAGGACTGCTTGGTTTGGCTTTCTGTTTCTGAGCATAAGGGGGGTAAAAAAAAACAACTGACCATCCTGCCTTCCTTCATTCAACAAATACTTGAGCACTTGCCCAGTGCCAGGTACTAATTAAGGAACTGGGGTTACATCAGGCAGTGAAACAAAGACTCTGCCCTCCCTGAGCTTACCTCTTGTCTCGGAACAGGAACAAACTACAAACAGAAGTCTGTTGTTTAAGCCTCCAGCCTGTGGCTCTTTGCTATGGCTGGCCTAGTGAACTGACTAATGCAGGTAGATTGGTGTGAGGATCACCACAAAACACTGAAGCACTCCATCATCACATCCATCTCCCTCCCATATCCATAACCTCGCTTCTCATCTCCTCCCATCCTGGACCCCTCACAACTACTAACCTGTCCTCTGTCTCTACAGTCGTTAACACCCCGTGTAGGTGACCATTGGAAATTGGCCTTTTTTTTTTTTCCTGGTCCCTAAGCTCTATCCAACCGAGGTGGGGAGAAGTGGTTTGGATGGATTTGGGAAGAGATGTGCTGATGGATTGATTGTGGGAGGATAAAAAAGAGAAGAGCAAGAAGTGACTTTAAGGCTGGAGGCTTGAGCAGTTGGGCCAATGTGGGCTCTTTGCTGAGATGCAGAGGGTGGAGGAGAAGGGATTTAAATGGTACTTAGTCACAAGTTTGATTCTGGGTAGGCAAAGTCTGAGATGACTGTTGGACATCCGAATAGAGACGCAGCTTAGAGAGTTGGCTGTGAGTCTAGAGTTGAGGAATGAGTCTGGGAAATGTAAATTTTGGAGTCATCAGCATCTACATGTTCACTCCTGAAAATATCCAGCATTTAAACCAACACTTATTATTAGGTGCCTGGTACTCAATGTTTTATGGGTAGAAAATGAGCCTATCAAATACCCAGAATGAGCCTACATGGTCTGTACTACTATTATCCCCTTTTTACAGTTAAATCGAGGCACAGAGAAGTTAAGTGACTCATCCCAGAATACACAGCGTGGAAAGCAGAAAGGAACCCCAGCAGCCTGACTTCAAAGCCCTGCCCTTAATCATCACTAGGACATACGGACCCTCAGTGATGTTAATCATTGTGGCATCATTAATTATACTCAGTCATGTCGTTGGTAGTGGTGATAGTGAAATAGTTATTGCCATCTATCAAGCAATAACATGTGTTGCAATCCTCAAACCGGCTCTCAAGGAGGAAGCAACAGAGGCTCAGCAGGAAGGAAGGATATGGTCAAGGTCTCCTAGAAGTTACGTGTCAGAATCAGGGTTTGAATCCAACACCCGGGCCTTTCCCACTGTGAGGAAAATCGGGGACGGGGCTGGAGAGGAGCGCATACGGGAGTCAGAGAAGGGGAACAAGAGGCAGCGGCTTGGGAGCACTCACCAGGGGGCCGGCCTTAGGGATCACGTTGATGTAATCCAGGATCGTGCTCCTGCGTGAGAACCTGGACCGCGGAGCCTCTCCGGGGGCCGGGGCCGGGGCCGGGACCTCTCCCTGGGTCCGTTTCTTCCTCAGAGTCCTCACTCTGAGGAAACACCCCCACTGCCTCCTTGGTGTGCGCCCGGGACCCGCCCCCTTTGCCAGGGTGCCCCAGATTTCACGCCCCATCCCTCGCTGCCCGCCTCGCTCCTAACTCACAAGATCAGGATGAAGCAGAGGAAGAGGAGAGTGGTGACGCCAGTCCCTAGAGAGATTCCGCTGGAGAAGGCCCCGGAGGCGAGTCCCTTCTCATCTGCACGGAAACGGTCAGCAGTCTCTGAGCCCGTCCCATTCACGTGGGTCCTCACGTCCGCCTGCCACTAGGCGCTCAGTCTTCCGGCTCCCATGCCAGAGGTTTTCCCCTGCAGCCCCTTCCCATCGACTTCTTGGAAATTCCACTACACCTCAAGCCCAGATATCAGGCTTTCCGGTTTAAACTTCCCCTCTGCATCCCAAGGGGCTTCCTTGGTGGCTCAGACGGTAAAGAATCCGCCTGCAATGCGGGAGACCTGGGTTCGATCTCTGGGTGGGGAAGATCCCCTGGCGAAGGAAATGGCAACCTACTCCAGTATTCATGCCTGGAGAATCCCATGGACAGAGGAGCCTGGTGGGCTATACATTCCATGGGACTGCAAAGAGTCGGTCAGAACTGAGGGGCTAACGCGCCGGCGTGTCCCCGCCCTCCCCCAGCTCCTGATCCAACCACAAGGCCCAGCCCCGGTCCCTCTCAACCCCCGCCTCCACGGGGCGTCCAGTTGACCCCTGACCTGGCAGCAGCAGGACAGACCCGCTCTGGGCCCCGTGGCCGTTCAGGGCCTCGCAGCTGAGTCTGAGGCCGGAGCTGAGCCCCTCGCGGAGGCTCAGCGAACTGTTGGCCCAGGGCCCCGCAGAGCTGGAGGCGACCTCAAAGGAGGCGTTGCTGAGCTCCCCCTCCAGCAGGCCCTCCCCGAGCCGCCAGCGCAGGGAGGGGGCCGGCCGGGCTCGGGAGGAGCAGCTGCAGCGCAGACCCTCGTCCTCCTGGGAGCAGGAGGGGCCTAGCAGCTGCGGGGGGGCTGTGGGGAGAGATGGGAGGGATCAGGGGCGCCCCTCCCCTCCCTGGAACCCCGGCCTCCTGTCCCCAGGGGACCCCACACTCACAGACCACGGAGAGGCTCAGGGAGATATTTTGGGAGCCTAGCAGGTTCTGAGCCCGGCAGGTGAACTCCCCTTCCTGCTCTGTTTGTATCTGAGGCAGCTCCAGGACCCCGGGATCTGAGGGCTGGGAGGGGCTCACAGTCCGTCCCTGTCGGGCCCAGCTCAACCGGGCGGGGGGGTTGCTGTGAGCGACACAGAGGAGACGCAGGCTTTGGCCCTCCAGGACCTGAAGAGATGCACCACTCTCCAAGTTTTCCAGGGCTAGGGAGAGAAGAGGCAGGATGGATGAAGAGAGGAGGGCACAGGAACCCTTCTACCTGTTGATATGCCAGACGTCCATGCAGCAGTGTGGCACCCAGAAGCCTGGCTCCTCTGATGCCCTTCCTTACCTGTGCGGTTTGCTTTCAAGACCATCACTTTCAGGTTCTCCGGGGCATCTGAAACAGAAACGGGGGGCTTGGCTGTAAACAGGCAGGGGTTTCCTTCTGGGCCAAATGAATGTCCCCAGGTATGAAGGGCTCGGAGGGGGAGGAGGGTTAAATCACCCTCTGAGTGATTCTCTGAAGAGGAACCCACGCTATGTAATAGAAATAGGTCTTTGGTCTTCGTCCCTATTCCACAAACAGAGCTTCTAAAACTCCTGGATTTCCTGAATGGTAAGCATGATAAAGGTGCCTTGTTAAATAACAAACCCCTTTCCACCATCCCTGAGTATACCATTATTGAAGTGACTTTTGGAAGTGCCCAAGGCTGAGGGCTTGTTGCGGGGTGGGGGTGGGGGGGACCGGCCACGTGATTTGAGGGTTGAAACTTCCAGTCCCACCCCCTGACCTCTGAGGAGGGGAAAGAAAGGGGACTGGAGATTGAGTTTAATCACTAATGGCTGATTTAATAAAAAGTGACTATGTACCAGGGGCTTCCCAGGTGACTCAGTGGTACAGAATCTGTCTGCTAATGCAGGAGACCCAAGTTCAATCCCTGGGTGGGGAAGATCCCCTGGAGAAGGAAGTGGCAACTCACCCTAGTATTCTTGCCTGGGAAATCCCAGGGACAGAGGAGCCTGGAGGGCTACAGTCCATGGGGTCACAAATGTAACGAAGCCTCCATAACCACCTCCCCAAATGGGGTGAAGAGATGGAAATTTGGGGAACGTGGTGCCCAGGAAGAGGGCATGGAGGGTAGGTGCCCCTTCCCCATACCTTGCCCTAAGCATCGCTTCCATCTGGCTGTTCCTGAGTTAGTCTGTTATAATAAACCAGTAATCTAGTGAGCAAACTATTTCTCTGAGCAGCTCAAGCAAATTCATGGAACCCAAGGAGGAGATCATGGGAATCCCCAATTACTGGTGGGTCAGAAGCACAAGTGACACTCTGGACTTGTCATTGGCAGCTGAGGTGGGGGCGGGGCCAGTTTGGTGGGCCCCATCCCTTAACCTGCGGGGATCTGACTGATGCTCTCTCCGGGTAGACAGGATCAGAACCGAGCTGAGCTGTAAGACAGCCTGCTGATGTGGGAGAATTGCTTGGTGGTGTGGGGAAAATCCCAGCCCCTCCACTAGCCCCCCACCCAGCTCTTCCGATCAGAGCTGGAAGCAGAATCTTAAGTTGGCCTGGGGTTCCAGGTCCCCGTGGAGCTCTGGGACTCTACCCCCAGCCCCCTTGCCTCCTCCCTGGCCCCCCAACCCAGGCCCCTGCTGGTCACACTCACACTGCACTGAGAGGTCCAGGCTGCGGCTCAGGAAGCCAAGCCTGTTCTCAGCCCGGCAGGTATAGCGACCCGCATCCTCGGCTTTCACCCTGGGCAGCGCCAGCTCCAGAGCTGTGGAGCCCAAGGGGTGGGACCAAGAGAGGACTCTGTCCTGCAGAGTCCAGCTCAGTGTGGCCAGCGGCAAACTGTCCGCGGTACAGAGCAGCCGCAGGGACTGGCCTTTCTGGACTTCCAGGTGTGGGCTCTCTCCCTCAGGCTCCAGAGCTGCAGAGAGAGAAAGAGAGACAGCAAGAGAAGGACCACAGGGGGAAACGCCACTCCCCCCGCCCTCCTGACACCCCCAAGTGGCCCTCAGTACCTGGCTCATCGGTGTGGGAGATGCTGATAACCAGGTCTTTGGGGGCATCTGTTAACAGGATTGGGAGTTGGCTTTGGGGAAAGTGAAAGTCGCTCAGTCGTGTCCGACTCTTTGCGATCCCACGGACTGTATAGTCCGGGGAATTCTCCAGGCCACAATACTGGAGTGGGTAGCCTTTCCCTTCTCTGGAGAATCTTCCCAACCCAGGGATCAAACCCAGGACTCTCGCATCGCAGGCGGATTCTATCCCAGCTGAACCACAAGGGAAGCCCAAGAATACTGGCGTGGGCAGCCTATCCCTTCTCCAGCGGGTCCTCCGGACCCAGGAATCCAACCGGGGTCTCCTGCATTGCAGGTGGGTTCTTTACCAGCCGAGCTATCAGGGAAGCCCGGCTTTGGGGAGGAATGATACATTCCCCACCGCCAGAGAACATCCCCTCAGGGAAAAGAAAGCGTGACAGTCCCCTGGGAAGACAGGCGACGCATGAGTGCCCAAGATGCGCTTGCGGACAGAGGACCACATGGCAGCCGCGTTCCCTTCCTAGGGCCGAGCCCAGCATCGCGAGACTCCGCGCCTTCCTGCCCCGCGGGCTGCCAAGAGCTATCGGTCATCGGTCATCGCCCGGCCGCCTCTCTCCACCTCCGCATCCCCCGAGCCTGGAGCGCACCGTCCTTCCCGCCCTCAGACTCACAGGCCACGCTAAGCCGGACGGTGTTCTCCGCGCTCACACCCTCTCCAGAGAAGTCCACTCTGCAGGTGAGCTCAGTGTTGTGGTCCTGGGGTCTGGGTGTGAAGGTGAGCTCTGAGAAGTAGGAAGGTCTCGGGCTGGCCTCGTTGGGGGAGACGGTGTTCCCGATCCAAGAGAGAGTAGGGACCGGACATTCGTCAAAGATCCAGTTAAACGTACAGAAGAGCGTCACCTCGTGCCCGGGCTGCAAGATCTCAGGGGCGTAGATCTCCGGCTTCAGTGTCAGGGCTGGGATGGACCGAGAGAGGGTGGGATGCCAGCCCCGGATGGGGGGGTACCCTTGGGAGGTCACGTATGGTCTGTTCTCTACGGCCCCTCCCCAGTATGAGAAGGTGGGGGAGGCGTCCCCCCCACCGCGCCCCATTCCAGTTCGAGCCAGTTCCATACCTGTCACCTCCAGATAGAACTTGTATTCCATGAAATTATATTTCACATAATCGCCTCTCTCGAACCGGAAGAAGTACAGTGCGCTGTCCTCCAGGTGTGCCTCTCTGATGAGCAAGGAGCAGCTCTGACTGGGATCACCGAGGAGCTGGAATCGGCCCTGGGTGTCTGTGTCCACTTCCTGACCTGGCTTGTTGGTGGCCACTGGCAGACTAGGCTTGGGGGTCTTGTCTCTGAACCAGAAGCCGTAAGCTGGGGTGGTGGGACTCCATCCTCTGGAGGGGTAGAAGACAGAGCAGGGCACGACCACGCACAGGCCTTCTTGCACCATCACAAACTCCTGCACCTGCAGCTTGAATGAGTCCAGAGCCTGAGACCCTATGAGGGAGACAGAGGTTCAAGCTGCAAGCGCAGCCCAGACCACCCGCCCCAGCCCCCGGGCCCCTCCTGGCCACCCCCATCCACTCACCGCCCCACAGCATGGCCAAGAACAGTGGCAGGAACATCTCAGGCACTTGGACCTTCCTGGGACACACTCATTCCCCAGACGCTTTGACGGGCAGTGGGTAAGGGCAGAAGGCGGAAGCTGAGCCCTGGGGGACTGATGCATGAAATGCGCTTCTGGTGCACAGACCCACACGACTCTTTTTCCTTTTCTGGACTCTCCCCACCACCACCTGGCACCCACTTGAATTCACTCTGGGGAGCTCACCTGGTGTCTGGGCTCCCTGAGCTGGTCGCCTTTCCCAGTCATCTCGGGGGGAGGGGCTGGAGGGCATGTGTCTAACCTTGGGGCCTGGCTTTGGGTGGGTGGAGGCTGGGGGCTCTCCCACTGGACCCTGAGTCGTTAGGGAAGCAGAAGTGAAAGTCCCCACTAAGCCCTTCCAGGGGCCCCTGGTGACTGCAGTGGATTTCTGGGGCAGAAGGTGGTGGTGGTGCAGGGCTGGTCTTGCCAGATAAAAGGCAGAATGCCCAGTTAAAATTGGCTTTCAGATTAATAATATATATTTTTTAGTATAAGTATGTCTTAGAAGTATAAGCATGAGATATTCATGCGTGCGTGCTTAGTCGCTTCAGTCGTGCCTGACTCTTTGTGACCCTATGGACTGTGGCCCACCAGGCTTCTCCATCCGTGAGATTTCCCAGGCAAGAACACTGGAGTGGGTTGCCATGCCCTCCTCCAGAGGATCTTCCTGACGCAGGGATCAAACCCCGAGACTCTTATGTCTCCTGCATTGCAGGCAGATTCTTTATTGCTGAGCTGCCGGGGAAGCCCATGCATGAGATATGCTTCTACTAAAATTATTCACTGTTTAGATCTGAAATTCACCTTTAACTGAGCACTTTGCATTTTTCTTGGCTACATCTGGCAATCCCAGGCTGGTCTCTGTCCCTACCCCTTCACCCTCCCTGATGGGCTCACTGGAGCCTGTCCCCCAAGATCTCTGTCTGCTTCCCAATCTCCCCTTCTGTCCCACAGTTGGATGACATACATTTGTAACACCTGCTGTGAAAAAAACTCAGGATCCCTGATGGCTCAGTGGTAAAGAATCTGCCTGCAAGGCAGGAGACTCAGGTTCAATCCCTGTGCTGGGAAGATCCCCTGGAAAAAGGAAACGGCAACCCACTCCAGTATTCTTGCCTGGAGAATTCCCTGGACAGAGGAGCCTGGAGGGCTATAGCCCATGGGACTACAAAAGTCAAATTTGACTTAGAGACTAAACCACCACCCCAGCCAGGGTGATGCCGATGGTGGCATCTCTGGCAGTGTAAGAGGCATGGGAGCTATGCAGTGAGTCAGTGTAACTGCCCCAGATCTTGACTGTTGTTCCCTTCACCTTGAAATTGATTCTCTGTTTTGGTCACACAGAAATGCCATGTTTGCCCTCTTGACCTCCACTCCCTGGGACCTTGTGTGTGGCAGGTGTCATGCTGTGAATGGGGGAGGGGAAGACACATAGGTAAATCAGACAGTATCTGACCTCGGGGGATCCCAGCTTGGTAAACGAAGAGCCTTAGAAACGGAAAAGCGCTGAAGTGTTCATAAATGCCCCGCCCCACACGCTGAGACAGATGTCCCCGCCTGGCCCTGGGGAAAGGGTGTTCACTTCCTCCTGGCGGAGTCAGGAGGGGCTTCCTGGAGGGAGTGACTGTGTAGCTATCCCTGTCTTTGGATCTGCTGTGTTAATCTGCCATCACAAAACCACACAGAATGAGTGGCTTAAACAAGAGAGATGTACTTCCTCACTGTTCTGGAGGCTGCAAGTTCAAGGTCAAGGTGTCAGTAGGGTTGATTTCTTCCAAGGTCTCTTTCCTTGACTTGGAGACGGCCGTCTTCTCTCCGAGTCTTCAGCTGGTCTGGCTTGTGTGTGTGTGTCCTTCGTAAGGTCAGCAGTCACATTGGACCGGGACTCTACCCTGTGACCTCATTTCAACTGAATTAGTTCTTTAAAGATTCCGTCTCCAGTTGTATATTCTGAAACACTGGGGGTTAAGGCGTCAACATATGAACTTGGAGGCCAAGGGAGCGCAGTTCAGCTCATAACATCCATCCTCCTCTTCATTTCCTTCCAGGTCCCCACTGCCCATCCTGAGCTTTCTCTCAGGGATGCCCTTGTGTCCAGGGACAAAGGAGGAAGGGCCTCCCAGAGGGTGGAGTGAAAAGGAGAGAAGAAGCCTGGATCCTGCTGGGGGCTTGCCCTGAAGGAGCCGAGAACTGAAGTTCCCCACCTTCAAAGCTTAGATCCAGTCTTGCCCCCGCCTTGGAGCATCTCCATGCCTCTCTGAGGCTAACAGGAGCAGGAACCCGGAGGGTGGCAACATCTCAGGCCTTCCGTGGCTTTCTCCGCATTCTTCCATGCTGCTCCGTCAGCCCAAAAAGGGAGAGAGAGAGGACCCTCTGCTACCCTGGGGCCAAAAAGATACCAACCTGTGGCTACCCTGTTCCTCTGAACCAACGCAGAGGTCTCCCATTCTCCTGTCAATGAACATGGACCACTGCGGGGTTAGATATGCCTTCAAACCTCAGCGCTGATCCCTGAGATGTGGAGGTGAGGTCTCCTGTACCAGGTGAGGTCATCTGGGCAGCTTTACATCCATAGCCAGGTGGGCAGAGGCAGGTGGAAACTGAGAGGGGCCAGAGGACCCTTCAGTGACCCTGCTTGCGGACCAATCCATCCCCTTCCGCAGGCAGCTGCCAAGAGGTTCCTGGAGGCGGTCCTGAGACCATCAGCTCTCCTCAGCTTTCCTGGAAACGCTGAGGGTCCACTCTTCTCATCACAGGAAAAGTATTTCCGGTCACAGGACCTGCCCTTTCTTTCCTGCCCATCCTCCTTTTCCTGGTCCCATCTTGCCTCCATCCTCATGTCACTCAAACTCTTCCTGTCAAGATTGCGGAAGACCTCAAACGCTTAAAAGCCCTAGGTAAATTATGTTCTCATCTCACTTGGATGCTGCCCACCCAGCAGCATTTGATGTGCTCGGTCGGCCCCTGCCCGCCTGCTTCTTGAAGCACTGGTTCAGTCTGGCCTCTGAAGGCACCTGCCGGAGCTGGGCTGCAGAAGACACTGTTGTTGTTGTATTGGTTGCTCAGTCATGTCTCACTCTTTGTGACCCTGTGGGCTGTATGCCCCTCTGTCCATGGAATTCTGGCAAGAATACTGGAGTGGGGCACCATTCCCTTCTCCAGGGGGATCTTCCCGACCCTGGGATCGAGCCCAGGTCCATACTTTCCTGGTTTTCCTCCAACCTTTTAGACACTCTTCCTCATCTTTCATAGTTCTGCCTCTTCCCCTGACTCCTAAATCTCACGATGCATCAGGATCGCTCTCCCAAGATGTCCTGTTTCCTCCATGACCTTAGAAACCTTTGCTATGTGTGATATCGTGACTTGCAGTAAATACATATTTTGGTCTTTGTTCGTGTTTCCTGGCCCACAGTTCCCCAAACCCTTGGAATTTCCTGAGTGAGAAGAGCAATAGGAGCATCTTTTGTTAAAAAAAATTTTTTTTTGATCTCTTGTCCTCAATTTCTGAAAACACTTTGGAGCTAGAAATGGGTGTCTTGTTATTCTTAACAAACCCCTTTCCGCCATACCAGAGTTTTTGTTGATGGGGTGACTTTTGGAAAACACAAACAGATGAGGGCTGGTTGTCAGGGGGAATGAACCCTGTGATTAGAAGGTTAGAATTTTGCGTTCAATCTCTGACCTCCCAGGAGGGGAGAGGAGCTAGAAATTGAATCAATCCCCATGGCCACTTATCTAATCAACTGTGCCTATGGAATAAAGCCTCCAGTAAAAAAAAAAAAAAAGAAGAAGAAAAGAAAGAAGTATGGGGTTCAGAAGGTTTTCAGGTCAGGGAATATGTGAAGACTTGGGAAGAGTGGTACATGTCCCCAAAGAGAAGGCATGGAAGCCCTGAGCCCTCTCCCCATAGTTTGCCCTGTGCACCTTTTCCATCTGACTATTCTGAGTTACATGTCCTTTTAAAATAAGCCAGTAACCTCAGAAATAGCCTGCTTCTCTGAGCGCTTCTGCTTTACAGGGGTCCAAAGGTTATGGTTTCTGGTACCAACATCTGCCCATATCCTAGCATCACCCTGATGTCTTTGCCTCAGCCCCATGTACAATCTATCCGCATGACCCATCAGTTCAACTTTAAAAAAATAATAATTTTGTTTATTTTCGGCTGCACTGGGTCTTTGTTGCTGCATGGGCTTTTCTCGAGCTGTGGTGAGCGGGGGCTACTCTCTAGTTGCAATGTGCAGGCTTCTCAATGCAGCGGCTTCTCAAGATGCAGAGCACGGGCTCTCGGGCACCCAGGCTTCAGCAGGTGTGGCTCCCAGCTCTAGAGCACGGGCTCAATAGTTTGGTGCTCAGTCTTAGTTGCTTCAAGGCATGTGGGATCTTCCCAGACCAGGGATCGAACCTGTGTCTCCTGTGATGCCAAGTGAATTCTTTACCACTGAGCCACCAGGGAAGCCCTCAACTTTTTACATATTAAAAAAAAAAAATGTGCTCACTTATCCCCATCCCCACTTTCACTTGTTACCCTAGTCTAATGGGAACACAATGGACAACACAACTGACACTTTGAGTCAGATAGTCCTTGGTGAGTAGAAGCTGCGCTACATGTTGTGTAGAGTATTGATGAGCATTCCTGGCCTCTCTACTCACTGCTCTTTACTCCCCTCCTTCCCATCCCAGGTTCGACAACAAAAACGTCTCCAGGCATTGTCACCTGTCGACAAAGTTACCCTTGATTGAGAACGACTATCTAGGTCCTAGTCACCAGTACCACTCATCTGTACGACAAAAATCTATCAGTGATTCTCCTTGCTTCCTTTTTTTTAAAAAAAATGATGGACATATAGTTGAATTACAACGTGTTAATTTCTGCTGTGCGGCAAAGTGAGTCCATTGTACACATATGTGCATTCTTTTTGCATGATGGTTTATCACTGGATACTGACTATGGTTCTCTGCTTCCATTTTTTTGCTCCTTCCCTAATGCCATTTCAACACAGCAGCCAGAGTTACTGTTAAAATATAGATAAGGTCAAGTCACCCTCTTACTCAAACATGTCAATGGCATTTCACTCTATTTAGGAGAAAAATCTAAACGAATCACCTCAACCCACTGAACTTGACCAGGTGTAACCCCCAATGAACAGTGCAAACTCATTTGGAATCCACTTCGCTTTACTTCCCGCATTCTCTCCAATGATACCTACCTCCTCTGTTTCTCACATTTACCAAATTTGTTTCCGCCTCAAGAACATGATGCTAGCTGTCCCCTCTTCCAGGAATGCTCTTCTTGTGGCTGGCGCCCTTTTTCACCGTTTTCAACTCAGAGGCCATCTCTTCTGAAATGTTTTCCCTGAAGTTACAATGAAGGTGCCCCAACAATTCCCCACCTGTGCACTTTTTTCCCCCCAACTCGCATATTTCTGGTGATTCCCTTGGACCTCCTCTGAGCTTTCCACCTCTCCTCCGTGTGACCAGAGCACCTCCCCACTCTACTTTGCAATTGCCTTCTCATCCAAGCCACCCTTCCCCCACCCTTGGCCATACAGCAGATGAGGGGTTACCCGAGTCTGCAAGAACCTTTTTTCAGTCATCCTTGTATCTGTCTTCTCTGCCTAAGAATGTTCAGATTGTCTCTGAGCCTATTCCTTAAAAACGAACAAACAAACAAACAAAAAACACTCTGCAAGCTTCTGGTTTCCTTCTGGAATTCAACAGATGTTGAGCACCTGCTGTCTGCCTCTGAGGTCACAAGGGCAAAGACAGATACTGAGGGGAAGTGAGAGAGGGGTGGGTGGATAGGTATGGGGTTGGGGAGGTTAAGGAGGAAGAAGAGAGGTCGGTAGGTATGTGTGTGTCCGTGTAGGTAGGTGGGTAGGCAGCTTAAGATTCTGTCCTAGGAAGGATGCTGGGTGTGGGTCTGAGGACTGGACTCAGGACAGATGAATGAAACGGATGTAGGGAAGCATTCCAGGGGTGAATGGAGAATCCAAGTCTGGCTATATTTGAGTCCCTGGGGGTGCTGAGGACCCTTGGTTGGGGGAAAGGGGCTATCTTAGACACCCCCTGTGTGATCAGTTGCGTCAGACTCTTTGTGGCTCCATGGACTGTAGTCCACCAGGCTCCTCTGCCCATGGAATTTCCAGACAAGAATACTGAAGCGGGTTGCCATTTCCTCCTCCAGGGGATCTTCCGTACCCAGGGATCGAACTAGCGTCTCTGGCATCTCCTGCATTGACAGGCAGATTGTTTACCTACTGAGCCACCTGGGAAGCTGTTGTTGTGCTTCATCATGCAGTCGTTTTCGACTCTTTGTGACCCCGTGGACTGTAGCCTGCCAGGCTTCTCTGTTCATGTGGGATTCTCCAGGCAAGAATACTGGACTGGGTTGCCATGCCCTCCTCCAGGGGATCCTCCCAACCCAGGGATCAAACCGAGGTCTCCGGCACTGCAGGCGGATTCTTTAGTCTGAGCCACCAGAGAAGCCCACCTGCGAAGCTAGACACCCCCTAGCTGGCATCTTGGTGTCATTCGGATACACCTGTCTGTGTCAGTTCCCACCCACAGCGCTTGTACTGCAGTTCACAACGCTGTCCCCAGAGGACGCTCCACTTCCCCTGCCGCAGACTGACCCCTGTGCCCCAGTCACCAGGCTCTGTGCTGTCCAGAGTCCTGAAGAACTGCAGCTCCCTCAGGAATGTTTCCCAGGTTCTGGACACATTTGCAAATGATGCTTGCCCAACAAGGGTGCATTCATACTCACTGAACCTAGGAACAAGGAGTCTGCTCCTCTCACTGAACCTCCGTACAGCCGAGTCGCTGCTGGAGGGAGCATATCAAAGCAAGCACTTAGTTACCACAACCACCCCACTGCCCTCACCCTTCCTGAAATTTAAAAAACCTCAATATCTAGCCCACACACACTTTCACAGTGTCATTCTCAAATGACTTCCACCGAGACACATCAAACCTGTGATGTCTACACCAGAAAATGTTCCTGTGGCGTTTCAGTCTGTTCCCGCTGCTGTATTAGACATACCAAAAGCAAGATCTGAAATCATGAAACTCTTAGAAGAAAATATAGGCAGTAGTCTCTTTGACATTGGTCTTAAAGACATCATTTTGTCTCCTCAAGCAAGAGAAACAAAAGCAAAAATAAATCAACGAAACTCTAAGAAACTAAAAAGCTTTTCCACAGTGAAGGACAAAACAAAAACACAGCCTACTACATGGGAGAAGATATTTGCAAACAGTATATCCGGTAAGGGGTTAATATTCAAAATACACAAAAGCCTCATGCGACTCAACATCAAAAAGAAAAAAAAAGCACGCTGACTGAACATAGGCAGAGGACATGAGTAGACATTTTTCCAAAGAAGACAAACACATGGCCGAGAGACACAAGAAAAGATGCTCAGCACCACTCATCTTTGAGGAATGCACATCAAAACCAGAATGAGCTACCACCTCACACCTGTCAGAATAGCTGTTATAAAAAAGACAACAAATAACAAAGATGTGGATAAAAGGGAACCTTTGTGCACTGTTGTTAGAACTGTAAATTGGTGTAGCTGTTATGGGGAACAGTACAGAGGTCCCTCAAAACATTAAAAATAGAATTGCCATACGATCCAGCAGTTTCACTTTGGAGTATTTATTTACTCAAAGAAAACGAAAACAACAAGTTGACAATATATTTGCACACCAGTGTTCACTGCAGCATTATTCACAATAGTCAAGATATGAAAGCAGCTTAATGGTCCATTGATAGATGAATGAGTATATAATATACTACATATGACATTACAATATACTCAGACATAAAAAATGAAATCTTGCCATTTTTGACAATTTGGATGAATCTACAGCATATTAAGGGGGCTTCCCTGGTGGCTCAGAGGGTAAACAGTCTGCCTGCAATGCAGGAGACTCAGGTTTGATCCCTGAGTCAGGAAGACCCCCTGGAGAAGGGTATGGCAACTCAGTGCAGAATTCTTGCCTGGAGAATCCCATGGACAGAGGAGCCTGGTTGGTGATGATCCATAGGACTGCAGAGTTGGACCTGACTGAAGTGACTTAGCACACATGCATGCAGGGCATATTACGCTAAGTGGAATAAGTCAGGTACAGAAATACGAATACCATATGATCCTGTACATGGAATCTAAAAACTAAAGCATACAGACAAAACAAAAACAAATGGGTGGTTGCTGGAGGGGAGGAAGTGGTGGTGGTGAGGCAAAACAGGCAAAGGAGATTAAGTGCAAACCACCACTTATAAAAACAATAAGCCATAAGGATGCAATAAACAACATAAGGAATATGGTCAATGATACTGTCATAACTTTGTGTTGGGACAAGTGGTGACTAGACTTGCCGTGGTGATCAGTTCATAATGCATGCAAATGTCGAATCACTATGTAGCACACCTGAAACTAACACAATATTGTACATCAAATGCTATTTCAATAAAAAGTAAAGAGCCCTTAAAATATTGACCCAACATACAAACAACTTAACTGCCATCAAGAAAAAGACTAGCATTATTTAAAGAAATACAAGACCACGTCATCAACCACACAAAACTGACAATGTCCAGCAATCAGTGAAAAATTACTAGACATGAAGTAGGAGCATATGATACTTAATGAAAGAAAAATTACTCAATGAGACATGACAGAGGAAACAGACCTAGCAGATAGATACATTAGAGCATTTATTACAAATATGATCCACATACTCAAGGACATAAAGGACAACATTAACACGATAAAAGAAGAAATATGAGATTAAAAACTAAGGAATGAACTTCTGGAGATGAAAATAAATGATCTGAGGCGAGAATTTCACTGAATGAGAATAAGAACTGATTCAACATTGTGGAAGAATAATCAGTAAACTTGAAGATAGAACAGATCCTATTCAAACTGAAGAGTATAGAGAAAAAAAGACTGGAAATGGTGAACAGATGCTCAGGGCCAATAATGAGATCATATTGGGCAATACCACATATGTAAAATTGGAGATGCAGAGGAGAATAGGAGAATAGAGACAGGAAGACTAGAAATATACACATATATATATAAAAGAATAGAAATATATATAATAAAAATATATATAAACATTGACTTAATTTCACAAATTTGATCACAAGTATAAAATTTCAGATTCAAGATACTTAACACACTCCAAGTAGCATAATCTCTGTCTGTCTCCCTCTCGCTCACACACACATACATACACATTTACACACCAAGGCACATATTAATTAAATTATTTAATTTATTTTTAAACCATGCCTCATGGCTTGTGGGATCTTAGTTCCCCAACTAGGGACTGAACCCATGCCCTTGGAAATGAAAGTGGGGAGTCCTAACCACTGGACGACCAGAGAATTCCCTTAATCAAGTTTTTTTAAACCCAGTGAAAAAGAGAAAATGTTAAAACCAGCCAGAGAAAGATGTAAACTACAAAGAAAGATGAAAGTAACAGCAGAATTCTCATAAGAAACTAAGTGAGCTAAAATAATTTGAACAACAGAAAGGAGGAAAATTTAACCTAGAATTCCTAATCCAATAAAAGTATCTTAGGCAAAAACTGACAGGCAAACAATGGCCGAGAGAATTCTGTCCATGGGGATTCTTCTGTCCATGGGGATTCTTTTAATTAGAAAAATTAACTATTTTATGTTTAGGCATATATGAATCATTTCAGTTACTCTTCATTATTCTATTGTAAAAACAACCTCCCCTAAGGGGGCTTCCCAGGTGGCTCAGTGGTAAAGAATCCACCTGCCAATGCAGGAGACACAGGAGACGTGGGTTCAATTCCTGGGTCAGGCAGGTCCCCTGGAGAAGGGGAATAGCACCCCACTGCAGTATTTTTGCCTGGAGAATCCCATGGGTCGCAAAGATTCTTGGGGATTCTTCAGGCAAGAATACTGGAGCAGGTTGCCATTTTCTTCTCCAGAGCCTCTTCCTGACACAGGAATCAAACCCGCATCTCCGCATGTCCTGCATCGGTAGACGGATTCTTTACCACTGAGCCACCTGGGAAGCCCAGAGCAACTATACTCTTGTCTTAAATTACAAGTAACTCTGAGAAACGAAGCAGGGTTACCTTAAGGCGAAAGGGCAGCTTTATTGTTCACGATGTTTGCATACCAGGGATAAGAAGCCTTTGGCTGTAACCCAAAGTATGTTCCTTGGAGGTGAAGGGGTGAGGGGCTTCGAAAAGCACAAACCATAGAAGCAACAGGACTTGCAAAAAGAGACTGGCTGGCCCTGGCAGACCGGCCACAAGTCCTTGCTGGCTGACCTGTAGTTTCCGATGGTGGCTGTCATCAGAGCATGTCCTGAGTGGTTTTTCTGGTAAAAGTCTGAGCACAATCAGAAGTTCTTACCGTTTTTGTTTGTGGTTTTTCTAAGAACACAGTGTACGTGGCTGAACCCTATGTCTGTCGTGCCTGCCTGGCTCCAGTTTACTTGGGGTCCCTGTTAGCCACAGTGGGCCCATTTTCCATGTTCTCTCCACAGGAAAAGCCTCTTATGTTTACTCTTCCTTGTGTGAAAGTGTTAGTGGCTCGATCATGTCCAACTCTTTGCGACCCATGGGATTCTCCAGGCAAAAATACTGCAGTGGGGTGCTATTCCCCTTCTCCAGGGGTCCTGCCTGACCCAGGAATTGAACCCACGTCTCCTGTGTCTCCTGCATTGGCAGGTGGATTCTTTACCACTGAGCCACCTGGGAAGCCCCCTTAGGGGAGGTTGTTTTTACAATAGAATAATGAAGAGTAACTGAAATGATTCATATATGTCTAAACATAAAATAGTTAATTTTTCTAATTAAAAAAAAAATCTCCTTTGGGACTTCCTTCATGGGCTAGTGGTTAAGAGTTCACCTTCTAGTGCAGGGGGTGTGGGTTGGATCCCTGGTCAGTAAGCTGAGATCTCACTTGCCTCATGGCCAAAAATCAGAAAACAGGAACAAGGGGGCTTCACTGGTGGTTCAGCTGGTAAAGAACCCGCCTGCCAATGCAGGAGACCCAGGTTCGATCTCTGGATTGGGAAGATCCCCTGGAGGAGGGAATGGCTACCCACTCCAGTATTCTTGCCTGGGAAATCCCATGGACAGAGGAGCCTGGCGGGCTACAGCCCATTCAATTGTAAAGAATCGGACGTGACTGAGCAACTAACACTTTCACACATTATGTTTTTATGGGTCGCGTTATGGGCATATCAAAACCACTCCAAGGTAAGCACACAGAAGAAAACCTATTACATGAGGCATAGTTCAATTTTGTAATAAGAACATCTATTTCTTCCTTGCTTTCCCAACCATTCCTGTAGAACTATCAGCAAGACACCTGGAGACCAGATGTGATGAGGTGTTATTCCTGGGTAGGGCTTGGGGCCAGGTCCTCTAGCACTTCCTTGTCCACAGGCCTCTGGAGCACCCCCAGGAAGGACCAGGCTTACTCACACCTCCTAGCCCTACTCCCCCGTGACCTTCTGAACCTGTAAGGGAAACACAAGTCAAAAATAAGAGGTCAGCTTGTCGGTTTCTTTACCGGATGTGTTGGAGTCAGTTTCAGGGAGGGTTTGCTCTGGAAAGGACAAGACAGAAGGCCACAGGAGGTGTCCCTTTCCCCCTCCCCCAAATCCAGGGACACCTTGAAAGTGCTTCTCACCTGGTGTAGTAGATCCAGCTGAGGCCACAGGTAAGAAGGAAACCAGCTCCCATCAGGGCACCCCTAAGCAGGTGAGGACCAGGGGCCAGGAGCCCTGATTCTCCCCCAAAGTCTTGGGGGCAGAAAGAGGAGACACCTACAGGAGGAAGAGAGGAAGAAGGTAGAAGTGAGGTGTGAGTTCACACCTTAGCCCTGCTTACGGCCCCAGCTCTGAAAGAGAGCATCCGGATGTCCCTAGTGGTTCAGTGGTTAAGAATCCACCTGCCAATGCAGGAGACACCCATTCCATCCCTGGTCCGGGAAGATCACACTTCCTGCAAAGCAACTAAGCCCGTGTGCCACAAGTACTGAGCCCACTCGCAGAGAGCCTGGGCTCTGCAACTAGAGAACCCACCGCAATAAGAAGCCCGAGCAAAGCAACCAGAGAAAGATCTTACGCAGCAGTGAAAACCCAGCGCAGCCAAAAAATAGAGAACTGGGGCATCCTTGCTTCTACTCACCAGTACAACTCAGTACACATGGCTGGAGCTGCTCGGGTGCTGAGCTCTGCAGGTGACCTCTCCTCCATCCCCTAAGACCACCTGGGGCAGCTCTAGGACCCCAGGATCCAAAGGCTGGGAGGGGCTCAGGGTCAGGCTCCCCCCGGGACCAGCTTACATTGGTGGGGGGGGTTGCTGTCGATAACACAGACCAGGCGCAGGGACTGGCCCTCCCAGATTCTCAGGGAGGTGGCATTGCCCAGGATCTTGGGGACTGGGAAGACAGAGAGAGCAGGAAGTGCAGGGCTGAGAGGCCCTTCTCCCCTCTCTGTCCTCCCAGATATAGGACAGTGGCCCTGAGATTTCATCACAGGCAAGGGCAAGTAGGGGTGAAGGCCCCCGCCCCCGCCCCGGAGGTCAGGGGTGAGGGGAGGAGAGGCAACTCGGTGAACCCAGGACAGGGGGATGGATGTTAGAAGATGTTATCTCAACCTGGGAGATAATATCCAAGGAGGTGGCCTCTGATGTGTGACCATGTGCTGGACATGGACACGTGTGGGTCTGGCCACATACAGGCTTGCACACAGGTGATGAAGGAGAAGGGAGACACGGAGGGAAGGAGGAGGATCAGCTCTGGGCCTGCAGACAGCGCTCTGTGGCCCCAACTATGGCAGGCTGGACAAGGCACGACTAGAGGCTGACAGGCCAGAGGGGAGGCTGCTCCAAGTCCAGATGAGAGAGAGAATGCAGGCCTGAGCTGTGAGGCTGTGGTCATGGAGGTGGAGAAGGGGAAGACATGAGGCATTTTCAGGAAGACAAGCTTGCAAACTAAGTCTTGGGGAGGGTTGGGTGAGACATAGTCTAAAGGAATTTCTGAGATGTAGACTCTGATTACTCAGGTCGGAGGGTCCTGACCAAGGGGAAGTGGAGGACACTCAGGACAGAGATTTGTGAGGGTCTTCAGTGTGGAGGCTAGAAAACTCCAGGGTGAATGAACTTGACCTTGCCCTCCTGCACAAATGGGCGGGAACCTGGTGTTAGTTAGCGTTAGTCACCCAGTCATCTCTGACTCTTTGAAACTCCATGGACTGTAGCCTGCCAGGCTCCTCTGTCCATGGAAGTCTCCAGGTGAGAATACTGGAGTGGGTAGCCACTCCCTTCTCCAGATCGAACCTGGGTCTCCTGCATTGCAGGTGGATTCTTTACCATCTGAGCCACGAGGGAAGACCAGCGGCCTGGTAACCAGCTTGGGAACTCAGTCTCCTCCTGGGAGGTGGAGATGGCACAGTCAGGAAACTGACAGAGAATCAGGGAAAGGATGGCATGGCAAAGTGAGCGGTGAGGAGAGGTGGGAAGAGAGAGAACAAGGGGAGATGACAGTGAATAGTCACCTAGGAGTCCACAGTGGCCTCAGAGAGAGGCCTGCCAGGGGACAGAGTGGCAGACTGGGGAGGGGAGACGTAGGAGCCAAGAGGGGCTGAGTGATGAGGGGCCTGATTCTGTTCAGTCTTCACAGCATCCCCCCATCTGACCTCCATGCTGCCCAGGAATCTCACACCTGTGCTGTTTTCTCAGAAGACCTGAATATCCAGGTTCTGGGGGGAATCTGGAAGAGAAAGGAATAAAAATCCTGCTGCATTGTGATGGAGGGGGTCAGGAGTAAGGGATGAGGCAGAAGTCTCCGTGTCTTCACCCCAGCTTGTCTCCAAGAAGAGTCCCCGAGTGTCCCACCCAGGACCCTTCATCTCTTTCCCCTGCATCCTCCAGGACTCAGGTTCTTGGCTCCCCACTCACAGGACACACTGAGCCTGATGGTCGCCTCTGTGCTCACACCAGCTCCGGGGAAGGTCACACGACACGTGAGGTTGGTGCCGTGGTCCTGGGGCCTCGGGGTGAGGGTGAGCACCGAGGAGTGGGGACTCTCGGGGTGCGGGGAGGTGAGGGCGACCCTGGTCCAGGAGAAGGTGGGGGGTGTCCCCCTCTCATAGGCCCATGGCACCGCACAGGTGAGGTTGGTGGGGCGGCCGGATGCTAGGGTCCCCTGGACGTGGATGTCAGGTGTGTCTGTCAGAGCTGGAGAGGGGGAGACGCAGACCCAGGACTGGAGGTGGGACACCTGTGTGCCCCTCAGAGCAGTCTGTTCCCCAGCATCCTGTACCCCTGGGTCCCTCCCAGGATGAGAAGACAGGGTTCCCCTCCCACCCTGCCCTGGGGACCCTCAGGACCCCTGTATGTGTGTCCTCCCCTTGACTCCATCCTTACCCGTCACACGGACGGAGAGCGGATGCCATTTATAATTTGTATCTCACAGTAGGCCCTCTCTCCAACCTAAAGAAGTATACTCCTGTGTCCCTCCTCTGGGCGTCCAGGGAGCAGTCCTTGGTCCGGGGGTCTCCAAGGAGGAGGAACTGGCCCTGGGTCTCACTGAGCACTGCATGCTCTGGGTTGTTTGTGGCCACTGCCAGATCTCCGTAGTCACGGGCCGGTTTTTGGAACCAGTAGCTGGTTTTTGGAACCAGTAGCCGGTTTTTGGAACTCTGGGTCAGAGTTGTTCCAGCCTTACTGGGGATAGGAGACAGAGCAGGGCACGTGGACACACAGGCCCTCCTACACCGACACAGACCGTGGTGCTTTCAGCCAGTAATTTGGATCCTGAGCCAGGGACCCTGCGGGAAATTAAGGATCAGCCAACCCCCGCCCCGCCGTCCACTCACCCGCCCACAGCAGCGGCGGCAGCAGCAGCGGCAGCATGTCTGAGCAGGAGGGTGTCTGGGCGTCCTGTGTGTGAAAAGAGAAGGGAAGGGAGAGGGAAGTAGGGCTGCAGGGAGACCCAAGGGAAGCTGGGGAGGAGCAAGAGACTGTTCACAGAAGAGGAACTTCAGAGCCGGAGCTCCTCCCCTCCACACACAGCGGACAGGACACCCCTGGGCCCAGAGACCCCGGAGACCTGCCCAGAGAGGAGCAGACAAGCAGGGGACCCCCGTCCTGGCCCCCATCTGGGGCTCGTCCCTCCAGCACCAGAACTCGGACCTGTGAGGACACCGAGGGCTGGGACTCAGGCGCCCTCCTAAGGTTCTCCCATCCGAGCTCCGCTGTCTACACCAGGGTGCTGCTCAACTCCTCTCTTGACCTGGAGAGTCACAGCCTCACGGAGACCCTCGGGTGGTCATTCCTGCGAGACGCAGGGCTCTTTACGGTCTGTGGGAGCATCTGGAGCAGAAGACAAGAAGGGGCTCCTGGGTGGAGTGAAGGCAGCCGCCAGCCACCCATTCACGCATCCCCCCAGCAGTGAGCGTCTCTGGGTGGTGACCTGGAGGCCATAAGGGATACGACTCACCTGGTCCCGGCCGGCCAGATGCCCCCCGCCCGGGGCCCTCACTTCCTCCCCCCACACAGCACTGCTGGGTCTTACCAGCTTTCGCTGGTGAGACGGCCATGTGTCCCGGCAGCATTCTGGGTCTTTTTTTGAGTGAATATGATTTCTCTCACTCCAATAAAAAACTAACTCTTTTCCAAAAGAGAAACTTGAAACTCTCAACAACAAATCCTTATTCCTCTTTTTCCCATCTACTGGCCACCCCAGTTCTAATTTTCAGTCTTTAGGAAATTGACACCTTTGATACCTCGTAGATGTGGAATCATATACTATTTGGCTTTCTGTGACTGGGTTATTGAAGGTACCATAATATCCCTAGAGTTCATCCACGTGGTGGCATGTGTCAGCGATTCCCTCCTCGATTTCCCTGGTGGCTCAGTGGTTTAGAATCCGTCTGACGATGCAGGGGACACGGGTTTGAGCCTCGGTCAGGAAGCATCCTACATGCTGGACAGCACCTAAGCCTGTGTCACACAATTACCTGCCTGCCTGCCCTGGAAACCGGGCTGCACAAGGACAAAAGCCACCACAATGACAAATCCACACGCCACAACCAGACTGTAACCCTAGCTGGCTGCAACCGGAGAAAGCCCACGTGCAGCAACAAAGACTCAGCACAGGCAGAAATGAATAGAAACTCCTTCCTTTTCCAGGCTGAATAATTTTCCATGGTTGTTGATCCATTCATTGGCTGAGGGGTGCTTGGATTGCTTCCGTTGTCTGGCTGTCGTGAACACACTACGAGAAACACAAGTGTGCTAATGTCTCCAAGAGTCCATCCTCTCAATTCTCCTTGGCGATAATCAGAGGCAGAATGGCTGGATCATGCTAACAATATATTTAATTTCTGAGGAAGTACCATTATCTTACCATCTCACCGACCTGCTGCCCCCTGACTTAACTGGGGCTGTGATCAACTTACACTAACTATACGTTTGAAGGTGTTTATCTTGGACCCCTCTCCTGATCTCCAGACATTCCTGTCCAGCTCTCTCCCTGGCATCACAGTTGCATATCTAAGGGCTTCACAGGAAAAACATGGCATTTCAGAGTCCTACTCTGAAGCCCTCCACGTGACACAACTCCATCTGCCCAGTTGTTCAGAAGAAACATTTGAACAACATCTTTGTTCCAACATCATCTTAGCTCCTCTTTCTCCCTCACTTACCACCTCCACTAAAAAATTTCAGGTACTTCCCTGGTGGTCTAGTGGCTAAACTCCCTGCTCCCTAGACTAGCAGCCTGGGTTTGATACCCCAGTCAGGGAGCTAGATCCCATGGGCTACAACTAAGAGTCACACACCGTCCCTGAAGATCCCATATGCTGCAACTAAGACCTGGCCGGGCAAATAAGTAAAGATTTTTAAAAAGAAAAGAAATTCCACTAGCTTGACCTTCACAATAGATCCAAATATACGCTCCCTGTCTACATGACCTCCCTGGGCCATTGCAGCATCACTTCCTGCCTGGGGTGCCCAGCACTCTTGCCACAACTCTTTCTTGCTGCCCTGGATCTTTCTGGGGTCTCCTGGTGGTTCTGAAAGTAAAGAACCCACCTGCAATGCAGGAGACTTGGGTTCACTCCCTGGGTGGGGAAGAGCCCCTGGAGAAGGGAGCGGCACCCCCCTCCAGTATTCTTGCCTGGTGATTCCTTATGGACAGAGAAGCGTGGTGGGCTACAGTCCATGGGGTATGGACATGACTGAGGCTAACACTTTAGGGCTGATTCTGTTGTAACAGTCATTGGGATTCTGCTCCTTTCCTTGTGTGATTTTCCTCTAAACATGTCAGCAGCTGATGTGGTCTAATTTTATTTTTAATATATTTTTTAAAATTCAGGTCCACATAATGACAGCACCATGATGACAGAAGTCCTCCTCATTTCCTTTATTTCCGTAAAATATTCATAGAATAAAAATTATTTTTAAGACTGCATAGGGGACACTTTGGGGAATCCCAGGTGGCTCAGTGGTAAAGAATCTGCCTGCCAAGCAGGAGACTTGGGTTGGGTCTCTGGGTCAGGAAGATCCCTTGGAGGAGGGCATGGCAACCCACTGCAGTGGACAGAGGAGCCTGCATGGACAGAGGAGCCTGGCGGGCTACAGTCCATGGTGTTGAAGAAAATGGACATGACTCAGCAACTAAACAACAACATGTTACACCTGAGTGGCAATAAGTACATCACCGTGTTAGTGCAACCATCACCATTGTTTCCAGAATGCTTTCATCATCCCAAACAGAAACTCTGGGTGGAGTGTCAGCAGGGGAGAGCCCGACAGGGCTTCGAATCCAGCCCGTGGTGTGGGCCCCTCCGTCCCCTGCGTGGGGAGGAAACAGAGCTGCTCCGACTGTGCGGAAGTGGACGGGAACCGTCTCTGGCAAGTCCTCTGACCCGAGGGCCGTGTTTCCCAGCGAGAGGAAGCAGGAGATGCATGGGTTCAGTGACTCAGGGAAGAGATGAGGCTGCTGGAAGGACCAGGGTCACGACGGGGAGGAGACGGGCTTCAAGATGAGCTGTGCTTAGGAGGAAGGTCGGGGAGCCTTTAGTGATTTGTTGGATCCGTAGAAGGGGGTGGGGATTAAAGGCGGGCAATTTCGCCTAGCACCCTCCCCCGCCTTGCCCCTCACCCCGTCCCCCTCACTCCCCTTGCGCCCCATCCCCTTCTGGCCTTCAGATGGGGGCTGTCATCAACGGGACAATAAACCCAGTAGAGCAACGGGTTTGAGGAAGAAAATAGCAGCTGAGTTTTGGCCGCCCGAGTGTAGCAATCCCAGGAGCCATCCCAGCGGAGGTGTGCACTGGGATGTTGGTGGTGAGATGCCCCATCACTCACCTGAGGGGTTAAAGACGGGGTTTCCTTTGTCTCTGACACGCCCCCTGCCGGCCTGGCTGACTTCCTTGTGCAGCGCCTCACTCTGCAGGGCAGACCAGGCTCTTGAGTCTTTTCAGATTGGGATTCAACGGGGATTGGACTCACCCACCTCCCCAGCCGTGGTTCAGGGACAGGAGGGGTGGGACAGGGCGGTTGGCCCCACAGACCTCCTGGAGCACAGCAGGGACCTCCATCCCTGACAGTGGGCTGGTGGGGGGGTGCGGTGAAGCCGGTCCCCAAGTGGAATCATCAGGTGCCCCTGCCCACCCTCCTTCCTTTCAGCCTCCTGCCCTCCCCTCAGCCTCCTCTCTCGGGGCAGTGCTCACAGGAGGCCCAGGAGACAGAGGAGGAGGAGCAGAGTCTTGACAGCCGCTTCCCAGATGGCTACCAGGACCGCCTCTGCCGGCCGCGCTGACGGCCCTGCGGGAGAGCGGACGAGGCCGCGTCACCCGCTGGTCCTCAGCCTCGTCCTCCCGCTCCCAGGTGGACTGCGGTCCCTGGCCTTCCAGGCTCCCCCCACTCACCGGATGGAGGACCCCACGTGCCCGCCTCCCCCCATCCCGCCACCTGCCCGCCCAGCCGTTGTCGTCGGGGGCACTCAGGGCCTGCGGGCGGGGCTGGGCCTCCAAGGGCCGCCCCCGGACACTCACTCTGCAGCGAGAGCCTCAGGGAGACGTGCTGGGAGCCCAGGGCGTGCTGAGCGCGGCAGGTGAACTCCCCTTCGTCTGCCATGAGCACCCGCGGCAGCTCCAGCACCTCCGGGTGGCTGGGCGGTGAGGCGCGGAGGGTCAGGCTCCCCCGGGCCCAGCTGATCCTGGCGGGGGGGTTGCTGTCGACGACGCAGACCAGGCGCAGGGACTGGCCCTCCGAGACTGAAAGAGAGGATCCGTTTTCCTGGGCTTTGGATGCTAGAGGAAAGGAGACCGAGGGTCAGAGAGACCCAGAGACAGGGAGGAAGAGGAAGATACACTTGGAAGAGGGCCGAGAGGGAGCGGCCCACAGACACTGACTGGGAGAACCACAGACTCTGTGAGAGGGATCCAGAGAGAGTGAGCGTGGTCCCTCAGCACTGCTGTGGGCTCAGTCCGAGCGGATGGGCTCTGCCTGGTGGATCCAGTCCCCACGAAGCAAACAGGGAGGCTCTTGGCCTACACAGGACACCCCTAAGTGCTGTCAGCCCTGCTAATTCCACATGCCCTTCGTTTAGAACCCACATGGACCCTGAAAACTCTTGTCCCTTATTCATGGTTTCACTTGACACCAATTTACTGATTTAACAAGCTGTCTGTCTCCAAGGAGGCTCAGGCTTCCCTGGTGGCTCAGTGGTAAAGAACCCGCCTGCCAGTGCAGGAGATTCGGGTTTGGGTTGGGAAGATCTCCTGGAGGAGGAAATGGCAACCCACTCAAGTATTCTTTCCTGGAGAATCCCATGAACAGTGGAGCCTGGTGGGCTAAAGTCCATGGGGTCACAAAAGAGTTAAGACATGACTTAGTGATAGCAACTAAACAAGGATGCTCACTCTTAGAAACAGCCTGGTGAGGAACTCGGGCCCAGGAACAGGGGCTCACAACACCACATATTACTTATGGTGGCAGTGACTCTGGGTGGCAAGAGCCCCTGTGTATGGTAATGTGAATGCTACTGTCAGGTCCAGGAGGGCATCCTGGAGAAGGCAACATCTGCAGTCAAGTGTAAAAAGGAAAGCAGGGATGGCAAGATGATGATGAAGGGTTGGAAGGGCATTAAGGGAAGGAGGAACAGAGCTTGCAGAGATGACCAAGGCCTGTGCATATGGGGAAAAAGCACACAGACTTGCAAGTCTGGAGGGAAGGCGTTGGGGTGGGTGTGGGGGGCCTGCAGAAATGGGGCCACAGGACAAACAGTGGCATTTGTTTTTTTAAACTCAAAGCGGGAGAAGCAAATGTGATTGATAAATGTAGCTGCGGGTATGCATATATGCTAAGTCACTTCAGTCGTGTCCAACTCTTTGTGACTCTATGGATTAGCCGACCAGGTTCCTCTGTCCATGGGATTCTCCAGGCAAGAATACCGGAGTGGGTTGCCATACTCTCCTCCAGGGGTCTTCCCAATCCAGGGATTGAACCCAGGTCAATGATTCCTTACCACTGAGCCACAGGCAGATTCCTTACCATCTGAGCCACCAGGGAAGCCCAAGAATACTGGAATGGGTAGCCTATCCGTCTAAGCACTGTGAAAATCACTGTGTATGTATGCTCAGTTGCTCAGTCATGTTTGACTCTTTGCGACCCCATGGACTGTAGTCCGCCAGGTTCCTCTGTCCATGGAGATTCTCTAGGCAAGAATACTGGAGTGGATTGGCATTCCCTTCTCCAGGGCATCTTCCTAACCCAGGGATTGAACCCAGGTCTTCCACATTGCAGGTGGACTCTTTACCATCTGAGCCACCAGAGAAGCCCACTATATTCAATATCCCATGATAAAGCATAATGGAAAGAATATAAAAGAATATTACAATAGTTACAAGATTACTCGTGCAGTGTTTCAGTTAGTAACACCACAATTTCCCACTGACAGATGCAGAAGGACTCAGAATTCATCCATGCACTGGAGTACTCCACAGTCCTGAAGAAGAATAGGGATGTCTGAACTACTGCTATCAAGGGATGCCTAAGATGCTTTAGGCAAGCAAACCAAGGCTCAGAGCAGCTCATGGACACAGGTAACTTTCCACAAGGGGACTGGGCATCTGAGGACAGACTCTGCTGAACATTTTGAATTTTTGATCCTGTGAAATACATATGACAAGCCTAGACAGCATATTAAAAAGCAGAGACATCACTTTGCTGACAAAGGTCCATATAGTCAAAGCTATGGTGTCTCCACTAGTCATGTACAGATGTGAGAGTTGGACCATAAAGAAGGCTGAGCACTGAAGAATTGATGCTTTCGAACTGTGGCGCTAGAGAAGACTCTTGAGACTCCTTTAGACCGCAAGGAGATCAAACCAGTCAATCCAAAAGGAAACCAACACTGAGTATTCATTGGAAGGACTGATGCTGAAGCTGAAGTTCCAATACTTTTGCCACCTTATGCGAAGAGCTGACTCAATGGAAAACACCCGGGAATGACTGAAGGCAGGAGGAGAAGGGGGCGACAGAGGATGAAATGGTTGGATGGCATCATTGACTCAAGAGACATGAATTTGCAAAAACTCCAGGAGATAGTGAAGGACAGGGAAGCCTGGCATGCTGCAGTTCATGGGGTTGCAAAGAGTTGGACATGACTGAGTGACTGAACAATACATAACCTGTCAAAATAGATGTAAATTACAAACTATTGGGAGAGCATTTCCCTGGTGGTCCAGTAGTAAAGAATCCACCTGCCAATGCAGGAAACATAAGTTTGATACCTGGTCCAGGAGGATCCCACATGCTGCAGGGCAACTAAGCCCGTGTGCTTCAACTACTGAGTCTGTGCTCTAGAGCCCAGGAGCTGCAATTACTGAGCCCACGCACTGCAACTACTGCAGCCTGCACACCTAGAATCCGTGCTCTGCAACAAGAGAAGCCACCGCAGTGAGAACCCCTACACCGAAAGCAGAGAGTAGCCCCTGCTTGACACAACTAGAGAAAAGCCTGTGCAGCAACGAAGACCCAGTGCAGCGAAAAATAAAATTTTAAATGTAAAACTATTTAAACAAAAAATGTTTTTAAATGTAAAACTATCGGGAGAAAATAAAGAGCAGAGCTGGAGGAGTCAGGCCGTGGGTGGTGAGACGCTTTGAGGGGTGGGCTCTGCCCTGTGGATGCCGCCCTGCTCTTGGGGAGCAGAGGAGGAAGTGGACAAGTCCCAGGGGAGTGAGGGGAGGTGGGGACAGCTGGGCACAGCGGCCACGGGGGCAGAGGAGGGGCAGGGACCCCTGGGTTCACCCACTAGGAGGCTCTGGTCACTGGGGTGGGTCCAGAGTGAGGCAGGGACCAGCAGAGACCAGCCCAGCCCTGAGCCAGAAGCAGCCTCGCTCCCGACAGCCCAGGAGGGGACTTCCTTCCTACCTGTGTTGTTTCCTTGGAAGACAGTCACAGTCAAGTTCTGTGGAGGGTCTGGGACAGAGAGACATGGCGGATCCACGTCACTGGTGAGGCCTTGGTGGACCTGGGCCCAGTGTCCCCAGGAGCTGCAGAAATGGGGAAAGGGTGGGGGGGGGACGGGCATCCTCCTACCCTCTCCCAGCCTGGATTCCAGAACCCGGTGTCTGAGGCCCTGGTGCCCCCTTCCCCTCTGCCCTCCGACCCCATCAGGGACCCGGGTGTCCTGGCCCAGCTCTCACAGGACACGTTGAGGCGGACGACCCTCGCTGTGGTCACTTCAGCTCCAGGCAAGGTCACCTGACAGGTGAGCTTGGTGCCGTGGTCCTGGGGCCGTGGAGTCAGGGTGAGCACCGATGAGAGACTTGTCGTGAGAACCTGGGAAGAGACGGTGGCCCCCTTCCAGGAGAAGATGGGGGGCGTGCCCCGCTCACAGGCCCAGGGCACAGAGCAGGTCAGGTTCCCGGGGCGGCCGGACACCAAGGTCCCCGAAATGAGGATGTCAGGTGTGTGGGTGAGGGCTGATGAGAGGAGGGGGGAGACAGGGGATCAGGAGGAGGGTTTGGGGTGTGGCCCCAGAGAAGCCTCAGACTTCGGTCCAGTCTCTCCCCCTGGGCTGCCACTTTACCCCAGATGCCCTCCCAGGAGGAGCTCCCATCCCAGCCCTGCCCTGGGACCCTCCCTGTGACCTCTCCTGGACCTCCCCCCACAGCCCACCTTACCTGTCACATGCAAGGAGAGCTGGTTAGACATAAAATTGTTTTTCACACTTCCTCGTTCCATCCGAAAAAAGTATGAACCATTGTCCCTCCTCTTGGCGTCTCTGATCTCCAAGGAGCAGTTGTAGGCCCGGGTGTCCCCGAGGAGATGGAATCGCCCCTGGGTCTCCTCCTGCACTTCTCTGTCTGGGTTGTTTGTGGCCACAGGAGCATCCTTGGATGTCGCCGCCCCTTCCCGAAACCAGTAGCCCAGAGTTGAGGTAAAAATGGCCCAGACATCCCAGGGGTAGGAGAAGGAGCAGGGCACGAGGACACACAGGCCCTCCTCCACCGTCACCAGCTCCGGCGCCTGCAGCTTGTAGTTCTCCTCAGGCCCCATCTGGCCCTCGGCTCCCTCCCTCCGCCAGAGCAGGGCCACCAGCAGCGGCAGTAGCAGCATGTCTGTAGTGGGCGGTGGCAGATTCCCCCAGGGCAAGCCTCTTTCTTAAGGTTCATTTCGCAGGAAATGGAAGTTGCGAGATCTAGACGAGGCACCAAGCAGGAAGACGAGGGTGAGGTCAGAAGGAACCTCTGTCAGAGGAGGAACTTCACACCAGAGAACGCTGGCAGCGGAAGAGCCCTGAGGGATCCGACACCCACCCACCACCTCACGTCCACTCCTGGGGACGCTGGGCCAAGGAAAGTGAGAGACTTGCACAGATTCACACCCCATGTTGGGCCAGAGCCCCGCCTCCCGCCTCCCTGTCAATGCCCTTCCCCTTGGGGATAAGCGACAAAGAGTCCCTTCTGGCCAAACCCCCTGAGTCACAGCTTGTAGGTGTTTGTGAAGATCGGTCCAGCCAGGGTGGGACCTAAGGACATGGGAGGTGGGGGCGAGGAGGTCAACTGCATATCCTCCCTCAGTGTCACACACCCTTGAGGCACCGTCCAGTGGAGAGCCAGTAAGTGTCCCAGCATTTGGAGCTCCCTGTGAAGAGGAATTGTAATTCTGTGAATATTTGTTTTATGGATTTTGAGGCTCCATTTGTAGATGCATACATGTTTAAAATTTTATATTTGAGGGGGACAGTGAATTAAACCTTTGCTGTTTATGAAGTGCTCCTTCTTAATGCCTTTGGCATCAAAAACTCACCCAAGGAATTCCTTGGTGGTCCAGTGGTTAGGACTATCATTGCCCAGGACTAGGGTTCAATCCCTGGTTGGGAAACTAAGATCCCTGCAAGCTGCACAGCATGGCTAAAACAAAACAAACGAACGAACGAACGTCAACAGCAAAAAAAACCTTCTCCATCTTATGTTAGGATAACGACATCAGCTTTTCATGCTTAGTACTTGCACCATGTATCTTCTGACATCTCGTTTCAAACTTTCTGAATCCTTAAGTTCTAGTAATGTTTCCTGTAAATATGGGGAGACAGATTTCCTTCATTTGTCCTGTCCTTCGTTCCTCCAAAAGCACAGGGATGTACTCTGCTTGCTCCTGAGAGGAGAGAGCAAGGTGAACTTGACACACCAAGACTTTCTCCTCACCCTCCAGCAGGGAGCTGGGCGGGGCATCAGGAACCTGGAAACCTAGGAGTTGGCAGGAGGGGTGTGGCCAGGAGCCTCAGGGTGGGAGGTCACGAGAAGTAAGTGGGATAGTGCGCTTAACCCAGCAGAGTGTCTAGAATACGGTGAGCCCTTGGAGGCGGCTGTGATTGTTTTTGTGGGTTGGGGTTGTCGGGTTACCACAGTTGCCCCCATGCCTCTGAGACTAGTTGCCACACAGCCCTTCCGCCTTTCCCCAGAGTTACTTCCTCTCACTGTTCCAGTACATGACAGGCTCTGCCCTGCCTCTCCGGCTTTGCTCATGCAAACCCCTCTGCTGGGGGGCTTTGGTGCTCAGGACACATAGAATTAGGACTGCCAGGCTGGGAACCATCCACCACTGGGAACCATCAGAATCTACTGGGCGAGAGTCTTGCTCCTGAATACGGGGAAGAACATTCCTCTTGTGCAGCTGGTGGGTGTGGAGGAAGCGGTGGGAAAGTAGGACAGGCACTGGAGAGGAGGCCCATTAAATGGGTTTATTGTCGGTTTCCATAATGTCTTAGGACATTCCCATTGCTTGCTTTCTTTATTTTGCTGAAACACGTTGCTTTGTCTTCTCTTGAGTTTATAATGCACAATCCTTTCCTTAGATACAGAGTCTTTTTATCCCCTCTGCCATTTTCCAAGATCCTTCTCTATTCCCTTCTCCCTAAGCCAACTGTACTCCTTTCTCCATGAACTGCTCCTCTTAACTACAATGCAAAGAGTGAAAATAGAATTTAATCTTCAGGAAGCTATGCTGGGTATGAAGAACACATAAAGCATTCCTCTTCAATACTCGAAGTATCTGTGGTCCCCTCTCTAGGGCCTGGGACTTTGTAATACTGAGGGCACCTACGAATGAGAGGATTGTGTAAAATCGTGTTAAGCTCTTTCCCAGCTCTAATGACCTACGATGCAATGTATTCCATGTACATTTTAGAATCCAGCTCATCGAGTTCTACCAGAGCTCTCACTCAGAATTCGAGATTGCCTTGAATTTACCCATCTGACCTCCTAACAATATTGAGTCTTCCAATCCATGAACATGGTACATAGCTCCATTTATTTAGGTCTTCTTTCATTTCTTTAAGCAATATTTTAATGTGCTCAATATACAGGACTTACATACATTTCAATTCATTTCACATTTCATGTAACTGTAAACTGCATCTTTAAAAAAATATTCAATTTCTAATTGCCTTTGGCCAACACATAGAATTACAAAGGAACTTTGCAATTTGAATAAGTACCTTAACACCTGGCTGAACTCTATCTGGGCTTCCCAGGTGGCTCAGTGGCAAAGAATCTGTCTGCCAATGCAGAAGACGCAGGTTTGATCCCTGGGTTGGTAAGATCCCCTGGAGAAGGAAATGGCAACCCACTCCAGTACTCTTGCCTGGGAAATCCCATGGACAGAGGAGCCTGGCAGGCTACAGTCCATTAGGACACAAACGAGTCAGACACAACTAAGCAACTAAACAAAAACAAACTCTATGCTTGGTGTTAGCAGTTTCTCGGCAGATAATTTTAGAATTTCTAGGCACACAATTATTACATCATCTGTGAACAAAGACTGTTTTAGTTCTTTTATGAATTGGATAGCTCTTATTTCTGCTTCTTGCATTTATTGCACTGGAGAGAATCTACAATATATTGCTTAATAGAAGTTGTAAGAGCAGCCATCATTGCCTGATTTCCAGTTCTGTGACTTCTGGGACTGGCCCCTCCAAGCCTTAGGAGAAGTTGTCAGCAAAAAATTTATGTGTTCCGAGTCCACAAAAAGCTTTGTGTCAGGATCTTCATTACCTGTTTTCTGTGTATACTTTTACTGCTCTTTCACAACAGTCTAACTAGACAGGAATGGTGTCCCTGCTCACAGAACAGTAAAGTGAGGCACAGAGAGACAAAGTGACTCATTTGATGAGTGACACAAATGAATGTGAACTCAGTTCTTTTGGTCACAGCCCTCCACTCCTGGGCAGCAGATTGAACAAAGGTCTGTCTAGTCAAAGCTGTGGTTTTCCCAGCAGTCATGTAGGGATGTGACAATTGGACCATAAAGAAGGCAGAGCACCGAAGAATGAATGCTTTTGAACTGTGGTGCTGGAGAAGACTCTTGAGAGTCCCTTGGACTGCAAGGAGATCAAATCAGTCCATCCTAAAGGAAATCAACCCTGAATATTCATTGGAAGGACTGATGCTGAAGCTGAAGCTCCAATACTTTGGCCACTTGATGCGAAGAACTGACTCATTGGGAAAGATCTTGATGCTGGGAAAGATTGAGGGCAGGAGGAGAAGGGGGTGACACAGAATGAGATGGTTGGATGGCATCAACGACTCAATGGACATGAGTTTGAGCAAGCTCAAGAAGATAGTTAGGGAAGATAGCCAGGGAAGCCTGGTGTGTTGCAGTTCATGAGATTGCAAAGAGTTGGACACGATTTTAGCAGCTGACCAACGACAACTTTTGGTCACAAGTCCTATGGTCTTCCACCCATACCAGGGGATTCTGACCACTGCCAAGAAGGCCATTTGTTTTTAAATGATTGGAGACTGAGTGTTACAGGCTGAAAACTCTTGTCCTTATAAGAAGAATGAATTAGGACACAGAAACACACAGAGGGGAGGCCGTATGAGGACATGGGGGGAAGACAACTATCTCAAAGCCAAGGAGAGAGGGCTCGGAGGGAACCAAGCCTGCCGACACCTTGACCTCAGACTTCCAGGCTCCAGACCACGAGAAAAGAATTCCTCACTTGTGTATCTTGATCTCTGAGTACTCAGTGTGAGAGCCTTCCTGTTCCTGAGGCTTCGGCTTGTGAAATCGGAGGAAAGCATAGTGAGGCTCTTGTTCATTTCTTGAGATGGGGCCAGCCCCATCGGGGCTGGGGTGGTCTGCAGGGGTGTCTGTCAAGGACTGGGGCTGGCGTTCCTGAGAGGAAGGAGGAGAAAGGATTCAGATCCAGGCAACAGGGTCTGGGAGAACTGTGGAGTCAAAGACGATGGAATGGAATTGGAACTGATGGAACTTTTATCATTTGCCCATTCATTTGTTCAAACATAGTTAATTCAGATTGACCAGCCCTTCGTGAGTGTTTACATGAACCACGTTATATTGTTTAAAATTGCTAGGAGAGAATACTATTGTCATATGTGTCTTAGAAATAGTAAAACTAAGGCCTAAGAGAGATTATACACATTGCTTTCCTGGAGACACACCTCTGTAGATGCACCCCTGAGCCAGGACTTGAAACCAGTTCTTTCCAACTAGGGTGCTGTGCTTTGTTCAGGCTGTGTGTGTAGGAAGCGCTGTGTGCGGAGTGATGGAAAAAGGAGACATAGTCGCTCAGATTATGCAGTGTGTTGTTTTATGTGTGTGTGTGTGTTTGTTTTTTTTTTCTTTTGAGGGAGTGGTTTTGTTTGTTTTTGCCACACCACACAGCTTGCGAAATCTTAGTTCCTTGACCAAGGATCAGATGGATGCCCTGTGCCATGGAAGCTTGGAGTCTTAAGCATTGGACCGCAGGGAAATCAGGGAAATCCTGCTTATGGTTTTCTAGGCAAGGCAGTTAATAGACAAATACATTTCAAGGTCTAAATTTGATAGGAGATACTTTGAAATGTAAACAGGGTGGAGGTGGGCAGGTTCTAGAAGACAGAGTAGAGATCAGATCCTGCAATAAAAATGGCAACCAGATCCCCTCACTCACATCTGCTCCCTGCCTGCAACACCCTCAGGCTATAGGAGCATGAACTAGAAACCCTCAAACAGCAGCAAAGAGAGGCCGACACATCATTCTCAGATTAGGAGAAAATGGTTGCTGTTGTTGTTTAGTCACTAAGTCGTGGTTCTTTTGTGACCCTGTGAACTGTAGCCTGCCAGGCTCCTCTGTCCAGGGGATTTTCCAGGCAAGAAGAGCAGAGTGGATTGCCCTTTCCTCTTCCAGGGGATCTTCCTGACCCAGGGATTGAACCTGCATCTCCTGCCCTGGCAGGCAGATTCTTTACCACTGAGCCACCTGGGAAAGTGAAAGTTGCTCAGTTGTGTCCAACTCTTTGCGACCCCATGGACTATAATCCATGGAATTCTCCAGGCCGGAATACCGGAGTGGGTAGCAGTTCCCTTCTCCAGGGGATCTTCCCAAACCGGGGATCGAACCCGGGTCTCCCACATTGCAGGTGGATTTTCTACCGGCTAAGCCACCTGGGAAGTCCGAGAAAATTGTTATTTTACTTTATTTTTTTGGCCACGCCACCCGGCTTGCAGGATCTGAGTTCCCCTGACCAGGGGTCAAACCCAGCCCCCCCCACAGTGAAAGTGCCAAATCCTAACCACTGGGCCACCAGGGAATTCCCATGAAAATGGCTATTTTAGAAGATAGGGAGAAGGCTGCCCATATTAAGGAAAAGCAAGGTGGAAATAAGTAAGTTAATAGTTTAAATCTACTATAGCCAAAACACAGAAAGGAAAAAAAAATGTGTCTGTTAAGAACTGTGACTGAAGTATCTGTATACAGATGAACCTCACCAATCAAAAGATAGAGACAGTGACTTTTATTAGCAAATGAAATTTAACTACATAGTTAATCCATGATTCATTCCAGGAATATTGGAATCACCTACTGTGAGTTACGAGCTAAGCATTCCTCTAGGTGTTGGCAAGACAACAGGGAATAAAGTGATAACAACCGCAACAAACTGCCTTTGGGACTTGCTAGAGGAGGGAAAGGTTCTGATTGGTTATCAGGAGAACTTGCTTCATACACACCAGAGACTCTTCTAATCATGCCTCATAACTACTCTGCTCTTCCCTGGTGGCTCAGATAGTATAGAATCTGCAGGCAGTGAGGGAGACCTGGGTTTGATTCCTGGGTCAGGAAGATCCCCTGGAAAAGGGAATGGCTACCCACTCCAGTATTCTTGCCTTGTTACAATAAGTTTTAACCACTGGACCACCAGGGAAGTCCCAATATTAATAATATTCCCACGTCACAGGAAATAAATTGAGGTCAGAAAGAGGACATCATTTGTCCAAGGTCACACAGCTTATAAATAAGATAGGATTTGAATGCAAGCAGTCCAGCTCCAGAGTACATGTTTTGAACCATGATGCTATACTGACTCAATGAGATACTCATGAAAAAAAAGATAAAAAGAAGGTTACTGAACATTTGAAAGTAAAATAACAGAAAAGATATCTCATGATTTCTGACAAGATAGGGATTGAACACACACTAAGGATTCCATTACCCAAGATTAACCAAGAAGAAACTGCAGGGGGAACTATGTAAACTAAATTTCAAACCTGATTTTCTGTCTTCTTGTTCTGCCAGTTCCTGAGAGAGTTTTGAGATAATCAGCCCTAACTGTGGATGTGCCTATTTCTCCCTGCAACTCTATCTGCGTTCGTTGATTTATTTTGAGAGACAATGCTCCATTACTGGGGGCATCCACACGTAGGATTTTACATCTTTTAATAAGTCACTAGAGGCCATATATAGAGAGTGAGCATTACGTGATTCCATTTAGATGACACTCGAGAATGGACAAAATGAATCAATAATGATAGAAATCAGTGATTGTTGGAAAGGGGTGGGGGTTGAATGAGAAGGGGAATAAAAGAATTGGGGGCCCTGATGGAAATGTTCCCTATCTTGACTGGGAACATGGTTACAAGATGTATGCGTCTGTCAAAGTTTGTATAACTTCGTACTTAAATGGTGTAAATACCTCTATATGGGCTTCCCTGGTGACTCAATGGTAAAGAATCTGCCTGCCACTGCAGGAGACGTGGGTTCGATCCCTGGGTGGGGAAGACCCTCTGGAAAGGGAAATGGCAACCCACTCCAGTATTCTTGCCTGGAGAATCCTATGGACAGAGGAGCCTGGCGAGCTATGGTCCATGGGGTCGCAAAAGAGTCAGACACAAGTTTGTGACTACACAACGACAATGTCTCATTAAACTTGAAAGTAAATAACAGGGTGGTAGATTTGAAAGATTCCCATCAGGAGTGATGAACTGTGGCGCTGGGGTGCATCAGGCTGTCTAGCTACTTCCTATCCTCAGTGAGTCTGACATAGGTTAGGTTTGGGCTAATTCTCTTCCCCATAATCAACGTGAGAAGAAAAGGCTAAAGCTCTAGGAGGATATGATAATCTGACATACCAAGCAAAATACCCCACAACCAACCAACTAAACCATCTACATATTTCATCAGAAGCAGCAGTGCTAGAGTAGTTGAATCAGTAGTTTTAAACAACGCCACGTGGAATTCCAGGGAGTGCTGGATGTTAATAGGGAAATGCCAAGAGCTCGGACCAGGGATACCACCCACAAGGGATAAACTGAATGGGACCGCCTGCCCCATTACTCACCCTGGAGCCTGAGCCCACGGCCTGGTTCGTATCATCCATGCTTTGCACTGGCTGGGTCTTTCTGCGGGTCTTCACTCTAAAGGAACAGCCCCGGGCGTTTCAGCCTGCTAATTTGGGTCATGGGGTAGGCAGACCATCCCCTCCTCCCTACGAAGAGCACGGAATGAGGGAGGAGGTGGCAGTGGATCCAGTGTCCAGGTGCTGCCACCTGGACAACCCAAGAGCTGGACTAGGGCTGGGGAAGAAACCTCCAGGCTTGGTCCAGTTGCTTACGGGCTGATTCATGCCATCACTCAGCCTTCTTTCTCTGTCTCGGGGCTTTCCAACCAGTCCCCCGGCCCTCCAGCTCAGGTTTTCTGAGATTCCATGACCCTGAGCCCTTCCCACCCTGGGCTTCTCCCTCCACCATGGAGCCCCCTCTCACCTGAAGATGAGATACAGGCAGAAAGAAAGCAGGACTGTGACACTAGCTCCCCCAACTGCTCCCAGGACCTTGCCAGCCCTGGGCTGTGGTTTACCTGTAGACAATTTGAATCTTGTTTAAACTCCAACCCCAATACATGGCATCTTCCCAACAGGCCACCCCTCTCTGTGTTGTTAGTGTACCCGCCTCCCCCTTGACTTCCCATCCAAGACTCAGTCACTGGACGTTTCCATCGCCCTGTAGACTCTGGGGCCAGCCCCTTCCCCTGGACTCAGGACTGAGAATCTTCTACCACCAGCCATGCCAGCTGGGGCCCTGGGGTGCCCCTCCTCCGAGCTCCATCCCTCTGGGGCTGTTCAGGTTGACTTGTGCTTCCTTCTCCCAAGTTCATATGTTGAATTCCCCTCACTCCTAGTCACTCAGAATGTCTCCTTATTTGGAGAGGAGACCTTTACTGAAGTAGTCAAGTTAAAATGAAGGCCCAGCAGGGCCCCCTGGTGGCTCAGTGGGAAGCAGTGTGCCAGCCAACGTGGGAGACACGGGTTCGATCCCTGGTCCAGGAAGATCTCACATGCCTCAGAGCAGCTAAGCCCCTGCGCCACAACTACTGAGTCTGTCCTCTAGAGCCCGAGAGCTGTAACGACTGAAGCCCTTGCTCCCTACAGCCCGTGCTCTGCAACAGGAGAAGCCACCTCAGAGAGCACCACAACTCGAGAGTAGCCCCCGCTCTCCACAATCAGAGAAAGCCCCCATAGCAACGAAGACCCAGCAGAGCCAGAGATAAATTATTTAATTAAAAAACATGAGATCAGCAGGGGCTAATCCGATATGACTGATGTCCTAAAAAGGGGAAATTTGGACACAGACACAGGCAGGCAGAATAATGCCATGTAAACATGAAAGCGGGGGTGGGGAGGCTTCCCAGGTGGCGCTAATGAAGAAGAACCTGCCCCCCAATGCAGGAGACCCTCATCCAGGCAGAACCTGCCCTCCAGGGCAGGAGGGGTCCAGCAGCCGCGGGGGTGCTGTGGGTTCGATCCCTGGGTCAGGAAGATTCCCCTGGAGGAGGGCATGGCAACCCATTCCAGTATTCTCGCCTGGAGAATCCGATGGACAGAGCAGCCTGGCGGGCTGCAGTCCATGGGATCACAAAGAGTCGAACACGACTGAAGCGACTGAGCACTCACAGACACAAACACGAAAGCAGAGATAGGGGTGATGCTCCTACGAGCCAAGGAACACCAAAGGTTGCCAGCAAAACTTCCAGAAGTCGTGGGGGAGAGGCCTGGAACAAATCTCGCAGCCTGCGATGAAATCAACCCTGCTGACACCTCGATCCCAGGCTTCCAGCCTCCAGAACTGGGAGGTGTATCTTTTTAAGCCCCCAGTCGGAGGTGCTTTGTTCTGGCTGCCCTAGCAGACTCATATAAGGATCCAGGCTCCTATCCTCTTGGGCATCACCCCTCGGCAGACCCCTGACCTGGCAGCAGCAGGACGGACCCGCTCCGGGCCCCGTGGACGTTCAGGGCCTCGCAGCTGAGGCTCAGGCCGGAGCTGAGCCCCTCGCGGAGGCTCAGGGAGCTGTTGGCCCAGGGCCCAGCGGAGCTGGAGGTGACCTTGAAGGAGGCATTGCTGAAGTTCTCCTCCAGCAGCCCCTCGCCCAGCCGCCAGCGCAGGGAGGGGGCCGGCCGGGCTCGGGAGGAGCAGCTGCAGCGCAGACCCTCGTCCTCCTGGGAGCAGGAGGGGCCCAGCAGCTGCGGGGGGGCTGCAGGGAGAGATGGGAGGGGTCAGGGGTGCCCCTCCCCTCCCTGGAACCCCGGCCTCCTGTCCCCAGGGGACCCCACACTCACAGACCACGAAGAGGCTCAGGGAGATATTTTGGGAGCCCAGTGGGTTCTGAGCCCGGCAGGTGAACTCTCCTTCTTCTGCTGCCCCTACACAAGGCAGCTCCAGGACCCCGGTGCTCGAGATGGGGGTGGCCTCCAGGGCGGGAGACCCCCGGAACCAGCTCAGCTGTGCAGGGGGGTTGCTGTCAGCAACACAGAGCAGCTGCAGCGCCTGGCCCTCCTGGACGGGAAGGAACGAGGTGTTCTGCAGAATCTTGAGGGCTTCGGGGGAAGAGAAGGGCAGAGACAAAGAGATGGGCTGGGCAAAGCTGGCACCTCTCTCATCCTGCGATGTCCACTCTAGCTCTGGGGAGAGGACTGGCAGAGTCTGAACCACAGGAATTCAGAAGAAGCCCCAGCAGTTTACCTGGAGCTGCCCAGACAGTACATCAGATGGGGCATAGAGGGTTCAGGACAAGGATGTGTGTGTTTGAGACGCTCAGTCACGTTCCACTCTTTGTGACCCCATGGACTGTAGCCCTCTAGGCTCTTCTGTCCATGGGATTCTCCAGGCAAGAATACTGGAGTGGGTTTCCATGCCCTCTTTCAGGGACTCTTCCTGACCCAGGGATCGAACCCGGGTCTCCCATATTGTGGGCAGGTTCTTTACCATCTGAGCTACCAGGGAAGACCTGGTAGACAAGGATACAGTGAGCAAACGCAGTTATGGGACAAAGAAGAGAAAACAGAAGGCGGTAAAACATCAGAGAGGGATTTCCTTGGTGGTCCAGTGGTTAGGACTCCACACTTCCACTGCAGGGGACACGGGTTCGATCCCTGGTCAGGGAACTAAGATCCTGCATGGTGCATTGTGGGGCCAACTGCTGACCAGCTCCCCCCCTCCCCCCACCAAAAAAAAAGTCAGAGAGAAAGCAAAAGGAATGTGACAGCTTCTTTTGAATTTAGCCAAAGAAAGCTGTGGGTGAGCTGAAGGTTAACTTCAGGGAGCTGAGCTTTCGGGATTCCACACCCCCCCCCCCTCCAGCTCTCCCGTGTCTGACCTCAATAGCTGGGCCCTCAAATATATTCCACTTAGTCCTCTGAGGGGACTTCCCAGGTGGGACTAGTGGTAAAGAATCCACCTGCTACTGCAGAAGACGCAGGAGTCGTGGGTTCGGTCCCTGGGTGGGGAAGATCCCCTGGAGGAGGAAATGGCAACCTACTCCAAGCATTCTTGCCTGGGAAATCTCATGGACAGAGGAGCCTGGTGGGCTACAGTCCATGGGGTCGCAAAGAGTCTAACAGGACTGAGCAGAAAGTCCTCTGAGGTCCAGTGAAGCTCTGTCCTGGCAGAGACCTGGGTTCCATCCCCAGTCTGGAGGGAAGAGGTTTCTTCCTACCTGTCCTGTTTCCTTGAAAGATGCCGATGGCCACGTGCTGTGGAGCATCTGTGACAGAAGGATAAGCAGGATCAACAACACTCGTGGTGAGGGAGTGGGCGGGCATTGGTGCCATGGAAACAACCACGGGCGGCCCTTCCTGTTCAGCTGCAAGACCCGGATGTCAAGCCCCACCCCAGCTCCCCCGGCCCGCACAGCCTCAGGCCCCTCCCGCATCCTCACCCCTCACTCACAGGTGACATTGAGCAGGATGGTCCGCTCCACCATCGCCCCGCTTGCGGGCAGCTTCACCTGACAGGTGAGCCTGGTGCCGTGGTCCTGGGGCCGTGGGGTGACGGTGAGCACCGACGAGAAGGGGGTCCTGGGGCCCAGGGAGCTGGGGGCAGCTGACGTCCAGGAGAAGATGGGGGGCGTGGCCCGCTCACAGGCCCAGGGCACAGAGCAGGTCAGGTTCCCTGGGCGGCCGGGCTCCAGGGCCCCCGGGCTGAGGACTTGGGGCTGGTGGGTGAGGGCTGGTGAGGACAGAGAGGATAGGGCGGGCCCCCTTGGCATATTGTTAGCCTGCCCCGGGGTCTTGTCGTGGTGTCCCCACCCCAGCCCTGGTTTCCCATGCCCCTTTCTTTCCCTGAGTGCCCCTACCGTACCTGTCACGTTCAGAAAGAGCATCTTGTTTAGATATGGGAGTGTCCTGAAGTGTGTCTCGACTTGAAAGAAGTATGTCCCGCTGTCCCCTGCGTTGACATCTGTGATGCTCAGGCTGCAGTTTCTGGCCTGGGGCTCCCCGGGGATGGAGAATCGCCCCTGGGTCCCCTCATGCAGCTTCTGTTCTGGCTTGTTCGTGGCCACCGGCGGATCGCGTTTTGTATCTGCCCCTTCCCGGAACCAAAACATGTAGAACTTTCCAAAGGAAACCCAGGGGTGGGAAAATCTGCAGGGTACGAAGACACACAGGCCCTCCTGCACTGTCACATTCTGCCGCAGTTCCAGGCGCTGAGCTAGGGGTACTGGGCAGAAGAAGAAAGTCAGCCTGGAGCTCCAGTGCCTCGCCCCAGTGTATGTGTGTGTGTGTGTGTGTGTGTGTGTGTGTGTGTGTGTGTGTGTGTGTGTGTCGGGGCAGGGAAGTTCCCCGCGCCCCTCAGCCCACTCACCTCCCAACGGTACTGGCGGCAGCAGCAGCAGCAGCAGCAGCAGCAGCCGCATCCCTTCCTGATGTCCCACGGGGCAGGATCCGCCTTCTGGATCAGTCTGAAAGAGAAGGGCAAGCTGCAGATAAGGGGCGGGCAGAGGAAGCTCTGCCAGGAAGCTGCGGTGAGGATACCAGGCCACAAGCCCCTAAGAGGAAACTTCAGGCTTAGAGTCAGCTGTGGTTGGCCCCGCTGAGATCATTCTGCCGTTTCTGCATATTGGAAGGTGACCCTGAGGATCAGAGGAGGCGAGGGGCTTGCCCGAGTGAGGCAGTGAGGAAGGATGAGAGCCCCTGAGTCCTGCCTCCTGGGCTCCTGCCCTGTTTTCTGCACTGGATAAGGGGGCTCCCCTGTCTAGCTCCCCAAGAGTCATGGTCTGGGGAATCCTCATGGAGGCGGCCTGTTAGGGATGGAACTGGAGGTATCCTATACGAGCACCAGGGGCAGAAGAAGGTGTAGATGAGGCAAGAGAAGCAACACATGCCTATACTTCATTCATTCATGAACTAACGAAACAGGACAGATTTGGGGACTTCCCTGGTGGTCCGGTGGTTAAGAATCCACCTTGCAGCACAGGGGATGCGGGTTTGATCCCTGGTTGGGGAACTAAGATCCCACATGCCGTGGGGCAGCCAAGCCCATGTGCCACAACTACTGAAGCCTGTGCGCTCTGGAGCCTGCGTGCCACAACTAGAGAGAAGCCCGTGTACCACAACGAAAGAGCCTGTGCACCGCTACTAAGACCCAGCGCGGCCAAAATGCTTTTTTTCTCTTTAAAACAAAAAAGACAGGTTTGACTCAGTTCTCACCCTCGACTAACTCAAACAGTAGGGGAAGACAAACAAACCTGAGCTTTATTTAAGGGCAACGGGGAGCCACGGAAGGTTGTTGAGTAGAAGTGGGACAGAGTCATATAGGTATAACATAATCTCGCTGAAGCCAGTGTAGGGAACAGCTGGAAGGGAGAGGCTGGAGGCCAAGAGGAAGCTTCTGTGATTGGGAAGAAGAGAACCACACCTGCGGGGAGATAGCAGCCTGTGGGATGGAGAAGGGATGCCACTGAAGACACTTTGAGGAAGTGAGATTTGAGGGGAGGTGTGGGGGGCCGGGGAGAGAGAGGCATTTAGAGTGACTCTCTGAGCCCTGACTCTGGCAACTGGGGGCTGGGGGATGGAAGTGCCACTGCCAAGAGCAGGATAAATGTGCAGTCTAGGCTGGGCAGACAGGGCTGAGAAGGCAGCAGAGCTGCCCCTGGAGGTCATAGACACATTCACCAAGCCGGGGCAGAGGGCCCTGGGCGGGGCAGTGGGAACCCGAGCGCCTGCATGCCCGCACGCCCCCAATTAAGCTTAACTGTGGGGTGTAGGGAGAGCCGGTGGTAGTGACCGAGATGGCCTGGTCAGGAAGAGAACACGTGGTTATTGGTGACCCAGGTGAGAGTTTTGCCAGGGACGGGAGAGAGGGAGCGGCAGCCAGACAGCAGGGAGCAGAGAGGTGAGGCGAATGCGGGGTGAGGGTGGGGTGTGTGGAATCCCACTGACCGCCTTTAGCCCTCTCCATTTAAGCTTGAAGACCCCACTTCTGCCCCAAGCAGTAGGAACCAGCCCCTCCATCACTGCCCCAGAGGAGCGCTTCCTTCCTACCTGGGCCATTTCCTTGGATGGGGGCCAATAGCCCAGGCTCTTGGAGCATTTGGAATGGAGATAAGAAGGTATTTTCTCCTTCAATCATGGGGACAGATGGTGACTTTAAGTCTGGCTGGATCTGCAGAAGGGTGGCAAGGCAAGAATGCTGGAGTGGGTTGCCATGCCCTCTTCCAGGGGGTCTTCCTGACCCAGGGGTCGATCCTGCATCTCTTGCGTCTCCTGCGTGGTGGTGGGGGACTGTTGTGGTTTCTTCTCCCTTTTCAGGCCAGGCTTCTGGCCAAGCATCACGTCCTACAGGCACTGCGACTGGGCCCCTCCTCAGGGACCCAGGTGTCCTGACCAACACCGAGAAGGTATGCTGAACCTGACTGGGGCCAGGAGCTCAGCCGAGTCGGGAGAGACAGCCTGAGCTGCTAGCATCAGAGGGAGCTGCTTAAAGCAGTTGAGTCAAAATGAAAATAACAATTAAGCCTTTAATCACCTATTGTGATGATATAAGCAACAGTCTAAATGGAAAAGCAGTGACTCCCCCATGTTCCGGAATGGTTGCAGGGATGTTAAAGAAAAAGATGTGATTCTAATTGTTAAGGGGAAAAAAATTATTCTTGGCACTTCTTTTTTTCACTTAAAAAAAATTGGAGTATAGTTGTTTTACACTGCTGTGTCTGTTTCTGCTGTTCAGCAAAGCGAATCAACCATATGTATACATACGCCCCCTCTTTTTGAAATTTCCTTCCCATTTAGGTCACCACAGAGCAGAAAGCAGAGTTCCCTGTGCTGCGCAATAAGTTCTCGGTAGTTACTCGTTTTATACACTGTTGCTGTTTAGGTGCTCAATCACATCCGATTCTCTGCGGCCCCATGGGCCCCACCAGGCTCCTCTGTCCATGGGATTCTCCAGGCAAGAATACTGGAGTGGGTGGCCATGCCCTCCTCCAGGGGATCTTCCTGACCCAAGGATCGAACCTGCATCTCTTACGTCCCCTGCGTTGGCAGGCGGGGTCTTGACCACTAGCTCCACCAGGGAACCTGACACACTGTAGTATATATAGGTGAATCCCAATCTCCCAATTCACCCCACCACCCACCCTTCACCCCTTGGCAACCACACATTTTTTCCTTCCATTTGTGTGTCTGTTTCTGCTCATGACACTTAAGGAACCACGAAGCAGAGTTCATTCAGGACCGTTGTCATAGGTTCAGGGACCCCTGCAGTGGGGGTTTGCCACAGGGGAAAGAGACCAGGCTCAACTCTGACAACGATGAGGGGTTTATTGCCAAAGAGGAGGGTGAGGGGTCAGCAGATGGAAAATGACTGAAAGAAAACATCGGGGGAAAGGTGGCTTCAGGCTAAACTGACCCACCAGGCTTCTTGCTGAAGGCAGGACAGGATGACCGGACAGCAGCTGGGGGCTGGAGGATGAGGAAGCCCATCAGATATGGAGGGTAAGGGATGTGGGTTACACTGACTTCCCTGGTGGTGCAGTGGGTAAGAATCCACCTGCCAGTGCTGGGGACACGTGCTTGTATCCTGGTCCTGGAAGATTACACGTGCTGCAGGACAATGAAAGTCCGTGCACCACAGCTACTGAGCCTGGACTCTGGAGCCAGCGAGCCACAATTCCTGAAGCCCACGTGCCTGGCGCCTGTGTTCCACAACAAGAGAAGCCACAGTGAAAGCTGGTGCACCACAACAAGGAGTAAGCCCCGCTCTCTGCAAACAGAGGAAGCCTTCACGCAGCAATGAAGACCCAGTGCAACCAAAAATAAATTAATTTAAAATATATATATATATTTTAGGTATGGGGAGGGAGGTGGGAGGGGGGTTCAGGATTGGGAACATGTGTACACTCGTGGCAGATTCATGTTGATGTATGGCAAAACCAATACAGTATTGTAAAGTAAAATAAAGTTAAAAAAATACATATATATATATATTAAAAAAAAGAACTCAAAGAGCCTGGCTAGAGTTGAGCCAAGGGGAGAATCTTTGTCAAGGGGTCTGATGGGCCAGCACAGACATGAGGGTCATTTCATGTACCAGGGACCCAGAACAAAAAGCTGCAGCGGATCTATGGATCCTGGGTTGGGGCGTGGGGGTAGGCGTGGAAAAGTACCGAGTCCTGAATCAGAGTGGGGCAAAGTGTCTTCAAGTTTTCCTCCTCCTCCCCCCACCATTAGAAGGCCTCAGAAGAGGTGCCTGAAGACCTCTGCCCGAGGCTTCAGATAAACAGACCAAGAATGAAGTCCTCTGAGCTAGGAAGGCAAAAATGTGAAGAGTATGACAGGCCAGAGCAGTCTGAGTCCTTCACTGCAACTCCTTTCAGAGACTGCAGTGTGCAGACAACATCCCCGTGAGGACAGCTGAAGAAAGCTTTCGCATTTGCTTATGATCAGATCGGAAAAGTCACCTGTAGGTTTGTAGCCATGAGCTGAATTCCTCAGATGGCTCCATGGATAGACCTTTCACCTCCTGTGGCTTTCAGGTGGCTCAGTTGATAAGGAATCTGCCTGCAATGCAGGAGCCGTAGGAGATATCGGTTCGATCCCTGGGCCAGGAAGATCCCCTGGAGAAGGAAACCGCAACACACTCCAGTGTTCCTGCCTGGGAAAATCCCATGGATAGAGGAGCTACCCCTGTGGGGCTACATACAGTCCATGGGGTCGCAAAAGAGTTGAACACAACTTAGCAACTAAACAGCAACATCTATCACCTCCTAGGAAGGTCATCTGAAAACATAGGGCTGGTGTCGTGATCTCTTCTTTAAAATTTATGTATTTTTAATATTTTCATTGGGGTATAGTTCATTTACGATGTTGTGTTAAGTTTCAGGTGTACAGCAAAGTGAATCAGTTGTACATATGTATGTTATATATAATGTGTATATCCTGGTGTCATGTTCTTGGGACCTGAGCAGATGGGTGAATAATAAGGAATGGGGAGCCTTGGGTCCCATGGAGGAGAGAAATATCTTCCTACTGGACTTTGAGCTGTTTAGACCCTAAGACAGTTGGGCTTCAGGTTAAAGGGATGTAGATTTTGGGATATTCTGGTATAAGGTGGAGAGAAGGAAAATATTCAGACCTCAAAAAGGAGATCCTGAGAGGCCACCTCAGCTTCCCCTGGGATCGTGAACACTTCTCCCCACCTTTCAGATAAGAAGCACCTGTGTTCCTGTCTCTAGGGTCCTCTGCTGGGGATCCTTGACTACTTGTCACATTCAGATATATAAGGAGTCGTGCATGCCTGCTCAGTCGCTTAGGTGTGTCTGACTCTTCTCGACCTTTGTAGCCCTTTAAAGTCCACTGTCCATAGGATTTCACAGGCAAGAATACTGTTGTGGGTTGCCATTTCCTACCCAGAGATCAATCCCATGTCTCCTGCATTAGCTGGCAGATTCTTTATCACTGGGCCACCTGGGAAGCCCCATATTGGGAGTCATTTTTCACATGATATTTCTCTACCTGAAAGTATTCTCAGTTTCCTGCATCTTGGCAAATCTAATGCTTAGAGAGCAACTGTGGGCCCCTGGGCCCCACAGAAGGTTGGACTGGCCCCGAAGAGTTTCTTCCAGATTTTGATGGGGACCTGTGGGTGGAAGGGGATTACAGTGTCTGCTGGACACCTCTGGGATCTGAAGGTGGATGCTGAGTGGGCTAAAATCAGTCCAGAAAACCCAAGGGTTGAAGTGAACAGGATGGGAAGCATGAGCCCTCCTTCACCACCCTCAGTGAAGGTTACACCTGCACCACCCTCCAGGGACCACTGCAGGAAACAGAGCCTCTCACTGCAGCCCCACCCGGAAACCTCCTCCTCACATCTGCTGCCCTCCCAGCTGCAGTCACAGTGGCAGCAACATCTCTGGGCTCCAGAGGCTAATCTGGATTCACCTGACACCATCTGATTAGTCTCTCCTAGCTTAGAGGTGGGGGCGACCATGGGGTGGCAAGAGAGCTGGGACACTTCTTGGGTTGAAGTGTATGACTTCTGTATCAGTCTTCTCTCTTCAGCAGAAATACCCCTCTCTCCCTTGAGCCACCGGTGGGGAGGGGAAGTGAAAGCCGAGCTCTTCTCTCTTGGGGCCACAGCTGTCTTGTACCCTGAAACTCTAGCTTTCACCCCCTGAAGACCAACTCCCACTTCCCTTAAGCGAGATGTGGAGTTTCGGGGTCTGTTTTCCCCACATAGGTTTCTCGGAGCCTGGTTAGAACCTAGACAGGGAGGCCTTTATCCTGTTCATTACCATTCCCCAAGCCCGTCCCACTTCTTCCCATCAGAACGTACCCACAGAGGGATCGCTCTTTCCAGCCAAGAGAGCATGTGGTCCCCAGAAGCAGGTGTAGCGCTGTCCGTGGTGCTGAAGCGGGGTCGTGTTTGGAGCTTGGGAATCATTGGATTATGCAGAAAGGTCTGACTAGACACGAATCAGATATGGACCTCAGGCCAGGAAAGCAGCTGAGTCAGAAGGGTTCGGCCTGCCGAGGAAGGAGAAGATCAGGGAGGGGCCGACCCTCTGGTCTGGGGGCTTGTCTTTCCCCGAGGCTCTCCCTCTTCCTTCTTCTTTACACTCTAAAATCCTCTGGGTTCTGCCAGGCCACTGGATTAAAGTCAGCTGCAGCTCCCACCCGCTCACCTCCCGCTGACTTCTTGTTTTGAGAGAAAAATAAAGCCCTATTAGTTAAGGTTCCTGAAAGTCAGCTTTTTTTTTTTTTTAAACTTAGAGTGAAATGCATTTCTAATTGATACAGTCTGTGGAGATGATTCCTCCAATTTCATTTAAAGCCAACACGACATTTTCCAAAAGTGCCCTACTCTCATGAGAGTGCGTGGTATGCCTGACTTTTTTCACTTTTGCTAATTCAAGAGTAGAGAAACAGTATTATATCTTTTCTTTGCATTGATGTGATTATAAATAACTTTTCTTATCTTTTAAAATTAACTGTAACCCCTGTTTGTGAATTATCTATTCAAAGCGGGACTTCCCTGGTGGTGCAGTGGATAAGAATCCACCTGCCAGTACAGGGAACATGGGTCCGATCCCTGGTCCAGAAAGATTACATATGCCTCAGAGTAACTAAGCCCTTGCGTCACAACTACTGAGCCCACATGCTGCAAGGACTAAAGCCTGCACACTTAGAGCCTGTGTTCCACAACAAAAGAAGGCACTGCCATGAGACGCCACGCACCGCAACAAAGAGTAGCCCCCGCTCACGGCAACTAGAGAAAGCCCGAGCAAAGCAATGAAGATTCAGTGAGCCAAAAATTTTAAAAATAATAAAAAAATTTTATTGTAATTTTACTCAAAGGGTTCACACAGAAGGACTGTGGAGTTTTCCTGATCAACCTCTCTAGAGACTCTGATCTCATCCCTATTACTAACCTTGTGTGCTATGCTATGTTGCTTCAGTTGTGTCCGCCTCTATGCAATGCTATGGACTGTACCCACGAGGCTCCTGTGTCCATGGAATTCTTCAGGCAAGAATACTAGAGTGGGTTGCCATGCCCTCCTCCAGGGGATTCTCATAGGGATCAAACCGACCTCTCTTGTGTCTCCTGCATTGGCAGGTGGGTTCTTTACCACTAGTCCCACTTGGAAAGACCATTATTAACCTTAGAGGATCATATGTTTACCGATGAAATACACACCCCTAAATTTCAAAGTTACGGTTTTATAAATACTGTTTTTAATGTTTATGTGATTGGCATCCTACAGTACACATTTTCTTTCCTGGCTATTTCCACTTGATGTCAGCTGAAAGATTTTTTTATGAAGTGTATAATGTTCAGAAGATAAATGGGTAAGTGTGCACTGCAGTGATTTACCACACAGCAAATGCAGTTAGTTCACAAAATATCTCCAGTTCGAAATATCAAGTATGGCCAGTTCCCCAAATAGCTCAACAGTCTACGCTCCCACCATAGAGCATGAAGTTCCTATTTGCTCACATCTCTGCAGCACTTGCTGTTATCTGCCTTTTGGGTTTTCCAGTCTGACGTGTGTAGAGCAGTATCTGGTTTCTGTGTGGTGTTTTTCCATTACCAGTGTGTTGGAGCATCTCAGTGTGGACTTGTTTTCCATTCATATTTCCACATTTCTGAAATAAATATTCATATTCTTTGCTATTTTTATATTGGCTTGTTTTTCTTCTTGTTGATTTGTGGAAATTTTGGTGCATTCTAAATAATTAAAAAGCTCTTGTGAGCTTAAATGAAGGAAATAATTGCTCCCATTCTGCCATTTCTCAATTAAATTTATCTCCATTGTCCTTCATTTTGATGTGATCAAATCTATGTGTTGCTGGTCACAGCACTGTGGGATGCAATGCTGTGTACTCTTTCTAAAAGTATCCAAAAGCCAAACGTTGGCTTTCACATTAACCATTTCCATGTTTTCTTTATAGTTTTATCACCAATGTATCCCTAGAAAGTACAGTTCACATAAACCTATTTTTGAACTTTTTATAAGTATAATCATATTATATGTCATTGCCTGCGTCTTGCTTCATTTTTGTTATTGTGGTGTAATTTACATATAATGAATATATATTTAGGCACATTTGTAAATAATGGATTTATACCCAACAAGTAATTTTTAAAATAAGTAATAGACTTTATTTTTTTGGACAGTTTTAGGTTTACAGAAAAATTGAGCAGATACTACAGACAGCTCCCATATGTACCTCGACCCCCTCACATTCTTCCATCGTGCATTACTGTAGAATATTTGTTACAGTTAATGAACCAATACTGACACATTACCATCAACTGAAGTCCGTAGTTTTCACTGAAGTTCTCTCTTTGTGTTATCCAGTTCTATGGATTTTGACAAAAGCACAATGTCATATCCACCATTACAGTACCTTACATATTTTATCATATATGGATGATATACACTTTATATGACATACAGATCTATATATATAATAAGCAATTTTTATATTATGTATTTATGTATAGTGCACATGTTTTAATGAGTTTTGATAAATGGATACATCCACCCCAACCAAGATGTGGAATATTTCCATCACTGCTCAAATTTCCCTTATACTATCCCTCGCCTGTGGCAGCCTTCCTATCACCATAGCGTAGTTTTAGCCATATTAGAACTTCAGAGAAATGGAATTGTAATCACGTACTCTTTCACAGCTGGCTTCTTAGGATTCTTGCATGAGGTTGGCCCCTGCGTTGGCAGTTCATTTCATTTCATTGCTGAGTAGACACTCCAAAACAGGAGGTCCAGAATCGTCTGCTTCCCATGCCTGCCCTCAAGTTCTGGAGAACTGTCCCTGGGGTGGGGGTCGCTCCTGCTTATCTCACATGCCCTGGGGCCTCTGGGGCAAACTCACATCAGCAGGCAAGTCCCCTCTGGGCTTCTGCTCTGACAACTCCAGGAGCCCACAGATGGTGGGCATCAGGAGGCTCCAACCAGAGCCGCAGGAGAGAGTGGGGCTGGGTTGGGAAGGAGAATCCTGTAGCCTCGACCTGACCCAGGGGCTCTGCAGAGGCACCAGGAAGCCCTTGAAAGGCAGTGACCATATGGCCACTCATCCACCATTCTCTCTACATCAATTTATGGGGACCCATGGAGAAGGTCACGGGGCTAGGCACTGATGGTAGACAAAGATCAGGAAAACTGAACAGCAATAAAACAAACAAAAAAAACCCATAAGAGATTTGGACTACACCTAATGAAACTTAATCACAGCTCTACCACCTTATAACTGTGAGAATATGAAGCTATGACTTTAGTTGTAGTTTCCAAAATGTGGAGGAAGGTACTAATCACAGGTGTGAAACTGACATTTGATGAAGCTTGTGAAACCCTGAGCATCTGCTTTGCACTTGACAAACACTGGACCCTAAATAATCTCTAATTTGGGGTTTCAGGTAACTCATTCCAACAGGAAACCATCATCAATCTGCTTAACAGCCCATCACTGACCCTTACCATGTCCTCAGGGAACCAAGGAGACACCAACACTGACCCGCTCATCCATTCACAAAGGACCTCAACACTCACTGCCCAACATCTCTAGGTGAATGGCTCCCATATGCTTCCCTTAGTCCCCCATTTTACTGATTTCATAGGTCCTCAATCACTGGCCCCCTGAATGTATTACAATGTAAACCTCAAAGCCCTCTGATTCCTGAGGCTCCCACTCCCAATCAGTCACTGCTTCCTATGGTCCCCTAAGCAGTGGATCACTTCCCCAAATGTCCCCCGGCCCCAGGGATGGTTCTCAAGAACCAGGGGACAGACACGGGAGGAGCAGATCTGGACTCCCTGTTCCTGAGACAAGCTGGATCCTCCTGCTGAGAGCAAACCACAAGGGGCCTTCTTTCCTTGTCCACAGGCCTTCTGGATTACCAAGGAAACCATGGTCTGGCTGATGAAGAAGTGTGTGTCTGTTAGAATAGACGTGCTGGGGACAGTGATGGGGGAATCTGTGGGATGAGTATTGGGGGTGGGTCCAGGGTGAGTGATGGAGGAGATTTACAGTGGGTCATAGGGGGTGGGGTCTTTGAGGAGAGTGATTTCTTCCAGGGCATTGGGCAGGGGGGTGAATGATGGGGGCTGTGTAAGGTGAGTGATGAGAGGGTCTTTGGGGTGTGTGACAGGGAGTCTGTGGGGTGAATGATGAGGTTCTGAGTGTTGGGGGCAAGTTGGATGGATGGTTCATGAAGCTTAACCCTCTCCTTTTGTTTTCCTGTATGTATGTGCATCAGTACTTTTGTAACCATTAAACTCCAAGTGTAGTTTTACTGTTGGGTTTTATATCATTGGTTCATGAGACCCACTCATTTGAGGACAGTGAACATGCATCTGCAGAGGGACTTAGTTTTGCAGCTTACAGGAGATGAAGCTGGTTGAGCCCTTAGCACCTTCCTGGCATGTAGTGAACAGTGAATAAAATACAAGTCAGGTATCAGGTACCATGTTTAATTTCCGCATAATCCTGTCAGCTAACTATTACATTCATTATTATACTCATTCTGTGGATGAGGAAATGGAGGCTGAGTGCTGTTACATAACTTGCCTTAAGGCCAAAAAGGAAGTAAAAGGATGTACAGGGAATCAGTCCAACATCTGCCTCATTCTAAACTGCACAAAATCGTCACTATCCCATGTGGTTCCCTACATGACCACCATTTCCATTTCCTGTTGCCTTCAGATAGCTTAAGTTTTGGAGTGGCCATGTCTATTGTGCCTACTCTGAGCTACTGGACATTTCACTGCCTATCCATGACACCCTACATAGCCCAGCCTTTCCAACAAAGATAAAAGTTAAATTCACCATACCCAACCTCACACCATGACCTGGAAAACCCACAGATCTGTACCATATCAGGACACTGAATCACTGATTATCTCCTGCCTGAAGATAAGGCAACCCGAGGAGCAGTGGCTGCGCAGGCACAGGAGGGCCTAGAGGAGCTATTCCACGTTGAAGGTCAGGAACGGCGGTGGTAAGGAGATACCCCTCATCCAAGGTAAGGAGCAGTGGCTGTGCTTTGCTGGAGCAGCCGCGAAGAGATACCCCATGCCCAAGGTAAGAGAAACCCAAGTAAGATGGTAGGTGTTGCAAGAGGGCATCAGAGGGCAGACACACTGAAATCATACTCACAGAAAATTAGTCAATCTAATCACACTAGGACCACAGCCTTGTCTAACTCAATGAAACCAAGCCATGCCTGCAGGGCAACCCAAGATGGGCGGGTCATGGTGGAGATGTCTGACAGAATGTGGTCCACTGGAGAAGGGAATGGAAAGCCACTTCAGTATTCTTGCCTTGAGAACCCCATGAACACTATGAAAAGGCAAAATGATAGGATACCAAAAGAGGAACTCCCCAGGTCATTAGGTGCCCAATATGCTACTGGAGATCAGTGGAGAAATAACCCCAAAAGAATGAAGGGATGGAGCCAAAGCAAAAACAATACCCAGTTGTGGATGTGACTGGTGATAGAAGCAAAGTCCGATGCTGTAAAGAGCAATATTGCATAGGAACCTGGAATGTCAGGTCCATGAATCAAGGCAAATTGGAAGTGGTCAAACAAGAGATAGCAAGGGTGAACACATTGACATTCTAGGAATCAGCGAACTAAAATGGACTGGAATGGGTGAATTTAACTCAGATGACCATTATATCTACTTCTGCAGTCAGGAATCCCTCAGAAGAAATGGAGTAGCCATCATGGTCAACAAAAGAGTCCGAAATGCAGTACTTGGATGTGCCGGGGTCCAGCCCCAGTGGATCCAGGGAATTCGAAGGGTGGACAGCGTTGGCATGGAAAGACTTGTTTATTTATTAATATAAGATCAGATTAAGAAACTATAGTGCAGTAAGAAGATTAAGTGGAGAAAGAGGGCTGAATAGCTTGGTTTACGCGGAAGACCAATAAAATTCCAGACAAGGAATTTGCACCATCTACGTTGGGCCACCGGCGCCCGCTTGAATATCTAAGGGTGCCTCGCCTTAAGCTCCCTTTTGTGCGGGTCTTAACAGCCAGGGCAAATAAGTAGACCTGGCGAGCCTCCGCGCCCCAGATGGAAATTCAGCCTGAAATTAAAGTAAAGAGCAGAGGGAGGGAAAGGGAGAGAAAAAGAGAGAGAGAGAGACACGGGGGGAGCCAGATTCCCAAGAAACCAGGCCGAGACTAGTCCGAGAAGCTGGTCCGAGAAACTGGTCCCATCCTTTATTGTTCAGAAGGCCTTTTATACTTTTGATAAAACACGGAGATCAATGGGTAACACAAAATTATGTAGCGTTCGCAACCCAGACTCTGTATATCATTTTGTATACAAAAGGTCTCAGGTGATTTACATTATCTTCTGGCCAAGAGGCTTGTTAACACTTTTTGGCTCTCTTCCTTAATGAATGTTAATTTTGTTTCTCCTGAAGTGTTTTTCTTTAATCTACATCGCCTTAAAGCGCTAAAGTTACATCTCTATAGAACAAAGGCACAGTGGGTTATAACAAAGAAGGTACTTAACTCAAAGATCTAATGTTGCTAATACAAGGTCTACTACTTGTGTTTCTATATACCAACTATATCTAAAAATAAAGGATATGAAAATTCACCAGCAAGCATTGACCCAACAAATGAAACTTTTAATCAGTCCTATTCTAAAGATTTTGACTCCTCGGAAGCTCCTACATTCCTAGGATGTTTTAAGCTTCCTGTGCTTCCTGCGGTCAGGAGGCCTCAAACAATCACATGTGCAGCTGTACGAGTCCTGCAGGCAGGCTAGAAAGCCATCAGAGGGGTTTTTTGGATTGAAACACTCTTTCAAATGTAGAAGACTAAGGCCCTGAATTGACTTTTTCCAGAAAATGTCAGAAGAGTGGAAAAGCAGAGCACAAAAGCCGGCAGATTTTTGTTGGGGTACATGCTTAGGAATTTCCAGAGGGGTCCCTGAAGTCTGAGCACGCCTTGCGTATGTCAGCTTCCTTCCTCATGACCTTGTCACGGGCGGGATTCCTCACACTGGCTCCCGGCATGGATGTAATCTCAAAAATGACAGAATGATCTCTGTTTGTCTCCAAGGCAAACCATTCAATATCACAGTTATCCAAGTCTATGCCCCAACCAGTAACGCTGAAGAAACTGAAGTTGAACGGCTTTATGAAGACCTACAAGACCTTTTAGAACTAACACCCAAAAAAGATGTCCTTTTCATTATAGGGGACTGGAATTCAAAAGTAGGAAGTCAAGAAACACCTGGAGTAACGGGCAAATTTGGCCTTGGAATGTGGAATGAAGCAGGGCAAAGACTAACAGAGTTTTGCCAAGAAAATGCACTGGTCATAGCAAACACCCTCTGCCCACAACACAAGAGAAGACTCTACACATGGACATCACCAGATGGTCAACACCGAAATCAGATTGATTATATTCTTTGCAGCCAAAGAAGGAGAAGCTCTATACAGTCAACAAAAACAAGACCAGGAGCTGACTGTGGTTCAGGTCATGAACTCCTTATTACCAAATTCAGACTCAAATTGAAGAAAGTAGGGAAAACCGCTAGACGATTCAGGTATGACCTAAGTCAAATCCCTTATGATTATACAGTGGAAGTGAGAAATAGATTTAAGAGCCTAGATCTGATAGAGTGCCCGATGAACTATGGAATGAGGTTCGTGACACTGTACAGGAGACAGGGATCAAGACCATCCCCATGGAAAAGAAATGCAAAAAAGCAAAATGGCTGTCTGGGGAGGCCTTACAAATAGCTGTGAAAAGAAGAGAGGCAAAAAGCAAAGGAGAAAAGGAAAGATATAAGCATCTGAATGCAGGGTTCCAAAGAATAGCAAGAAGAGATAAGAAAGCCTTCTTCAGCGATCAATGCAAAAAAATAGGGGAAAACAACAGAATGGGAAAGACTAGAGATCTCTTCAAGAAAATTAGAGATACTAAGGGAACATTTCATGCAAAGATGGGCTCGATAAAGGACAGAAATGGTCTGGACCTAACAGAAACAGAAGATATTAAGAAGAGGTGGCAAGAATACATGGAAGAACTGTACAAAAAAGATCTTCATGACCCAGATAATCATGATGATGTGATCACTAATCTAGAGCCAGACATCTTGGAATGTGAAGTCAAGTGGGCCTTAGAAAGCATCACTACGAACAAAGCTAGTGGATGTGATGGAATTCCAGTTGAGCTGTTTCAAATCCTGAAAGATGATGCTGTGAAAGTGCTGGACTCAATATGCCAGCAAATTTGGAAAACTCAGCAGTGGCCACAGGAATGGAAAAGGTTAGTTTTCATTCCATTCCAAAGAAAGGCAATGCCAAAGAATGCTCAAACTACTGCACAATTGCACTCATTTCACATGCTAGTAAAGTAATGCTCAAAATTCTCCAAGCCAGGCTTCAGCAATACATGAACCGTGAACTCCCTGATGTTCAAGCTGGTTTTAGAAAAAGCAGAGGAACCAGAGATCAAATTACCAACATCTGCTGGATCATGGAAAAAGCAAGAGACTTCCAGAAAAACATCTATTTCTGCTTTATTGACTATGCCAAAGCCTTTGCCTGTGTGGATCACAATCAACTGTGGGAAATTCTGAAAGAGATGGGAATAGCAGACCACCTAACCTGCCTCTTTAGAAATCTGTATGCAGGTCAGGAAGCAACAGTTAGATCTGGACATGGAACAACAGACTGGTTCCAATTAGGAAAAGGAGTACATCAAGGCTGTAAATTGTCACCCTGCTTATTTAACTTCTATGCAGAGTACATCATGAGAAACCCTGGACTGGAAGAAACACAAGCTGGAATCAAGATTGCCAAGAGAAATATCAATAACCTCAGATATGCAGATGACACCACCCTTATGGCAGAAAGTGAAGAGGAACTAAAAAGCCTCTTGATGAAAGTGAAAGAGGAGAGGGAAAAAGTTGCCTTAAAACTCAACATTCAGAAAACGAAGATCATGGCATCTGGTCCCATCACTTCATGGGAAATAGATGGGGAAACATTAGAAACAATGTCAGACTTTATTTTTGGGGGCTCCAAAATCACTGCAGATGGTGACTACAGCCATGAAATTAAAAGACACTTACTCCTTGGAAGAGAAGTTATGAGCAACCTAGATAGTATATTCAAAAGCAGAAACATTACTTTGCTGACTAAGGTCTGTCTAGTCAAGGCTATGGTTTTTCCTGTGGTCATGTATGGATGTGAGAATTGGACTGTGAAGAAGGCTGAGCGCCGAAGAACTGATACTTTTGAACTGTGGTGTTGGAGAAGACTCTTGAGAGTCTCTTGGACTGCAAGGAGATCCAACCAGTCCATTCTGAAGGAGATCAGCCCTGGGATTTCTTTGGAGGGAATGATGCTAAAGCTGAAACTCCAGTACTTTGGCCACCTCATGTGAAGAGTTGACTCACTGGAAAAGACTCTGATGCTGGAAGGGATTGGGGGCAGTAGGAGAAAGGGACGACTGAGGATGAGATGGCTGGATGGCATCATGGATTCGATGGACGTGAGTCTGAGTGAACTCCGGGAGATGGTGAAAGACAGGGAGGCCTGGCGTGCTGCAATTCATGGGGTCGCAAAGAATTGGACACGACTGAGCGACTGAACTGAACTGAACTGAAGATAAGGCTGCCAGAGGATCCTGAAATGCCCCTGAGTCACTGACATGGCCCAAGCTCTGACATCATTAATCTATCTGATTGCTACTAATTTCACAAATCTTCAAATAATCCCCAAAACAAAGCTCAAAATATGGCATTCCAATGGAAACCCATCAAGAATCTGTTCAACTGCCAGTCAGTGACTTTTAACACATGCACTGGGACCCAAAGAGAGCCAACAATGACCATTTCCCCAAAGACTGTCAACACTCACCATCTGGAAGCAATGCAGTCAGAAACTCCCATCACTGTCTCCTACACCTCCAGTCAACTGGCCTCAACATGCTCACAATTTCAGCTCTCCTCAGCATCCCATGCTACCAACTCCTGTTACCACTCACTGGCCCCCTCTGGTGTGCTACAACATGACCCTCAAGTCCTGCAGTCCCTGAAGCTCCCAGACTCTCAGTAAATTCCCAAACCCTACAGTCTCCCAAGCCATGAATCACTTCCCCACATGTCCTCTAATACCATCCACTAAGGCGGAAGGAGAAGGGTATGACAGAGGATAAGATGGTTGAATGGCATCACTGACTCAATGGACATGAGTTTGAGCAAGCTCTGGGAGTTAGTGATGGACAGGGAAGCCTGATGTGTCCATGGGGTCACAAAACATAGGACATGACTGAGCAAATGAACTGAACTGAACTGAAGGTCCTCTTAAGATACATGTTCACTGTCCTCAAATGAGCAAGCCCCTAGGAAAAGAACAGTTAGAACTGGACATGGAACAACAGACCGGTTCCAAATAGGAAAAGGAGTACATCAAGGCTGTATATTGTCACCCTGCTTATTTAACTTCTATGCAGAGTACATCAGGAGAAACGCTGGACTAGAGGAAGCACAGGCTGGAATCAAGATTGCCGGGAGAAATAGCAATAACCTCAGATATGCAGATGACACCACCCTTATGGCAGAAAGTGAAGAACTCAAGAGCCTCTTGATGAAGGTGAAAGAGGAGAGTGAAAAAGTTGGCTTAAAGCTCAACATTCAGAAAACTAAGATCATGGCATCCTGTCCCATCACTTCATGGGAAATAAATGGGGAAACAGTGAAAACAGTGTCAGACTTTATTTTTCTGGGCTCCAAAATCACTGCAGATGGTGACTGCAGCCATAAAACTAAAACACGCTTACTCCTTGGAAGGAAAGTTATGACCAACCTAGACAGCATATTAAAAAGCAGAGCTATTACTTTGTCAACAAAGGTCCATCTAGTCAAGGCTATGATTTTTCCGGTGGTCATGTATGGATGTGAAAGTTGGATTATAAAGAAAGCTGAGCACCGAAGGACAGATACTTTTGAACTGTGGTGTTGGAGAAGACTCTTGAGAGTCCCTTGGACTGCAAGGATATCCAACCAGTCCATCCTAAAGGAAATCAGTCCTGAATATTCACTGGAAGAACTGATGCTGAAGCTGAAACTCTAATACTTTGGCCACCTGATGCGAAGAGCGGACTTATTTGAAAAGACCCTGATGCTGGGAAAGATTGAGAGAAGGAGAAGGGGACGACAGAGGATGAGATGGCTGGATGGCATCACTGACTCAATGGACGTGAGTCTGAGTGAACTCCGGGAGTTGCTGATGGACAGGGAGGCCTGGCGTGCTGCAGTTCATGGGGTCGCAGAGTCAGACACGACTGAGTGACTGAACTGAATTAGGAAAAGACAAAATAAAAACTCATAATAAGGTACATCTGGAATTTTAAAATGATAAAAACACCATATATGACAATTACCAAAAGTAAATTAAAAAATATACAAGGTTGAAAAGTAATGAACTTATCATCTAATTTAAGCTACAAAAAACATCCCTTTCACACACTTCACAGATCCTCCATCATTCATCCTGCAAATGACCCCAGCTGACCTCCTATCACTACCCCACAGAACTCCCATCACTCACTCTAGAGATGCACCCATTATTCAACTCTCAGACTCTTTTCCCCATTATTCTCCCCATAGAATTGTCACCACTTGCCACAAACAGACATCCCATCACTGAGCCCACAAAAGCCCCCAAACAACCACGCTATATCACCTCAGCTTCCCTCAAGCACTGTATGGGTGAAAAATCTGTGGCAACATCAGCGAAACCATCTCTCTAGGCCACTTCCAGTTTGTGTCAGAGTCCTAGCTTGACCTTTCTGACCACCATATATCAAAATACATGTTCACTAGCATTTTTGAAGTTACTCGCTGCCAGTAGTTATCATGGCGAATGACAGGGTTTCTCTGTTTCCTTTGTTCATGTATATTCAATAGTTTCATCAGGCAAACAACTTGATCCCACCCATTTGAACTAGTTATTGGAGGCCGCCATCTTCAAAGTGTTATTTCCTACAGCCAGGGGAGGAGTTTGGAGTCTCACAGAGGATGCAGTCTTCGGGATTCTTTATTTAACTTCTATGTAGAGTACATCAAGAGAAATGTTGGGCTGGATGCATCACAAGCTGGAATCAAGATCACAAGAAGAAATAGCAACAACCTCAGATATGCAGATGATATCAGTCTAATGGCAGAAAGCCAAGAGGAACTAAAGAGCCTCCTGCTGAGGGTGAAAGAGGAGAGTTGAAAAGCTGGCTTAAAACTCAACATTCAGAAAATGTAGATCATGGCATCCATTCCCATCACTTTACGGCAAATAGATGGGAAAAAAAATAGAAACAATGAGAAACTTTATTTTCTTGGGCTCCAGAATCACTGTAGATGGGGACTGCAGCCATGAAATTAAAAGACACTTGCTCTTTGGAAGAAAAGCTATGACAAACCTAGACAGTGTATTAAAAAGCAAAGACATCACTTTGCCAACAAAGGTCTGTATAGTCAAAGCTGGTCTTTCCAGTAGTAAAGAATGCCCAAGAATTGATGCTTTTGAACTGTGGTGTTGGAGAAGACTCTTGAGAGTCCTTTGGACTGCAAGAAGATCAGTCAGTCAACCCTAAAGGAAATCAGTCCTGAATATTCATTAGAAGGACTGATGCTGAAGCTGAAGCTCCAATACTTTGGCCACCTGATCTGAAGAGCCGACTCATTGGAAAAGACCCTGATGCTGGGAAAAGCTGAGAGCGGGAGGAGAAGGGGGCAACAGAGGATGAGATGGTTGGATGGCATCTTCAACTCAATGAGTTTGCAAAAAGTCCAGGAGACAGTGAAGGACAGGGAAGCCTGGTGTGCTGCAGTCCATGGGTTGCAAAGTTGTACATGAATTAGTAACTGAACAATAACAACAAAGGGGAAAGTATAGTTACTTGGGAAAATGCCAGCAACTCCAATTGGGCAGAATTTTCAGGTGATTTTTCCATTATCAGAAGCGTAACCTAGAAAAGTGGGCAATAGTGGCCATAAAGTCACAATGAGGCAGATTTCAGGAAATGGAGAGTGGTTCAGAGTGAGGATCTGAAGCAAAAAATCTGAAATGACCCTCCTCATTTATGATAACATGAAGCATTTCAGGGTCATGGGAAGGATAGGAGTTAGAAAGGAACTGCAAGGAGCAGGAATAACACAAAAGTAACATCAAAATAACTCAGGTCTACAAATTGATGATTTCACAAGGAAATACCTTTCAGACAAAAAGGGAATGGGAATGCTTGGGAAGTGAAACAAGAATGAAAGATCTGGGGTGAACCCCAAGACTGGTAATGAGGCAGGAGATAAATAGACCTCAGGATGAGCAGCTGGAGTTTGTCTCCTGTGAATAGATACTCCAAAACCATGGCACGTCCTCTCTGTTGGGAGAAGCTCAGAGGTGGGGTGCAGTCACTGCCGGAGAGGCTGCACAATGCAAAGAGAGGGGAAGAAATAAATACGCTGGATTTTACATTTTCTTCCTTGATGTATTTTTTAAAGAGAAAGCAGGATGGTTTAATTTGTAGAGCCTAGTTATTTGTTCTTGATTACAGCATTCAACATGTAAATTCAAGTCACCTCTCGGTACAGAAAGGGCCCTCTTCTACTTTCTTGGGACAGTTAATCCAAAATATACGGAATGTTTCATGAGTTTGTGTGTCATTCTTGCATGGGGCCATGCTAATCTTCTCTGAATCATTCTGATTTTAATATCTGTGCTGCTGAATCGCAAGCACTTCTTCCTTGATTTTAATCTCCAGCATTTGACTAACTAACTGAAACTAGTGGGAGGCCAGCTAATAAAGATATCTGGAAAATGTAGCCTGCAGGGGTAAATCCCATTAGGTCAGAGCAGTGTAGGGGAGGGACCAGGACACTGGCCAAGGACTGATCTGTACATCCACCCATCCTCTCCCATGGGTCCAGTTCAGGAGACCAGACATGAAACTGGACAGAGGTTATTCCTGGCTGAGAAAAGTCAGCAAGTATGACCTGATACACAGACGTGAGCTGTAGTGAGGGAAGTACCCAGGAGACAGAGACTCTGTCCCTCTGAGCTTCTGTGTTTGGCCTCTCGCCATGGCCAGAAGAGAGAGAGTGTTACAGTCCACAAACCCAACCATGCAACTCTTGCTGTTCAGTTGATCAGTCATGTCCAACTCTTTGCGACCGCATGGACTGAAGCATGCCAGGATTCCCTGTCCTTCACTATCTCCTGGAGATTTTGCAAACTCATGTCTATTGAGGTGGTGATGCCATCCAACCATCTGATTCTCTGTTGCCCCCTTCTCCTCCCACTCTCAGCTTTTCCCAGCAGCAGGGTCTTTTCCAATGAGTCAGCTCTTCACATCAGGTGGCCAAAGTATTGGAGCTTCAGCTTCAGCATCAGTCCTTCCAATGAATGTTTAGGGTTGATTTTCTTTAGAATTGACTGGTTTGATTTTCTTGCTGTCCAAGGAACTCTCAAGAGTCTTCTCCAACACCACAGTTCTAAAGTCTCAATTCTTCGGTGCTCAGCCTTCTTTATGGTCCAATGTTCACATCTGTACATGACTACTGGAAAAACCATAGCTTTGACTACAGCTCCTCCAGGACCCTCCAATTCTGTGGGGAATTGTAAGAGGAGGTTATGGGCTAGGACTACAGGGAATTCACCCTAGGGAAGACAGACAAGGCCAGCCTCCCTTGGGATTTGGGGGCTTAGGTGTAGATCACCTGAGGAAGAGCTTGCTCACCTAGATTCAGATGATCCACAGGTGAGTATGAAGCTGGCCCCAAGAGGATCCCTTTAAGCAGAGTCAAACCCAGGGGCTATAAAACACCTTGCTCTACAGATATAATAGTCATCTGAGCAAGAAGAGAGAATGAAATGGAAGAAACAACTGTGTTGAGAAGTGGTCTTGGATTTTCAAGGCACAGACAATAATCCTAAAAGGCAAAAGAAAAGGAGTGGGTATGGAAGTGTGGAGGGCAGAGGCGAAGAGAGGAAACCTTGGCAAGATTTCATGTAAATATAAATCCAATTAAATATAAACAAAATTGTGTTTGTGTGCATATGTGTATACATTATAATACATACATCATCGATCTAAATAAACCTAGGAAGCAATGAGCAGGCAGAAAGCACTTATTTGGGATCAAAGACTTGCAATTTGGGGCACACAAATTCAGGGAGCAACCAAACTGTGTCCCACATGGGAGTAAAAGTCAGGGGGTTTTAAAAGCAAAGAAGGGAGATTTGCATTACAGAGAATTTTCACTGGAGTTGGAGGCAGGATCTAGTGTTGGCTGAACATGCTTGACTGCTAAGGCTATAACTAGAGGGTGGAAAAAGTTCGTTGTTGTGACAAGTCGCAGGTGTTCTTGCAGAGTTCTTGAAATATCTGTGGTTGGCCCAGTTGAAAAGTTCAAGATTCCACCTGGGTGGGGATGTGTATAAGGTCCACCCCCTTAATGGCCTCCTAGCTCCATTAAGGAAAAAAACACTCTTGACATAAGTGACTCCATTTTTTTTCACATTTCACAACATCATATATATTCTCAGAGTTGGAAATGCCAGAATGATAAGCAAATAGTTAAAAGCTTTAAAAACATAAGTTCAACTTTATTTATATAAGTAAACAAATTTATTTATACACTTAAATTTTTAATATTTATATATTTATATGAACTATATTTATATAGTTCAACTATATAAAACAAAAAACATTTACCTTGGATAGGTAAATGAAATCAGAAGACAAGAATAAGCCAGGAGAATATATTTACTTTGGATAGCAAATCCAAGGTAAATGAAATCAGAAGACAAGGACAAGCCAGGAGAATATATTCATAATCCTACTATAGACTAATGATTGTAGTTCCTATATAAAAGAATTATCTAAATTTTTAAGAAAGAAATATACACTAATAATCATGAGACATATATGAACAGCCATTGAATGGCAGAATGGTGGAAAAGATTGTTGTTGCTCAGTCATGTCTGACTCTTTGTGATCCCATGAATTACAGCATGCCAGGCTTTTCTATCCTTCACTGTCTCCCAAAGTTTACTCATACTCATGTCCATTGAGTCAGTGATGCCACCCAACTATCTCATTCTCTGTCATCCCTTTCTCCTCCCGCCCTCAATCTTTCCCAGCATCAGGGTCTTTCCAATGAATAGGCTCTTCACATCAGGTGGCCAAAGTATTGGAACTTCAGCATCACCATCAGTCCTTCCAATGAATATTCAGGGTTGGCAGAACAGATTAGAATGGAAAGTAGTAATCATTATGAAACCTACTTAAAAATACTTCACTTTCATGTCTATAATGAGAAATTCTAGTTAAAACTATAATGGGTACATTTTTCATTGGTAAGAGAGAAAGATCCAAATCAGTGCTAATGCACACTGCTGTTGAGGTCGGAGAGAAGCAGAGATGAGTCACATTATAGGGGATGGTGATGCAAATTGGTACAACCTCCTGGAGAGTCATTTGGCCACACTCTATTCTATCAACACTGGTAATGTATGTGCCCTCTGACTGAGGAATTCAAATTCACACAGACATTTTAGCAGACAGGCATACCTTGGGGATAGTTCAAGTTCACAATAAAGCAAATACCTCAATAAAGTGAGGCAAACAATATTTTTTATTTTTCCGGTGCATTAAAGTTATGATTACACTATATTTTTACATCACACAGTGCAGTGAGTGTGCCATAGCAATATGTCTCTGAAAAAAAAAATGTACAGGGCTTCCCTGGTGGCTTGGTAGTAAAAAATCCCCCTGCCAATGCAGAAAATGCGGGTTCTTATCTCTAGTTCAGGAAGATCCCACGTGTCACAGAGCAACTAAGCCTGAGCACCACAACTACTATGACTGTGCTCTAGAGCCCAGCAGCTGCAATTACTAAGCCCATATACCACAACTACTTAAGTCCACACACCAAGAGCCCATGCTCCGCAAGAAGAGAAGCCATTGCAATGAGAGAAGTGCAAACACCACAATGAGAAAATAGCCCTTGCTCACCTCAACACCTCAAGGGCTGTTGCTGCAGTCCTTGAAGCAACAAAGACACAGTAGTGCCAAAAATTAATGAAAATAAATATTTTTTAATGTACAAAGCTTAATTCAAAAATACTTTTTTGCTAAAATATGCTAACCATCATTTGAGCCTTCAGAGATTTGTAATCTTTTTAATAGTAACATCAAAGATCACTATCACAGATCACCATAAAAATATAATAATAGTAAAAGTTGAAATACTGCAAGAAATACCAAAATGGGACTCAGAGACATGAAGTGAGCAAATGCTGTTGGAAAAATGGCGCTAACAGACTTGCTCTACACTGGGCTGCCCCAAACCTTCAACTTGTTTTTTTTTAAAAAAAGCGGGGAGCAATATCTGTGAAGCACAATGAAGTCAAGAACAGTAAAATGAGAAATGCCTTAGGCCTCTAAAAAATCACCTCATTAACGTCACACAAGGTTCTTTAAAGGCTCTCATTACTAAGGAAATCACGAAGCTTTTAGGAGTTCTCTGCCAAGTTCTGCACCTTTGGGCTCCTGACAGATCTGACTCCCTGGGTAGTCTTGACAGGGAGGAGGCCAGATAGTGAGAAAGGGGCTTTAAATCAGTGTGAAAAGTACAGAGAAAGGATATTTTTCAGACTATGCAATGCTATTTTTCTCCTAGAACTCTATCTACACACCTCTTTAATTGGTCCCTCGCCAATGGGAAACAACACCAAGACTTCAACTCTGTAACGATTGCCTAGTGCGTTCCCTGGCTGTACGGAATGGAGAGTTTTTGAAAATGGCGTCCGCCTTCATATAATCCTTATGGGCGCGGCCATGTTGTTCTCTCGATACCGTCCCTGAAGGAAAATGAACCGCGGAATAGACCAACGGACTTCATACGCCATGATAACTATTGGCAGACAGTGGCTTCCAAGGTGCTAGTAAGCATGAGCAACATTCACAAACACAGCCTCCCAAATCCTGACAGGAATTCGAATCGGAAGTGGCCCAGAGCGGCCATTTCGCTTCTGTTGTCAACTCTTCTACCCTGTGAATCGCCTGTGGGATGCTGAGGTGATTTGGAACATTAGCAATGGGGAATCCGCTTGGTGTGAGTGATGTTGGGAATTGGGGGCCGAGTGATGGGGGTCTGTGGAATGAGTGATGTCGGGTCTGCGGAGTGAGTGGTGGGGTGCTTAGTGATGGGAGCTAGAGTAAGTGGGGTTTTCTAATGTAATGCTTGGCTCGTTGATTTTCACTCTTTCTTGCCTTACTTCCGTATGTATATAAGTATTTTTGTAACTTGAATTCCAAGTGTACTTTAATATCAGATTTCATATTGTTGGCCCATGAAATTTGTTTATATGATAGTGAACATGGGTCTTAAGAGGGCCTTGGTATTGGTACTGGGAACCACTTGGGGAAGTGATCTTGGGGGACTGTAGGAGGCAATGACTGGGAGCAGGAGCTTTGAGGGTCACATTGTAACACACTCAAGGGAGACAGTGATTGAGGGTGGATCTGTGAAACCAGTAAAGTGTTTGGGGTGCTAAGGGCAGCATTTGGGAACCAGTTGATGGGAGACCTAGTGGGCCAGTGATGGAGGTTTGTGAAGCTGATTGATTTGCTTTCTGGGCAGTGAGAGTTGTCCTTTGGAAATGAACGAGAGGGTCAGTGTTGGTCTCAACTTGGGTCTCTGTGGACATGGTTAAGGATAAGTGATTGGGTGTTGAGCAAATCAATGATAGTTTCTTCCTGGGGTGCATTATTTGGAACCCTATATTGGGGGTTATCTAATGGTGATTGGGAGTCCTAGTACATGTCTGCAGGTTTTCCAAGTGAAGATGGGATTCCATACATTGAATTTGAATTTTGTCAGAAAAGGTTGAGCTGTCTGTATTATGGATGGGCACTGAAATGTCCAGAACCTCAGTTCCAGACATGGGCTACTTGAAGCCTAAGCTTTCTGAAGGCAACAGGAAATGTAAACAGTGCTTCTGGAAATTGACTATGTAGAAGACCACATGGGATAGTGGCAACTGTGTGCAGTTTAAAATGAGGCAGACCTGGGATGCCTCAGAATTCCCTTTGGAGACTGAGCGACCTTAAGGCAAATTAGGTAACAGCAGTCAGCTTCAGTTTTCCTCATCCACGAAATGGGTATGAAAGTGAAAGTCGCTCGGTTCGACTCTTTCCCACCCCATGAATTATACAGTCCATGGAATTCTCTAGGCCAGAATACAGGAATGGGTAGCCTTTCCCTTCTCCGGGGATCTTCCAACCCAGGAGTTGAACCAGGGTCTCCTGCATTGCAGGCGGATTCTTTATCAACTGAGCTACCAGGGAAGCCCCAAATGGGTATAATAATGATATTTAGCTGACAGGGTGGTATGAGAATTACTCAAGGTATCTGATACCTGACTTAGCAACTTGCTGATTTTTCTTCAGCAAATAAAATAATTTTTATTTTATTTTGTTTATCATGTGCCTAGCAGGTTCTGAGGACTTGACAAACCTCATCTCATGGAAGTTTCTCAGTGCCTATGATAAATACCTTCCTCTTCATTTTGGAAACTGCCAGTAAAATAATCTCTCTTCTCATAGTTAAAAGGTGTGTCAGAGCTGCACTTAAACCTTCATGAACTTTAATCCAAATCTTTTCCATCTTTTCTTATTTTTTACCTCAATAGATAGATTCCTGAGTTTTGTTTACCCTCATGTTGTGAACACAGTGACTTTCACCTAATGGCCCTCAGAAATTCCTGTGGCATGGATATTAGATGAGTAACGATGTGGTTACTGCCTTTCCAGGATTTCCAGTGTCCCTCCAGAGCCCCTGGGTCAGGCCACATCACGGAGACTGCAGGATCTCCCTACACAGCTCAAGTTGACTCTTCCCAGCAGCTCTGATTGGAGCCCTCTGATGCCCACCCAGCTGCAGGCTCCTGGGAAGAGTAGAGTTGTCAGCAAGAGAGACCAAGAATTGAAGCCCAGAAGGGACATGCTTGCTGATGCGAATTTGCCCCAGAGGCCCCAGGTCTTGGGTTTAGAGGAGCAGGATGTATCGTGTGAGGTAAGCAGTAGCCATCCCCACCCCAGGGGCAGTTCTCCGTAACTTGAGGGCAGACACAGGAAGCAGCCGACTCTGGACTCCCTGTGTCAAGACAATGTGGATTCTCCTGCGGAGAGCAGAGCACTGATAGCTAACGTTTCCTCATCCACAGGCACTGTGTCTTATAGAGGAAACTGAACTGACTGATGCAGGAGGATGTGTAGGAGAAGAGGGTTGGCCCTGGGGCAAAGGAAGAAGAAACCGTAGCTCCAGCCACAGGCCAGGAAATGCTGACTCCTTCCTGCTCAGCACAGGCATCCTTCACCCATATGTTCATCCTCCATCCACTGCTGGGTCTTTGCATTGTTTCAGCTGATCCCCACCTGACTCCTCCTCACTGGAGATTGGCTGGTTTCTCCTGTCCTCAGAATTTACAGTCACAGAGCAAGAACTAGTTTTTAAGGACCGTGTGGTTTTCCCTCTTTTAAAAGATGAATAAAAGTGCCCAGGAATAATGTAGATATTGATATTTGATATTTTGGAGTGAGGAAGCAGGGTTCTTGGTTATACTCAAGATTTCCTGAAATTCCAAGTTGTTCTGTGTATTTCATGACCTTTCATGTGTTTTTAAAATAAGAATGACCCACTCTAAGGACCTCATTGAATACTGTGTATCTCCAAATACAGACACATTTTGAGGTTCTGAGGGTTAGGACTTCAGCATGTGAATGAGTGCGGGTGGGGAGTGGCACATTTCAGCCCATAATAGTGGCAAACACTGCCTTGTAGAAAAATGTATTTCATTTTGTGCTGGAGTTGGCTGAATTTTAAGAGCGCTTCTTGTTCAGCTAAGGTATTAAGATGCATGATATTGGGTTGGCCAAAAAGTTTGTTAAGGAACATATAGCAACCACAAACTTTTTGGCCAACCTAATCCTTATTAGCTTTGTTCTTACTTTAATATTTTAAATATTGTTTTCTTGCCCTGATTATGATTTCATACAATATGAAGCAGGTAGTTAGTGGGAAGCCATATATATCATGGCGAAGTCATTAAGAACACACCCCTGTATGTAAGTTCACCAATGATGACTAATTCTCATTGAGCTGGGGTATGTTGTTATAGGGGTTAGTGTCTTTCGAGGATGTGACCATGGACTTCAGCAGGGAGGAGTGGCAGCAACTGGACCCTGCCCAGAGACACCTGTACCAGGATGTGATGCTGGAGATCTACAGCCACTTTTTCTCCGTGGGTGAGCACACCTGACCTGGGACTCTTGGATGGGCCTCCATGAGATGTCCCTCCTTCTTGTGGCATGAAGTGGGACATCTGAAGAATGTAATCAGTTTGTCCTGGGCTTGTCCTAAATTGTTCATTCCTCTTGGTCATCTTTGAATGTTACTTTGTTCCTAATGAAAGATGTGTCAATGAAAGAAAGCTTCATTGAATAACCCCTGGAGCCCAGTGTATGTCTGCACGCTAAGTCACTTTAGTTGTGTCAGGCTCTTTTTGACCCTATGAACTATAGCCCATCAGGCTCCTTTGTCCATGGGATTCTCCAGGCAGAATACTAGAGTGGGTTGCCAAGCCCAATACCACATCCTAATGCAATATCCTTTCTTATTCACAGGGTATCACATTCCCAACCCAGAGATCATTTTCAGGATTGAAGAAGGAAAGGAACCATGGATGAGGGAGACTGAAGTCCCATGTCAGAGGTATCACGGTGAGTGACTGTCAAGTCCTGTAGATCCATGAGGGGCCATGTTCAACCTACCACACTTATCCATTCCCCAATGGTGGACACACGTTATTTCCTACTCCTTAGAACTAATGCTGCCATACATTATTTTGTAATATATGGCATTAAGGCTAATGCTGCCATACATTATTCTGTAAATGTTCCATAGGGGCCAACAAAAGAATTAATCAGAGGTGAATAGTCAAGAGGGATTGCCTGATCACTGGATATGACTACACTTAATCCAGCTATTAATCATTTTTACATCTTGCTTGCCAACATATATTTATCAAATTTCTCATTTATGGCCCATGTTATGATAGAGCTGTTTTCATTTTTCTGGGAACAGAGCATCTCATCATATCTGTTATCTGATTGGATTTTCCGTCTGTATGTTGCTTTTGTCATCTCATTTTATCCCTTTGTGGAATTTCCTGAAGGCCTTTTTTCTTATTTGTCCTTTGAACTCATTTTTTTTCTGCACTGAATCCTTCTTCTTTATCCCTGATTGTGGTGCCTCCAACTTGGGCCCCTGTACTTCCCTCTGGTCATCCCTTCATAGAGGAATTAAAGGACCCGTCTATTCTCAACACTTAAGGCCTAAATTTTTTTCCCCTGATGATCCTTTATCAGTGCCTCCAGTCCCCATGCCTAAACCATGTTCTCTTATTTAGCTTCATGGTGGACAGTTCCTGTGGGGTGTCTCATTTCCTTTATTTTAAGGATATCAGAAATTGGAATCATTACACACATCAGAAATTCTTCTCACCTTATACATTTTGTCCAGAAGATTCTTCTGTTTCTTGACTCTCCCATCTTAGTCTTCTAACTTGTTATTTTAGAAATTCTACTATATACATATTTTTAAAAGCACAGTTTAGTTGACTCTTTTTCTTAACTCCAGGGGTATCACCATAAACCAGCTATTTTCTCATGCTTGGGTTATTTTGTTCCTAATGGGATTTGTGGATTCCCAGTCATCATGAGTTTAGTCAAGATGACATTGATAGATTACCCCAAAGATTGATTTATTTCTTTTTCTCAAATTTTAATGCTATATATATATATATATACACACACACACATACACATACATACCTACTAATAATGGTAAAAATAAAGAGCATTCTCATTTTTTAAAAAAAGTGATAGATGACTGAGGTTTGGGAACAGGACAAGGGTCTGGGATACAGTTAACCCAAGTGATTGAAAGGGAAAAGAAAACAAGATGTGACGGTCTTAACCATACTCAGTATTTAAATCTCTGATAGGATAAAGTAATAGTAAAATTCAGCCACCTTTTTAAAAAGAATCTGTTGTGTCTTATGTTCTTACTAGTAAACTGGATATGATCAGTGACTCCTGTTCTTAACCAAAAAATGGTATATTGAGTAGCATAAAGCTGAAAGTTATAACAAAGAGACCAAAGTCCAGTATAATAATTTCCAGAATAATTCTCCCCCTATAAAACACTTCTAAAAGTCAGTTCAGCAGGACGCCTTATGTTTTGTATTCATTCAGGTGTTGAAGTTTTTCTCTTGTCATTGCAGTACCATCTTTTATGATGCTGTCAATCTTTGGGAATGAGCGTATTGCAACCAAAGCCAGGTTCTACTAGGCAGAAAAGGGGTGGAGGGTACTGAGAAACTGTGATGTGTTTCTCTGGCTAGAACTGGTGCACAATGTTGTATGCCCATTTCGTCAGCAAAAACAGTCTCACCGTCACATATCACTGCAAAGGAAATTGTGAGTCATTACATGGCCTGGCTGCCATGTGCCTGGCCACAGTTAACCTTTGTGGAAGAGGGTGAAACAGATTCTAGAGGACAGCCTGTTTGTCCAGTCTTCCAGTTTACCTTTCTTGGGATATGTACATGTCTAAGTTCAGGGAAACAAACTTCAGTTTCATAGAAATGAGAGTTTGAGTATAGGTATTCTTTCACTGCTTGGCTATGTCAGGATTGATGCTTTAATAGTCTATCAGAGGACGTCTAGGGCTGAATGATTTTGGTATTGTTTCCAACAAGTAGGAGGAAGCTGGGAGATTAATCACAATGTAGATCTTTAACGAAAACCTATACAGATGGTCCCAGACTTGTGATGGTTCAATTTACAATTTTTCAACTTTATAATGTTGCGAAAGTCATACACATTTAGTACAAACTATACTTTGAATTGTAAATTTTGATCTTTTCCGAGGCTAGTGATATACAGTACTATACTCTCCTGATGCCAGACTCCCAGTCAGCCACATGATCATAAGGGGAATCAACCAATACTCTTACTACCCTTCTGTAACCAGATAACCACTTTTTTTTTTTCACTTTTAGTACAGTATTCAATAAACTGCATGAGATATTCAACACTGTATTATAAAATAGGTCTTTTGTTAGATGCTTTGGCCCAACCTTAGGCTAACACTGGAGAAGGAAATGGCAACCCACTCCAGTATTCTTGCCTGGAGAATCCCATGGACAGAGGAGCTTGGTGGGCTACAGTCCACGGGTTGCAAAGAGTCGGACACGACTAAGTGACTTCACTTTCACTTTCACTTAGGCTAACATAAGTCTTCTAAGCACATTTAAAGTAGGCTGGGTTAAGCTTTGTTTAGTAGGTTAGGTGTATTGAATTCATTTCTGATTTATGATATTTTAAACTTACGATGGACTTATCAGGACATAACCTCATTGTAAGTTGAGAAAACTCTGAACCCCTCCTTCAAGCTCTGGCTATGCACAGATGCTGCCCTATGACACTCTTGTCTCTTTTATCCTGTAGTCATTCTGCTAGGTCTGGGTATCTAGATCACCTGCATGAGTGGGGTCAGGTTGCCTTTGTTAAACTCTTAACTTTCCCCACAGCTGAGCAAAGTAATTTTGGTTAATTATTTAACCATTGTATTTCCTTTGTTTCATGTGGAAAACCAGGATAATAAGTAGTTACCTCCTGGGATTGTTTTGGGGATTGAATGAGTTTATGTGTGCATCACATAGAACATTGCCTAGCAAATGCTAAGTGCTATACAGCTAAGTGCCTGACATATAGTAAGGGCTGTGTAACTGTTTTCTCTCATGATCACCATCAGCAAGACCATTGGTATATGACTCAGCAGTTTCTCCATGCATAATCTCAGTCAGCTCCATGTGACTTCTCCTCTATCCTTTGCTAATTGTTCACTGTATCTATTTCATCTTGTTCTCCTTCTAGAAGGGGAGTTTGAGCTTGAAACCCCACAACAGGAAATTTCTGAAGAAGCTTCATTTCACAATGAGATGATGGGTGGAGTCACAAGAGATGGTTCATGGTGTTCCATTTTAGAAGAACTGTGGAAACAAGCTGACCAAACAGAGAGGGATCTGAAAAATCAAAATAAACCTTCACATCATGGGGCTTTCTTCAATAAGAAAACACTGAACACAGAGAGGGACTGTGATTACAAGTACCCTGGAAAAGTCATTCAGGCAAGGCCCCACCTTATTTCTTCACAAAAGGGACCTCATAAACGTTGCTCAGTTGCAAAAAGGTTGAAGCCTAACCTAGAAGCAACTCGTCAAAATCAAAGCAGTACCACAAAACACCTTGATGATATGGTTGGATCTGGTCAGCCAGTTATCCATAGCTCTTCCAGTCCCAGCTGCAAGAATACTCACACAGGAGAGAACTTCCGTGAAGGTAATATATGTACAAAAGCCTTCAGCCAGAAACAGTTATTCACACAACATCAAGTTCATACTCAGGAAAAAGCAGATAAGTGTACTGAATGTGGGAGGGACTTCACCCACAAGTCACACCTGCTTGAGCAACAGAGATTCCATAGTGTAGAAAACCTCCAGGAATGTGGTAAATGTGGGAAAGCCTTCACCTCACAACCAAAACTCGGGTTCTGTGTGACAGATCATACAGGTAACATACCGTATATATGTAAGGAATGTGGAAAAGTCTTCATTCAGAGGCCAGAACTGGTTACACACCAGAAGACTCATACTAGAAAAAAGCCCCATAAATGCCATGAATGTGGAAAAACTTTCTTCCAGATGTTATCTCTCTTCAGACATCAAAGAACTCATACAAGAGAAAAACTCTATGAATGCAGTGAATGTGGGAAAGGCTTCTCCCAGAATTCAACTCTCAGTATACATCAGAAAATCCACACTGGCGAGCGACAGTATGTATGCAGTGAATGTGGGAAGGCCTTCACCCAGAAATCAACACTCAGCTTGCACCAGAGAATCCATTCAGGGGAGAAGTCTTATGTGTGTATTGAATGTGGCCAGGCCTTTATCCAGAAGGCGCACCTGATTGTACATCAGAGAAGTCACACTGGAGAGAAGCCTTATCAGTGTCACAGCTGTGGGAAATCCTTCATTTCCAAGTCACAACTTGATATACATCATCGAATCCACACTGGGGAGAAACCGTATGAATGCAGTGACTGTGGGAAGACCTTTACCCAAAAGTCACACCTCAACATACACCAGAAAATTCACACTGGAGAAAGACACCATGTGTGCAGTGAATGCGGGAAGGCCTTCAACCAGAAGTCAATCCTCAGCATGCATCAGCGAATTCACACTGGAGAGAAGCCTTACAAATGCAGTGACTGTGGGAAGGCCTTTACTTCCAAGTCACAGTTCAGAGAGCATCAGCGGATCCACACAGGAGAGAAACCCTACGTATGTGCTGCATGTGGGAAGGCTTTCAATGGTAGATCAAATTTCCATAAACATCAGTTGACTCACAATAGAGAGAGAACGTTTGCCTGTTACAAGTGTGGGACCACTTTCGTCGAGAAATCAGAGTTAATCACACATCAGAGAACACATATTGGAGAGAAACCTTATGAATGCTGTGACTGCGGGAAATCCTTCAGTAGGAAACCACAACTCAAAGTGCATCAACGAATTCACACAGGAGAGAGACCTTATGTGTGTTCCAAGTGCGGGAAGAGCTTCAACAACAGGTCAAATTTTAATAAACACCAGACAACTCACACCAGAGATAAATCTTATAAAAGCAGTTAACCTGTGCAAGGCTTTACTCAGAAGTCAATTCCTAGTATGCATAAACATCATAAACATCAATGAAACTAACTGAATTTCTTGAAGAAGGCAGATATAATCATAGAATTCATGCTTCAGAAAAACTCTAGGGATGCACTGCATGTCTCCAAGTTACACATATTTTATGTGAGGGAAATAACTCAGGAAAGAACTTTTAAGAATGAGTGGAAATGTCTATATTTGTACTAGCTTCATTAAAAGTTATAAAATTCATTTGAGGAAGAAACCCTAATACATTGAGAAAAGAGTTTCTGTAGAGTAAGACAGATTGTTACCAGATTATTTACAGGAAAATTTGTGGGAATTTAATGATAACCCTGTTTAATGTGGAATATAATTATTTTTAGGCTGCCAGCAAACTAAATGATGACTTGGCAATATTATGTATATGTGTGTGTATCTGTATACTTATGTATGTATGTATATTTATATCTGCAGGTCAGTGTGTACACACACACACACATACACACATATACTCAATTCTGTAGTTTTTGTTACAGAATTCACTGTGTAACCAGAGGTGCTGACTATATTTTTTAAAAAGAACCTAACAATTGTTTAATCATATTTACTCCCTATTGAATTTACATCCTGAAGTCGCACAATTAATAATTATTAATTTCTTTATGTACACAGACAGATGAATGTACTTTTTTTGGTAAATGCATAAATGTGATTCTGATATAGTGTAGTTTTTCTCTTCTTTCATGATTAATTCAGCTCTACTCTCCCCTTTCCACCTCCACCATCTATGGCGAACCTTTTAGTATGGAGTCTTTTATATGTTTATACAGGCTCCTAATCATCTATGTCAGGAGTCAGCAAACTGTCCATCAGCCAAATCTGGGTGGCCACACGTTTTTTAAATAAAGTTTTATTAGAACACAGCCATGTTCATTTGTTTGTGTGATGTCTGTGGCTGCTTTTATGCTCCAGTGGCCGAGCTGAGTAGTTGTGGCAAAGGCCATATGGCCTGCAAACTGAGGTATTTACCCTCCAGCTCAGAGAGAAGTCTGCCAGTACTTGTTATTCCCACACACTATGCTCATAAGCGTACACCTATATAGGTACTCTTCCCTCTTTGTTTTGTAAATATCAAATCATATCACATAGCTTGTGCAGTTTTCTTTTCAGTCTACAACACAGCTGTTCAGTGACTGCATCAGTATTCTATCAGTATGAGGACATGCTGTAATTTATTCAACTACCCTCATTTTTTTTTTTTTTGCCATACCCAGGTTCTTAGTTCTCTGATCAGGGATCAAACCTGTATCCTCTGCATTGGGAATTTAGAGTCTTAACTGCTGGACTGCCAGGGAAGTCTCCATGTATCTTATTTTTCTTTCCTACTCCCCTCTTTTTTTTTTTTCTGCTATAAGAAAGAAGTAGAACAGCATACTTTCTAAGTAGACAGGCCCAGAAGCCAGGTTCCTGTGCATCGGTGCCTGCTTAGTCATGTCTGCCTCTTTGCAACCCCATGGACTGTAGCCCATCACGCTCTTCTGTCCATGGGATTTCTCAAGCAAGAATACTGCAGTGGGTTGCCATTTCCTCCTCCAGGAGATCTCCCTGACCCAGAGGTCAAACCTGCACCTCCTGTGTCTCCTGAATTGGTAGGTGGATTCTTTTTTATTTTTAATTGAAGAAGAACTGATTTGCAATATTGTGTTGTACTCTGCGATACATCAACATGAATCAGCTATAGGTATACATATGCCCACTCCCTCTTAAATCTCCCTCCCACCTCTCACCCCATCCCACTGCTCTAGGTTGTCACAGAGCACAGGTCTAGCTTCCTGAGTCATACAGCAAATTCCCACTGGCTATCTGTTTTACACATTGTAATGTATATGTTTCCACACTGCTCTCTCCATTTGTCCCACCCACTCCTTCCTCCATTGTGTCTACAAGTCTGTTTATGTCTGCAACTTCATTGCTGCCCTGCAAATGGGTTCATCAGTACCATCTTTCTGGATGCCATATATATGCATTAATGTACAAAGTTTGTTTTTCTCTTACTTCACTCTGTATAATAGGCTCTAGGTTCACCCACCTCATTAGAATGGACTCAAATACATTCCCTTTTATGGATGAATAATATTTCACTGTATATATGAATCACAGCTTTTTTTATCCATTCGTCACATCTAGGTCGCTCCCATGTCCTAGCTATTGTAAATAGTGCTGCAATGAACACTGGGATACATGTATCTTTTTCAATTATGGTTTTCTCGGCATATATGCCCAGTAGTGGGATTGTTGGGTCATGTGGTAGTTTCATTCCTAGTTTTTGTATTTTTTTAAGGAATCTCTATACTATTTTCCATAATGGCTGTATCAGTTTATATTCTGACAGGTGGACTCTTTACCATTGAGCCACCTGGGAAGCCCTTGGGTTCCTTACTTGATTCTATATCAATCAAGCAAGATGTTAATCTGACCCTGGTTTTCAAAAGGAAGATGACAGTAGTGCTACCCCCACAAGTCCCTGTGAGAAATAAACAGGTGAATAAGCATTAAGCACTTTGTATGGAAAGAACCACAGCATGGTCAATTTGAGTGGGGATCTGTGTGACCAAATGAATGGCAATGAAAGAATGGGGATTAGAGATGGCAGAGAGGAGAAGCCAGTAAAATAAAGCCTCCTTTAACAAGAAACTAGGTGGGATGGTTGAGGGGATTCTTTCCAGGCTCCAGAAACCCGTTAGCCTGGGGGCTTCTGGAATTAAGGGGTCGATGTCCATGGTGAGGTTGGTGTAGAGGGGCCACAGCTCCTTGGAGAGCAGCCTGTATCCTGGCGAGTTTGCAGCATTGTGCTGCCACTTCCGGCGGATCTAGGCCAGAAGGCCAGGACTGGAGGGACTGAGGGGGCAGCCATGCAAGCTGAGGGCTTGGGAACAGGTCCAGGACTAGCTACCCCTGCCCCACACCCTGACTCACCCCTGGGAGCTCTGCTTGCAGCTGGGGTCCTGCCCCTCCTCCAGCATGTGGTATTGGCCAAAGAGCAGATGAAGCCATAAGAGCGTCCCGCTGAGTTGCACCCTTACAGGGGAGAGGGCGTGAGGCCAGATGCCTGTCTCCTTTGATAAGGTCCCCATCCACCCCCGGCTCCTCAGGCCAGAGTGGCTTGTGTCTCCCGCAATCCAACAGAGCTCACATTCCCACTCAGTCTTGGGCACCCCGTGGCCCCCACACCACGGAGGGGCCTGCTGCCCTGAGCGAGGCTCCCTACAGCAGTGCCCCCTACCTGGTAGTGATGTCGCTGTCCTCCTGATTCCTGCCCCAGCTGGTGTTGGGGAAGCCACTGATCCTCAGGGAGTGAATGGGGCACAGGGCAAACACCCCTCCATGGTAGCCTCGGTAGGGCAGCCTACAGAGGCAGGGAGAGTTGGAAGCACAGGGCATTTCAGGCAATGGGCCCTGACCCTTTGCTAGCCAGGAGCACAGGGTTTATTTCTGGGTCAGCCACTCCCTACTCTCTCCCTTGGTAACCTCTCCCTGACCCCTAGGATGTCCCTGTGCCTGATCCTGGGGCAGCCCTGCCCCTTGAGATGACCCCTCGTGTAACCCTGGAAATCCCCTCCCGGAATCATCTGACAGGCCCATCTTGTGACCCCCAAGATGGTCCCTCCTGTTTTAAGTTCTCCTCTGACCTCTGTTACAACTTCTCTGCCTACCACTTTATTAAATGCATCCTGACCCCCACTGATAACTAATCCCACTCTCATTTGATACCCACACCCAGGAGGAAGCTTCTCCCCATCTATAAGGCCTTTCCCCAGGCCTCTTCATCCTCTCCATCATCGGCCCCAGGGATCAGGGCCTGGACTGTACAGATGGGCAGGGCCTGGCCAAGAGTTCCCCCCACAGGAGGTCCCCTCCTTCCACCTACTTGTTGTTGAACTTGTCGATGGCCATGGAACAGGGGCAGGGAAGATGTCGCAGATGCAGAGGTTGTGGTCATCCTCTGGGAGATTCACATTGTGGAAAAAGACATGGTCCCAGTCCTCCTCCTGCATGGCCTCCCAGAACCGCACATTGCACAGCTTGCCCCGGTTGAAGGTGGTGGTGTTCACCTGGGGTGGATGGAGATACTCACCACAGGTAGTGGTGTCCCTGCCACTTGCCAGGCCCATCCTCTCTCACCTGTCCAAGTGCCATTCTCCTGCCTGGAACCCCTTCTTATTCCCTAGATCCCCACCCCCATCCTCGGCAGACTCAGCATCTTCAGTTTCTCAGCTCTCCCTTACTGGCCATTTTCAAAGTTCTCAAGGATCATCACCTTCAAGGGGTCATCTGAGGGAGGCAGAGGTCAGGAGAGACTGGGGACCGCCTGTGTTTCTCTTTCTGCTCCTGCCAGACAAAGACTAGGTCTGATGCTCAGGATATGCCATTCCTCCTTGTCCTCCTCTATCATCATCTTCTTCATCACCATCTTAACTATAACCATCATCACTTATCATTACCATGATATTCATCATCAGCATCACCACCATTATCACTATCTTCATCATCTTCAACATCATTAGCAGTCACCTATCCTCCATCATCACTGTTACCAACATCATCATCATGACCACCACCACCATCAAAACCATCACCACCACCACCACCATCGTCATCATCACTGTCACTTATTAAGCAGCTACAATGTGCCAGGCACTGGCCTCATTGCTTTACACTCATTATCTCAATGAACCTTTGACTCATGAATGAGAAAACAGTAGCACAGAGAGCAGATTCCCCATTTATACATAGTAATACTGAAGAACAGTGTTGAATGAATGGATATATGGATGGAGAGATGAAGACTGGTCCCAACCTCACACCACACAAGTAGTAATGGGCAAGACCAAGATTCAAACAGGCGTCTAACAGACTTCAGACCCAGCGCTTTACTTTACCCCTTGGGTTGCTGCCCAATCCAACAAGCCTTGGTCTCACAGACCCAGACTCAGTGGGATGAGCCCTTCCCTTAGTCAGCTACCCAAGCAGATCGCAGACTAAGCCAGTCTAGACCAAACATATAGCCCTTGGTTCTGGTCTTCACCAGTCCAAGTTCTTCTTGACTCATCAATCCTACGCCCTGGATACTCTCTGGCCCAGACACTCTCAGCTCAGACACTGACGACTCCAGCCCTGACTCTTCAAGCCCAGGCTCAGAGCCCTCTGGCCTCTTGCTCCTGTGCCTCCTCATTCCTGCTGCACCTGGTTCACCACGTAGATGGCACAGTGCAGTCGCTGGCACCGTAGGAAGGAGTGCAGGTGGGAGAGCAGCCAGGCCTGCCCATAGTAGGGCACCACTACTGCCGCGTGGGGCCATGCCCAGCAGGGACCTATCCCAGAAACCCCCATTACTCAGGTATACTGGGTTAAATCATGTCCCCCCACAAATTCACTCCCACCTGGAACTTCAGTACATGATCTTGTTTGGAAATAGAGGTTTTGCAGATGTCACTGGTTAAAATGCAGGAAGGTGAGGCTGCAGCAGTGGTGGTTCTGGTAGAGGAATGCCCCCACCAGCAGCAACTGCACCCCCAGAAATAACAGCAGCACCCCCCTCTGCTGTACCATTCTGGGGAAGAAAGCGAAAGGTCATTCCTCCCGTCTTGTAAGCCCTTTACTTCAGCCCTGGGGGGGGCTCCATCCCTGTCCCCTGCTCCCATCTTTCCCCACCTGGCTCTGAACACTGCAGAGAGGCAGAACAAGAGAGACTTGCCGAAGCCACTCAAGGTCACACCACCTGCTCTGAGGACCTGCCGTGCACCCACCTCCAGCCTCATCACTCCTACCTTTTGGGCACACTGGATGCTGGCTTGGTGCTCCTTTGGCTAAGTGATTAATGTCTCTCGGGCTCAATGTTCTTGTCTGTAAAAAGGGACTTACAGCTTGTTGTTCAAGGACCTGCAATGTGAATAAATCAAGGGGTTGGACTGGACTCAGCATTTTCCCAGGACAGAGTCAGGTTCTCTCACATCTCCAGCATCCTAAAAGGAAGGGACCTACTCCACTCCTGCTCATCCTGGGTGAGCCCTCTCCCCTCTGCCACCAGAGGCACCAAGTAGCCCCTCATGGCTCCCGTAGCCCATTATCTCCCTCACCCATCATCTGATCATCATAGATTGTGACTGTCCATGTCAGCTGCCCCCATTAGACGTGGGGCTTGCTAAGAGCAGACTTCAGGACTGACTCAGTTCTAGGTGCCCAGCATTTCCACATACAAGAGGCCCCGAGAAGCGAATGAATGAGTGAACCAATGAATGAGATGCTATTCTCCACCTGGTAAACTCCTGCTCATCTTTCATGTTCTCCGCATCCAGGGACTCTTCTCTAAGTCCCTCACTCCTGTCTACTCGTCAGGACTCTCCTAGTCCCTGGCATCTCCGCTGCCACAGCTCTGGTAAGCAGACCCGGACTGATCCAAATCCACTCTCTCCCCCTCACCAGCCTGGGAGCTCTGGGAGGGTGGCCCTGGGCATGACTCATCTCTGGGCCCCAGCATCATCCATCGTCCTGGTCACTAAATGGGCGAGTGTATTTTTAGATGAACTAGAAAATGATCTCTGTCAGAGGCATGCTCCAGACCAAATCTCAAAGGTGGGGCAAGACAGAATATGATCAGGGATAGAAAATCCTTCAACTTTGGAGCATTAAGGAAACAAGAATCCAATTTCTGTAGCAAAGTGGGACAGGTATAAGGTGGAATTTCTTGCAGCCTTTCAGCTGGAAAGGCAGCTTTTAAAGGAGCATTGTGGACTTGCCTTGTGGTACAGTGGGCAAGAATCCTCCTGCCAATGCAGGGAGAGGAACAGGTTCGATCTCTGCTCTGGGGAGATGCCACATGCTGCAGAGGAATTAAAGCCCATGCACCAAAACTACTGAGCCTGTGCTCCACCCTGGAGCCACAACTACTGAAGCCTGTGCTCCACAAGAGAGGCCACTGCAATGAGAAGCCCCAGCATCACAACTAGAGAGCAGCACCCACTCACTGCAACCAGAGAAAAGCCCGCTTGCAGCAATGGAAGACCCAGTGCAGCCAAAAATAAATAAAGCAGCACTGTTTCAGAGAATACCACCCAGGCTTTGAGTGGCACAGCTAGATTTAGACACCCCTCTTTTAAGCAAAATGAGAACTAAGACCCCACAGTTATGGTGGAAATACATCCCATTCACACACAGAAGAGATTCAACAGTCAAGAAGCGTGTTAGTTACTCAGTCGTGTCCGACTCTTTGGGACTCCATGAACCGTAGCCCACCAGGCTCCTCTGTCCATGGGATTCTCCAGGCAAGGATACTGGAGTGGGTTGCCATGCCCTCTCCATCAACAGGCAAGAAACACTGAAGGAACTTCAGCTGGATTTGGTGCGGTCCTTCAGGGACCAAGACCAGTCTTTGAAATACCCTGGTAGAGTTGGCCCAGCAGCAATTTATGGACGCGTTTGCTGGGATGAAAATAGCAGGGCTTGTCATAATCCCTATATCCTAGATGGGAATGCTGTGGGTGCGGACCAGGCCTGAGTCATGTCACAGGGGCTGGTGTCCAGCTGCTCTGAACAGGAGGTGCCAACAAAGCCTCAGTGGTGATATTTCCTGTTCTAAGGCAGGGAGTCGGTGAGCTTGGAGGAGTGAAGTCTCAGGTGGGGTGCGTCCTCTCAGGAGCATGATATTTCATGCAGGAGTCGGATGCATAACGTGGTTTCCGGGGAGCCACCAACAGAGTAAGTGTGTTAGTTACACATGTCAATTACACATCACATTGGTTACAGAGTGCGGATGCCCAGACTCTCATTCCCATCCTCCTCGTGCTGGGATGGGAAAGGCAGCTGCTATTCGAGTGATCTGTCTCTCAAAAAATCCGGTAAAAATGACCCTTGATTTTACAGGATACATGGGAGGCATGTATTTTAGACTGAGAGTTTTATAGATCTCAAGCGATTGTTTTCTTACTTCTGTTTTACAATTAATCTCTATTGTACCCACAGTGTTTGTGACTTAGTGCCACACACTAGTACTGTATTTGGGGCCCGTGAAGGCCAAAGTTTCAGTTCAGTTCAGTTGCTCAGTCATGTCCGACTCTTTGCGACCCCATGAATTGCAGCACGCCAGGCCTCCCTGTCCACCACCATCTCCCAGAGTTCACTCAGACTCACATCCATCGAGTCAGTGATGCCATCCAGTCATCTCATCCTCTGTCGTCCCCTTCTCCTCCTGCCCCAATCCCTCCCAGCATCAGTCTTTTCCAATGAGTCAACTCTTCGCATGAGGTGGCCAAAGTACTGGAGTTTCAGCTTTAGCATCATTCCTTCCAAAGAAATCCCAGGGCTGATCTCCTTCAGAATGGACTGGTTGGATCTCCTTGCAGTCCAAGGGACTCTCAAGAGTCTTCTCCAACACCACAGTTCTAAAGCATCAATTCTTCAGCGCTCAGCCTTCTTCACAGTCCAACTCTCACATCCATAGATGACCACAGGAAAAACCATAGCCTTGACTAGACGGACCTTAGTCAGCAAAATAATGTCTCTGCTTTTGAATATGCTATCTAGGTTGGTCATAACTTTTCTTCCAAGGAGTAAGCGTCTTTTAATTTCATGGCTGCAGTCACCATCTGCAGTGATTTTGGAGCCCCCCAAAATAAAGTCTGACACTGTTTGTCCACTGTTTCCCCATCTATTTTCCATGAAGTGATGGGACCAGATGCCATGATCTTCGTTTTCTGAATGTTGAGCTTTAAGCCAACTTTTTCACTCTCCTCTTTCACTTTCATCGAGGCTTTTCAGTTCCTCTCACTTTCTGCCAAAGTTTAACTATAAACAACTTTTCAAAAGAATTTGGCAGTATAATCGTGACTGTAAGTATGGAAGCATAAAGGTGTGTTGTTGTTACTTCTGCAGAAGATATCAAACTTTGACCTTGGACTTCTGGCCTCCAGCATTATGAAAAAATAAATTTGTTTTTTCATCTAAAAAAAAAAAGTGCACCTCCATTTCATTACCGATGAAAAGATCGATTTTGTTTGGTTTCTCAAAGTCATGTAAGATTTCACGAAAAAATCCTGATGTCTTAAACTAGCAGCAGTGCTCATCCATGTTACATGCTTCAAATTAGGAGAGTAAACACTCAGGTTTCATGAGTGACATGGTACAGCTTGCACTAATAATAATGTTGTATTTTCATTAACCAAGAGGGAATGTGTGGAAAGCAGACCATTGAGAAACTTCCCTTTCCAAAGAAAATTTCACATTAGAAATAATGTCTTAAGGATGAAAACCATTTTTTTTTAATTAGGAAAAAATTATATATATATATGTGGGATCTTAGTTCCCCACCCAGGAGTTGAATCTTCAACCCCTGCAGTGGAAGTTCGGAGACCTACCCACTGGCTCTCCATGAAATTCCCAGGAGAATATCTTTCTGGCTCTATTTGTTAGGCTCAGAAGTCCACGCCCAAAATCAGATTGTGCTTTTTGTTCTAAGGCCATCCCTAAACTTCCTGACTTCCAAGGAGTTAAGAAATGTCTTTCAGGATACAGAAGCTGTTCTAACAAGGCAGAGGTCTTCCAAGTGGGGCATGTACACAAAACTCCCTGTACGGTGAAGTGTTCTATTCTACTCATCTTAGCGAGGGCGAAGCTTGGCTCATGTTGGGATGTTCCGTTTTCAGAACAACCAAAAGCATTTCAATTTAGTGAAGCTAGTTAAAAGAAAATTAACTGGAATGTTTCCAGGGACAAAATTTTCAAGTTACACTGAATATAATATCCATGTAACTGGTTAGAATTTGTGCACATTCTTCATTAAGATGATTAAAACTTATCTGAGTGATGTAATGAAAGAATTATTCCATGAACAACCTACCCTCATGTTACCTTATAAGATGTGCTGTTTCTACCAGTAAATAACATAGGCGTCGTGTTGAAAACTTTCAGGTGTTGACTAAAACGAGTGAGGTAGTGGTACAAAGCTTTTCACAATTATTTGGGAGTCTCCCAAACAAAAGGGTTTTAAGATGACTGTAATATATGCCTGCACCTAAAGGGCCTCTTGATGAAAGTGAAAGAGGAGTGAAAAAGTTGGCTTAAAGCTCAACATTCAGAAAACTAAGATCATGGCATCCAGTTCCATCACTTCATGGCAAATAGATGGGGAAACTGTGGAAACAGTGGCTGACTTTATTTTTTGGGTCTCCAAAATCACTGCAGATGGTGACTGCAGCCATGAAAAAAGACGCTTACTCCTTAGTTATGACCAACCTAGACAGCATATTGAAAAGCAGAGACATTACTTTGTCAACAAAGGTCCATCTAGTCAAGGCTATGGTTTTTCCAGTGGTCTTGTATGGATGGGAGAGTTGGACTGTGAAGAAAGCTGAGCGCCGAAGAATTGATGCTTTAGAACTGTGGTGTTGGAGAAGACTCTTGAGAGTCCCTTGGACTACAAGATCCAACCAGTCCATCCTAAAGGAAATCAGTCTTGGGTGTTCATTGAAAGGACTGATGTTGAAGCTGAAACTCCAATACTTTGGCCACCTGATGCGAAGAGCTGACTCACTGGAAAAGACCCTGATGCGGGAAAAATTGAGGGCAGGAGAAGGGGAGGACAGAGGATGAGATGGTTGGATGGCATCACCGACTCAACAGGCATGGGTTTGGGTGGACTCCAGGAGTTGGTGATGGACAGGGAGGCCTGGCGTGCTGTGGTTCATGAGGTCACAAAGAGTTGGACATGACTGAGCGACTGAACACACACACACAACTCAGACTTATGTCTTAGCTAGTTTCAAGATTTATGAAAAGCTGTTTTAGCTATTTCCTAAATCACAAAGTGAAAGTTGCTCAGCTGTCTGACTCTTTGCAACCCTATAGACTATATAGTCCATGGAATTTTCCAGGCCAGAATACTGGAGTGGGTAACTGTTCCCTTGTTCTGGGGATCTTCGCAACCCAGGAATCAAACCCAGGTCTCCCGAGTTGCAAGTGGCTTCTTTACCAGCTGAGTCATAAGGGAAGCCCTCCTACATCATAAAATAGAGGCTACTGGGAAAAATTCATTTATTAGATCAGAAGTACACATATTAAGCTTCTTGGTCAAGGTCCCTTGTCCTGGGGAGTAGAGTGACTTTGCTATTTGCTGAGACTCACTTGCAGGTTTCTGCTATCCAACATAATAGAAGTCACAGATGGAATTTAAAATTTCCTATTAGCCACATCTATAAAATAATAAATGGGTACAATTAATTTTTAATATTACATTTAAAAAAGATGACTATTTCAACATGTAATCAAGATACAAAAATTTTTGTGAGATATTCCATGCTTTTTTCACATAAAGTATTCTAATCTGATATATTTTTACCTTTACAGCACAGCTCAATTCAGACTATCCACAGTTCAAGTGCTCATTTGCCACATGGCTGGTGGGTACCATTTTGAACAACCACACGTTGGACATCTGTACATAATCTACATGTGCCTGGCAAAAACCTATATTCTCACATCACTGGATTTCATTTCAGTCGCTGAGTGCAAGCTTGTGAGTGGTCATGTTCAACTTTTCCATAGCTTTAATGCTATTAATTAATGAGACGCAGTAAAATGTCACTCACGGTTTTTCTGGAATGTGTCCATTTCTTCTTGTCCTCCTGTTAACTTTCTTTGGGGATTATGTTGTTAGGTGCATCTGAGTTTAGAATTGTTTCGTCATCCTGGTTATTCCTTTTTCATCTGTGATGACATTCATTACTAACAGTGCTTTTTGACTCAAAATGTTTTGTTTGGTGGCTCATGTGGCTAAAAGGTTTCTTGAGTTAAATCCCTAGTATATCTTTCCCCTTCCCTTTGCTTTCACTTTCTGAGTCTTTATTCATGAGAAGTGGGTCTTGTGAACATAGCATAACATCTTTCTTCTTAACTTTCCCTGTGCTATGGATAATTTTGTTTGTTCCTATTTTTTCTGCAGTAAAACATACTTAAAAGCATATTTCTTAACAATTTCCCTCAATCTAAACCACCACTAAGCCTTTAGGTTTTATTGACTCTACATTCCACAATGGGAGTCCTGACATTAATCAAACACTTGCCTGGTGCTGGTCTATTTCATCCTCAAAGCCATCCTTTGGTTTCATAGAAAGGGATACTGGGGCTCAAAGTTATTCAGGTGTGAAAAAAGCACATGGGTTTGAGTCCAGGTTTGTATGTGTTACTCCAAAGAGACACTGCCTGACTGAAGGTGTGTCTTGGGGGGACAATGGTGGTAGAGGTCAGGGAAGGCTTCCCCAAAGAGGTAACATCTGGGTAGATTTTGAAGGATTAAGTAGGCATCAAAGCCCCATTCAAAGCAGGGGGAAGGGTATTCTGTGCAGAGAGGTGGAGGCAACAGGGAGCTTCATCCTGTCTTCGTCCTAAGTCGCTTCAGTCCTGTCTGACTCTGTGCAACCCTATGGACTGTAGCCCCCTCTGTCCATGGGATTCTCCAGGCTAGAATACTGGAGTGGGCTGCTACGCCCTCCTCCAGGGGGTCTTCCTGGCCCAGGGATCAAACCCGAATCTCGTGTCTCCTGCATTGGCAGGCGGGTTCTTTACCACTAGTGCCACCACAGTAAAGGCAGCTAATTATCTAGAGTGCTTTCTGTGGCCCCAGAGCTGTTCTAAGCACTCAGCATGTATCTCTTCTCAATCTCAGCACTACTGACATTCTGGCAAGCTAGTTCTTTGTCATGGAGGCTGACCTGTGTGTTAGAGATTTAGTAACATTGCTGGTCTCTGCCTACTGGATGCCAGTACCCCAACCCCAGCTGTGGGTCAAAATCATCCCAAGTTGAGAACCACTGCTCTACTCCTCTGAAGGCTGGACTATTTCATCCCCTACAGGTGAGGAAATGTAACTTAGCCACATTCACACAACCAGACCCCAGGATCTGAACCAGGCTGCCTCCGTTCTTAACCACCACATTCCACGGCAGCAATTTCCTGCCTGAGCTCAGTGTTCCTTGGGGTGCAGATAAAAGGAGGCGGCAAGGAAGGAGAGGTAGGCCAGGAGCAGCTCAGGACGGGCCATGAATACCTTGCCTGTTCTGTCCCAGGCCTTCTGCATGGGGATGCTATGGACCCAGACGCAAACCCAACCAAACCCTTCTCTTGGAAAGCACCCAACCCAAAGAGACACTGAAATGGAGCCAGCCACAACCCAAGGTGACAGGGCCTCTGACAAAGCAAGGGACCAAGGGCCATGGGAGCCCAGAGGTGGCTTGTTAAACCAGGGCAGAGGAGGAGGGGTCCTGTAGGCTTCCTGGGGGAAGTACACCCACGTGGCCATCTGGATGAGAAAGAGGAATCAGGGTGTCGGGGGAGGAGGGGTGTGTGACAGAGTCTTCAGAAGAAGAGACAGCGTGTGCAAACATCTGGCAGAAAAAGTTCTTCCTCCGGAAAATATGGGGGCCTGCCAGAGATGCAGGGTGAGAGGTGAGGCTGAGAAGTCAGGGGCCAGGTCACTAACACCAGGCTGAGGGACTCAGTCTTTACCCTGCAACGATGAGAAGCCGCAGCCACCCTCCAGAAGCCCTGACACCAACTCAGTCTTTCCCTTCAGAAACAAAGTTAATGAGTACTGAGCTGCGGCCCCAGGAAGACACATAAAGAACAGAACGCTGCCCTCCGCTCTTTTCACAGCACTTAACGAAGCACCTGGCACGGTTTGGGGTGCTTTGAAAATATGAAATCATCTAGTTCCTCCCACAGCTGCTATTTTATCATCCCCACTGAATACAGGAAGCCCAGGAAGGTCAAGTCACTCACTCAAGGTCACAGAAACTAAGCAAGGGGCACATGGAGTCACCCTGGCAGAGCAGCTTTCACATCCACTTTCTTTTTTTTCATTGGCATCCAGTTTAAGAAACTTTTTTTTTTTAACTAACTTCTCACTCAAAAGTATGTGAGTGGTGTGGAGAGCCACTAAAATACTTAAACAAAGAAACTTTCAAAGCCAGGGACTAAAATAAACACAGGAACACCTGAATGTGCATACTGATTTGGCGGTTGAAAACCAAAGCACAGCAGAATACCTCTTAAGTCAGGGCCCCTCTGCCTCAGCACTACTGTTATGTGGGGCCAGATGATTCTGCCTTGTGGAGGCCATCCTGTGCAGCCTATGTTTACTGGCAACCCTGGCCTCTGCCTGCCGGATACCGGCCACACTCTGCCCCTCGCATCATAGTTGCAACAATTAAAAATGTCTCCAGACATCACCAAATGTTCTCTTGGGGATAAACTCACCCTCAACTGAGAACTGCCTTAGACTTTCTGTAGGTTGTCTGAGGTTTTGAAATGCCCAATTCAAGCCTTCCTTTAAAAGAAAATGTAGACATGTTCCAGAAATGGGAGCCATGCCCAGTTATGAGAATTAAGTGAAAAGAAAAAAAATTTTTTTCCAGTAAACAGTTCCCTACTAACTCATTTATTTTTACACACACTGTGACACACGTACCATTATCATCATCCCCATTTTCCTGACCAGGAACTTGAGATGGTGCGAGGACCGTGCCGGGGATGGGTGTCTGGCACACTGCTGATTCCTTACTAAGTGCAATCCCGCTCCCTTATCCCCACTCCATACCCTGGGCAGCAGCACCTGTCACCTCTGGACTCCTGCTGCCCCGGTCATCTGCCCCTCCACATCAAGCTCTGCCATCCTTCTCTCTCCAGCCAGGCCTGGCACGCCCAGAGGACAGTACCTGGCACACAGGAAGCCCTAGGAAATGATTGACAAATGAATGAACCCGATGACCACGCTTCAGCCAATAGGTTCAGACACTCAAACGTCCCCCATCCCTACCCTCTCAAGGGTCTCACAGGGGTAGAAATAAGAGAATGTCATACTATAACAGGCAGGAAGGGGAGCAGTCTGGGGGCTGGAAAGAGGCTGAGGGCCTGGACCTTGGGTGCAGGGCTCCGGCTGATTTTTGGGAAGGTGCTCCGGCTTTTGATTCGGGGACCCTCTGTCTCACGCGTCTCACCTGTCCTCCATCCGGAGCTCGGCCTTCAACTCCAACAGGCAGGAGGCGTGAGCAATGGGCCCTCACCAAGCGTGCCCGTAACTGCTCACCGCGTTCTTGACCTGAACCGGGTGCACGCGTGTAAGAACGGCAAACTGCTGTATTTCTGCTCCGCATAAACATAACACCGCCAGTCCACCTGGGCCGGGCGCGCGCGAACAAGAACCCAAACTGTAAGCCCAAACCTTAGAATCGGTCCAGCGCCCTCGCTACCTCTCCCTTTCGCACCCCATCCCCATCATACCCAACTCCGACGCCTCTCCACCCCCACCACAAATTCCACCACGCTCCCACAATAGCACAAAACTTGAAAAGCATCCATCTTTGGAATAAGCCACACAAGGCGCGCTGCGCAGAAAAGCGCAAGAACCACAGGCCGTACCAACTCCTACGCAGGAGCTCAAGGGGCTCGCGCTGGACCGGAAGCATGGAGCACTCTGGGAGCTGTGGGCGGAGCTAGAGACGTCGCCGCGAGGACCGCCGGGAGTTGTAGGCCCAGCTCGCCCGAAGGCAGTAAGCGCCACCGACTCAATCGCCGCATGGGTACCTGGGAGTTGTAGGCGGGCAGACCACAAAGCCTTCTGGAAGTCGTAGTTCTATTACCTGCTTCCGCGCTTTCTCGGAGCCTGGACCTTCCCGCGTGGGTTCTATTCAGGTGAGTGTCTCCTCCCACCGCGGGCCGATCTCGGCCCTTTGTAGCGCTGCAGTGGAGGAGTTGATGGTCTTTATATCTCTCCCACGCATTCGGTAGGCATTCCTGGGGAGACAGCACTCCCCTCCATAAACCCCCAAAGCCTGTCTCACGGCGGCCCTCCAGGCAGGAGTGCCTTAACCAGCTGGCGTTCCTGATTTGAACTCTGCCGGCCGGGTCTGACTCCTTGTTCCCTCCCACCCCCACCCCAAGATGGGTGCGGTGCGAGCGCACCCTCTTCTGTCCCGATTACAACCTGAGAGTGGTCGGCGCGGAGGTAAAGGGAGGGATTAGGTGGTCGTGGAAGCCTAGAGCAGGCGGCACACCCAGCTCAGGGTTCTGAAAAGACTTCCAGAGCAAAGAACCTCAAATCTACCATGCCCAAACCCCCCTCTCACAGTATTTCCCCATTCTTCCCCAACCCCCACCTCCTCTCTACTAAATGGTCTCACTACCTTCCAAGTGCTCAAGTCAAAACAAAACTTGAGGTTGTCCTGAGTCCTGTTTCTTTCATCCACTGCCCTCCCCCAAGGCTTGTAAAAGTTCCATCTGCTCTGTCTCCGCAACAGATCCAGAATCTGGCCACTTCTCTCCAGTTCCTCTGTCTCCACTCTGCTCTGAGCTACCGCTGTTGCTTACCTGGATCACTGCAGGAACCTCCTCACTGGTTTGCCCATGTCGGCCCTTTCCACGCTCCACCCTCTATTCACACGCAGGCCAAGGGATCCTGTTAAAATAAAAATTAGATTCTGTCACTATAGAGCTTAAAACCGTCCAACCGTCCCTATTTCTCTCAGAATAAAGTCCAAGCCCCCGGACCCTTTCGCGCCTTCAACCACACGCACTTGAACACAGACAGGACCTGCCCTTTTATGTCCTGGGCATTTGCTATTAACTCTTATCAGGAATATCCTTCCCACTGATCTAATGCCTGACTCCTCCTTCTGGCTTCAGCTCAGAGGGTAATTCCCTCATATTATTACTTTTCATATCTGGAAAGTATCTTGAGTCGGCTCTTCCACTACAGTTTAGTGCCTGCAACCTTTCCTGTTTTGCTCATTGCTGTGTCCCCAATTCCTAGAGAACGCTGGGCACCTTGAAGGTACTGAGTGGATATTTGCGGAATGTAGGAATGAATGAATGTGACTGAAAGGCTAAGATGAGACTTGAAGGTGCCAGGCCTGCACAGTGCTGCGGGAAAGGGTTACAGACAATGGGTTTACTCTGGGCACTATCTAGGCAGCCTCCCGGGAGGCAAGCAACGACCCCCGCAATCCGGAATCCACGTGTAACCCGCCTCCCCTCTCCACCCATCCAGGAGAAGCCGACCCCTCCCGCCTCTCCAGGACCCCACGATGCCCGCCCCGCAGTGCGTCTCTTGCCACACGGCGCGCGCCGCCCTCCGCCGTCCGCGCTCGGGCCAGGCGCTGTGCGGCGCCTGCTTCTGCGCCGCCTTCGAGGCCGAGGTGCTGCACACAGTGGTCGCAGGGCGCCTGCTGCCTCCTGGCGCCGTGGTGGCCGTGGGCGCCTCGGGCGGCAAGGACTCCACGGTGCTGGCGCACGTGCTGCGCGAGCTGGCCCCGCGCCTGGGCATCTCGCTGCACCTCGTGGCGGTGGACGAGGGCATAGGCGGCTACCGGGACGCGGCGCTGGCGGCTGTGCGGCGGCAGGCGGCGCGCTGGGACCTCCCGCTCACCGTCGTGGCCTACGCGGACCTCTTCGGGGGCTGGACGATGGACGCGGTGGCCCGCAGCACGGCTGGCTCCGGCCGCAGCCGCGCCTGCTGCACCTTCTGCGGGGTGCTGCGGCGCCGCGCGCTGGAGGAAGGGGCGCGCCTCGTGGGAGCCACGCACGTCGTGACCGGTGAGCGCAGGCGCGGCCCAGAGAGGGTGTGGTGGGAGGGGCGCATGGGCGGGATAGGGCACCGTAAGGGCGCTGGAGTGCGTGTCCAAGTGGTAATGGAGGCCTCGTGTGTCTTAATTGGAGAATCTAAATAGCAAGGAGATATGCACTCTCACTGAAGTTTCATGGGCATATTGTGTGCACATCTTTACAAGCTTTTGAGTCACTGCCATTATCTGGTACACATTCATGCATGCCAGGTCGCTTCAGTCGTCTCTAAAGTCGTCTCTGACTCTTTGCAACCCTATGGACTGTAGCCGACAACAGCCAGGCTCCTCTGTGCATGGGATTCTCCAGGCAACAATACTGGAGTGGGTTGCCATGCCCTCCTCCAGGGGATCTTCCCAACCCAGGGATAGAAGCTGCGTCTCCTGCGGCTTCTGCATTGCAGGCGGATGCTTTACCACTGAGCCACTGGAGAAGCCCTATGTGGTACACACATGCTGGCAAATAGAGGGATGGAAGAGTACTCTCTGGGGCTAGGGCTATGGTTTTCTGCACTGTTTTTAAAAAAATGACATTCTCTGTGTCCCTTTTCATAAAAGGAGGGGCATGGAGGGGTATTTCCCATCAGAAGCCATCTATAGTCTGAAACGCAACTGTCTTTTAACTCCTTTTGTTTTTTATTCTCCCTCTGCTAACTTTTTTTCTGCCCCAGTCATTACTTCAACAAATAATTATTGACCATTTATTTTGTACCATATGCAAGCTATGTACCGGAGAACAAACTACCTAACCTTGGTTTCCTCTCCTATGTAACAGGGCTATTAATATTATCCAGATCCTAGACTTACTGGGACTTAGATGAATTATGTATGAAACACTCAGACAAAAGACTGAGAAACAGTAAACCTATAAACATTTGCTGCTATGATGATGCACAAGCCAGTGTCCGATCCTGTCCGTTTCTCACATACATAATTACAACCTGATAAGTAAGACACGACTGAGCGACTGAACTGAACTGAAGTGCAGCTAAGGAAAGTGATGCAGGAAGACCTAGTGAAGGGAGAAAGGAAGAGTTTCCTGAGTAATCAGAGACCTGAAGGCTGAGTGGGTCCTTAGATGAAGGACCAAAAGGGGATTGGGAGAGATTCTGAGCAGAGGAAACGGCAAAGGCCCTCAGGAGGGAAAGTATGGCCGGGTTGAGAAGCCCTAAGACCCAATTTTACTATAGACTCAAGTATGAGAATTCCATAGACAGAAGTGCCTGGCAGGCTCCATGGGGTCACAAAGAGTCGGACACGACTTTCACACACACACACACACACACACACACACACACACACACACACGATGACAAGTTGCAGAATAAATTGAGCTTCAATTTTACAGTGACTGTTGTGTAAATGCGCACTTACTTACCCCCGGTGTTCTAAACACCATGATCTGCATTCCCAGAGGCACTTGTGTCAACAGCCCACTTGAGAGTCTCCTTCAAAGGCCATTTGGACGTCTACGCAGTCTGAAGTACACTTTTCACTGAGATTGAAATGAGATTTGTTGTGTAAAGCACTTTTTCTCGATACATGAAAGGGCGCCTAGCACGGGGCCTGGTCTGCGATAAGTGGGGGGTAAGTGAGGCACTCCGGGTTGCTCCACGGGAGCCTGGGTGCGTCGCCCTCTCATTTCTCGCCGGGTCCCCCCGCAGCCTCCCCGAGGCCGTCCCGCGGTGCCCCGGGGTCTCCTCCCGCAGCCCCCCGGCCCCGGCCCCCTCCTCACGGCTCCTGTCTCCCCTCTCCCAGGACACAACGCGGACGACATGGCGGAGACGGTGCTCATGAACTTCCTGCGGGGCGACGCGGGCCGGCTGGCGCGGGGCGGGGGCCTGGGCTCCCCGGGCGAGGGGGGCGCCCTGCCGCGCTGCCGCCCGCTGCAGCTGGCGTCGCAGAAGGAGGTGGTGCTGTACGCGCACTTCCGCCGCCTCGACTACTTCTCCGAGGAGTGCGTGTACGCGCCCGAGGCCTTCCGCGGCCACGCGCGCGACCTGCTCAAGATGCTGGAGGCGGCGCGGCCGTCGGCGGTGCTGGACCTGGTGCACTCGGCCGAGCGCCTGGCGCTGGCCCCGGCCGCGCGGCCCCCGCCGCCCGGCGCCTGCTCCCGCTGCGGGGCGCTGGCCAGCCGCGCGCTCTGCCAGGCCTGCGCGCTCCTGGACGGCCTGAACCGCGGCCGGCCCCGCCTGGCCATCGGCAAGGGCCGCCGGGGGCTGGACGAGGAGGGGCCGCCGCGGGAGCCACAGCCGTCCCGACCGCCGACTTCCGAGCCTGTCCCCGACTTCTAGAGACTGCAGTTCCCCGCGGGGATCCGGCGCCGTGGGGGCGCGGGACCGCCTATAAATGACACGGAATGAACCCGCGTTACCCGAGCCCGGACTTCGTGTGCAGCTGGGAGAGAGACAGAACCTGTTACCTGCGATCCTGCAGACGCTGGGGCTCTGGGCTCCTGGGGTTGGGGCCCGGGGACTCCTGCGTCTCAGGGAGGGGAGCACTAGCCGACCTTCCATTCCTGAGCGAGTGGGAATTAGGGGGCTGCTTGCCTGTACCTCTGTGGGGTTCTGGACGTGCTCAGATAGCCCTAACGCTTCTCGATCGCCTACTGCCCGCCTGATGTTCGTGTTTGCCTGTAGTAGGATAAGCACCGGAGAAGGCAATGGCACCCCACTCCAGTACTCTTGCCTGGAAAATCCCATGGATGGAGGAGCCTGGTGGGCTGCAGTCCATGGGGTCGCTAAGAGTCGGACACGACTGAGCGACTTCACTTTTACTTTTCACTTTCGTGCATTGGAGAAGGAAATGGCAACCCACTCCAGTATTCTTGCCTGGAGAATCCCAGGGATGGGGGACCCTGGTGGGCTGCTGTCTATGGGGTCACACAGAGTCGGACATGACTGAAGCGACTTAGCAGCAGTAGCAGCAGCAGGCTAAGCACAACCAGGCAGCTGTATGGACATGTCAGTTACAGCACTCGTGGTGTTTCTGTGTGAGCGCTGTGTGTACTGCAGGCGCTGAGCCATCTCATTTCATCCGCAACACGATCTCATTGGCTGTAGCCCGAGGCCCATCACTGGCCTGAGGTCACCTCTCTGGAGCCCCACCTGGGGGCTCACACCCAGGTCCACCTGGGGCTCTTCAAGACGGTGGATCCTCATCCCCACTACCACCTGAATCTCTAATGGATGAAGAGCAACTGGGGCGGCTCTCCAGACTTCAGATTCTAGAGGCAGAGCTGGGTGAGCTTGGGTCAGTGACTTAACCTCTCGCTGAAAATGGAATCAAGGCCTCCCACCAAAGCACTGTTGTGAATATTTGATAAAGCACTCAATAAATGCTGTCCGACTTGGCTGGTCACACGAAGGTTTGGCCACCAGGGGGGGCTCGATTTTGGGGTTTCTGGATTAGACAGGTGTGAGGCTCGGAAACTGCCTGCCTGACGCCTGAGGAGGCTTGGGGTCCTCAGTCCCACCTCCAAGCTTTGCTGGGCTGCTTCTTTGTTAGAAATGCCCTCCTTTCCCATCTTCCTGCTCACATCCTCCAGGAGCCTCCTGGAAGTGTCCCTGAATCTCTTCTCCCACCCTGCCCAGCCCAGGACATCGGGACTCTCCCAAACCCCAGCTGCTGGGTCCTGTCCTTACCGTGTGGCCATTCAGCCCTTTGGGGTCTTGTTCTCCCTAATTGAACTGAACTCTGGGGACATAAACCAGATGTGTGTTTCCACTGGATAACAGAACATCATTTTTTCCACATTTATGGAGCCCTTGATGTCTGCAAGGGCATTTCTAGACATTGGTGGGAGAGAAAATTTTTAAAAAATTAAAACCATTTGGTCGCGGAGTTTACAATCTTGTGGGAGAGAGGTAATAGGTAAACATGTAACATGAAGTCATAATGATTGGTGCTATGAATAGGAAACAAAACAACATAAGGGGAAAGGGAGTGAAGAGTCCTATTTTGGTTTTGAGAGGCCAAGGCCTCTTTGAGAAGGTGACTTTTGAGCAAAGACTAACATAAAGCAAACAAGGGGCTTCCGTGGTGGTCCAGTGGATAATACTCAGCACTCTCAATGCAGAGGGCCTGGGTTCGATCTCTGGTCAGAGAACTAGATCCCACATACCACAAGGAAAGATCCTGTGTGCCCTAAGACTTGGTGCAGCCAAATAAATCTTTAAAACAGTACCAAATAAAGCAAACAAGGTTTCCAGCCTTAATGGAATATCTCATGTCAGTAACACTTCCACTAAGACCAACTAGGAACACACACACACACACACACATGCTATTTGAACACATCAAACAGCTATCAAGGCAGCTAAGAGCCCAGAAAAAAGAGCAGCTTGTTCAGCAGGAGGGGCCAGAAGGCAGAGAAAGCATAAGCTAAGCTGAGCTGAACTTTCAGTAGCAACACAGGGCTGGAGACAGAAATGAAGTGTGGGGCCAACGAGGCAGGCAGGACTGGAGGGGCCAGAATACTGGGCAGAAGGGAAGAGCATTGGGATCAGCCCATCGTGAGGAATGGTTGTGACAAGAGACACTCCCTTGCCAGCTGGGTGTCCTACCCCCTCACCAGACCCTAGCATGGGGTTCAGGATCTCCTTGTGCCTTGACTCCGGGGTCGCAAGGATGCAAATGTCAGGTATTAGGGTCAGCACCGAGGAGGGACAGAGAGAACCAGAGCTCAAAAAGCATGATAATAATGAGAGGCTGAAACTGGGAAGTGAGGTGCTGGCTCCAGCCCAGAATTAGATGTGGTGTTTCCAGGTTTCTGGGGTCAATTTGAGTTCAGAAAGCCGCTGGATCTGTAGATGGCTCTCAGTCGATTCTCAGGTTTCTAATGAGTCCTGCAATCACGCCTTGAGAATGAGTTCTAACCTCTTATCAATTCCTCCAGTCCCAGAAAACCTTCCCTCTTTATAGCATCTATCGAATCTTCCTCTCCTTACCCGACTACTACTTTTTCCTGACCTTGCCTGGCTTTCTCTACTCTTCATAATTCTCTGTGCAGTGGTCCATTGAGGCCCCAAGATCCTTTCCCCACTCTGAATATTTACCGTTCATGTAGAATGAAGGAAAACTTAGAATTTACTTTTGTGACCTATCAGTCAAACCAGATTTCTGAGACTTCATTCCTTTATTTAGGCTGAATCAGGACGTGGCAGACCACCAGGCATAGAAAATGATCATAACCATGTTCTCTATCATCCAGGGTCCTGTGGAAGTAGGACAAAGGGGTTAAAAACAAGCGCAGAATATCAACCTACTGGAAAGTGAGGGGAGAAGGAGGAGAAACCTGACCCAGAAGATTTTCTGCTAAGGGTGAGGGTAGTCAGTCCTGAGGGAAAGGAACTCAGTGGCCTGTGAGAAATGCATTGTGTCTCTGAAGCTAAGTCTCCTAACCCCCTGGAAGAGGAGGTTTTCAGGGGAAACTGAGGAGGAGCTTGGCTGTCCCCTGCCCAGCACCTCTGTCCTGAGGGACAGAAGGTCACCAGTCCCGTTTCCCAGCCCTGCTTCTTCTGCATTTGAGACTAGTCGAGGATCTGCCCCCAGGGGGCACTCCAATCACCTTGCCAGACCCCTGGAGCGCCTAGCTGAAGGGTTGTCGCTGTCCATGGTCCTGGAGCGTAGCTGGGGTCCCAGCAATGGATTCTAGGAATCCATGTCCTCTTAGAACTATTAACTACTTTCCTCACAGCCACTTGATAAAGTTTAGGAAATAATTTATCCTTGTTTAGGTGATTGTTTTGTGTTGTGGGGGTGTACTCGCCAAGGCCCACACTACTTGGTGAAAGTGCAAGTCACCCAGTCGTGTCCAACTCTTTGCGACCCCATGGACTATACAGTCCATGGAATTCTCCAGGCCAGAATACTGGAGTGGGTAGCCTTTCCCTTCTCCAGATCTTCCAAACTCAGGGATCGAACCCAGTTCAGTTCAGTCGCTCAGTCGTGTCCGACTCTTTGCGACCCCATGAACTGCAGCATGCCAAGCCTCCCTGTCCATTACCAACTCCCAGAGTCCACCCAAACCCATGTCCATTGAGTTGGTGATGCCATCCAGCCATCTCATCCTCTGTCGTCCCCTTCTCCGCCTGCCCTCAATCTTTCCCACCATCAGGGTCTTTTCAAATGAGTCTGCTCTTCACATCAGGTGGCTAAAGTACTGGAGTTTCAGCTTCAACATCAGTCTTTCCAATGAACACCAGGACTGACCTTCTTTAGAATGGACTGGTTGGATCTCCTTGCAGTCCAAGGGACTCTCAAGAGTCTTCTCCAACACCACAGTTCAAAAGCATCAATTTTTCTGTGCTCAGCTTTCTTTATAGTCCAACTCTTACATCCATACATGACCACCGGAAAAACCATAGCCTTGACTGGATGGACCTTTGTTGGCAAAGTAATGTCTCTGCTTTTTAATATGCTGTCTAGGTTGGTAATAACTTTCCTTTGAAGAAGTAAGCATCTTTTAATTTCATGGCTGCAATCACCATCTGCAGTGATTTTGGAGCCCAGAAAAATAAAGTCAGCCACTGTTTCCCCATCTACTTGCCATGAAGTGATGGGACCAGATGCCATGATCTTAGTTTTCTGAATGTTGAGCTTTAAGCCACCTTTTTCACTCTCCTCTTTCACTTTCATCAAGAGGCTCTTTAGTTCTTCACTTTCTGCCATAAAGGTGGTGTCATCTACATATCTGAGGTTATTGATATTTCTCCCGGCAATTTTGATTCCAGCTTGTGCTTCTTCCAGCCCAACGTTTCTCATGATGTACTCTGCATAGAAGTTAAATAAACAAGGTGACAATATACAGCCTTGGTGGAACCCAGGTCTCCCGCATTGCAGGCAGATTCTTTACCAGCTAAGCTACCAGGGAAGCCCTTGGGGCCAGCGCCTAAAAAGATTCCTTGACCAGAGCCAATGTTGTAGATGGGCTGGCCCCTGTTCTTATTATGACTGCAAGATACACTTCAGCAAAAACTATCAAGAAACTTTGAAAAAAGCAAGGCTTACTGCTCACAGGTCCTGGAGGATACGTAACACACCTGAAGGCCAGGTGAAGGAGGTGGGAGAGAGGATGGATCCTCAGCTCTGCCTTTATTGGGGTAAACGGTGGGATCCCTGGGGTAGCGTGGGTTCACTTTTATTGGCAAATTTAAAACATAGGAACTGGAATTAGAGTGTAAGAAGGGAAAAACAGGGTCACACAAGAGTCAGTTATCTAGTTCACCCAGAGCTTTCTAAATGGGAACTTCAGGGACTTCTCTGGCAGTCCCGTGGTTAAGGCTTCTCCTTCCAATGCAGGTTGGGGTGTGTGTGTGTGTGTGTGTGTGTGTGTGTGTGTGTGTGTGTGTGTTCAATCTCTGGCTAGGAAGCTAAGATCCCACAAGCTTTGTGGCCAAAAACCAAAATATAAAACAGAAGCAATGTTGTAACAAATTCAATAAAGATTTTTAAAATTGTCCCCATCAAAAAAAATAAAATTCTTAAAAGGGAACTTCATGGGTGGGGCCACCTGGCTCTTTAAAGTCATAGCTGTCAATATGTTTATTTGAGATGAATTATTTGAGCTGGATGCCTCTGAAATCGATGCCCGGGCAATCAAAAGTTTAATATCAGGCATTTACATTAAAAAAAGCTTAAGCTTATTGTTAGGCACTCACACTACACAGGTGTTGGTGAAATACTATTTTTGCATTAGTGCCTTTTCCTTTAAAAATTAATTAATTCAATTTTAGAGGAGGGAGAACAAGAGTTCATACTCTCAATCCAAATCTGTCCATGAGCTCAGGTTTGAAGGATGAGATGGTGGAAACAGATAAAAGCCAGGCAGCATGACCTCCAGGAAAGAGATCTCAAATTGCAAAGACATTTGTATGAACCAGCCTGGAAGGCATAAGGAAGAATGGGCCAAGAGGAGAGGGTTGGTGAGTAGATAGCAGTGAGGTCGTCAGTCAGTCAGTTCAGTTGCTCAGTAGTGTCCAACTCTTTGCGACCCCACGGGCTGCAGCACGCCAGGCTTCCCTGTCACCAACTCCCAGAGCTTGCTCAAACTCATGTCCATCGAGTTGGTGATGCCGTCCAACTGTCTCATCCCTCCTTTTCCTGCCTTCAATCTTTTCCAGCGTCATGGTCTTTTCCAACGAGTCAGTTCTTCACATCAGGTGGCCAAAGTATTGGAGTTTCAGCTTCAGCTTCAGTCCTTCCAATGAACACCCAGGACTGATCTCATTTACGATGGACTGGTTGGATCTCCTTGCAGTCCAAGGGACTCTCAAGAGTCTTCTCCAATACCACAGTTCAAAAGTATCAATTCTTTGGTGCTCAACTTTCTTTAGAGTCCAGCTCTCTATAGACAGTTTTAGTGTGGTGCTAAGAGGGAATAGATTTGTTCAGGAGAGTCGGGATCAGCTCTCTGGCTGTTGGAAAGATCCCTTTACGGGATATAAATGAAATAAGGCAGGGACTGGAGGTCAGCGGGTGAAGAAATATGCTGGAAGAATGGACAGATAAACGTAAGGCAAGGAGATAACCCCAGAGAGATTACAAGCTGCTGTATTATGAACCAAATGCCAGGCTGAGGGGCTAGTCTTTCCCTGGGGAGACTCCAAAGAGTTTCGGGATGGAGAATGACATCAATAAGTTGCCACTCTGTCCTCTGTTCCTGGTGTAAAAAATGAATAAACTGAAGCCTCAATTAGAGTCCAGAAGGGGGCGCTCTCACTGGCAGTGATGATACCAGAGCCCAGTAGGAAGAAGGAAGACTCCTTCCTTCCTGGCAAGGACTCAGCCAATCAAAAGCCATGGACTCCCTGTTTCCTCTAGGCCTCAACTTCCTTTGCTCCTCTATAAAAGCGGTCTCCTTCCCTCCTTCAATTGGAATTTGCACATGGCTCTCCATGGTTGCAGACCCCAAGCTGCAATTCGGGGCTAATGCCAAATTAAACCCATCTTTGCTGGGAAATAGCTGGCTGTCCACTTGTTTCAAGTCAACACTAGTCACCCTCAGAAGAACTTGATGGGAGGACCTTTCTGTTCAGGAAGAGGAACCAGACACTAGGCACATGCCATGTGATGGGACCTCTGTTCGTTGGTTATAATATGTTCTTCCTTTTTTTCCTTTGAGGTTTTCCCCCTTTATTTTTTTTCTTTTATATGTTCTTTCTTTAATGTTCACCAGCTTGGAGGTAAGACACATGATCTCTGATTTACAGAACAGAAAACCGAGACACAGAGAGGTGGACTGAATTGCTTGATGACGATGCCTTAGGAAGTGCTGGAACCTGCCTGTGACCCTGTTTCTCTAATCCCATCACCTGTCTTCTTTCTGCTCTACCTGGGGACACTCATACAGTAGTGAAATATTGCCACCAAGGCTTCATCAACTAGTCCCTGACCTCTCCTTGTCCCCATAGATGCTGTGGTTCCCCCGGCTGGGACCACGGTCTGGATGAGTCCTCATTAGCTCGTTTTGATCTCAGAGTACTCGGTGCTGGTGGCCTCCTGGTCTTGAGGCTCCCGAGATGTCAGCTCATGAAAGTTGAGGGAGGCATAATGGAGCTCTTCCTGTTCCCCTGGGGGTGGGGCGTCCTCTGCAGGGGACAGCACCATCTGGTCAGGGGGGCTGTCTGGGCAAGGCTTTTGCCTGGAACCCTGAGAAAAAGGGAGAAAAAGGAGTGAGAGAAGGAGTAAGCAGGCATGAGCCCCAAAGGAAAGTTCAGCAGATGGGACGTTTACTCTTTCATCTTCTTACTCCTCACATGCTTCCTGTGAACGCAAATATTCACTCATTCATGTATAATTTTGTCAAGATTGACTGGGCTGTATTGCAGGCTTATGAATCCTATTTAACCTTCACAGAAACCCAGTAGGAGTGATATTCTTATTATTCCCATTTTACAGGTAGGAAAATTGAGGTGGGGGAGAGGTGAAGTATCTTGCCCAAGGTCACTCCTCGACTGGATGACAGAGCCAGGATTCAAACCCAGGCCTACAGTGTACCCTGTACCAAGTCCTGGGTGAGAGGCCAGATGAGCAGTGTGAGAAAACAGACATAGACCCTGACCTCAGGCAGCTTGCAGTCTGCCAGGAAGACTGGATTAGAGACAAGTAAACACAGCTAAATTCTAACTCTGGTGTGACTTATGAACTAGTTTATGCAGAAACCAGAAGAGATGACAATTCTGGCTCTTGGACCTGGGTCCCATAAAACAAAAATGAAAATAAAGCAGGACCCAAGTCTCCAAGAAAAGATGGTACCCAGACACTGGTATGCCATTCTCTTTTCTCCAAGTCTGTCCACATACACCATCATGCTATAGACGAGTGTGTCAAAAGCAACATTAGCCTTCAAATAGTAGCTCATAAAGAAAAGAAAAAGAATTCCAGGTTAGGAAAAAACGGTTTCACAACCTCAGAAAAAAAAATAGCATATCTAGACAGAGCTGTCCATATTGCATGAGCAAGATGAAATGACAAAACAGCTAGGTGTATTGACCCTTCTGTAGCCAAAGAGGGAGAAATAAGACCGTGTGTCTTAATAGCCTTACCATATATTAAGAGGGGGTTGAATTTATCCTCATAAGACAACATGGGCTTCCCAGGTCACGCTAGTAGTAAAGAATCCACCTGCCAGTGCAAGACGCAGATTCCATCCCTGGTCAGGAAGATCCCCTGCAGGAGGAAGTGGCAACCCACTCCAGTATTCTTGCCTGGAAATCCCATGGGCAGAAGAGCCTGGTGGGCTGCAGTCCATGGGGTTGCAAAGAATCAGACACGATTAGGTGACTGAGCATGCATAAGACAAGATGCAGCTCAGATGAATAAACAGGAGAAAGCACTAAGTTCATTCCTTCATCCAACACCTCTTTGCTGAGTGCTGGTTATGAGCTAGGTGCCATTAAGTGCTGTTCTTTCAAATGAGGATATATGAGGAAGTGAAACAGCCCGAAATACCTGCTTGCATGCCCAGTTCCTTATTAGAGAGGGCTATAGTGACATTAGGTAAGAGTTGTAAGCAATTTCCCATGACCTAGGCATATTTCTAAGCACTTCTTGTAGCAACCCAATGAAACAGTTACCAGCATAGCAATGGCCTCCTTTCCAGAAGAGAAAATAAAGAAGCAGAGAGGTTAACTAACTTGTCCAAGGTCACACAGCTTGGAAGTGGTTGAGTCCAGCACTTGGACACAGGAGGATGAACTCCAGGGACTATGCAGCTCATTGCTTTACTATTCTGCCTACAGTATCAAAGTTACAGAAAGGTTGAGAGAGTCGACTTATCAGGAAAAAAAAAAAACCCTGATGCTGCAAAAGATTGAAGGTAGAAGGAGAAGTAGGGAGAGAGGATGAGATGGTTAGATAACACCACTGACTCAATGGACATGAATTTGAGCAAAGTCCAGGAGATAGTGGAGGACAGTCCATGGGGTGCTGTGGTCCACGGGGTTGTAAACAGTCTGACACGACTTAGTGGCTGTACAACAACAACAACAACCTAATGGGGAAAACAAAGCTCTATCAGGGTTCCTGTCAAGATAGTGAATTCACACATATCACTGGCTCTGTTCACCAAGATCCAACAATCAAAAACTATAGACGGAACTACGGGATGACAAAATTTTATAATCAATTGTCGATTGATTAATCACCCTGAGGTTCCTGGGGGGAAGTAAAAGCTAATTTGAACACATGGGGCTGGGGAGGTGACATGCTACAGCTCAGGGCTAGGGAAGCTGGCTTGATGACGGGAGGAAGAACAGGTTCCCTCAGATGTGCTTGAATTCTGCTCCTTTCTCTCCTCCACCCTCGCCTTAGGACAATCATTGCCTGCAGAATTCAGAGAGCGTGGACAAGACGGTAATGTGCCTGTGTCCAGAGGTAAATGGTGGATGAGCACCGAAGGCTCCCTGGGGTGAAGAGAAGGAGAGATGCCGTGGAGCCTCACTGGCCTTTGGGACTCTTGTCCTCCCTTTCTTCTTTCCAAACTGCAGAGTCTTGTGGATCAAAATCCACAGAGATTTTGGATCAAAATCCAAAGCTCCTTCTCCTTGAGGTTGGAAAGCAAAGGGGGGCAGGAAGTGAGACTGGTGATCAGTGGTTGTAGTGCCCGGAGCACTCCACCCTGCGACTGGTCCCCATCACTCCTTTGAGCCAACACAGGCCAGCATCTGCCCTTCACCTTCACCCAATCAACAGTCCAGACCAGAAAGCTAACATCCCTGGGGAATATGCGCCCCCCCCACCAGGTCAGAAGACTGAGCACCTGCAAAGTGTAAATGTCCTGGAAGAAAAACCAACCAAAGGAGGCTGGGAACATCATGTACCTTCAAAATACAAGTATTAGAACACTTTGATCAAGAGTTTAAAACTAAGCATGATAAATGCACCAAGAGGAGTAAGTGCTGACGTTACATCGTAAAGGTGAAAATAAGAAATTACGCTACTCTCTCAATCCCTCCCATCCTCTCCTTCGCCAGCAGTGTCCAACACGAGTCTGTTCTCTCTCTGTATTCTCATATGTAAACTAGATAGCAAGTGGGAAGTTGTTGTATAACACAAGGAGCTCAACCTGGTGCTCTGAGACAACCTAGAGGGGTGGGAGGGAGGTTCAAGAGGGAGGGGACACGTGTACACTTGTGGCTGACTTACATTGTTTAATGGCAGAAACCAACACAACATTGTAAAGCAATTATCCTCCAAATTAAAAAGAAAAGTCACTCAGCAATGATGTAATATCTCAGAATGGTGACATATTGTAACTAGACAGCGTGATGATCATTTTTGAAACAGAAATATCGAATCACTTATACTTCAAAAACGAAGAAACAAGCAAACCCCCAGAAAAAAGAGATCAGATTTGTGGTTACCAGAGGCAGAAGGTGGGGCTGGGGAAACTGAATCAAGGCGGTCAAAAGGTACAAACTTCCAGTTATAAGATAAATAAGTACTAGAGAGGCAAAGTAGAACATAATCATTAGCATGAACTCTGCTGTATGTTATATGTGAAAGTTATTCAGAGTAAATCCTGACTGTTCTCATCCCAAGGAAAATAGTTTTTTTCTATTTCTTTAATTTTTTATTTATAGGAGATGATGGGATGTTCACTAATCTTGTTAGGCTAGTCATTTCATGATGTATGTAAATCAATTCATTATTCTATACACCTTAAACTTATACAATGCTATATGTCCAATATATCTCAGTAAGACTGGAAAAGAAAATTATACACATCAGTAATTATGTACATAAAATGTAGAACCAGAAGTTATGTAATCATGTAAGTTACATAAAAAGGAAATGTGTGTGCAGTTCTGTAAAACATGGAAATATGAGGTCTGAGATTTAAAAATAGGAAGAACCCAATGGTGGGATGAAGAACAGAATGAATACAATTCAAGTACATCAGGGAGCTGGAAAAACCTTTGAAGTCTCCCATAGAAGGAAGCAGGGGAGGATGAAGGCCAGAACACATGAAAATAAAAGTTATGAATGATGAAGGAAATAGAAAATCTCAACATTCAGATGATAATAGTCCCCAGATGACATGCTTTCTCGGGGGGCCACACCCCCGGCATGTGGGATCTTAGTTCCCCGGCCAGAGAGCAAACCTGTGTCTCTACACTGGGAGCATGGAGTCTTAACCACTGAACCACCAGGGAAGTCCCAATAGTCCCCAAATGAGATAAAAATGAAACCAAAAGCAGAAGAGATGTTTGGACAAAAATAGTGGAGATAAAATTGTCAGAATTACAGAAAAAGTGAACCATGTCAGCACAAAGTACCTCACAAACACAAGGAAAAGCCCACAACCAAATAAAGTACAGTTCATCTCAAGACTGTCAAAACCAAGGAGAAACATGCAAATGTTTCCAGGGAGAATGAGTGGATCACCTGCCACTGTGTGAGACTTGAGACCTCTAACAGGGATACCGGGTACAAGAAACAGTGAAGCAAGTGTTCAGAGTATCCAAAGGAAATCACTTTGATCCTGGAATTGAGAGCCTACCAAATGAAATTCAATTGTGGGGGCATAAAAATATTTCAGATACAAGTCTCAATACAGGAAATACCAAGTTAAAAACACGTTAGGAGAAAGAACTCAAACACAAAGAATGCAAATAAAAATAAGAAAACTAAGAAACCACACGCAGTGAATATAAGATACAAAGGTGATCAGATCACCTCAGTGAAATGTGTAGCTGTGTATTTTTTTTTAATGACCAGAGAATAGAAAAATGTTGAGTGTGTTCATAATTATGCAGAATAAAAACTGGAGATCTAGAGAAAGAACCAGCGTGGCCGTAGAAGGTGGATGGAGGGGACACCAAAAGATGTAAAAGCACTCGAGTTCTTTTTGTTAGGTGTAAGACAGAGATGTCACTTTTTTTTAATAAGAGAGGAGAAAATGAAATGTTGAAAAAAATGGAACCAAGCAAACGGAGAAGAGAAAATAGCACAAAGAAGTCCACGTATATCAAGAACCACAATAAATACAGATAGCGTGAACTTGACACAGGATGTCGAGTTGGATTTTCAAATACCTGGTTATAGGGCTTCCCTGGTGGCTCAGTGGTAAAGAATCTGCCTGCCAATGTAGGAGACCCAGGTTCGATCCCTGAGTCCAGGAAGATCCCACATGCCTCGTGGCAAATAAACCCTTGCACCAGAAGTACTGAGCCTGTGCTCTAGAGGCCGAGATTCACAAGAGAAGCCATTGCAATGAGAAGCCTGTGCACACAGCTAGAGAGTAGCCCTTGCTGGCCGCAGCCAGAGAAAAGCTTGTGCAGAGCGAACACCCAGCACAGCCAAAAATCATAAATAAAATTAAGAAAAAACAAAATATACTATTCAAAAGAATCATTGCCAAAGCATTAAAAAAAATGTTAGAGTGGGTGGGGAGAGGAAAGGATGGAAAAATACCAGATATCTAACTAACCCATGACAAAGTGGTGTGTCTATCTTAAGATCTAACCAAATAGATTTGAAACAAAAAGTATCACTAGGGACAGAGACAATCACAAGGTGTGGTTAAACGTGAGAAGATACGATACTATACACTGTTAATTTAAAAGTACATCATCTGTAAGAAATATATTTGATTGAACTCCAGGGGAAAATTGACAAGTAAACTATCATAAGAGTTCAGATAATGATAGTTTAGGAAGACCTATTAGTAAAGATTTGGATTTGAATAATACAATGAACACACACTGGCCTATTGACCTTAGTTGGAATTTATGAAATAGAAAAAATATATATACTTCTTAAGCATACAGGAACTATTTACAGAAATTCTTCACATAACCAAGTCACAGATAAAGTCTCAACAAAGTTAAAAAGTAAATATCATCAAAACAATGTACTCTGACAAAACTCAATTTAGTTAGAATTTAAGGATGGAAAGATGTTTTAAAATCCCCATACATTTGGATTTTTTTATTAATATTTTTTAAAAATTTATTTATTTGGCTGCACTGGGTCTTAGCTGCAGCATGTGGGATCTAGTTCCCTGACCAAAGATCGAACCTGGGCCCCCTTCATTGGAAGCTCAGAGTCTTAGCCATTGGACCACCAGGGAAGTCGCCTACATTTGAATTTTTAAAAAACCCCAATAATTTAAGATTCCCCCAAAAAATCACAATAGGTTTTCGCAATGTTTAGAACTGAATGGTATTAAAATAACACATTTCAAAATGTGTGAGGTGAAATTAAAGTGGTGTTCTGAGAGAAATTTATCCATAAAAACTTTTACCATGAAAGAAGGGTGCTATGTATTAATAAGCTAAGTTGTTGTTGCTTAGTTGCTAAGTTCTGTCTGACAAACTCTTTTGCCAGAGTACTATGAAGTGTAGCCATACCAGGCTCCTCTGTCCATGGGATTTTCCTGGCAGGAATACTGGAGTGGGTTGCCATGGAATCTTCCCGACCCAGGGATCAAACCCCAGTCTCCTGCATCGCAGGTGGATTCTTTACCACCTGAGTCACCAGGGAAGCCCCCAAAGGGGAATTAATCCTAATTAAACAATATGCAATTAAGAGAATACTACTCATAACCTTTTGTCAACAAATTATAAAACTTAGATGAAATGAACAACCTGTTATCTCTAAACTGTTATCTGTAACACACTGTGTGTTAACGGACACACAAAATAACTGAGTTAGAAAAACCACATATAAAGACAAGGGCAGACCCAGGCGGCCTATACAAGTAATACTTATTAATCATTCAAGAAGCAGATCATTTCAATTTTATACACTCTCTTTCAGATAATATTAATAGTAAAAATGGGAAGATTCTACAGTTCCTCAATGTTATCTCGATACCCAAAGAAGAAAACAAGAGGAGAAAGGAAGACAGAGGTCCATTTTACTCTGGCATACAGATGCAGAAGTGCTCAACAAAATATTAACAGACTGAATCTACTAGAGTTTTAGAAAAAGAACAAAGAAACACTCACTGTGAACAATTTCATCTTTTCTCAGGAATGCTAGTTTCAAAATAAAAAATGTTGAACCGTTTCGCTCACCACTGGTAACAGATTATAGGGAAAATCATATCAGTGGATATATCTGAAAAGTTCAACTGAGTTATTTAGTGATAGAAAAGAACTTCCTTAGCCTGATGAAGACTATCCATACAAGCCATGACAATTAAAAGCAAGAATATCACAAGTTTTTCAGATAGTATCTTTATCTCTGAAAAAGGATGATTCAGCAGGGTTACAAGTAAGATATAAGAATTTTCCAGCTACCCAAGCAACAAGAATCTAAATGACACTCAAGACCAATATGAGATTTTTTTAAATTACAAAATAAACCTTCACACTTAAAAAGAATTATTTTTCATTCTGCATATAGCAATGAGCAATCAGAAAAATGCATGTACAGTAGTAGAAATAACTAGTATTTAGGAAGAAAATTTTTTTAAATACTAGTTATTGTTACAGAATAACTAGAATAGCAAAAGATGACCAAGACCTGTGTGAAGGAATTCTCCATCTTCCTTGAAAACATTTTTTTTTAAAGACTTAAATGAATAGTTGATCTGTTCTCTTGGATTAGAAGACTTGAATTCACAAACAAATACATTCTTCCTGGATTGACCTATAGGTTCAATGCAATGCCAATCAAAACTCCAACAGGAGTGTTTTGGGGAACTTGACATACTGATTTTAACATTTAAATAGAACAGCAGAGGTCCAAGAATAGACAAGACAACTTTGAAAGAAGAATCTGCAGAAGGACTTGCTCTATCAGATACCAGGGCTTATTTTTGAGCTTATAGACTGCTGAATGTAGACACAGTTCTGACTCAAGGACACTAAAATTGATCATTGGAATAGAAGAGGGCACAGAAAGAGGATCACCCACGTGTGGAATTTTGATGAATGGCACATCCTCAGGGGAGGAAGTGAAGGACTATTTTGCAAAAAAAGAAGGAATATGTATAGGTCGACACTACACCACACTGAAAAATCAACTTCCCATGGATGAAGTCTTTAAATGTCAAAACTTTTAGTAGAAACTATCCTTGAATATCTTTCTACATCTTAAGATGGGAAAGAATTTCTTAAACCCCAAAGTTCTTATTACAATTAAGAACTTATCATCAAACGTCACCTTTAAAAAGGTAAAGTACAAGCTACTCACTGGGAGAAGATAGCTACAATATATATAATCTATTAAAAAGCATAAAAATGTATAAAGCTCTCAAATTTAATAAGAAAAGGTCAAACATTCAGTAGGAAAATGGGCTGTCAGTGGGACCAGGCATTTTATGGAAAAGATGTTCATTTGCCACTGAAGCTGTAGAGAGATTTTCATCTTCATTGGTAACCAAGGAAATGCAGATCAACACCACAGTGAGAATGTGACACGATTGAAAAAAAAAAATTGAGGAAACCAAGTGTTGGAGAGATTATAGATCAACAGAATCTGATAGGCATAGATGAGAATATGAGTGAACACAGTTGCTTTGGAAAATATTTGTCATGATCTTCTAAATAGGAACTTTACAGACCCTATGACCTAGTAATTAAATTCCTAAGTAATGCTAAAGGAAAACTCTTGCATGTGAATACAATGAGACACGAATAAGGAATGTTTGTAATTGCAACACCAGGAAACAACTCCAATGTCCATCAATAGGAGCTTAGATAATAGACGTAATCATAAAATGCATCATTATACAATGGGGAACTGCAACTTTGTGCAAAAACGTGAGTGAATCTTTGCTATATAAGACTGTATCTACAAGGCAAGTCCAAGAAGCGTACCTGGCACATGACACCCTTGGAAGGTTCAGAAGCAATTAAACTAAAGAGTGTATATTTTGGGTAAACATATATGTGGTAAAACCAGCAACAAAAGATTCAAAGCAGTGGTTACTGGGGGTGGGTCAGAGTAGAAGGGTAGATGAAAGTTATCATCGGTGTTTTAAGTCTCAGGTTGGATAGTGGGTTTACACGTGTTTATCATATCACGTGTAACGATGAGTAAGTAAAAGTGAATACTGCTTGTTCCATTGATACTAGCTCGGTGATGAACAAAGCATTTTGGATAATTCCATTTAGGGCAACACAAGCTCAATTTTTAAAAAGGGAACAGGGGTCTTGCTGGACAGGGATGGTGTGAGAGAAAATTACAGCTCTCGTTCTCAAGGACTTTACATATACGATGAGAAGATAGAGACAGATCAATGCAGTGAGGTTGTGTGATATTAACCCTGTGTCGGGGATGGACACAGGACTCGGTGGATGGAGAGAAGGAAGGGAGAAGACAAAGGTTCCCAGAGTAAGAGATGCTGACCTTGCAGCTGGAAGGAGGCAGCAAGGTGGATGGTTGATCTGAGAAAGGGAGGGCAGCTCAAGTAGTGAAGGGAAAGTTGCTCAGTCGTGTCTGACTCTCGGCAACCCCGTGGAGTGATAGTCCGTGGGATTCTCCAGGCCAGAATACAGAGTGGGTAGCCATTCTCTTCTCCAGGATATCTTCCCAACCCAGGGATTGAACCCAGGTCTCCTGCATTGCAGGTGGATTCTTTACCACCTGAACTACCAAGGAAGCCTAGTTCAGGTAGAAGGAACTGTATATTCAAAGGCTCCGAGTCATAAGGGAATAGATCTCTCTGGACACAGGGAGAAGGCCAGTGTAGCTGGACCCTAGGGCAGGACCAGTGGCTGGAGCAGCTGTCAGGAGAGACCCCAGGAAGGATATCATATATCAGACCAACGATTATGACTTGATTCTCTAAGCAAAGGGAGCAACAGCTTTGAGACTCCAGAATGGCTGGCAAGTACTGGTTTGGGGGGAGATAGTTCTGGCAGCCTGTATCCAGTAAAGAAGTGAACAGGCTCAGTGGTCAGCAGAGCACCACTGGGCCTCAGAGATGAAGGGGAAGAACGCAGGGGAAGCCAGCTCCCAGGTGTCTGCCTGGGGGAGCAGGCAGGAGCAGGAGCTACTGACGGACTTAGCCTGAGTCTGCCAAACGGACACGCCTGGGGCCCCCACGGCTGGAGAAGACGCCCGCATCACTCACCCAGGCGACGGTACCCATGACCGGGTCTTCATCCTCCACACCCTCTGGTCTCGTGGCTGCCTGCTTTCTGCGGGATTTCAGTCTAAGAGAAGAAACCGGTGTGTTGCCGTCAGGGCGGCTCAGACAAAGGTGGGCAAGCTGCCCCCCACCGCCCCCAATACGACGGCTCGGGCATCCAGACCCTGAAACAGTGGACCCAGAGGCCTTCCTGACACGGAAGTAAGCGCTTCATCTTCTTGGATGACCAGGACTTTGGCCAAGACTGAATTTCCATCACTAGAGACTCAACTTACAAACTTGTACATGAATGTCATTATTATTGACACATGGTGGCCAAAACAACCCAAATGTCCATCAGTGGATGAACGGATGAGTAGAATGTGCTCCATTCATCCAAGGGAACATTGTTTGGAAATAAAAAAGAATGACGGAGATGTCCCTGGTGGCGCAGGGGATGAGAATCGCCTGCCGATGCAAAGGACACAGGTTCGATCCCTGGTCCGGGAAGATCCACGTGGCTCTGAGCAACTAAGCCTGTGTGCCACAGCTCCTGAGCCTGCACTCTAGAGCCCTCGAGCTGCAATTCTGGAAGCCCACACACCTTAGAGCCTGCGCTTTGCAATAAGAGAAGCCGCAGCAATGAGAAGCCTGTATACCACAACCAAGACCCAGCATGGCCAAAAATTAATGAATTAATTTTTTTTTAAAAAAAAAAGGAGTGAAGGACTGCCATGCATGAACCTTCAAAACATCACACAAAGTGAGAGAAGTCAGTCACATGGGACCACATATTTTATGATTGCCCTTATTTGAAATGTCCAGAAGAGACAACTCTAGAGAGATGGGAAACAGCCTAGCGGTTGCCTAGGGCAGAGGGTGGAACGGAGGGGATGATCACGGGTGTGGATTTCCTTTTGGTTTCTCTTTCATTTGGGGCTAATGCAAAAATTCTGTCAAAATCACTGTCAAAGACACGCAGCTCTGAATAGACTAAAAGCCAATGAACTGTACACCTTAATGCATGGGAATTACATCTTGCTAAGGCTGTTACCCAACTCTGAACCTAATCTACGCTTCTCCGCATTTCTGCGATTAAGGGACCTCTTTCCGCACTCCCTGCCACACACCTCCCTATGGGTCCCCAAGAACACAGACTTACATGAAAAAGAAAGGGAGGCACAAGGACAGGCACAGCAGGGCCATGGCGCCAGCGCCTCCCAGAGCCCCAGCGACCAGGAATGCAGGCTTCCCTGCAGGGAAGACGGCCAGGAGATGATCACGATCCCAGGATTCAGTCTCGTGCCCTCCCGCCTCCTTGCAGAACTTTCTGGAGAGCCTCTTCAGGCCTGAGAAGGAGCCCCCTGTCCTAAAAAGCACCTTCTGCCCTGACCCCAGGCCCTCTCCCCGCCAAGTATTATCTTCTAGGATCATAACTCCTGCCCCTCTAAGCCTCTTCCCCCCAACAGAATCCTGACCTGGCAGCAGCAGGACAGACCCGCTCCGGGCCCCATGGATGTTCAGGGCCTCGCAGCTGAGGCTGAGGCCGGAGCTGAGCCCTTCGTGGAGGCTCAGGGAGCCGTTGGCCCAGGGCCCAGCGGAGCTGGAGGTGACCTTGAAGGAGGCATTGCTGAAGTTCCCCTCCAGCAGCCCTTCGCCCAGCCGCCAGCGGAGGGAGGGGGCCGGCCGGGCTCGGGAGGAGCAGCTGCAGCGCAGACCCTCGTCCTCCTGGGAGCAGGAGGGGCCCAGCAGCTGCGGGGGAGCTGTGGGGAGAGATGGGAGGGGTCAGGGGCGCCCCTCCCCTCCCTGGAACCCCGATGTCCTTCTCCAGGGGACCCCACACTCACAGAACACGAAGAGGCTCAGGGAGGAATGTTGGGAGCCCAGCGGGTTCTGAGCCCGGCAGCTGAGCTCTGCTTCTGTAGTCACTGAATACGGCAGCTCCAGGACCCCGGTGCTGGAGATGGGGGCGGCCTCCAGGGTGGGAGACACTTGGAACCAGCTCAGTTGTGCAGAGGGGTTGCTGTCAGCAACACACAGCAGCTGCAGTGCCTGGCCCTCTGAGATGAGAACAGATGAGGCGTTCTGCAGAATCTTGAGGGCTTTGGGGGAAAGCACAGCGGGAGAGCTGGGGGAGGCTGAGGTCTCCTCCCTCCTTCCAGGATCTCCTGGCCTCACTCTCTCCTCCCCAGGCCGGCCAGCGGGGTTCCCTGTGGTCCCAGGGCTGGACCTTCCCACCCTAAGCAGGCTGAGCCAACGTGTCTGGGCCTCGTATCTTCAGGGGAGGCTTGGTGTCTCAGTAGGACAGACCTGGGCTGTTTGGTGGAAAGAAAACCCAGAGCCTAAGATGAGATGTTGATTCAGTGAAGGCAGCAGGAGATGGGACTAAGGAGGCTTTTGTGGAAGAAAGCCACATAATAGAACCATGGTGAAGGAAATGGGCCTTGAACAGGGTGTGTGAGTGTGTAAATGTGTGGGGTGTATGTGTGTGTGCCTGTGTGTATGTGTGCATGAGTGCACGTGTATATGTCCATGAGTGTATGTGTGCACGGTGGGTGCCTGTGCTGTGGGTATAACTCTGTGTATATGTGTACATGTGTGATGTGATGTGTATGTGCCTGTGTGTATGGGCGTTTCTGTGCGTGTCTCAGTGAATGTTCATGTGTATGCATTCTGTGTGTGTGCCTGTGTGTGTGAGTCTCTGTGTATTGCATGTTTGTGTGGTCTAGTGCATGGGAGGTGGGACGGGGTGGTGATTTTCTCCTTGCTCTTCCCATATCTGATCACCCTCAAGCCCATCCCCCCACCCCTTGGATGCGGTCCCAGGAGCAGGACCCAGCCCTGGAGAGGAGAGGTCCTGTCCTACCTGTGTTGTTTCTGAAGGAGAGGCTGATGCGGAGGTTCCTCGGGGCATCTGGGGCAGAAAGACATGGGCTTGCTGCAGAGGGAGGAGTGGGGTGGAAACTGACCAGCACCCCAGGAGGGAAACCAGGAAGGGGGGGGGGCTGTCCTTCACGGCCACTCCCCACCTAAGCTCCCCGGGCGCAGACCCATAGAAGAGTGGGCTGGCCTTCTCTCTACACACCGCAGACACACACACACACACACACCCCACTGCCCTCAGGGACCCCGACACCCCTCCACGCTCACAGGAGACGTTGAGCTGGACGGTTCTCTCCAGGGTCACCGGCGTTCCATGGAGTGTCACCCGACAGGTGAGGTTGGTGCCGTGGTCCTGGGGCCTCGGGGTGAGGGTGAGCTCCGCGGAGTGGAGGGTGTCTGGGTTCATGGCATCGAGGGTGTCCCCCGCCCAGGAAAACAGGAGATAGTGTGGCCCATCACAGACCGGCGACAGGCTGCAGGTCAGAGGTGTGCGGCGGCCGGACTCCAGAGGCTCCGGGACCTGGATGTCGGGTTTCTCTGGAGAAAGGGAGATGAGGAGACAGAGGGAGATGCCTGGACGCAGGGGTGTGGGGACCCAGAGGGGGAGGGTCACAACTCATTCCCAGTTCTGGGTCTCTCCTGAACCCTCAAAGCCCAAGACCTGGAGCAGGGAGGGCTCCTATACCCTGCTCCGGTTCTAATAGAGGAGGCTCCACGGGCCAGGGTCCTCTCCTGGCCCCCCGTCACACCTGTCACCTGCAAGTTCAGCTTCTTCTCTCTGTAACTGTATCTCACAGATCCTCTCTCCACTCGCACGTAGTAGACTCCTGAGTCGCTCAGCCTGGCCTCTTGGATGCTCAGGGAGCAGTCATTGTCCCTGGGGTCCCCGAGGAGGCGGAATCGGCCCCGGGTCTCTGACTTCACTTGTTTCGTTCGGTCGTTTGTGGCCACAGCATCATCGTAATGGCGGTCTCCTTCCCGGAACCAGTAGATGAAGGGTTCGGCAGAGGAATACGGGGGATGTCCCACAGGCCAGGGATAGGAGAAGGAGCAGGGCACGAGGACGTCCATGCACGCCTGCACCACCACTGATTCCTGCACTCGGAGCTCGTACCCTGGATGCTCCTGCAGGGACCCTGGGGGACAGAGAGGTTCAGCGGGAGCTCCAGCCCCTCCCCACGCTTGACCCCTTCCTCCAGCAGTGAGCCCTGTTCCCCACCCCTCCCCCACTCACCCCCGCACAGCAGGGGCAGCAGCAGCAGCAAGGGCACCATGTCGGCATCCGCCAGCACAGAGCCAGTTCAGGTCCCTCTGCCGGGGAGGGAAGCGCCCCAAATGTGGGGAGGGAACGAGGAAGCCCCAACAGGAAGCCAGAGGGTGACGGAGACAGAGCCTTGGCCAAGCACAGAAGGGGAACTTGGACGCCCCAGGCCATGGAGGAGGGGCGGCCCTGAGGAGGCAGAAGGTCCCACCCCTCCACCCCACACCCCACGCCGCAGCCGGAGATCCTGAGGCCCCCAGAGGCCGAGAGGCTTCACCGCACGTGGCTCTGACATGACACCCGTCCAGTGATGCTCAGGTCCACGGTGGGATCCCCCAGCGGCCGGGGCAACCAGAAAAGAGAAACGGGCTCCAGCCCTGGTCAGCGGGTGGGACCAACCCTGCAACAGAGAAACACTGGACTTTCCGGAAAAGAACACTGAAAGATTTCTCAAAACCATTCAGACTTGGGCAGGAGGACTCACACACGGTGGAGGGTGGAACGCAGGAAGGAAAGCTGAGCGTGAAAAGCTCCTTTGCCCAGAAGGGTTTCCAGAACAGGGCACACAGGCTGTGCGTCTTCATGGATCTGAGGGCCTGTGGGACCAGCCGACCCGGACACAGGCCCACGCAAAGTGGGGTGGCAAAGGAAGAACTTTGCCCCATTCAGCTGAGACCCCAAAGTCCAGACCTCACACAGAAACACAGTTCACGACCCCTCAGTCTGGATGGCCTTCTTTTCAAGCCACAGGAAGGCTTAAGTCATGTGTGGAAAAAACCTGTGAACTTGCTGCCCTTTCAGGAAAAAATTCTTTAAGTTTCACAAGTTTGACTATGATCATAAACGTTTTAGACACTTTCAGGAAGAAGCCATGGGACTGATGGAAAGTTTCTTTTATAGTTAGATAGAAATATTAATATATTTTTTCCTTTTTTAAACTACAGAAACAAAAGGAAATGTCCGTCAATCAATTGTGCCAGTGGAAATACCGTGTCTTCTTTCTACTCTGTTTTCGACATAATATAATTAATCTTACTTCCTCGAACAATGGGCTTCCCTGCTAGCTCAGATGGTAAAGAATCTGCCCTCAGTGTGAAGACCAGGGTTCGATTCCTGGGTCAGGAAGATCCCCTGGAGAAGGGAATGGCAACCCACTCCAGTATCCTTGCTGGGAGAATTCCATGGACAGAGGGCTCTTACAGGCTACAGTCCATGGGATCACAAAGACTCAAACACAGCTAACTAACACTTTATGAGTAGACTATTCATATTAATTAATATACATGATTATTCTCCTAAAACGAGGCAATCAAAGAGGATCAAGCCAAAAGTATGGGGAACAGGTGTTATGCAGGTGTGATAGGTGTGCCTGACTTCTGAGAAAAGTGGTATGGTGGCCCAGTGCTTAGCACTCTGCACTCTCACTGCCTCTGGCCCAGCTTCAATCCCTGGTCTGGGGACTAAGACTCCACAAGCCCTAGAGCATGGATGTAAAAAAAAAAGCAAACAAAAAAACAAACAACGGAAGAGAGAAAAATAGTCTGCAATATATGTCTTCTCTTTTGGTTTTCAGCATTTTATGTTTTGTGATTGATTACATAGATTTCTCATTTCAAAAGAAACTCAGATGTGATGTGCCTGTGATATTGAGACTTTTAGGAAATATGTATTTGGCCTCCATCCACAGTTCCTGGCTCACAGATTCATGAGTTCTTGGAGTTTACTGATCGATAAGAGATATGGCAGCTTCTTTGTTCATTTGCTCTCTGTTCTCAGTCCCTGAAAACACTTCAGGGCCGCACTGGAGACCTGGGGGTCACATTTTGTATTTGGGAGCCATGTCTGTATTGTATTCAGTGACACCATTTTTTTTTTTTTTTTTTTTCCTAAGGAGGGATCTGAACGCTTGAGTCAATGTCAGGCTCCACAGAACCCTGGACTGGCCCTGCCCAGGGTCCAGGTGAACAAGAGGGGATGAGCTCTCTCCCTCACTCCTCACCTGTTGCGGGAACATTGCTGGACAAGCAGGCACTGGAGAAGGCCAGGAGCTGCAGGGCTGTGCAGCACACCTTCACAGCGGCTGGTGCCCAGCAAATGTCAAGCTGGGACGGTCAAAGGACAAAAAACAAGCAGTGTTGGTGAGGACGTGGGGTAAAGGGAACCCTTGGGCACTGCTGGTGGGAATGTGAATTGGTGCAGCCACTATGGGGAACACTCTGCAGGTTCCTCAAAACTAAAAATAGAACCTCAAGCACTTTCACTTTGGGGCCTTTAAAGAAAATGAAAATGGCAATTTGAAAAGATATATGCACCCCATGTTCATGGAACATTATTGAAGACATGGAAACAACTTCCATATCCAATGATGAGAAAATGAATAAAGAAACTGCAGTGTGTGCATACTCGTGATCATTCTTCAGCTATAAAAGAGAAGGAAATCCTGCCTTTACAATACATGGATGGCACACGAGGGCATTAGGGTAATGAAATACATTAGACAGAGGAAGAAGAATACTGTATGATCTCACAGGTAGGTGAAACTGAAAAAAACCCCAACAACATAAAGTCATAGATAAAGAGAAATAACTGGTGGTCCTCAGAGGTAAAGACTGGAGTCTATGGCAAAATTGGCAAAAGTGGTCAGAAGGTACACATTTCCGGGAATAAAATAAATAATTCATGGACATGTAATGTACATCATGGTGACAAGCAGGCACTGGAGAAGGCCAGTAGCCACAGGGCTGTGCAGCACACCTTCACAGCAGTTGGTGTCCAGCAAATGTCAAGCTGGGACATCAAGCTGTAATGACAATATGGTAACAATACTGTAGTGTATATTAGAAAGTTGCTGAAAGATTTGATCTTAAAATTTCTCATCACAAAAAGGTCTATATAGCCTTATAGATATAAATGTTAATTAGGCACATTTGGTGATCATTTTGTAATATGTACATATATTAAATCATTATATTGTACACCTGAAACTGACACAATGGTATACCTGTATCTCAGAGAGAATACATGTCTATGTATGTAAAAGATTTGGAAAACGTCCAGTTGGGGGCTTAGATTAGAGTGGTCCAAAACTAAGAGAGTGTTCCCTGCTTGACAGGCTCCACTGGCCTTTCAACACCTGCATAATCAATTACTTATGTTACATTTCCTCTGAGGAAATATGCAGTACATAGTGTGGCTTCTAGTGTGGCTACTGTCCCTGATTTACTGATCAAATCCCCAGAGATGAAAACAATGAACACTGGATGATTGTAAATGCCTTAGTGATAAAATTCACAGTGCATTGGAAATAAAAGAGAAATTCCCTAAAAAGATGAAGGGTATCTTTAGAAAACATCATACTTAATGGAGTAGCATAGGTTCCACCCTAGCAAGTCAATAAATATCGGTAAAAGGTGTAACAACTGAAAGGAAAAAAGAAAGATTTATGTTCATAAAAGTTCTGCATGTTGAAAAACCCAAAAGTTTATATAGATACATTTAGAGGTTTAACAAGAGAGCACAATGACTTGAGACAAATTCCAATTTGAAAATCCATTGCAGACTTCCCTGTGGTCCAGTGATCAAGCATCTACCTTCTAAGTCAAGGGATGAAAATTTGATCCCTGGTAAGGGAACCAAGGCCCCACAAGCCTTGCAACTCGGCCAAAAAAGATCAATTACTTTCTCATATCACAGTATGAGAGCCATTGACAGTTGCATCAGAAATTAGGATATACCCGGAATCGATCTAACATTTAGAAAGGTATACAACAAAAGGATATACAAAACCTCAGTGGAGAAAACTATGAATCTGTCTTGAAGGACATTAAAGACATATATAAATGGAAAAATACACCACATTAAGGGTTTGAAAAAACAGAGTATAAATGTCCATTCTACTCAAAATAATGTGTAGAATCAAAACGTATGTCACCACATCCCAAGTGGACATCTGTGGAACTCAGTAACTCCACTGTAAAATTAATAAGGAAGCAGACATTTCAAGGATGGCAAGGGTACCTTGCAAAAGAACAATGTGTGAGGCCTGGCTCTGCAAGTTGTGAAGATACATTACAGCCTGCCTGCTTGCTTAGTCGCTCAGTCATGTCTGACTCTTTGCCACCCCATGGACCATAGCCCACAAGACTCCTTGGTCCATGGGACTGTCCAGGCAAGAATACTGGGTTGGGTTGCCATTCTCTTCTCCAGGGTGTATTACAGCTTAGTACAACAAAACTTTTGGACTGGAAGAGGGATAGTCCAGTAGACCAGTGGAATAGAATAGGGAACCTAGAAATAAACCCCAACCACAGGAAGCGTCATGTGTAATAGAAAAGGTGATAGAAAGAAGTGACAAAGAGATAGGTGGTTCAATCACTCTGTGGGTGACAGGGGATCTGAAGCCAGTCAAATGAAACTGCACCCCTAGCTCATATGGGAACCAAAATCAAGTGCAGATGGGCTGAGACCTATTTAGAGACAAACAGCAGAGCTGCCGCAAGGTACTGCACCAGGTATCTCCCTGAGCTGTGGTGGGGCAGGATTCCCGAACAACACAGGAAGAACACCATCCCTAAGAAAGACGCTGAGATCCTGAGCTGTGTTAAAATCAAAAACTCTTCTTAACAGACATCCCTGGGAGTGTGGAATTCAAAGCCATCAGGTAGGAGAAGATGCTGATGATACAGGTAACTATCAAAGTAACAGTAGCCAAAATATGAGTTTCTACAAATGCCTAAGGTCAAAGAAATATACAGAAATGGGCCCAAATGAGCAAGAATTTCATCAAGGACAATGTATAAGGAGACCGTCAAGGAATGGAAAGCTGCCCCATATCACTGCAGCCAGGAACCTGCACGTTAAGACACTAATAGGGTATGCCTACATGTGCTCCAAGTAGCCACCTATTAAAGTCTCTCAAAACCCCAACTGCTGGTAAAGTGTGGAGCAGTGGTTGTTGAAATGTAAGTTGGCCCACACATTGGAAAGGAAAGCAGCTTCATACGGCTAGCCGAGCTTGTTCTTACATGAGGACCCAACACTTCCCCTGCTTGGATGCATGTTCTAGAGCAGCCATGACTAGTGGTGGCCAGTCCCCACAAGTTTCAGTTGAAGGGTTTAAAGACAGTTGTAAGGCTGGGTGTCGGGAGGGGCCACACGAAGTGCTGTCAGGTTAAACGACCCTGGGTTTCCAGATTTAGTACAAGAAAATGAATATGGATGATTTGGGGCCCAATTCCAATGCGTCTGTCAGTTCGACTACATCACGCACAACCAATTCTAAGACACCAGCAGTGCATCTCAGAATTCAACTCAGCTCAATCCAACTCACTGTTGACACTGTCCACCTGTAAATAGCATCACATCCTATGAGACTTCAGTCCTTCCAGACTGCCCCTCCAGTTTCAGATGCCTGTTTCACGTCCAGGTTATCACATGTACACCTGATCTGCTGGTTATGCACGATTCAGTTCAGTTCAGTCACTCTGTCATGTCCGATTCTTTGAGATCCCATGGACTGCAGCACGCCAGTCCTCCCTGTCCATCACCAACTCCCGGAGTTTACTCAAACTCATGTCCATTGAGTTGGTGATGCCATCCAACCATTTCATCCTCTGTCATCCCCTTTTCCTCCCACCTTCAATCTTTTCCAGCATCAGGGGCTTTCCCAATGAGTCAGTTCCTTGCATCAGATGGTCAAAGTATTGGGGTTTCAGCTTCAGCATCCGTGCTTTTAGGATGGACTGGCTGGATCTCCTTGCAGTCCAAGGATTCTCAAGAGTCTTCTCTAACACCACAATACAAAAGCATCAATTCTTCAGCAGTCAGCTTTCTTTATGGTCCAACTCTCACATCCATACGTGACTACTGGAAAAAACATGGCTTTGACTAGACAGACCTTTATCGGCAAAGTAATGTCTCTGCTTTTAAATATGCTGTCTAGGCTGGTCATAACTTTCCTGCCCAGGAGTAAGCGTCCTTTAATTTCATGGCTGCAATCTCCATATCCAGTGAATTTGGAGCCCCCCAAAATAAAGTCTGCCACTGTTTCTACTGTTTCCCCATCTGTTTGCCATGATGGGACCAGATGCCATGATCTTAGTTTTCTGAATGTTCAGTTTTAAGCCAACTTTTTCACTCTCCTACTTCACTTTCATCAAGAGGCTCTTTAGTTCTTCTTCACTTTCTGCCACAAGGGTGGTGTCATCTGCATATCTGAGGTTATTGATATTTGTCCCTACAATCTTGATTCCAGCTTGTGCTTCATCCAGTCCAGCATTTCTCATGATATACTTGGCATATAAGCTAAATAAGCAGGGTGACAATATACAGACTGGATGTACTCCTTTCCCGATTTGGAACCAGTCTACTGTTCCATGTCCAGTTCTAACTGTTGCTTGCTGATCTGCAGACAGATTTCTCAAGAGGAAGGTCACGTGGTCTGGTATTCCCATCTCTTTCAGAATTTTCCACAGTTTATTGTGATCCACACAGTCAAAGGCTTTGGCATAGTCAATAAAGCAGAAGCAGATGTTTTTCTGGAACTTTCTTGGTTTTTCAATGATCCAACAGATGTTGGCAATTTGATCTCTGGTTCCTCTGCCTTTTCTAAATCCAGCTTGAACATCTGGAAGTTCACGGTTCACGTATTGCTGAAGCCTGGCTTGGAGGATTTTAAGCATTACCTTACTAGCATGTGAGATGAGTGCAATTGTGCGGTAGTTTGAGCATTCTTTGGCATTGCCTTTCTTTGGGATTGGAATGAAAGCTGATCTTTTCCAGTCCTGTGACCATTGCCGAGTTTTCCAGATCTGCTGGCATATTGAGTGCAGCACTTCCACAGCATCGTTGTTTAGGACTTGAAAATGCTCAACTGAAATTCCATCACTTCCACTAGCGTTGTTCGTAGTGATGTTTCCTAAGGCCCACTTGACTTCGCATTCCAGGATGACTGGCTCTAGGTGAGTGATCACACCATCGTAATTATCTGGGTCATGAAGATCTTTTTTGTACAGTTCTTCTGTGTATCCTTGCCACCTCTTTAATATCTTCTGTTTCTATTAGGTCCATACCATTTCTCTCTTTATTGTGCCCATCTTTGCATGAAAAGTTCCCTTGGTGCCTCTAATTTTCTTGAAGAGATCTCTAGTCTTCCTCATTCTATTGTTTTCCTCTGTTTCTTTGCAGTGATCACTGAGGAAGTCTTTCTTTTTTCTCCTTGCTGTTCTTTGAGACTGCATTCAGATGGGTATATCCTTCCTTTTCTCCTTTGCTCTTCACTTCTCTTCTTTCCTCAGCTATTTTTACGGCCTCCTCATATAACCATTTTGCATTTTTGCATTTCTTTTTCTTGAGGATTGTCTTGATCACTGCCTCCTGCACAATGTCATAAACCTCCATTGTCCATAGTTCGTCAGGCACTCTGTCTATCAGATCCAGTTCCTTAAATCTATTTGTCACTTCCACTGTATAATCGTGAGGGATCTGAGTTAGGTCATACCCAAATGGTCTAGCGGTTTTCCCCACTTTCTTCAATTTCAGTCTGAATTTGGCAATAAGGAATTCATGATCTGAGCCACAGACAGCTCCTGGTCTTGTTTTTTCTGACTGTTAGAGTTTCTCCACCTTTGGCTGCTAAGAATATCATCAATCTGATTTCGGTGTTGACCATCTGGTGACATCCACGTGTAGTCTTCTCTTCTATTGTTGGTACAGGGTGTTTGCTCTGACCAGTGCGTTCTCTTGGCAAAACTCTATGAGCCTTTGCCCTGCTTCATTCTGTACTCCAGTGACTAATTTGCCTCTTACTCTAGTATTTCTTGACTTCCTACTTTTGCATTTCAGTCCCCTATAATGAAAAGGACATCTTTCTTCGGTGTTAATTCTAGAAGGTCTTGTAGGTCTTCATAGAACCATTCAACTTCAGCTTCTTCAGCATTGCTGGTTGGAGCACAGACTTGGATTAATGTGATATTGAATGGTTTGCCTTGGAAATGAACAGAGATCATTCCGTCATTTTTGAGATTGCATCCAAGTATTGCATTTCAGACACTTTTGTTGACTATGATGGCTACTCCATTTCTTCTAAGAGATTCCTGCCTACAAGAGTAGATATAATGGTCATCTGAGTTAAATTCACCCATTCCAGTCCATTTTAGTTCACTGATTCCTAAAATGTCAATGTGCAGTCTTGCCATCTCCTGTTGACAACTTGCAATTTACCCTGACTCACGGACCTAACATCCAGGCTCCTATGCAATATCATTCTTTACAGCATTGGACTCTACTTCCATCACCAGTCACATCCACAACTGGGTGGTGTTTTTGCTTGGGTCCAGCTCTTCATTCTTTCTGCAGTTATTTCTCCACTGATCTCCAGTAACATTTTGGCCACCTACTGACCTGGAGAGTTCATGTTTCAGTGTCCTATCCTTTTGCTTTTTCATACTGTTCATGGGGTTCTCAAGGCAATACTGAAGGATTTGCCATTCCCTTCTCCAGGGGACCACGTTTTGTCAGAACTCACCACCATGAGCCGTCTGTCTTGGGTGGCCTTATGTGGCATGGCTCATAGTTTCATTGAGTTAGACAAGGATATGTGATCGGATTGGCTAGTTATCTCCCACTGAAACGTGAAACTGTGTTCTGATCCTGGAGCCGAAGAATGAATTCTGCAAACTCAAAAACACTCACTCAGGCCGAGTTTATTTTAAAAGATAGAGATACAAAGTTCTCAGCATAGACAATCAGAGGGTGTGACATAACCACAAAGATGGGAATAACAGCAGATTTGTATCTTTATTAGAGTTGATGTGTTCTTATTTGGTTGGCTTGGGGCCAGAGGTGTGTGATTTCTGACCAATCAGTTTAAATGTCCCGATGTCCAGTGTGTCATTTGTATGCTTTTCTTGGATCCCCCAGTTTCTCAGAATCTCCAGACCTTGTGCTGCCATCTGTCGACCCTTTCAAAGACCCCACATCATTATTTAGGGACCAAATGCATCTTTAAGTGCTAATGACTATTCTAATAGAAAATAAAATAACCCAAACAATTGAACTGGGGACACGAAGCAACCATTTTTACATTCCAAAAGAGTTACAACTTCCTATCAGTGAAAAGTGTATATATTATACTTTTAAAAAGGTTTATTCATTTATTTACTTATTTTTGGCTGTGCTGAGTCATAGTTTCGGGGAGCAGGGTCTACACTCCAGTTGTGGGATTCAGGCTTCCCATTGGGGTGGCTTCTCTTGTTGTGGAGAACAGGCTCTGGACCCACAGGCTTCAGTATTTGCCACTGTGGGCTCAGTGGCTCAGTTGTGGTTCTTGGACTTAGTTGCTCAAGGACATGTGGAATCTTCCCAGACCAGGGATCAAACAGGTGTCCCCTGCATTGGCCGGTGCGTTCTTAACCGCTGGACCACCAGGGAAGTTCCATGCATAGATTTTTAAAAGCAAATCAATAGTAATATTTTATGAGGTGGTATTCACATGACACGGAAGTACTAATGGTAGTTTTGGAGGTGTGAACTTTAAAAAGACGAGACGAAGAGGAAGCTAAATGATGCTGGATGATAAAGTAATGTGGCCCTGGAGCCTCCTTCTTGTGCTGGAGAGAGGAAGCGCTGTTGACAGTCCTAGACCCCAGGACAGTGGGAGGAGGGCTGGGGAGATGACTCCTGGCCCCACCAGCATGAGCACCAGACAGACACCCAGGAAAAGGCCTTCTCTGGTGAGAATGAATGATACCTAGTATCTGAGTGAAGCTATTTCCTGTCCTCAAGGACCATTTTTTCTTGCTGTCTCCAATATATACACAAAATATGATTGTACGTAGTACTGGGGAAATGCAGGAAGATATCTACCAGAAAGAAAGCATTTTAAAACTTTCCCGTGGACAACTGCATCAAAGAGAATAAAATACCCAGGAATAAATTTCATCAAGGAGAAAAGACATAAGCCATTGATGAAAGAAACTGAAGAGGACACAAAGAAATTGAAAGCTATACCATGCTAACAGAAGAATGAAAATTGTGAAAATGTCCATTGTAGCCTTGCAATACATATTCAATTCAATCCTTATCTAAAATACCCATGGGATTTTGAAAAGGGCTAGAACAAATAATCCTCAAATTTTATTGAAGCCATCAAAGACATCAAATAGTCAAAACAATCTTGAGAAAGAAGAACAAACCTGGAGGTATGATACTCTCTGATATCAACTACAAAGCTATAGCAATTGACTATAGTCATTAACACTGTATATGCTGGCAGCTGGTAACTAGGTCCTGTCATAGTGATCATTTTGTAATATATTTTGTGGAGGGGCATTCTGTTGTACACCTGAAACTAACATAAATTTATATATCATCTATACTTTAATTTTAAAAAGATATTGAGATATGCAAAGATTTCATAAGTGGACAGACAGCACACTGCATACACATGAAGACACTGATGAGAGGATTTCATAAAATAATTTTTAGACTCCTGCACAGCAAAGAAGAGAGAGAGAGGAGGGGGAGAGAAAGTCACAAGTCAAAAGACTCACTTTGTAAAGGGTAAAGTAGAAGTTTGGAATTACCATGTGCCCACTACTATATATAAAGTAGATAACCAACAAGTACCAAATATATCACACGGGGAACATTACTCAGCATCTTGTAGTAAGCTATGATAGAAAGCAACCTGAAAAGAATATATATGTTGTATATATTATATATGGAAAACAACCTGAACAGAATATATATATATGTATATGTATACGTGTGTGTGTGTATATATATATATATATATATAGAATCACTTTGGTGCACTGTGAAACTAACACAACATTATAAAACCATTAACTACAATTTTTAAACATACACATAAAGAATAAAGAACTCAAATCTTTTTATTTTTTCAAAACAGACTGCCCAATTTTTATTATTAAATAAGTGAGAAACCAAACAGGGATTTCACAAAAGTAAAGTCAAATGGTTCAACATCGTTGTGAATGGTTGTTGCTGAGCCGTGTAAGACGCCAGGATTCTTGGCCTCCAGAGGAGAGGAATTCAGTCTGGGGCGAGGCTTGATCCCGCAGAGCCCTTGTGTAATAAAGTTGTATTAAAGTATAAAAGAGATAGAGAAAGCTTATGACATAGACGTAAGAAGGGGGCAGAAAGAATGCCCCCCTGCTAGTCTTTAGCTCGATGTTACATAGCTACTAGCAGGCTGCTAATTGGAGAAAAGAAATGTCTCAAAACTCAGAGACTGGCATCAGGCCCCTCACTCCGAACACGCATTTTGAGATAACATTGGCACAAGGTGAGTTATCCCGGGCCATAAAATGATTGACATGAATCTTGAAGAAATGCAGGTTTCCAAGCAAATACAGTCTCATTAAAGTAGCTTAGAGAACATGTGCATGAGTAAAACATACTGGTTTGTCAAGTCAGTTCTGAGTTTTAGGTGGAACCAACTTGAAGACAGAAGTGAAGTGAAAGTCGCTCAGTCATGTGTGACTCTTTGTGACCCCCATGGAATTCTCCAGGCCAGAGTACTGGAGTGGGTAGCCTTTCCCTTCTCCAGGGGATCTTCACAACCCAGTGATGGAACCCAGGTCGCCCACATTGCAGGCAGATTCTTTACCCACTGAACTATGAGGGAAGCCCATAGCCTGGAGACAAAAATTCGAAGAGCTGACTCATTTGAAGAGACCCTTATGCTGGAAAAGATTGAAGGCTGGAGGAGAAGGCGACGACAGAGGGTGAGATGCTTGGATGGCATCACTGACTCAATGAACATGAGTCTGAGTAAACTCCGGGAGTTAGTGATGAACAGGGAGGCCTGGCATGCTGCAGTCCATGGGGTCAAAAGGAGTGGGACACAACTGAGCAACTGAACTGAACTGAACATAGTTCATTAACATAGCTTAAGACAAACATTTCCATAAGAAAAATGCATTAGTTAGTTCAAGATCTGAGAAAAATTAAGTTCAAGTGGAACCAGGTGTCATCATGGCAACAAAGAATTTTAAAAGAAACCTCTTTTTAAATTTGTACAGATAAAGGGAAAAAATCTAACACTTGTAGTTTGTTTCCTCCTGCTGCTTAAGGAGAGACAAAAAATGTCTGAAACTTGCAGCCTATTTCCTCCATTCAGTGACCCCTGGCCTTCCTGCCTTTTACCCTGTCAATTGCACCAAAGGGAAATAACTGAAAAGGGTAATGAGATACTACCAAGTGGAGTGCAGCACTGAAAACTGAGCCTGCGGGTAACACAAGTGCAGCTGAGGTTGTAAAAAGCTCAGAGCCCTCATATATGATGCTGGGATGGAAACTGACTTGGCTAATGACAGAACTCTTTGAGGCTGCCGTCTAGAATTAAATAAATGCTGACCTTATAGCGAAACACGTCCACACCCACCAGGAAAGAAGTGCTGTGCTGCTGTGATGTGCTTGTTCCCTCAGTCATGTCCCACTCTTTGTGACCCCATGGACTGCAGCCCGCAAGGCTCTTCTGTCCATGGGGATTCTCCAGGAAAGAATACGGGGAGTCAGTTGCCATGCCCTTCTCCAGGGGACCTCCCCAACCCAGGGATCAAACCCCAGTCTCCCCCATTGCAAGTGGATTCTTTACCAGCTGAGTCACCAGGGAAGCCCAAGAACACTGGAGTGGGTAGTCTATCCCTTCTGCAGGGGAACTTCCTGACCCAGGAGTTGAACCAGGTCTCCAGCATTGCAAGCAGACTCTTTACTGACTGTGTGGATCACAACAAACTGTGGGAAATTCCTCAAGAGATGAGAAGGCCAGACTACCTTACCTGCCTCCTACAACCTGTTTGCAGGTCAAGAAGCAACAGTTAGAACCAGACATGGAACAAGAGACTGTTTCAAAATTGGGGAAGGAGTACGTCACAGCTGCATATTGTCACCTTGCTTTTTTAACTTATATACACAGTACATCATGAGAAATGCTGGGCTGGATGAAGCACTAGCTGGAATCAAGATTGCCAGGACAAATAACAATAACCACAGATATGCAGATGACACCACCCTTATGGTGGAAAGTGAGAAGGAAACTAAACAGCCTCTACGTGAAGGTGAAAGAGGGGACTGGAAAAGCTGGCTTAAAACCCAACATTCAAAAAACTAAGTTCATGGCATCTCATCCCATCACTTCACGGCAAACAGATGGGGAAACAATGACAGAGTTTATTTGGGGGGGCTCCAAAATCATAGCAGATGCTGACTGCAGCCATGAAATTAAAAGATGCTTGATCCTTGGAAGAAAAGCTATATTTTCTTCCAAACCTAGACAGCATATTGAAAAGCAGAGACATTACTTTACTGATAAAGTTCGGTATAGTCAAAGCTATGGTTTTTCCAGTAGTCTTGTACGGAGGTGAGAGCTGGACTATAAAGAAAGCTGAGTGCCAAAGAATTGATGCTTTTGAACTGTGGTGTTGGAGAAGATTCTTGAAAGTCCCTTGGACTGCAAGGAGATCCAACCAGTCCATCCTAAAGGAAATCAACCCTGAATATTCACTGGAAGTGTTGCTGGAAGAGGGACCCCTTCCAGGGCCTGAAACTGGGCTCTTGTCTAACACTCAGAAATGAATTGTTCGAGGAGGCACATGTGCTGACAAAGCAAGAGATTGGGAAAGGGCACCCGGGTGGAGAGCAGCAGAGTAAGGGAACCCAGGAGAACAGCTCTGTCACGTGGCTTGCAGTCTTGGGTTGTATGGTGATGGGATTAGTTTCCTGGTTGTCTTTAGCCAAACATTCTGGCTCAGAGTCCTTGCTGGTGGTGCATGCCTTGTTCTGCCAAGATGGATGCCAGAGAGAAGGATTCTGGGAGGTGGTCGGACATGTGGTGTCTCCATTTGACCTTTCCAGAACTCTTCTGGTGGTGGAGGCTTATTAGCTCCGTGTTCCTTACCAGGACCTCCTGTCATAGAAAACCTCATGCAAATGGTTACTGTGGTGCCTTGCCAGAGTGGGTGGTTTCAGTCAGTGTGCTTTCCCTAACAGAAGGAATGATGCTAAAGCTGAAGTTCCAATACTTCGGCCACCTGGTGTGAAGAGCCAACTCCTTAGAAAAGGCCCTGATGATGGGGGAAATTGTAGGCAGAAGGAGAAGGGGACAACAGAGGATGAGATGGTTGGATGGCATCACCAGCTAAATGAAAGTGCGTTTGAGCAAGCTCCGGGAGATGATGAAGGACATGGAAGCCTAGCATGCTGTCCTGCAAAGAGTTGGATGTGACCGAGCAACTGAACAACAACAAGAAGCCTTGTCTTTCCTGTGGAAACTCGAAGGAAGGCTTCCCTGCTCCTGCTCCTTGAGCACAACCTCGTGCTTCCCCCTGGGCCCTGTCCTGATGAGGGACCATGTATTCTTGGAAAATGAAAGGAATAAAAGTCTCTTTTCAATGGAATTTACTCTTTGGGTCATCACACAGTCACCTCTACAAATTAAAAGATTAAAACCCTTGGGTGGAAAGGAGACAGATTTGGAGTCAAGCATTTCCAGGGAGAAGCTCACAGTGATGTCTGCACGTCTGTCCTCTGGAAATGTGCTGGGAGCCCAGAGGGTTCTGAGCTCGCCAGGTGAACTCTTTCTACAGGTCCTAAGTCCTGCATCTCCAGGATCCCGGTGCTGGAGTTGGGGGCAGCCTCCAGGGCGGGAAACCCTGGAAACCAGCTCAGCTGTGCAGGGGGGTGGCTGTCAGCAACACACAGCAGCTGCGGTGCCTGGCTCTCTGAGATGAGAAGGGATGAGGTGTTCTGCAGAATCCTGAGGGCTTTGGGGAAAGCGTAGTGGGAGAGATGGGGGAGGCTGCGGTCTCACCCTCTGGCCTTCCCAGGATCTATTAATATCTGTGCATATGTGTATGTGTGTATTGCATGTGTGTGTGGTTTAGTGCATGGGAGGTAGGGCAGGGTGGTGATTTTCTCCTTGCTCTTCCCATATCTGATCAGACTCAAACCCACTCCCCTGACTCACCTTGGAGGCAGTCCCAGGAGCAGGACCCAGCCCTGTCTTACCTGTGACGTTTCTGAAGGGGAGGCTGATGTGGAGGTTCCTCGGGGCATCTGGGGCAGAAAGACATGGGCTTGCTGAAGAGGGAGGAGTGGGGTGGAAACTGACCAGCACCCCAGGAGGGAAACCAGGAAGTGTTGGGGGGGAGGCTGTCCTTCACGGCCACTCCCCACCTCAGCTCCCAGGGTGCAGACCCATAGAAGAGTAGGCTGGCCTTCTCTCTATACACTCCACACACACACACACACACACACCACTGCCTCAGGGACTCAGCCACCCCTCCACACTCACAGGAGACATTGAGCTGGATGGCTCTGTCCATGGTCACCTGAGATTCTTGGAGATTCACCCTACAGGTGAGGTCGGTGCTGTGGTCCTGGGGCCTCGGGGTGGGGGCGAGCTTCAAGGAATGGAGAGTCTCTGGGTACAGCAGCAGGGGTACCATGTCCGCATCCTCCAGCCCAGGTCCAGGTGCCTCCATCAGGGAGGAAGTGCCCCGAATGTGGGGAAGGAAGGAGGAAGCCCCAACAGGCAGCCAGGAAGGCAGCAGGTGATGAAGACTGGCTGGCGAAGAAGGGGAAGGTGGACTCCATAGGCGGGGCGGAGGGGGGTTGATGAGAAGTCACAGTGTTTCCCGTTCTCCCTCCAACCCCTCCCCCATCGCTCCTTCCACAGGCTGCAGGGGAGAGCACGAAGCCCCCAGAGCTGGCGAGGTTTCACCAGATGTGATTCTGAAATGCTGTTGTTTACTCATTATGTTGTCTCCGAGTCTGTGACCCCAGAGACTGTAGCCTGCTGGGTTTCTCATCCCACAGGATTTCCCATGCAAGAATAGTGGAGCGGGTTGCCATTTCCTTCTCCAGGGGATCTTCCCAACCCAGGTACTGAACTCGCATCTTCTGCATTGCAGCCTGACTCTTTACCACCGAGATACCAGGGAAGCCTGGATGTGACATGATCACCTTCCAAATGAATTTCATGTTCACCATAGGATCGCCCCATAAGCAGTGAAACCAGAAAAAGAGAAAGGAGGTCCAGCCCCGGTCATCTGGCAGGACCCACCTGCAGCTGAAATACACCGAACGTTCTGGAAAAGAATATTGAAAAATTTCTCGAAACCACTCCAGTTCAGGCAGGAAAAAGTTTCCAGACCCCAAAACAGTGGAGAATGGAGCCCAGGAAGGAAAACTTGAGCATTAAAGCTCCTTTGCCCAGAAGGGTTTTCCAAACGTGGCACAGGCCTATGGGTCTTCGTGGACCTGAGGGTCTGTAGGACCAACCCCCAGGGCACAGGCCCATGCAAAACAGGGTGGCTGAAGTGAGAGCCTTGCCCCACTCAGTGCACCCCAGAAGCCTGGACTTCACAAGAAGGGCATTCAGGACACCTCACACTGCATGACCTTGTTTTCAAAGCCACATGAAAGCTCAAGCCATGTGTGGAAATAACCTGTGACCTTGATGCTCTTTAGAATTGGTATTTCATAAGGTTTCCTAAATTTGACAGGGCCTCTAAACATTTTACACGCTCCCATTAACCAGTTCTGGAAACCAAAAAAAACAAAAAAAAACTTTCTCTAATATTTATTTAGAAATACTCTGTTTACATTTCTTAGTTTCTTAAAGGGTAAAAATCCTAAAATTTTTTCAGAGGGAGGAAGGATAAATTGGGAGGTTGGGATTGACAAATACACACTGCTGCTGCTGCTGCTAAGTCACTTCAGTTGTGTCTGACTCTGTGTGACCCCATGGATGGCAGCCCACCAGGCTCCCCTGCTGTATCTAAAATAGATAACTAACAAGGACCAGCTGTATAGCCCAGGGAAGTATACTAACAATCTTGTAAAAAAGTATAACGGGAAAGAATCTGAGGAGACTATACATATATAACTGAACCACCTTGCTGTACTGTGAAACAAATACAGCATTATAAATCAGTTATATTTTGATTTTTAAAAAGTCACATCCAGACTAAAGAACTCAATTAACAAGAAAAAGACTGCCCAATTTTTATTTTTAAATGGGCAAAGATCCAAACAGGAATTTCCCTGAAGAAGATATTCAGATGGCTCAACATCATTGCACGTCAGGGAAATAAACTAAAAAGGCAAGGAGATACTGCCACAGTGGAGTGCAGTGCTGAAAACGGACCATGTAGGTCGTACAAGTGCTGCTGAGGGTGTAGGAAGCTCAGAACCCTCATATATGACCATGGGCTATAAACTCATCTAACTACTCAAAAGAACTCTCTGAGGCTACCTTCTCAAACTAAATATATGCCAAATGTATGATGAAGCAGTTCCACACCCACCAGGAGAAAAGTGCTAGGCCTCCTAATTCATCACGCCATTCACATCAACGCTACTTTGAAAGAGACAAAATTTGCAAACAAAGGCAATGTCATCGTATTTTAGAGTCCATACATAACTGGAGGAATAGTCATATGTAAAATACTATTTTCAAGACAAAACGAAGCAGAACCAACAATGAGTTATTGATATATGTAAAATCATGAGTAATCTCATACTAAGCGAGTTAAGTCAGAAAGTCTCCTTTCAATGGTATTGACTCTTCCTACTGTCTCGCAGTCATCTCTACAAATGAAGGCTCGTGGATGCAAACGACACAGGGTTGGAGGCGAGAGTTTCCAGGGAGAAGCTCGCAGTGATGTCCCCACATCTGTCCTCTGGGCTCTGCATCCTCAGGTGAATCTCCTCATGACAGAGAGTGAGGCTCGGCCACGCCCCTCAGCCCAGCTCCCTAGTGGCCGCCACACCTGCAGAGCCAACACGGTCTCAGGTCAGAAAGGCAGACCCATTTCATTCATTCTGGGCTCTGCCTCAAGGCATGTGCGATCTTACTTCCCCAACCTGGGACTGAACCCTTGCCCCTTGCAGTGGAAACTTGCAGGCTCAACCACTGGACCGACACGGAAGTCCCTGGAGAGTCACACAGTTTAGCTGCAGGCAGGACAGGACCGCCAAGCCCCACAGGCAACTCCAGAGCCATTCCCCGGACTTCCCCGCAGGGAGACAGGTGTGCTCACCTGGCATAGTAGGTCCAGGTGAGGCCATAGGTGAGGAGGAAGCCAGCCCCCATGAGGGCCCCTCTGATCAGGGTGAGAACCAGGGGCCAGGAGCCCTGCTGCTCCTCAGCCTCACAGCTGCAGGGAGGGGGGCCTTCTGGGGAAGGGAGAGGGGGTGAAGCTCAGTCCCCAGACCCAGCCCTCCCAAAGGCACACACCTGCCCAGGCTGCCCGCCACCAGCACCTGTCCTGCAGCTCACTCTGCACAGAGAGGCTGAAGGAAACTTGCTGGGAACCCAGAGGGTTCTGCGCTTGGCAGGTGACTTCTCCATCTCCAGCCGCTACTTGTGGTATTTCCAAGGCCCCGGTGCTGGAGATGGCGGTAGCCTCCGGGGCTGGGGATCCCCAGAACCAGCTCAGCTGTGCAGGGGGGTTGCTGTCAGCAACACACAGCAGCTGCAGTGCCTGGCCCTCTGAGATGAGAACAGACGAGGTGTTCTGCAGAATCTTGAGGGCTTTGGGGAAAAGCGCAGCGGGAGAGCTGGGGGAGGCTGAGGTCTCCTCCCTCCTTCCAGGATCTCCTGGCCTCACTCTCTCCTCCCCAGGCCCGCCAGCGGGGTTCCCTGTGGTCCCAGGGCTGGACCTTCCCACCCTAAGCAGGCTGAGCCAACCTATCTGGGCCTGGTATCTTCAGGGGAGGCTTGGTGTCTCAATGGGACAGGCCTGAGCTATTTGGTGGGAAGAAAACCCAGAGCCTCAAGGCTTGAGAAGTTGATTCAGTGAAGGCAGAAGGAGATGGGACTAAGGAGGCTTTTGTGGAAGAAAGCCACATAATAGAACCATGGTGAAGGAAATGGGCCTTGAACAGGGTGTGTGAGTATGTAAATGTGTGGGGTGTATATGTGTGTGCCTGTGTGTATGTGTGCATGAGTGCATGTGTATATGTCCAGGAGTGTATGTGTGCACGGTGGGTGCCTGTGCTGTGGGTATAACTCTGTGTATATGTGTGCATGTGTGATGTGATGTGTATGTGCCTGTGTGTATGGGCGTTTCTGTGCGTGTCTCAGTGAATGTTCATGTGTATGCATTCTGTGTGTGTGCCTGTGTGTGTGAGTCTCTGTGTATTTCATGTGTGTGTGGTCTAGTGCATGGGAGGTGGGGCAGGGCGGTGATTTTCTCCTTGCTCTTCCCATATCTGATCACCCTCAAGCCCATCCCCCCACCCCTTGGATGCGGTCCCAGGAGCAGGACCCAGCCCTGGAGAGGAGAGGTCCTGTCCTACCTGTGTTGTTTCTGAAGGAGAGGCTGATGCGGAGGTTCCTCGGGGCATCTGGGGCAGAAAGACATGGGCTTGCTGCAGAGGGAGGAGTGGGGTGGAAACTGACCAGCACCCCAGGAGGGAAACCAGGAAGGGGGTGCTGTCCTTCACGGCCACTCCCCACCTCAGCTCCCAGGGCGCAGACCCATAGAAGAGTGGGCTGGCCTTCTCTCTACACACCGCAGACACACACCCCCCACTGCCCTCAGGGACCCCGGCACCCCTCCACGCTCACAGGAGACGTTGAGCTGGACGGTTCTCTCCAGGGTCACCGGCGTTCCCTGGAGTGTCACCCGACAGGTGAGGTTGGTGCCGTGGTCCTGGGGCCTCGGGGTGAGGGTGAGCTCCGCGGAGTGGAGGGTGTCTGGGTTCATGGCATCGAGGGCGCCCCCCGCCCAGGAGAACAGGAGGGGGTGTGGCCCGTCACAGGCCAGCGACAGGCCGCAGGTCAGAGGTGTGCGGCGGCCGGACTCCAGAGGCTCCGGGACCTGGATGTCGGGTTTCCCTGGAGAAAGGGAGATGAGGAGACAGAGGGAGATGCCTGGACGCAGGGGTGTGGGGACCCGGAGGGGGAGGGTCACAACTCACTCCCAGTTCTGGGTCTCTCCTGAACCCTCAAAGCCCAAGACCTGGAGCAGGGAGGGCTCCTACACCCTGCTCCGGTTCTAATAGAGGAGCCTCCACGGGCCAGGGTCCTCTCCTGGCCCCCCGTCACACCTGTCACCTGCAAGTTCAGCTTCTTCTCTCTGTAACTGTATCTCAAATTACGTCCTCTCTCCACTCGCAAGTAGTAGACTCCTGAGTCGCTCAGCCTGGCCTCTTGGATGCTCAGGGAGCAGTTGTTGTTGCTGGGCTCCCCAAGGAGGCGGAATCGGCCCCGGGTCTCTGACTTCACTTGTTTCGTTCGGTCGTTTGTGGCCACAGCATCATTGTAATGGCGGTCTCCTTCCCGGAACCAGTAGATGAAGGGTTCGGCAGAGGAATACGGGGGATATCCCGCAGGCCAGGGATAGGAGAAGGAGCAGGGCACGAGGACGTCCATGCACGCCTGCACCACCACTGATTCCTGCACTCGGAGCTCGTACCCTGGATGCTCCTGCAGGGACCCTGGGGGACAGAGAGGTTCAGCGGGAGCTCCAGCCCCTCCCCACGCTTGACCCCTTCCTCCAGCAGTGAGCCCTGTTCCCCACCCCTCCCCCACTCACCCCCGCACAGCAGGGGCAGCAGCAGCAGCAAGGGCACCATGTCCGCATCCGCCAGCACAGAGCCAGTTCAGGTCCCTCTGCCGGGGAGGGAAGCGCCCCAAATGTGGGGAGGGAACGAGGAAGCCCCAACAGGAAGCCAGAGGGTGACGGAGACAGAGCCTTGGCCAAGCACAGAAGGGGAACTTGGACGCCCCAGGCCATGGAGGAGGGGCGGCCCTGAGGAGGCAGAAGGTCCCACCCCTCCACCCCACACCCCACGCCGCAGCTGGAGATCCTGAGGCCCCCAGAGGCCGAGAGGCTTCACCGCACGTGGCTCTGACATGATCACCCGTCCAGTGATGCTCAGGTCCACGGTGGGATCCCCCAGCGGCCGGGGCAACCAGAAAAGAGAAACGGGCTCCAGCCCTGGTCATCGGGTGGACCAACCCTGCAACAGAGAAACACTGGACTTTCCGGAAAAGAACACTGAAAGATTTCTCAAAACCATTCAGACTTGGGCAGGAGGACTCACACACGGTGGAGGGTGGAACGCAGGAAGGAAAGCTGAGCTTGAAAAGCTCCTTTGCCCAGAAGGGTTTCCAGAACAGGGCACACAGGCTGTGCGTCTTCATGGATCTGAGGGCCTGTGGGACCAGCCGACCCGGACACAGGCCCACGCAAAGTGGGGTGGCAAAGGAAGAACTTTGCCCCATTCAGCTGAGACCCCAAAGTCCAGACCTCACACAGAAACACAGTTCACGACCCCTCACTCTGGATGGCCTTCTTTTCAAGCCACAGGAACGCTTAAGTCATGTGTGGAAAAAACCTGTGAACTTGCTGCCCTTTCAGGAAAAAATTCTTTAAGTTTCACAAGTTTGACTATGATCATAAACGTTTTAGACACTTTCAGGAAGAAGCCATGGGACTGATGGAAAGTTTCTTTTATAGTTAGATAGAAATATTAATATATTTTTTCCTTTTTTAAACTACAGAAACAAAAGGAAATGTCCGTCAATCAATTGTGCCAGTGGAAATACCGTGTCTTCTTTCTACTCTATTTTCGACATAATATAATTAATCTCACTTCCTCGAACAATGGGCTTTCCTGCTAGCTCAGATGGTAAAGAATCTGCCCTCAGTGTGAAGACCAGGGTTCGATTCCTGGGTCAGGAAGATCCCCTGGAGAAGGGAATGGCAACCCACTCCAGTATCCTTGCTGGGAGAATTCCATGGACAGAGGGCTCTTACAGGCTACAGTCCATGGGATCACAAAGACTCAAACACAGCTAACTAACACTTTATGAGTAGACTATTCATATTAATTAATATATATGATTATTCTCCTAAAACGAGGCAATCAAAGAGGATCAAGCCAAAAGTATGGGGAACAGGTGTTATGCAGGTGTGATAGGTGTGCCTGACTTCTGAGAAAAGTGGTATGGTGGCCCAGTGCTTAGCACTCTGCACTCTCACTGCCTCTGGCCCAGCTTCAATCCCTGGTCTGGGGACTAAGACTCCACAAGCCCTAGAGCATGGATGTAAAAAAAAAAGCAAACAAAAAAACAAACAACGGAAGAGAGAAAAATAGTCTGCAATATATGTCTTCTCTTTTGGTTTTCAGCATTTTATGTTTTGTGATTGATTACATAGATTTCTCCTTTCAAAAGAAACTCAGATGTGATGTGCCTGTGATATTGAGACTTTTAGGAAATATGTATTTGGCCTCCATCCACAGTTCCTGGCTCACAGATTCATGAGTTCTTGGAGTTTACTGATCGATAAGAGATATGGCAGCTTCTTTGTTCATTTGCTCTCTGTTCTCAGTCCCTGAAAACACTTCAGGGCCGCACTGGAGACCTGGGGGTCACATTTTGTATTTGGGAGCCATGTCTGTATTGTATTCAGTGACACCATTTTTTTTTTTTTTTTTTCCTAAGGAGGGATCTGAACGCTTGAGTCAATGTCAGGCTCCACAGAACCCTGGACTGGCCCTGCCCAGGGTCCAGGTGAACAAGAGGGGATGAGCTCTCTCCCTCACTCCTCACCTGTTGCGGAAACATTGCTGGACAAGCAGGCACTGGAGAAGGCCAGGAGCTGCAGGGCTGTGCAGCACACCTTCACAGCAGTTGGTGTCCAGCAAATGTCAAGCTGGGATGGTCAAAGGACAAGAAACAAGCAGTGTTGGTGAGCACGTGGAGCAAAGGGAACCCATGGGCACTGCTGGCGGGAATGTGAATCGGTGCAGCCACTATGGGGAACACTCTGCAGGTTCCTCAAAACTAAAAATAGAACCTCAAGCACTTTCACTTTGGGGCCTTTAAAGAAAATGAAAATGGCAATTTGAAAAGATATATGCACCCCATGTTCATGGAACATTATTGAAGACATGGAAACAACTTCCATATCCAATGATGAGAAAATGAATAAAGAAACTGCAGTGTGTGCATACTCGTGATCATTCTTCAGCTATAAAAGAGAAGGAAATCCTGCCTTTACAATACATGGATGGCACACGAGGGCATTAGGGTAATGAAATACATTAGACAGAGGAAGAAGAATACTGTATGATCTCACAGGTAGGTGAAACTGAAAAAAACCCCAACAACATAAAGTCATAGATAAAGAGAAATAACTGGTGGTCCTCAGAGGTAAAGACTGGAGTCTATGGCAAAATTGGCAAAAGTGGTCAGAAGGTACACATTTCCGGGAATAAAATAAATAATTCATGGACATGTAATGTACATCATGGTGACAAGCAGGCACTGGAGAAGGCCAGTAGCCACAGGGCTGTGCAGCACACCTTCACAGCAGTTGGTGTCCAGCAAATGTCAAGCTGGGACATCAAGCTGTAATGACAATATGGTAACAATACTGTAGTGTATATTAGAAAGTTGCTGAAAGATTTGATCTTAAAATTTCTCATCACAAAAACGTCTATATAGCCTTATAGATATAAATGTTAATTAGGCACATTTGGTGATCATTTTGTAATATGTACATATATTAAATCATTATATTGTACACCTGAAACTGACACAATGGTATACCTGTATCTCAGAGAGAATACATGTCTATGTATGTAAAAGATTTGGAAAACGTCCAGTTGGGGGCTTAGATTAGAGTGGTCCAAAACTAAGAGAGTGTTCCCTGCTTGACAGGCTCCACTGGCCTTTCAACACCTGCATAATCAATTACTTATGTTACATTTCCTCTGAGGAAATATGCAGTACATAGTGTGGCTTCTAGTGTGGCTACTGTCCCTGATTTACTGATCAAATCCCCAGAGATGACAACAATGAACACTGGATGATTGTAAATGCCTTAGTGATAAAATTCACAGTGCATTGGAAATAAAAGAGAAATTCCCTAAAAAGATGAAGGGTATCTTTAGAAAACATCATACTTAATGGAGTAGCATAGGTTCCACCCTAGCAAGTCAATAAATATCGGTAAAAGGTGTAACAATTGAAAGGAAAAAAAGAAAGATTTATGTTCATAAAAGTTCTGCATGTTGAAAAACCCAAAAGTTTATATAGATACATTTAGAGGTTTAACAAGAGAGCACAATGACTTGAGACAAATTCCAATTTGAAAATCCATTGCAGACTTCCCTGTGGTCCAGTGATCAAGCATCTACCTTCTAAGTCAAGGGATGAAAATTTGATCCCTGGTAATTACGGGAACCAAGGCCCCACAAGCCTTGCAACTCGGCCAAAAAAGATCAATTACTTTCTCATATCACAGTATGAGAGCCATTGACAGTTGCATCAGAAATTAGGATACACCCGGAATCGATCTAACATTTAGAAAGGTGTACAACAAAAGGATATACAAAACCTCAGTGGAGAAAACTATGAATTGGTCTTGAAGGGTATTAAAGACATATATAAATGGAAAAATACACCACATTAAGGGTTTGAAAAAACAGAGTATAAATGTCCATTCTACTCAAAATAATGTGTAGAATCAAAACGTATGTCACCACATCCCAAGTGGACATCTGTGGAACTCAGTAACTCCACTGTAAAATTAATAAGGAAGCAGACATTTCAAGGATGGCAAGGGTACCTTGCAAAAGAACAATGTGTGAGGCCTGGCTCTGCAAGTTGTGAAGATACATTACAGCCTGCCTGCTTGCTTAATCGCTCAGTTGTGTCTGACTCTTTGCCACCCCATGGACCGCAGCCCACAAGACTCCTTGGTCCATGGGATTGTCCAGGCAAGAATACTGGGTTGGGTTGCCATTCTCTTCTCCAGGGTGTATTACAGCTTAGTACAACAAAACTTTTGGACTGGAAGAGGGATAGTCCAGTAGACCAGTGGAATAGAATAGGGAACCTAGAAATAAACCCCAACCACAGGAAGCGTCATGTGTAATAGAAAAGGTGATAGAAAGAAGTGACAAAGAGATAGGTGATTCAATCACTCTGTGGGTGACAGGGGATCTGAAGCCAGTCAAATGAAACTGCACCCCTAGCTCATATGGGAACCAAAATCAAGTGCAGATGGGCTGAGACCTATTTAGAGACAAACAGCAGAGCTGCCGCAAGGTACTGCACCAGGTATCTCCCTGAGCTGTGGTGGGGCAGGATTCCCGAACAACACAGGAAGAACACCATCCCTAAGAAAGACGCTGAGATCCTGAGCTGTGTTAAAATCAAAAACTCTTCTTAACAGACATCCCTGGGAGTGTGGAATTCAAAGCCATCAGGTAGGAGAAGATGCTGATGATACAGGTAACTATCAAAGTAACAGTAGCCAAAATATGAGTTTCTACAAATGCCTAAGGTCAAAGAAATATACAGAAATGGGCCCAAATGAGCAAGAATTTCATCAAGGACAATGTATAAGGAGACCGTCAAGGAATGGAAAGCTGCCCCATATCACTGCAGCCAGGAACCTGCACGTTAAGACACTAATAGGGTATGCCTACATGTGCTCCAAGTAGCCACCTATTAAAGTCTCTCAAAACCCCAACTGCTGGTAAAGTGTGGAGCAGTGGTTGTTGAAATGTAAGTTGGCCCACACATTGGAAAGGAAAGCAGCTTCATACGGCTAGCCGAGCTTGTTCTTACATGAGGACCCAACACTTCCCCTGCTTGGATGCATGTTCTAGAGCAGCCATGACTAGTGGTGGCCAGTCCCCACAAGTTTCAGTTGAAGGGTTTAAAGACAGTTGTAAGGCTGGATGTCGGGAGGGGCCACACGAAGTGCTGTCAGGTTAAACGACCCTGGGTTTCCAGATTTAGTACAAGTAAATGAATATGGATGATTTGGGGCCCAATTCCAATGCGTCTGTCAGTTCGACTACATCACGCACAACCAATTCTAAGACACCAGCAGTGCATCTCAGAATTCAACTCAGCTCAATCCAACTCACTGTTGACACTGTCCACCTGTAAATAGCATCACATCCTATGAGACTTCAGTCCTTCCAGACTGCCCTTCCAGTTTCAGATGCCTGTTTCACGTCCAGGTTATCACATGTACACCTGATCTGCTGGTTATGCACGATTCAGTTCAGTTCAGTCACTCTGTCATGTCCGATTCTTTGAGATCCCATGGACTGCAGCACGCCAGTCCTCCCTGTCCATCACCAACTCCCGGAGTTTACTCAAACTCATGTCCATTGAGTTGGTGATGCCATCCAACCATTTCATCCTCTGTCATCCCCTTTTCCTCCCACCTTCAATCTTTTCCAGCATCAGGGGCTTTCCCAATGAGTCAGTTCCTTGCATCAGATGGTCAAAGTATTGGGGTTTCAGCTTCAGCATCCGTGCTTTTAGGATGGACTGGCTGGATCTCCTTGCAGTCCAAGGACTCTCAAGAGTCTTCTCTAACACCACAATACAAAAGCATCAATTCTTCAGCAGTCAGCTTTCTTTATGGTCCAACTCTCACATCCATACGTGACTACTGGAAAAAACATGGCTTTGACTAGACAGACCTTTATCGGCAAAGTAATGTCTCTGCTTTTAAATATGCTGTCTAGGCTGGTCATAACTTTCCTGCCAAGGAGTAAGCGTCTTTTAATTTCATGGCTGCAATCTCCATATCCAGTGAATTTGGAGCCCCCCAAAATAAAGTCTGCCACTGTTTCTACTGTTTCCCCATCTGTTTGCCATGATGGGACTGGATGCCATGATCTTAGTTTTCTGAATGTTCAGTTTTAAGCCAACTTTTTCACTCTCCTACTTCACTTTCATCAAGAGGCTCTTTAGTTCTTCTTCACTTTCTGCCACAAGGGTGGTGTCATCTGCATATCTGAGGTTATTGATATTTGTCCCTACAATCTTGATTCCAGCTTGTGCTTCATCCAGTCCAGCATTTCTCATGATATACTTGGCATATAAGCTAAATAAGCAGGGTGACAATATACAGACTGGATGTACTCCTTTCCCGATTTGGAACCAGTCTACTGTTCCATGTCCAGTTCTAACTGTTGCTTGCTGATCTGCAGACAGATTTCTCAAGAGGAAGGTCACGTGGTCTGGTATTCCCATCTCTTTCAGAATTTTCCACAGTTTATTGTGATCCACACAGTCAAAGGCTTTGGCATAGTCAATAAAGCAGAAGCAGATGTTTTTCTGGAACTTTCTTGGTTTTTCAATGATCCAACAGATGTTGGCAATTTGATCTCTGGTTCCTCTGCCTTTTCTAAATCCAGCTTGAACATCTGGAAGTTCACGGTTCACGTATTGCTGAAGCCTGGCTTGGAGGATTTTAAGCATTACCTTACTAGCATGTGAGATGAGTGCAATTGTGCGGTAGTTTGAGCATTCTTTGGCATTGCCTTTCTTTGGGATTGGAATGAAAGCTGATCTTTTCCAGTCCTGTGACCACTGCCGAGTTTTCCAGATCTGCTGGCATATTGAGTGCAGCACTTCCACAGCATCGTTGTTTAGGACTTGAAAATGCTCAACTGAAATTCCATCACTTCCACTAGCGTTGTTCGTAGTGATGTTTCCTAAGGCCCACTTGACTTCGCATTCCAGGATGACTGGCTCTAGGTGAGTGATCACACCATCGTTATTATCTGGGTCATGAAGATCTTTTTTGTACAGTTCTTCTGTGTATCCTTGCCACCTCTTTAATATCTTCTGTTTCTATTAGGTCCATACCATTTCTCTCTTTATTGTGCCCATCTTTGCATGAAAAGTTCCCTTGGTGCCTCTAATTTTCTTGAAGAGATCTCTAGTCTTCCTCATTCTATTGTTTTCCTCTGTTTCTTTGCAGTGATCACTGAGGAAGTCTTTCTTTTTTCTCCTTGCTGTTCTTTGAGACTGCATTCAGATGGGTATATCCTTCCTTTTCTCCTTTGCTCTTCACTTCTCTTCTTTCCTCAGCTATTTTTACGGCCTCCTCATATAACCATTTTGCATTTTTGCATTTCTTTTTCTTGAGGATTGTCTTGATCACTGCCTCCTGCACAATGTCATAAACCTCCATTGTCCATAGTTCGTCAGGCACTCTGTCTATCAGATCCAGTTCCTTAAATCTATTTGTCACTTCCACTGTATAATCGTGAGGGATCTGAGTTAGGTCATACCCAAATGGTCTAGCGGTTTTCCCCACTTTCTTCAATTTCAGTCTGAATTTGGCAATAAGGAATTCATGATCTGAGCCACAGACAGCTCCTGGTCTTGTTTTTTCTGACTGTTAGAGTTTCTCCACCTTTGGTTGCAAAGAATATCATCAATCTGATTTCGGTGTTGACCATCTGGTGACGTCCACATGTAGTCTTCTCTTCTATTGTCGGTACAGGGTGTTTGCTCTGACCAGTGCGTTCTCTTGGCAAAACTCTATGAGCCTTTGCCCTGCTTCATTCTGTACTCCAGTGACTAATTTGCCTTTTACTCTAGTATTTCTTGACTTCCTACTTTTGCATTTCAGTCCCCTATAATGAAAAGGACATCTTTCTTCGGTGTTAATTCTAGAAGGTCTTGTAGGTCTTCATAGAACCATTCAACTTCAGCTTCTTCAACATTACTGGTTGGGGCATAGGCTTGGATAACTGTGATACTGAATGGTTTGCCTTGGAAATGAACAGAGATCATTCCGTCATTTTTGAGATTGCATCCAAGTATTGCATTTCAGACACTTTTGTTGACTATGATGGCTACTCCATTTCTTCTAAGAGATTCCTGCCTACAAGAGTAGATATAATGGTCATCTGAGTTAAATTCACCCATTCCAGTCCATTTTAGTTCACTGATTCCTAAAATGTCAATGTGCAGTCTTGCCATCTCCTGTTGACAACTTGCAATTTACCCTGACTCACGGACCTAACATCCAGGCTCCTAGGCAATATCATTCTTTACAGCATTGGACTCTACTTCCATCACCAGTCACATCCACAACTGGGTGGTGTTTTTGCTTGGGTCCAGCTCTTCATTCTTCCTGGAGTTATTTTTCCACTGATCTCCAGTAACATTTTGGCCACCTACTGACCTGGGGAGTTCATGTTTCAGTGTCCTATCCTTTTGCTTTTTCATACTGTTCATGGGGTTCTCAAGGCATGCAGAAGGATTTGCCATTCCCTTCTCCAGGGGACCACGTTTTGTCAGAACTCACCACCATGAGCCGTCTGTCTTGGGTGGCCTTATGTGGCATGGCTCATAGTTTCATTGAGTTAGACAAGGATATGTGATCGGATTGGCTAGTTATCTCCCACTGAAACGTGAAACTGTGTTCTGATCCTGGAGCCGAAGAATGAATTCCGCAAACTCAAAAACACTCACTCAGGCCGAGTGTATTTTAAAAGATAGAGATACAAAGTTCTCAGCATAGACAATCAGAGGGTGTGACATAACCACAAAGATGGGAATAACAGCAGATTTGTATCTTTATTAGAGTTGATGTGTTCTTATTTGGTTGGCTTGGGGCCAGAGGTGTGTGATTTCTGACCAATCAGTTTAAATGTCCCGATGTCCAGTGTGTCATTTGTATGCTTTTCTTGGATCCCCCAGTTTCTCAGAATCTCCAGACCTTGCACTGCCATCTGTCGACCCTTTCAAAGACCCCACATCATTATTTAGGGACCAAATGCATCTTTAAGTGCTAATGACTATTCTAATAGAAAATAAAATAACCCAAACAATTGAACTGGGGACACGAAGCAACCATTTTTACATTCCAAAAGAGTTACAACTTCCTATCAGTGAAAAGTGTATATATTATACTTTTAAAAAGGTTTATTCATTTATTTACTTATTTTTGGCTGTGCTGAGTCATAGTTTCGGGGAGCAGGGTCTACACTCCAGTTGTGGGATTCAGGCTTCCCGTTGGGGTGGCTTCTCTTGTTGTGGAGAACAGGCTCTGGACCCACAGGCTTCAGTATTTGCCACTGTGGGCTCAGTGGCTCAGTTGTGGTTCTTGGACTTAGTTGCTCAAGGACATGTGGAATCTTCCCAGACCAGGGATCAAACAGGTGTCCCCTGCATTGGCCGGTGCGTTCTTAACCGCTGGACCACCAGGGAAGTTCCATGCATAGATTTTTAAAAGCAAATCAATAGTAATATTTTATGAGGTGGTATTCACATGACACGGAAGTACTAATGGTAGTTTTGGAGGTGTGAACTTTAAAAAGACGAGACGAAGAGGAAGCTAAATGATGCTGGATGATAAAGTAATGTGGCCCTGGAGCCTCCTTCTTGTGCTGGAGAGAGGAAGCGCTGTTGACAGTCCTAGACCCCAGGACAGTGGGAGGAGGGCTGGGGAGATGACTCCTGGCCCCACCAGCATGAGCACCAGACAGACACCCAGGAAAAGGCCTTCTCTGGTGAGAATGAATGATACCTAGTATCTGAGTGAAGCTATTTCCTGTCCTCAAGGACCATTTTTTCTTGCTGTCTCCAATATATACACAAAATATGATTGTACGTAGTACTGGGGAAATGCAGGAAGATATCTACCAGAAAGAAAGCATTTTAAAACTTTCCCGTGGACAACTGCATCAAAGAGAATAAAATACCCAGGAATAAATTTCATCAAGGAGAAAAGACATAAGCCATTGATGAAAGAAACTGAAGAGGACACAAAGAAATTGAAAGCTATACCATGCTAACAGAAGAATGAAAATTGTGAAAATGTCCATTGTAGCCTTGCAATACATATTCAATTCAATCCTTATCTAAAATACCCATGGGATTTTGAAAAGGGCTAGAACAAATAATCCTCAAATTTTATTGAAGCCATCAAAGACATCAAATAGTCAAAACAATCTTGAGAAAGAAGAACAAACCTGGAGGTATGATACTCTCTGATATCAACTACAAAGCTATAGCAATTGACTATAGTCATTAACACTGTATATGCTGGCAGCTGGTAACTAGGTCCTGTCATAGTGATCATTTTGTAATATATTTTGTGGAGGGGCATTCTGTTGTACACCTGAAACTAACATAAATTTATATATCATCTATACTTTAATTTTAAAAAGATATTGAGATATGCAAAGATTTCATAAGTGGACAGACAGCACACTGCATACACATGAAGACACTGATGAGAGGATTTCATAAAATAATTTTTAGACTCCTGCACAGCAAAGAAGAGAGAGAGAAGAGGGGGAGAGAAAGTCACAAGTCAAAAGACTCAGTTTGTAAAGGGTAAAGTAGAAGTTTGGAATTACCATGTGCCCACTACTATATATAAAGTAGATAACCAACAAGTACCAAATATATCACACGGGGAACATTACTCAGCATCTTGTAGTAAGCTATGATAGAAAGCAACCTGAAAAGAATATATATGTTGTATATATTATATATGGAAAACAACCTGAACAGAATATATATATATGTATATGTATACGTGTGTGTGTGTATATATATATATATAGAATCACTTTGGTGCACTGTGAAACTAACACAACATTATAAAACCATTAACTACAATTTTTAAACATACACATAAAGAATAAAGAACTCAAATCTTTTTATTTTTTCAAAACAGACTGCCCAATTTTTATTATTAAATAAGTGAGAAACCAAACAGGGATTTCACAAAAGTAAAGTCAAATGGTTCAACATCTTTGTGAATGGTTGTTGCTGAGCCGTGTAAGACGCCAGGATTCTTGGCCTCCAGAGGAGAGGAATTCAGTCTGGGGCGAGGCTTGATCCCGCAGAGCCCTTGTGTAATAAAGTTGTATTAAAGTATAAAAGAGATAGAGAAAGCTTATGACATAGACATCAGAAGGGGGCAGAAAGAATGCCCCCTTGCTAGTCTTTAGCTCGATGTTACATAGCTACTAGCAGGCTGCTAATTGGAGAAAAGAAATGTCTCAAAACTCAGAGACTGGCATCAGGCCCCTCACTCCGAACACGCATTTTGAGATAACATTGGCACAAGGTGAGTTATCCCGGGCCATAAAATGATTGACATGAATCTTGAAGAAATGCAGGTTTCCAAGCAAATACAGTCTCATTAAAGTAGCTTAGAGAACATGTGCATGAGTAAAACATACTGGTTTGTCAAGTCAGTTCTGAGTTTTAGGTGGAACCAACTTGAAGACAGAAGTGAAGTGAAAGTCGCTCAGTCATGTGTGACTCTTTGTGACCCCCATGGAATTCTCCAGGCCAGAGTACTGGAGTGGGTAGGCTTTCCCTTCTCCAGGGGATCTTCACAACCCAGTGATGGAACCCAGGTCGCCCACATTGCAGGCAGATTCTTTACCCACTGAACTATGAGGGAAGCCCATAGCCTGGAGACAAAAATTCGAAGAGCTGACTCATTTGAAGAGACCCTTATGCTGGAAAAGATTGAAGGCTGGAGGAGAAGGCGACGACAGAGGGTGAGATGCTTGGATGGCATCACTGACTCAATGAACATGAGTCTGAGTAAACTCCGGGAGTTAGTGATGAACAGGGAGGCCTGGCATGCTGCAGTCCATGGGGTCAAAAGGAGTGGGACACAACTGAGCAACTGAACTGAACTGAACATAGTTCATTAACATAGCTTAAGACAAACATTTCCATAAGAAAAATGCATTAGTTAGTTCAAGATCTGAGAAAAATTAAGTTCAAGTAGAACCAGGTGTCATCATGGCAACAAAGAATTTTAAAAGAAACCTCTTTTTAAATTTGTACAGATAAAGGGAAAAAATCTAACACTTGTAGTTTGTTTCCTCCTGCTGCTTAAGGAGAGACAAAAAATGTCTGAAACTTGCAGCCTATTTCCTCCATTCAGTGACCCCTGGCCTTCCTGCCTTTTACCCTGTCAATTGCACCAAAGGGAAATAACTGAAAAGGGTAATGAGATACTACCAAGTGGAGTGCAGCACTGAAAACTGAGCCTGTGGGTAACACAAGTGCAGCTGAGGTTGTAAAAAGCTCAGAGCCCTCATATATGATGCTGGGATGGAAACTGACTTGGCTAATGACAGAACTCTTTGAGGCTGCCTTCTAGAATTAAATAAATGCTGACCTTATAGCGAAACACGTCCACACCCCCCAGGAAAGAAGTGCTGTGCTGCTGTGATGTGCTTGTTCCCTCAGTCATGTCCCACTCTTTGTGACCCCATGGACTGCAGCCCGCAAGGCTCTTCTGTCCATGGGGATTCTCCAGGCAAGAATACTGGAAGTCAGTTGCCATGCCCTTCTCCAGGGGACCTCCCCAACCCAGGGATCAAACCCCAGTCTCCCCCATTGCAAGTGGATTCTTTACCAGCTGAGTCACCAGGGAAGCCCAAGAACACTGGAGTGGGTAGTCTATCCCTTCTGCAGGGGAACTTCCTGACCCAGGAGTTGAACCAGGTCTCCAGCATTGCAGGCAGACTCTTTACTGACTGTGTGGATCACAACAAACTGTGGGAAATTCCTCAAGAGATGAGAAGGCCAGACTACCTTACCTGCCTCCTACAACCTGTTTGCAGGTCAAGAAGCAACAGTTAGAACCAGACATGGAACAAGAGACTGTTTCAAAATTGGGGAAGGAGTACGTCACAGCTGCATATTGTCACCTTGCTTTTTTAACTTATATGCACAGTACATCATGAGAAATGCTGGGCTGGATGAAGCACTAGCTGGAATCAAGATTGCCAGGACAAATAACAATAACCACAGATATGCAGATGACACCACCCTTATTGTGGAAAGTGAGAAGGAAACTAAACAGCCTCTACGTGAAGGTGAAAGAGGGGACTGGAAAAGCTGGCTTAAAACCCAACATTCAAAAAACTAAGTTCATGGCATCTCATCCCATCACTTCACGGCAAATAGATGGGGAAACAATGACAGAGTTTATTTGGGGGGGCTCCAAAATCATAGCAGATGCTGACTGCAGCCATGAAATTAAAAGATGCTTGATCCTTGGAAGAAAAGCTATATTTTCTTCCAAACCTAGACAGCATATTGAAAAGCAGAGACATTACTTTACTGATAAAGTTCGGTATAGTCAAAGCTATGGTTTTTCCAGTAGTCTTGTACGGAGGTGAGAGCTGGACTATAAAGAAAGCTGAGTGCCGAAGAATTGATGCTTTTGAACTGTGGTGTTGGAGAAGATTCTTGAAAGTCCCTTGGACTGCAAGGAGATCCAACCAGTCCATCCTAAAGGAAATCAACCCTGAATATTCACTGGAAGTGTTTCTGGAAGAGGGACCCCTTCCAGGGCCTGAAACTGGGCTCTTGTCTAACACTCGGAAATGAATTGTTCGAGGAGGCACATGTGCTGACAAAGCAAGAGATTGGGAAAGGGCACCCGGGTGGAGAGCAGCAGAGTAAGAGAACCCAGGAGAACAGCTCTGTCACGTGGCTTGCAGTCTTGGGTTGTATGGTGATGGGATTAGTTTCCTGGTTGTCTTTAGCCAAACATTCTGGCTCAGAGTCCTTGCTGGTGGTGCATGCCTTGTTCTGCCAAGATGGATGCCAGAGAGAAGGATCCTGGGAGGTGGTCGGACATGTGGTGTCTCCATTTGACCTTTCCAGAACTCTTCTGGTGGTGGAGGCTTATTAGCTCCGTGTTCCTTACCAGGACCTCCTGTCGTAGAACACCTCATGCAAATGGTTACTGTGGTGCCTTGCCAGGGTGGGTGGTTTCAGTCAGTGTGCTTCCCCTAACAGAAGGAATGATGCTGAAGCTGAAGTTCCAATACTTCGGCCACCTGGTGTGAAGAGCCAACTCCTTAGAAAAGGCCCTGATGATGGGGGAAATTGTAGGCAGAAGGAGAAGGGGACAACAGAGGATGAGATGGTTGGATGGCATCACCAGCTAAATGAAAATGCGTTTGAGCAAGCTCCGGGAGATGATGAAGGACATGGAAGCCTAGCATGCTGTCCTGCAAAGAGCTGGATGTGACCGAGCAACTGAACAACAACAAGAAGCCTTGTCTTTCCTGTGGAAACTCGAAGGAAGGCTTCCCTGCTCCTGCTCCTTGAGCACAACCTCGTGCTTCCCCCTGGGCCCTGTCCTGATGAGGGACCATGTATTCTTGGAAAATGAAAGGAATAAAAGTCTCTTTTCAATGGAATTTACTCTTTGGGTCATCACACAGTCACCTCTACAAATTAAAAGATTAAAACCCTTGGGTGGAAAGGAGACAGATTTGGAGTCAAGCATTTCCAGGGAGAAGCTCACAGTGATGTCTGCACGTCTGTCCTCTGGAAATGTGCTGGGAGCCCAGAGGGTTCTGAGCTCGCCAGGTGAACTCTTTCTACAGGTCCTAAGTCCTGCATCTCCAGGATCCCGGTGCTGGAGTTGGGGGCAGCCTCCAGGGCGGGAAACCCTGGAAACCAGCTCAGCTGTGCAGGGGGGTGGCTGTCAGCAACACACAGCAGCTGCGGTGCCTGGCTCTCTGAGATGAGAAGGGATGAGGTGTTCTGCAGAATCCTGAGGGCTTTGGGGAAAGCGTAGTGGGAGAGATGGGGGAGGCTGCGGTCTCACCCTCTGGCCTTCCCAGGATCTATTAATATCTGTGCATATGTGTATGTGTGTATTGCATGTGTGTGTGGTTTAGTGCATGGGAGGTAGGGCAGGGTGGTGATTTTCTCCTTGCTCTTCCCATATCTGATCAGACTCAAACCCACTCCCCTGACTCACCTTGGAGGCAGTCCCAGGAGCAGGACCCAGCCCTGTCTTACCTGTGACGTTTCTGAAGGGGAGGCTGATGTGGAGGTTCCTCAGGGCATCTGGGGCAGAAAGACATGGGCTTGCTGAAGAGGGAGGAGTGGGGTGGAAACTGACCAGCACCCCAGGAGGGAAACCAGGAAGTGTTGGGGGGGAGGCTGTCCTTCACGGCCACTCCCCACCTCAGCTCCCAGGGTGCAGACCCATAGAAGAGTAGGCTGGCCTTCTCTCTATACACTCCACACACACACACACACACACACACACCACTGCCTCAGGGACTCAGCCACCCCTCCACACTCACAGGAGACATTGAGCTGGATGGCTCTGTCCATGGTCACCTGAGATTCTTGGAGATTCACCCCACAGGTGAGGTCGGTGCTGTGGTCCTGGGGCCTCGGGGTGGGGGCGAGCTTCAAGGAATGGAGAGTCTCTGGGTGCAGCAGCAGGGGTACCATGTCCGCATCCTCCAGCCCAGGTCCAGGTGCCTCCATCAGGGAGGAAGTGCCCCGAATGTGGGGAAGGAAGGAGGAAGCCCCAACAGGCAGCCAGGAAGGCAGCAGGTGATGAAGACTGGCTGGCGAAGAAGGGGAAGGTGGACTCCATAGGCGGGGCGGAGGGGGGTTGATGAGAAGTCACAGTGTTTCCCGTTCTCCCTCCAACCCCTCCCCCATCGCTCCTTCCACAGGCTGCAGGGGAGAGCACGAAGCCCCCAGAGCTGGCGAGGTTTCACCAGATGTGATTCTGAAATGCTGTTGTTTACTCATTATGTTGTCTCCGACTCTGTGACCCCAGAGACTGTAGCCTGCTGGGTTTCTCATCCCACAGGATTTCCCATGCAAGAATAGTGGAGCGGGTTGCCATTTCCTTCTCCAGGGGATCTTCCCAACCCAGGTACTGAACTCGCATCTTCTGCATTGCAGCCTGACTCTTTACCACCGAGATACCAGGGAAGCCTGGATGTGACATGATCACCTTCCAAATGAATTTCATGTTCACCATAGGATCGCCCCATAAGCAGTGAAACCAGAAAAAGAGAAAGGAGGTCCAGCCCCGGTCATCTGGCAGGACCCACCTGCAGCTGAAATACACCGAACGTTCTGGAAAAGAATATTGAAAAATTTCTCGAAACCACTCCAGTTCAGGCAGGAAAAAGTTTCCAGACCCCAAAACAGTGGCGAATGGAGCCCAGGAAGGAAAACTTGAGCATTAAAGCTCCTTTGCCCAGAAGGGTTTTCCAAACATGGCACAGGCCTATGGGTCTTCGTGGACCTGAGGGTCTGTAGGACCAACCCCCAGGGCACAGGCCCATGCAAAACAGGGTGGCTGAAGTGAGAGCCTTGCCCCACTCAGTGCACCCCAGAAGCCTGGACTTCACAAGAAGGGCATTCAGGACACCTCACACTGCATGACCTTGTTTTCAAAGCCACATGAAAGCTCAAGCCATGTGTGGAAATAACCTGTGACCTTGATGCTCTTTAGAATTGGTATTTCATAAGGTTTCCTAAATTTGACAGGGCCTCTAAACATTTTACACACTCCCATTAACCAGTTCTGGAAACCAAAAAAAACAAAAAAAAAGTTTCTCTAATATTTATTTAGAAATACTCTGTTTACATTTCTTAGTTTCTTAAAGGGTAAAAATCCTAAAATTTTTTCAGAGGGAGGAAGGATAAATTGGGAGGTTGGGATTGACAAATACACACTGCTGCTGCTGCTGCTAAGTCACTTCAGTCGTGTCTGACTCTGTGTGACCCCATGGATGGCAGCCCACCAGGCTCCCCTGCTGTATCTAAAATAGATAACTAACAAGGACCAGCTGTATAGCCCAGGGAAGTATACTAACAATCTTGTAAAAAAGTATAACGGGAAAGAATCTGAGGAGACTATACGTATATAACTGAACCACCTTGCTGTACTGTGAAACAAATACAGCATTATAAATCAGTTATATTTTGACTTTTAAAAAGTCACATCCAGACTAAAGAACTCAATTAACAAGAAAAAGACTGCCCAATTTTTATTTTTAAATGGGCAAAGATCCAAACAGGAATTTCCCTGAAGAAGATATTCAGATGGCTCAACATCATTGCACGTCAGGGAAATAAACTAAAAAGGCAAGGAGATACTGCCACAGTGGAGTGCAGTGCTGAAAACGGACCATGTAGGTCGTACAAGTGCTGCTGAGGGTGTAGGAAGCTCAGAACCCTCATATATGACCATGGGCTATAAACTCATCTAACTACTCAAAAGAACTCTCTGAGGCTACCTTCTCGAACTAAATATATGCCAAACGTATGATGAAGCAGTTCCACACCCACCAGGAGAAAAGTGCTAGGCCTCCTAATTCATCACACCATTCACATCAACGTTACTTTGAAAGAGACAAAATTTGCAAACAAAGGCAATGTCATCGTATTTTAGAGTCCATACATAACTGGAGGAATAGTCATATGTAAAATACTATTTTCAAGACAAAAACGAAGCAGAACCAACAATGAGTTATTGATACATGTAAAATCATGAGTAATCTCATACTAAGCGAGTTAAGTCAGAAAGTCTCCTTTCAATGGTATTGACTCTTCCTACTGTCTCACAGTCATCTCTACAAATGAAGGCTCGTGGATGCAAACGACACAGGGTTGGAGGCGAGGGTTTCCAGGGAGAAGCTCGCAGTGATGTCCCCACGTCTGTCCTCTGGGCTCTGCATCCTCAGGTGAATCTCTTCATGACAGAGAGCAGGCTCGGCCACGCCCCTCAGCCCAGCTCCCTAGTGGCCGCCACACCTGCAGAGCCAACACGGTTTCAGGTCAGAGAGGCAGACCCATTTCATTCATTCTGGGCTCTGCCTCAAGGCAGGTGGGATCTTAGTTCCCCAAGCCGGGATCGAACCCTTACGCCTTGCAGGGAAACTCGCAGGCTCAACCACTGGACCGACATGGAAGTCCCTGGAGAGTCACAGAGTTTACCTGCAGGCAGGACAGGACCGCCAAACCCCACAGGCAACTCCAGAGCCATTCCCCGGACTTCCCCGCAGGGAGACAGGTGTGCTCACCTGGTGTAGTAGGTCCAGGTGAGGCCATAGGTGAGGAGGAAGCCAGCCCCCATGAGGGCCCCCCTGATCAGGGTGAGAACCAGGGGCCAGGAGCCCTGCTGCTCCTCAGCCTCACAGCTGCAGGGAGGGGGGCCTTCTGGGGAAGGGAGAGGGGGTGAAGCTCAGTCCCCAGACCAAGCCCTCCCAAAGGCACACACCTGCCCAGGCTGCCCGCCCCCAGCACCTGTCCTGCAGCTCACTCTGCACAGAGAGGCTGAAGGAAACTTGCTGGGAGCCCAGTGGGTGCTGAGCTCGGCAGGTGACTTCTCCTCCATCTCCAGCCGCTACTTGTGGTATTTCCAAGACCCCGGTGCTGGAGATGGGGGTAGCCTCCGGGGCTGGGGATCCCCAGAACCAGCTCAGCTGTGCAGGGGGGTTGCTGTCAGCAACACACAGCAGCTGCAGTGCCTGGCCCTCTGAGATGAGAACAGACGAGGCGTTCTGCAGAATCTTGAGGGCTTTGGGGTAAAGCGCAGCAGGAGAGCTGGGGGAGGCTGAGGTCTCCTCCCTCCTTCCAGGATCTCCTGGCCTCACTCTCTCCTCCCCAGGCCCACCAGCGGGGTTCCCTGTGGTCCCAGGGCTGGACCTTCCCACCCTAAGCAGGCTGAGCCAACGTGTCTGGGCCTGGTATCTTCAGGGGAGGCTTGGTGTCTCAATGGGACAGGCCTGGGCTATTTGGTGGGAAGAAAACCCAGAGCCTCAAGGCTTGAGAAGTTGATTCAGTGAAGGCAGCAGGAGATGTGACCAAGGAGGCTTTTGTGGAAGAAAGCCACATAATAGAACCATGGTGAAGGAAATGGGCTTTGAACAGAGTGTGTGTGTAAATGTGTGGGGTGTAGTGTGTGCCTGTGTGTATATGTGTATGAGTGCACATGTGTATGTGTGCATGCAGGTGTTGCCTGTGCTGTGGGTATAGCTATGGGTACATGTGTGATGTGTATGTGCCTGTGTGTATGGGCGTTTCTGTGCGTGTCTCAGTGAATGTTCATGTGTATGCATTCTGTGTGTGTGCCTGTGTGTGTGAGTCTCTGTGTATTGCATGTGTGTGTGGTCTAGTGCATGGGAGGTGGGACGGGGTGGTGATTTTCTCCTTGCTCTTCCCATATCTGATCACCCTCAAGCCCATCCCCCCACCCCTTGGATGCGGTCCCAGGAGCAGGACCCAGCCCTGGAGAGGAGAGGTCCTGTCCTACCTGTGTTGTTTCTGAAGGAGAGGCTGATGCGGAGGTTCCTCGGGGCATCTGGGGCAGAAAGACATGGGCTTGCTGCAGAGGGAGGAGTGGGGTGGAAACTGACCAGCACCCCAGGAGGGAAACCAGGAAGGGGGTGCTGTCCTTCACGGCCACTCCCCACCTCAGCTCCCAGGGCGCAGACCCATAGAAGAGTGGGCTGGCCTTCTCTCTACACACCGCAGACACACACACCCCACTGCCCTCAGGGGCCCCGGCACCCCTCCACGCTCACAGGAGACGTTGAGCTGGACGGTTCTCTCCAGGGTCACCGGTGTTCCCTGGAGTGTCACCCGACAGGTGAGGTTGGTGCCGTGGTCCTGGGGCCTCGGGGTGAGGGTGAGCTCCGCGGAGTGGAGGGTGTCTGGGTTCATGGCATCGAGGGCGCCCCCCGCCCAGGAGAACAGGAGGGGGTGTGGCCCGTCACAGACCAGCGACAGGCCGCAGGTCAGAGGTGTGCGGCGGCCGGACTCCAGAGGCTCCGGGACCTGGATGTCGGGTTTCCCTGGAGAAAGGGAGATGAGGAGACAGAGGGAGATGCCTGGACGCAGGGGTGTGGGGACCCAGAGGGGGAGGGTCACAACTCACTCCCAGTTCTGGGTCTCTCCTGAACCCTCAAACCCCAAGACCTGGAGCAGGGAGGGCTCCTACACCCTGCTCCGGTTCTAATAGAGGAGGCTCCACGGGCCAGGGTCCTCTCCTGGCCCCCCGTCACACCTGTCACCTGCAAGTTCAGCTTCTTCTCTCTGTAACTGTATCTCAAATTACGTCCTCTCTCCACTCGCACGTAGTAGACTCCTGAGTCGCTCAGCCTGGCCTCTTGGATGCTCAGGGAGCAGTTGTTGTTGCTGGGCTCCCCAAGGAGGCGGAATCGGCCCCGGGTCTCTGACTTCACTTGTTTCGTTCGGTCGTTTGTGGCCACAGCATCATCGTAATGGCGGTCTCCTTCCCGGAACCAGTAGATGAAGGGTTCGGCAGAGGAATACGGGGGATATCCCGCAGGCCAGGGATAGGAGAAGGAGCAGGGCACGAGGACGTCCATGCACGCCTGCACCACCACTGATTCCTGCACTCGGAGCTCGTACCCTGGATGCTCCTGCAGGGACCCTGGGGGACAGAGAGGTTCAGCGGGAGCTCCAGCCCCTCCCCACGCTTGACCCCTTCCTCCAGCAGTGAGCCCTGTTCCCCACCCCTCCCCCACTCACCCCCGCACAGCAGGGGCAGCAGCAGCAGCAAGGGCACCATGTCGGCATCCGCCAGCACAGAGCCAGTTCAGGTCCCTCTGCCGGGGAGGGAAGCGCCCCAAATGTGGGGAGGGAACGAGGAAGCCCCAACAGGAAGCCAGAGGGTGACGGAGACAGAGCCTTGGCCAAGCACAGAAGGGGAACTTGGACGCCCCAGGCCATGGAGGAGGGGCGGCCCTGAGGAGGCAGAAGGTCCCACCCCTCCACCCCACACCCCACGCCGCAGCCGGAGATCCTGAGGCCCCCAGAGGCCGAGAGGCTTCACCGCACGTGGCTCTGACATGATCACCCGTCCAGTGATGCTCAGGTCCACGGTGGGATCCCCCAGCGGCCGGGGCAACCAGAAAAGAGAAACGGGCTCCAGCCCTGATCATCGGGTGGGACCAACCCTGCAACAGAGAAACACTGGACTTTCCGGAAAAGAACACTGAAAGATTTCTCCAAACCATTCAGACTTGGGCAGGAGGACTCACACACGGTGGAGGGTGGAACGCAGGAAGGAAAGCTGAGCGTGAAAAGCTCCTTTGCCCAGAAGGGTTTCCAGAACAGGGCACATAGGCTGTGTGTCTTCATGGATCTGAGGGTCTGTGGGACCAGCCAACCGGACACAGGCCCACGCAAAGTGGGGTGGCAAAGGAAGAACTTTGCCCCATTCAGCTGAGACCCCAAAGTCCAGACCTCACACAGAAACACAGTTCACGACCCCTCACTCTGGATGGCCTTCTTTTCAAAGCCACAGGAAGGCTTAAGTCATGTGTGGAAATAACCTGTGAACTTGCTGCCCTTTCAGGAAAAAATTCTTTAAGTTTCACAAGTTTGACTATGATCATATGCCGGGGTCCAGCCCCGGTGGATCCAGGGAATTCGAAGGGTGGACGGCGTTGGCGTGGAAAGACTTGTTTATTTATTAATATAAGATTAGATTAAGAAACTGTAGTGCAGTAGGAAGATTAAGTGGAGAAAGAGGGCTGAATAGCTTGGTTTACGCAGAAGACCAATAAAATTCCAGACAAGGAATTTGCACCATCTACGTTGGGCCACCGGTGCCCGCTTGAATATCTAAGGGTGCCTCGCCTTAAGCTCCCTTTCGCGCGGATCTTAATAACCAGGGCAAATAAGTAGACCTGGTGAGCCTCCGCGTCCCAGATGGAAATTCAGCCTGAAATTAAAGTAAAGAGCAGAGGGAAGAAAAGGGAGAGAAAAAGAGAGAGAGAGAGAGAGAGAGAGACACGGGGGGAGCCAGATTCCCAAGAAACCAGGCCGAGACTAATCCGAGAAGCTGGTCCGAGAATCTGGTCCGAGAATCTGGTCCCGTCCTTTATTGTTCAGAAGGCCTTTTATACTTTTGATAAAACATGGAGATCAATGGGTAACACAAAGTTATGCAGCGTTAGCAGTCCAGACTCTTATCAAAACCAGGCTTTTTTCTCTGCATACCTAATTGTATACACAAGTCTTAGGTAATTTACATCATCTTCTAGCCAAAAGGGCCAATTAACATTTTACAGCCTTTTTTCTGATAAGGGTTTGTCAACCACAAGACTTATTTGTGTTGATCTTCCCAAGGTCTGGTGCCACTCTCAGAAAGCACTAAATAAAGTTACATTCTTACACAGCAAGGATACAGCAACTTATAACAAGTAGAGGGAGTACAGTGATTTACAGCAGAAGAGAAGCAATTAACTCAAAAGTCTAGTGTTGCTAACATCAAAACTACTATGTATCTTTTTCTACATCCTGCTTACATTAACATCCTTCCAGGTGCCTAAAAGATAAAGAATAAGGAGGTCTGGCAGCAATCCTTGAGTCAACAGTGAAAACCCTCTACCAATATAATTTTTAACTCTTTAGAAAAGGCTCTGTATCTTTAAGATGCTTTTAAGCTTTGTGCCTCCCGCGGTTGGGGGGCTGTAAGCAATTCACAAGCTGTAAGAGGTCTGGGGAACCTGTTAGGCAGGCTAGAGAGCTATCAGAGGGGTTTAACTGAAACATCTCTTTCAAATGCAGAAGACTAAAACCCTGAATTGACTTTTTCCCAGAGAATATCAGAAAAGCGGAAAAGCAGAGCACAAAAGCCGGCAGATTTTTGTTGGGGTACATGCTTAGGAATTTCCAGAGGGGTCCCTGAAGTCTGAGCACGCCTTGCGTATGTCAGCTTCCTTCCTCATGACCTTCTCACGGGCGGGATTCCTCACACTGGCTCCCGGCAATCATAAACGTTTTAGACACTTTCAGGAAGAAGCCATGGGACTGATGGAAAGTTTCTTTTATAGTTAGATAGAAATATTAATATATTTTTTCCTTTTTTAAACTACAGAAACAAAAGGAAATGTCCGTCAATCAATTGTGCCAGTGGAAATACCATGTCTTCTTTCTACTCTATTTTCGACATAATATAATTAATCTTACTTCCTCGAACAATGGGCTTCCCTGCTAGCTCAGATGGTAAAGAATCTGCCCTCAGTGTGAAGACCAGGGTTCGATTCCTGGGTCAGGAAGATCCCCTGGAGAAGGGAATGGCAACCCACTCTAGTATCCTTGCTGGGAGAATTCCATGGACAGAGGGCTCTTACAGGCTACAGTCCATGGGATCACAAAGAGTCAAACACAGCTAACTAACACTTTATGAGTAGACTATTCATATTAATTAATATACATGATTTTTCTCCTAAAACGAGGCAATCAAAGAGGATCAAGCCAAAAGTATGGGGAATGGTGTTATGCAGGTGTGATAGGTGTGCCTGACTTCTGAGAAAAGTGGCATGGTGGCCCAGTGCTTAGCACTCTGCACTCTCACTGCCTCTGGCCCAGCTTCAATCCCTGGTCTGGGAACTAAGACTCCACAAGCCCTAGAGCATGGATGTAAAAAAAAAAAAAAAAAAAAGGAAGAAAGAAAAACAGTCTGCAATATATATCTTATCTTTTGGTTTTCAGCATTTTATGTTTTGTGATTGATTACATAGATTTCTCATTTCAAAAGAAACTCAGATGTGATGTGCCTGTGATATTGAGACTTTTAGGAAATATGTATTTGGCCTCCATCCACAGTTCCTGGCTCACAGATTCATGAGTTCTTGGAGTTTACTGATCGATAAGAGATATGGCAGCTTCTTTGTTCATTTGCTCTCTGTTCTCAGTCCCTGAAAACACTTCAGGGCCGCACTGGAGACCTGGGGGTCACATTTTGTATTTGGGAGCCATGTCTGTATTGTATTTGGCGACACTGTTTTTTTTTTTTTTTTTTTTTTGCCTAAGGAGGGATCCAAAGGCTTGGGTCAATGTCAGGCTCCACAGAACCCTGGACTGGCCCTGCCCAGGGTCCAGGTGAACAAGAGGGGATGAGCTCTCTCCCTCAGTCCTCACCTGTTGCAGGAGCATTGCTGGACAAGCAGGCACTGGAGAAGGCCAGGAGCCACAGGGCTGTGCAGCACACCTTCACAGCGGCTGGTGTCCAGCAAATGTCACGCTGGGACGGTCAAAGGACAAGAAACAAGCAGTGTTGGTGAGGACGTGGGGTAAAGGGAACCCTTGGGCACTGCTGGCGGGAATGTGAATTGGTGCAGCCACTATGGGGAACACTCTGCAGGTTCCTCAAAACTAAAAATAGAACCTCAAGCACTTTCACTTTGGGGCCTTTAAAGAAAATGAAAATGGCAATTTGAAAAGATATATGCACCCCATGTTCATGGAAGCGCTATGTACATTATTGAAGATACGGAAACAACTTCCATATCCAATGATGAGAAAATGAATAAAGAAACTGCAGTGTGTGCATACTCGTGAGCATTCTTCAGCTATAAAAGAGAAGGAAATCCTGCCTTTACAATACATAGATGGTACACGAGGGCATTAGGGTAATGAAATACATTAGACAGAGGAAGAAGAATACTGTATGATCTCACAGGTAGGTGAAACTGAAAAAAACCCCAACAACATAAAGTCATAGATAAAGAGAAATAACTGGTGGTCCTCAGAGGTAGAGAGTGGAGTCTATGGCAAAATTGGCAAAAGTGGTCAGAAGGTACACATTTCTGGGAATAAAATAAATAAGTCATGGACATGTAATGTACCTCATGGTGACTATATTCAAAATGTTTAGGGACACTAATACAGTTAACACAACTGTACTGTATATATGAAAGTTGCCAAAAGATTATATCTTAAAATTTCTCATCACAAAAAGGTCTATTTTTAGCCTTATAGATATAAATGTTAATTAGGCACAGTTGGTGATCATTTTGTAATATGTACATATATTAAATCATTACATTGTACACCTGAACCGGACACAATGTTGTACCTGAATCTCAGAGAGAATATAATGTCTAGGTATGTAAAAGATTTGAAAAACATCAAGCTGAGGGCTTAGATTAGAGTGGTCCAAAGCTAAGAGAGTGTTCCCTGCTTGACAGGCTCCACTGGCCTTTCAACACCTGCATAATCGATTACTTATGCTACGTTTCCTCTGAGGAAAAACACAGTACAAAGTGTGGCTTCTAGTGTGGCTACTGTCCCTGATTTACTGATCAAATCCCCAGAGATGAAAACAATGAACACTGGATGATTGCAAATGCGTTTGTGATAAAATTCACAGTGCATTGGAAATAAAAGAGAAATTCCCTAAAAAGATGAAGGGTGTCTTTAGAAAACATCATAGTTAATAGAGTAGGATAGGTTCCACCCTAGCAAGTCATTCAATATTGGTAAAAGGTATAACAATTGAAAGGAAAAAAGAAAGATTTATGTTCATAAAAGTTCTGCATGTAGAAAAATCCAAAAGTTTATACAGATCCATTTAGAGGTTTAACAAGAGAGCACAATGACTTGAGACAAACTCCAATTTGAAAATCCATTGCAGACTTCCCTGTGGTCCAGTGATCAAGCATCTACCTTCTAAGGCAAGGGATGGGAATTTGATCCCTGGTAAGGAAACCAAGGTCCCACAAGCCTTGCAACTTGGCCAAAACGATCAATTACTTTCTCACATCACAGTAATATAAAACAGTATGAGAGCCATTGACAGTTGCATCAGAAATTAGGATATACCCGGAATCGATCTAACATTTAGAAAGGTGTACAACAAAAGGACATACAAAACCTCAGTGGAGAAAAGTATAAATCTGTCTTGAAGGACATTAAAGATACAAATAAGTGGGAAAACACACCACATTCAGGGTTTAAAAAAGAACATAAATATCTATTCTACTCAAAATAATGTGCAGAATCAAAACGTATGTCACCACATCCCAAGTGGACATCTGTGGGACTCAGTAACTCCACTGTAAAATTTATAAGGAAGCAGACATTTCAAGGATGGCAAAGGTACCTTGAAAAGAACAATGTGTGAGGCCTGGCTCTGTAAGTTGTGAAGATACATTACAGCCTGCCTGCTTGCTTAATCGCTCAGTTGTGTCTGACTCTTTGCCACCCCATGGACCATAGCCCACAAGACTCCTTGGTCCATGGGATTGTCCAGGCAAGAATACTGGGTTGGGTTGCCATTCTCTTCTCCAGGGTGTATTACAGCTTAGTACAACGAAACTTTTGGACTGAAAGAGGGATAGTCCAGTAGACCAGTGGAACAGAATAGGGAACCTAGAAATAAACCCCAACCACAGGAAGCGTCATGTGTAAAAGAAAAGGTGATAGAAAGAAGTGACAAAGAGATAGGCATTTCAATCACTCTGTGGGCGAACAGGGATCTGAAGCCAGTCAAATGAAACTGCACCCCTAGCTCATATGGGAACCAAAACCAAGTGCAGATGGGCTGAGACTTATTTAGAGACAAACAGCAGAGCTGCCGCAAGGTACTGCACCAGGTATCTCCCTGAGCTGTGGTGGGGCAGGATTCCCGAACAACACAGGAAGAACACCATCCCTAAGAAAGACACTGAGATCCCGAGTTGTGTTAAAATGAAGAACTCTTCATAACAGACACCCCTGGGAGTGTGGAATTGAAAGCCATCAGGTAGGAGAAGATACTGATGATACAGATAACCATCAAAGTAACAGTAGCCAAAATATGAGTTTCTAAAATGCTTAAGGTAAAAGAAATATACAGAAATGGGCCCAAATGAGCAGGACTTTCATCTAGGGCAACGTATAAGGAGACCATCAAGGAATGGAAAGCTGCCCCATATCACTGCAGCCAGGAACCTGCACGTTAAGACACTAATAGGGTATGCCTATATGTGCTCCAAGTAGCCACCTATTAAAGTCTCTCAAAATCCCAACTGCTGGGAAAGTGTGGAGCAGTGGTTGTTGAAATGTAAGTTGGCCCACACATTGGAGAGGAAAACACCTTCATACGGCTAGCCGAGCTTGTTCTTACATGAGGACCCAACACTTCCACTGCTTGGCTGCAGGGGAAGTTTCAGTTTGATGCACAAGTTTCAGTTGAAGGGTTTAAAGACAGTTGTAAGGCTGGGTGTTGGGAGGGGCCACACGAAGTGCTGTCAGGTTAAACGACCCTGGGTTTCCAGATTCAGTACAAGAAAATGAATATGGATGATTTGGGGCCCAATTCCAATGTGTCTGTCAGTTCGACTACATCACGCACAACCAATTCTAAGACACCAGCAGTGCATCTCAGAATTCAACTCAGCTCAATCCAACTCACTGTTGACACTGTCCACCTGTAAATAGCATCACATCCTACAAGACTTCAGTCCTTCCAGACTGCCCCTCCAGTTTCAGACACCTGTTTCACCTCCAGATTGTCACATGTACACCTGATCTGCTGGTTACACATGATTCAGTTCAGTTCAGTCACTCTGTCATGTCCGATTCTTTGAGATCCCATGGACTGCAGCACGCCAGTCCTCCCTGTCCATCACCAACTCCCGGAGTTTACTCAGACTCATGTCCATTGAGTCGGTGATGCCATCCAACCATCTCATCCTCTGTTGTCTCCTTCTCCTCCCACCTTCAATCTTTCCCAGCATCAGGGCTTTCCCAGTGAGTCGGTTCCTTGCATCAGATGGTCAAAGTATTGGAGTTTCAGCTTCAGACTCAGAGCTTTCAATGAATATTGAGGACTGATCTTTAGGATGGACTGGCTGGATCTCCTTGCAGTCCAAGGATTCTCAAGAGTCTTCTCTAACACCACAATACAAAAGCATCAATTCTTCAGCAGTCAGCTTTCTTTATGGTCCAACTCTCACATCCATACATGACTACTGGAAAAAACATGGCTTTGACTAGACAGACCTTTATTGGCAAAGTAATGTCTCTGCTTTTAAATATGCTGTCTAGGCTGGTCATAACTTTCCTGCCCAGGAGTAAGCGTCCTTTAATTTCATGGCTGCAATCTCCATATCCAGTGAATTTGGAGCCCCCCAAAATAAAGTCTGCCACTCTTTCACTGTTTCCCCATCTGTTTGCCATGAAGTGATGGGACCGGATGCCATGATCTTAGTTTTCTGAATGCTGAGTTTTAAGCCTACTTTATCACTCTCCTCTTTCACTTTCATCAAGAGGCTCTTTAGTTCTTCACTTTCTGTCATAGGCCAGAGGCCATATGCATCTTCATATCTGAGGTTATTGATATTTGTTCCAACAACCTTGATTACAACTCGTGCTTCATCCACTCCAGCATTTCTCATGATATACTCGGAATATAAGTTAAAAAAGCAGGGTACAATATGCAGCCTTGATGTGCTCCTTTCCCGATTTGGAACAGTCTGTTATTCCATGCCCAGTTCTAACTGTTGCTTGCTGTTCTGCAGACAGATTTCTCAAGAGGTAGGTCAAGTGGTCTGCTATTCCCATCTCTTTCAGAATTTTCCAGAGTTTGTTGTGACCCACACAGGGAAAGGCTTTCCCATAGTCAATAAAGCAAAAGTAGATGTTTTTCTGGAATTCTCTTCGTTTTGCGTTGACCCAACAAATGTTGGCAATTTGATCTCTGGTTCCTCTGCCTTTTCTAAATCCAGCTTGAACATCTGGAAGTTCACAGTTCACGTATTGCTGAAGCCTGGCTTGGAGGATTTTGAGCATTACTTTACTAGTGTGTGAGAAGAGTGCAATTGTGCCATAGTTTGAGCATCCTTTGGCATTGCCTTTCTTTGGGATTGGGATGAAAGCTGATCTTTTCCAGTCCTGTGGCCACTGCTGAGTTTTCCAACTTCGCTGGCATATTGAGTGCAGCACTTCCACAGCATCATCGTTTAAGACCTGAAATAGCTCAACTGGAATTCCATCACCTCCACTAGCTTTGTTCGTAGTGATGCTTCCTAAGGCCCACTTGACTTCCCATTCCAGGATGACTGGCTCTAGGTGAGTGATCACACCATCATGACTATCTGGGTCATGAAGATCTTTTTTGTACAGTTCTTCCGTGTATTCTTGCCACCTCTTTACTATCTTCTGTTTCTATTAGGTCCATACCATTTCTGTCCTTTATTGTGCCCATTGTTGTATGAATAATTCCCTTGGTGCCTCTAATTTTCTTGAAGAGATCTCTAGTCTTCCACCATTCAATTGTTTTCCTCTATTTCTTTGCACTGATTACTGAGGAAGGCTTTCTTATCTCTCCTTGCTGTTCTTTAAGACTCTGCATTCAGATAGGTATATCCTTCCTTTTCTCCTTTGCCTGTCGCTTCTCTCTTTTCTCAGCTATTTGTAGCCCTCCTCAGACAACCATTTTGCGTTTCTTTTTCGCGGGGATTGTCTTGATCATTGCCGCCTGTACAATGTCACGAACCACCTTAGTCCATAGTTCATCAGACACTCTGTCTATCAGATCCAATTCCTTAAATCTATTTGTCACTTCCACTGTATAATAGTGAGGGATTTGAGTTAGGTCATACCTGAATGGTCTAGTGGTTTTCCCCACTTTCTTCAATTTCAGTCTGAATTTGGCAATAAGGGGTTTATGATCTGAGCCACAGTCAGCTCCTGGTCTTGTTTTTGCTGACTGTTAGAGTTTCTCCACCTTTGGCTGCTAAGAATATCATCAATCTGATTTCGGTGTTGACCATCTGGTGATGTCCACGTGTAGTCTTCTCTTCTATTGTTGGTACAGGGTGTTTGCTATGACCAGTGCGTTCTCTTGGCAAAACTCTATGAGCCTTTGCCCTGCTTCATTCTGTACTCCAATGACTAATTTGCCTGTTACTCCTAGTATTTCTTGACTTCCTACTTTTGCATTCCGGTTCCCTATAATGAAAAGGACATCTTTCTTGGGTGTTAGTTCTAGAAGGTCTGGTAGGTTTTCATAGAACCATTCAAATTCAGCTTCTTCAGCATTACTATGGGTAGCATCATAGACTTGAATTAATGTGATACTGAATGGTTTGCCTTGGAAATGAACAGAGATCATTCTGTCATTTTCGAGATGGCATCCAAGTATTGCACTCAGACACTTTTGTTGACTATAATGGCTACTCCATTTCTTCCAGGGGATTCTTGCCCACAATAGTAGATATAATGGTCATCTGAGTTCAATTCGCCCATTCCAGTCCATCTTAGTTTGCTGATTCCTAAAATGTCAATGTTCAGTCTTGCCATCTCCTGTTGACAACTTCCAATTTACCTTGATTCACGGACCTAACATCCAGGCTCCTACGCAATAACATTCTTTACAGCATTGGAATCTACTTCCATCACCAGTCACATCCACAGCTGGGTGGTGTTTTTGCTTTGGCTCCGGCTCATCATTCTTTCTGGTGTTATTTCTCCACTGATCTCCAGTAGCATATTGGGCACCTACCAACCTGGGGAGTTCATCTTTCAGTGTCCTATCTTTTTGCCTTTTCATACTGTTCATGGGGTTCTCAAGGCAATACTGAAGGATTTGCCATTCCCTTCTCCAATGAACCGCATTTTGTCAGAACTCTCCACCATGACCCGGCTGTCTTGGGTGGCCCTACATGGCATGGCTCAGAGTTTTATTGAGTTAGACAAGGCTGTGGTTCATGTGATCGAATTGATTAGTTATCTCCCACTGAAACGTGAAACTAAGTTCTGTTATGATGCTGGGATGAAAATTCACTTGGCTAATCAAGAGAACTCTTTGAGGATGACTTCTAGAATTAAATAAATGCCGGCCTTATGGCGAAACACATCCACACTCACCAGGAAAGAAGTGCTGTGCCGCTGCGATGTGCTTGTTCCCTCAGTCATGTCCCACTCTTTACGACCCCATGGACTGCAGCCTGCAAGGCTCTTCTGTCCATGTGGATTCTCCAGGCAAGAATATGGGAAGTCAGTTGCCATGCCCTTCTCCAGGGGACCTCCCCAACCCAGGGATCAAACCCCAGTCTCCCCCATTACAGGTGGATTCTTTACCAGCTGAGTCACCAGGGAAGCCCAAGAACACTGGAGTGGGTAGTCTATCCCTTCTGCAGGGGAACTTCCTGACCCAGGAGTTGAACCAGGTCTCCAGCATTGCAGGCAGATTCTTTACTGACTGTGTGGATCACAACAAACTGTGGGAAATTCTTCAAGAGATGAGAAGACCAGATTACCTTACCTGCCTCCTACAACCTGTTTGCAGGTCAAGAAGCAACAGTTAGAACCAGACATGGAACAAGAGACTGTTTCAAAATTGGGGAAGGAGTACGTCGCAGCTGCATATTGTAACCTTGCTTTTTTCACTTATATGCACAGTACATCATGAGAAATGCTGGGCTGGACGAAGCACTAGCTGGAATCTCGATTGCCAGGACAAATAACAGTAACCTCAGATATGCAAGTGACACCACCCTTATGGTGGAAAATGAGAAGGAAACTAAACAGCCTCTACATGAAGGTGAAAGAGGAGACCCTCATATATGACCATGGGCTATAAACTCATCTAACTACTCAAAAGAACTCTCTGAGGCTACCTTCTCGAACTAAATATATGCCAAATGTATGATGAAGCAGTTCCACACCCACCAGGAGAAAAGTGCTAAGCCTCCTAATTCATCACACCATTCACATCAACGTTACTTTGAAAGAGACAAAATTTGCAAACAAAGGCAATGTCATCGTATTTTAGAGTCCATACATAACTGGAGGAATAGTCATATGTAAAATACTATTTTCAAGACAAAAACGAAGCAAAACCAACGAGTTATTGATACATGTAAAATCATGAGTAATCTCATACTAAGAGAGTTAACTCAGAAAGTCTCCTTTCAATGGTATTGACTCTTCCTACTGTCTCGCAGTCATCTCTACAAATGAAGGCTCGTGGATGCAAACGACACAGGGTTGGAGGTGAGAGTTTCCAGGGAGAAGCTCGCAGTGATGTCCCCACATCTGTCCTCTGGGCTCTGCATCCTCAGGTGAATCTCCTCATGACAGAGAGTGAGGCTCAGCCACACCCCTCAGGCCAGCTCCCTAGTGGCCGCCACACCTGCAGAGCCAACACGGTCTCAGGTCAGAAAGGCAGACCCATTTCATTCATTCTGGGCTCTGCCTCAAGGCATGTGCGATCTTAGTTCCCCAACCTGGGATTGAACCCTTGCCCCTTGCAGTGGAAACTCGCAGGCTCAACCACTGGACCGACACGGAAGTCCCTGGAGAGTCACACAGTTTAGCTGCAGGCAGGACAGGACCGCCAAGCCCCACCGGCAACTCCAGAGAACATTCCCCAGACTTCCCCGCAGGGGGCCAGCTGTGCTCACCTGGCATAGTAGGTCCAGGTGAGGCCATAGGTGAGGAGGAAGCCAGCCCCCATGAGGGCCCCCCTGATCAGGGTGAGAACCAGGGGCCAGGAGCCCTGCTGCTCCTCAGCCTCACAGCTGCAGGGAGGGGGGCCTTCTGGAGAAGGGAGAGGGGGTGAAGCTCAGTCCCCAGACCCAGCCCTCCCAAAGGCACACACCTGCCCAGGCTGCCCGCCCCCAGCACCTGTCCTGCAACTCACTCTGCACAGAGAGGCTGAAGGAAACTTGCTGGGAGCCCAGTGGGTGCTGAGCTCGGCAGGTGACTTCTCCTCCATCTCCAGCCACTACTTGTGGTATTTCCAAGACCCCGGTGCTGGAGATGGGGGTAGCCTCCAGGGCTGGGGATCCCCAGAACCAGCTCAGCTGTGCAGGGGGGTTGCTGTCAGCAACACACAGCAGCTGCAGTGCCTGGCCCTCTGAGATGAGAACAGACGAGGCGTTCTGCAGAATCTTGAGGGCTTTGGGGTAAAGCGCAGTGGGAGAGCTGGGGGAGGCTGAGGTCTCCTCCCTCCTTCCAGGATCTCCTGGCCTCACTCTCTCCTCCCCAGGCCCACCAGCGGGGTTCCCTGTGGTCCCAGGGCTGGACCTTCCCACCCTAAGCAGGCTGAGCCAACGTGTCTGGGCCTGGTATCTTCAGGGGAGGCTTGGTGTCTCAATGGGACAGGCCTGGGCTATTTGGTGGGAAGAAAACCCAGAGCCTCAAGGCTTGAGAAGTTGATTCAGTGAAGGCAGCAGGAGATGTGACCAAGGAGGCTTTTGTGGAAGAAAGCCACATAATAGAACCATGGTGAAGGAAATGGGCTTTGAACAGAGTGTGTGTGTAAATGTGTGGGGTGTAGTGTGTGCCTGTGTGTATATGTGTATGAGTGCACATGTGTATGTGTGCATGCAGGTGTTGCCTGTGCTGTGGGTATAGCTATGGGTACACGTGTGATGTGTGTGCGCCTGTGTGTATGGGCGTTTCTGTGCGTGTCTCAGTGAATGTTCATGTGTATGTATTCTGTGTGTGTGCCTGTGTGTGTGAGTCTCTGTGTATTGCATGTGTGTGTGGTCTAGTGCATGGGAGGTGGGACGGGGTGGTGATTTTCTCCTTGCTCTTCCCATATCTGATCACCCTCAAGCCCATCCCCCCACCCCTTGGATGCGGTCCCAGGAGCAGGACCCAGCCCTGGAGAGGAGAGGTCCTGTCCTACCTGTGTTGTTTCTGAAGGAGAGGCTGATGCGGAGGTTCCTCGGGGCATCTGGGGCAGAAAGACATGGGCTTGCCGCAGAGGGAGGAGTGAGATGGGAACTGACCAGCACCCCAGGAGGGAAACCAGGAAGGGGGGGGGGCTGTCCTTCACGGCTACTCCCCATCTCAGCTCCCAGGGCGCAGACCCATAGAAGAGTGGGCTGGCCTTCTCTCTACACACCGAAGACACCCACACACACACCCCACCGCCCTCAGGGACCCCGACACCCCTCCACGCTCACAGGAGACGTTGAGCTGGACGGTTCTCTCCAGGGTCACCTGCGTTCCATGGAGTGTCACCCGACAGGTGAGGTTGGTGCCGTGGTCCTGGGGCCTCGGGGTGAGGGTGAGCTCCGCGGAGTGGAGGGTGTCTGGGTTCATGGCATCGAGGGTGTCCCCCGCCCAGGAGAACAGGAGGGGGTGTGGCCCGTCACAGGCCAGCGACAGGCCGCAGGTCAGAGGTGTGCGGCGGCCGGACTCCAGAGGCTCCGGGACCTGGATGTCGGGTTTCTCTGGAGAAAGGGAGATGAAGAGACAGAAGGAGATGCCTGGACGCAGGGGTGTGGGGACCCAGAGGGGGAGGGTCACAACTCATTCCCAGTTCTGGGTCTCTCCTGAACCCTCAAACCCCAAGACCTGGAGCAGGGAGGGCTCCTACACCCTGCTCCGGTTCTAATAGAGGAGGCTCCACGGGCCAGGGTCCTCTCCTGGCGCCCCGTCACACCTGTCACCTGCAAGTTCAGCTTCTTCTCTCTGTAACTGTATCTCACAGATCCTCTCTCCACTCGCACGTAGTAGACTCCTGAGTCGCTCAGCCTGGCCTCTTGGATGCTCAGGGAGCAGTCATTGTCCCTGGGGTCCCCGAGGAGGCGGAATCGGCCCCGGGTCTCTGACTTCACTCGTTTCTTTTGGTCATTTGTGGCCACAGCATCACTGTGTGGGTTGTCTCTTTCCCGGAACCAGTAGATGAAGGGTTCAGCAGAGAAATACTCCGAATTCACGGGGTAGTAGTAGAAGGAGCAGGGCACGAGGACGTCCATGCACGCCTGCACCACCACTGATTCCTGCACTCGGAGCTCGTACCCTGGAAGCTCCTGCAGGGACCCTGGGGGACACAGAGGCTCAACTGCAGCTTAAGCCCCTCCCCACGCTTGACCCCCTCCTCCAGCTGTGAGCCCTGTTCCCCACCCCTCCCCCACTCACCCCCCCACAGCAGGGGCAGCAGCAGCAGCAAGAGCACCATGCCGGCATCCGCAAGAACAGAACCCGTTCACATCCCTCTGCTGTGGAGGGAAGCACCCGAATGTGGAGAGGGAACGAGGAAGTTGTGGAGGAGGGGCAGCCCTGGGAAGGCAGAAGGTCCCACCCCCTCCACACACACACACACACACCCCCAACTCCACAGAAGGAGATCCTGAGGCCCCCAGCCCAGAGGCCGAGAGGCTTTACCCCACGTGGCTCTGACATGACCACCTGTCCAGTGATGCTCGGGCCCACGGTAGGAACGCCCAGCCACCGGCACAACCAGAAAAGAGAAGCGGGCTCCAGCCCTGGTCATCGGGTGGGACCAACCCTGCAACAGAGCAACACTGGACTTTCCGGAAAATAATATTGAAAAATTTCTCAAAACCATTCAAACTTGGGCAAGACTCACCCACAGTGGAGGGTGGAACCCAGGAAGGAAAGCTGAGCGTGAAAAGCTCCTTTGCCCAGAAGGGTTTCCAGAACAGGGCACACAGGCTGTGCGTCTTCATGGATCTGAGGGTCTGTGGGACCAGCCGACCTGGACACAGGCCCACGCAAAGTGGGGTGGCAAAGGAAGAACTTTGCCCCATTCAGCTGAGACCCCAAAGTCCAGACCTCACACAGAAACACAGTTCACGACCCCTCACTCTGGATGGCCTTCTTTTCAAAGCCACAGGAAGGCTTAAGTCATGTGTGGAAATAAACCTGTGAACTTGCTGCCCTTTCGGGAAAAAATTCTTTAATTTTCACAAGTTTAACTATGATCATAAACGTCTTAGACACTTTCAGGAAGAAGCTATGGGAGTGATAGAAAGTTTATTTTATAGTTAGATAGAAATATTAATATATTTTTTACTTTCTTAAACTACAGAAAAAAAAGTCCATCAATCAATCATGCCAGTGGAAATACTGTATCTTCTTTCTATTCTATTTTAGATATAATATAATTAATTTTATTTCTTCATATAATGGTCTTCTCTGCTACCTCAGATGGTAAAGAATCTGCCCTCAGTGTAGGAGTCCAGGGTTTGATCCTTGGGTCAGGAAGATCCCCTGGAGAAGGGAATGGCAACCCACTCCGGTATCCTTGCTGGGAGAATTCCATGGACAGAGGGCTCTTACAGGCTACAGTCCATGGGATCGCAAAGAGTCAGAAATGGCTAACACTTTATTAGTAGAATATTCATACTAATTAATATACATGACTATTCCCCTAAAAAGAGGCAACCAAAGAGGATCAGGCCAGAAGTATAGGAAACAGGTATTATACAGGTTGTGATAGGCATGCCTGACTTCTGAGAAAAATGGTATGGTGGCCCAGTGCTTAGGACTCTGCACTCTCACTGTCTCTGGCTCAGCTTCAATCCCTGGACTGGGAACTAAGACCCTGCAAGCCCTAGGTCATGGTGAAAAAGAAAAAAAAAAAAAAAAAGGAAGGAAGAAAGAAAAAATAGTCTTCAATAAATGTCTTATCTTTTGGTTTCAGCGTTTTATGTTTTGTGATTGATTACGTAGATTTCTCATTTCAAAAGAAACTCAGATGTGATGTGCCTGTGATATTGCGACTTTTAGGAAATATATATTTGGCCTTCATCCACAGTTCCTGGCTCACAGATTCATGAGTTCTTGGAATTTACTGATTGATAAGAGATATGGCAGCTTCTTTGTTCAAACATTTGCTCTCTGTTCTCAGTCCCTGAAAACACTTCAGGGCCGCACCGGAGACCTGGGGGGTCACATTTTGTATTTGGGGGCCATGTCTATATTGTATTCAGTGACACCCTTTTTTTTTTTTTTTTTTTTTGCCTAAGGAGGGATCCGAACGCTTGGGTCAATGTCAGGCCCCGCAGAACCCTGGACTGGCCCTGCCCAGGGTGCAGGTGAACAAAAGGAAACGAGCTCTCTCCCTCACTCCTCACCTGTTGCAGGAGCATTGCTGGACAAGCAGGCACTGGAGAAGGCCAGGAGCCACAGGGCTGTGCAGCATACCTTCACAGCAGCTGGTGTCTAGCAAAGGTCAAGCTGGGATGGTCAAAGGACAAAAAACAAGCAGTGTTGGTGAGGACGTGGGGTAAAGGGAACCCTTGGGCCCTGCTGGTGGGAATGTGAATTGGTGCGGCCACTATGGGGAACACTGCAGGTTCCTCAAAACTAAAAATAGAACCATCAAGCACGTTTACTTTTGGGCCTTTAAAGAAAATGAAAATGGCAATTTGAGAAGATATATGCACCCCATGTTCCCTTGGTGTCTCTTCATGCAAAGATGGGCTCGATAAAGGACAGAAATGGTATGGACCTAACAGAAGCAGAAGATATTAAGAAGAGGTGGCAAGAATACACAGAAGAACTATACTAAAAAGATCTTCATGACCAAGATAATCACGATAGTGTGATCACTCACCTAGTGCCAGACATCCTGAAATGTGAAGTCAACTGGGCCTTAGAAAGCATCCGTACGAACAAAGCTAGTGGAGGTGACAGAATTCCAGTTGAGTTGTTTCAAATCCTGAAAGATGATGCTGTGAAAGTGCTGCACTCAATATGTCAGCAAATTTGGAAAACTCAGCAGTGGCCACAGGACTGCAAAAGATCAGTTTTCATTCCAGTTCCAAAGAAAGGCAATGCCAAAGAATGCTCAAACTACCACACAACTGCACTCATCTCACACGCTAGTAAAGTAATGCTCAAAATTCTCCAAGCCAGGCTTCAGCAATACATGAACCATGAACTTCCAAATGTTCAAGCTGGATTTAGAAAAGGCAGAGGAACCAGAGATCAAATTGCCAACATTTGTTGAATCAACGAAAAAGGAAGAGAATTCCAGAAAAACATTTATTTCTGCTTTATTGACTATGCCAAAGCCTTTGACTGTGTGGATCACAACAGACTCTGGAAAATTCTGAAAGAGATGGGAATACCAGACCACCTGACCTGCCTCTTGAGAAACCTATATGTAGGTCAGGAAGCAACAGTTAGAACTGGACATGGAACAAGAGACTGGTTCCAAATAGGAAAAGGAGTATATCAAGGCTGTATATTGTCATCCTGTTTATTTAACTTCTATGCAGTGTACATCATGAGAAACGCTGGGCTGGAAGAAGCACAAGCTGGAATCAAGATTGCCGGGAGAAATATCAATAACCTCAGATATGCAGATGACACCACCCTTATGGCAGAAAGTGAAGAGGAACTAAAAAGCCTCTTGATGAAAGTGAAAGTGGAGACTGAAAAAGTTGGCTTAAAGCTCAACATTCAGAAAACTCAGATCATGGCATCTGGTCCCATCACTTCATGGGAAATAGATGGGGAAACAGTGGAAACAGTGTCAGACTTTGGCTTTGGGGGCTCCAAAATCACTGCAGATGGTAACTGCAGCCATGAAATTAAAAGACGCTTACTCCTTGGAAGAAAAGTTATGACCAACCTAGATAGCATATTGAAAAGCAGAGACATTACTTTGCCAACAAAGGTCTGTCTAGTCAAGGCTATGGTTTTTCCTGTGGTCATGTATGGATGTGAGAGTTGGACTGTGAAGAAAGCTGAGTGCTAAAGAATTGATGCTTTCAAACTGTGGTGTTGGAGAAGACTCTTGAGAGTCCCTTGGACTGCACCAAGATCCAACCAGTCCATTCTGAAGGAGATCAGCCCTGGGATTTCTTTGGAAGGAATGATGCTAAAGCTGAAACTCCAGTACTTTGGCCACCTCATGCGAAGAGTTAACTCATTGGAAGACTCTGATGCTGGGAGGGATTGGGGGCTGCCAGGAGCCAGTGTGAGGAATCCCGCCCATGGCAAAGGTCATGAGGAAGGAAGCCCGACAAAATGCAAAGGCGTGATCTGGCTTCAGGGGTTCCCCCTGAGTTTTCCTGAACATCTACCCCCAAAAACCAGAGTCGGCCTGATCTTCTTGTACTGTGCTTTTCCGCTCTTCTGACACTTTCTGGAAAAAGTTAACTTAGGGCTTCAGTCTTCTGCATTTGAAAGGAATGTTTCAGCTCAAACCCCCTTTGATGGCTCTCTAACTTGCCTAACAGGTTGCCCCGGACTTTTTACAACTTGTGAATTGTTTACAGCCCCCCAACCGTGAGAGGCGCAAAGCTTAAAGCATCTTAAAGATACAGAGCCTTTTCTAAAGAGGTAAAAATTATATTGGTGATGGGTTTCCACTGTTGACTCAATGACTGCTGCCAGGCCTCCATATTCTTTATCTTTTAGGCACCTGAGGGATATTAATCAATGTAATCGGGATGCGGAAATAGGAATATAGTAGTTTTGATGTTAGCAACACTAGACTTTTGAGTTAATTACTTTTTTTGTTATAAATCACTGTACTCCTTTACTTGTTATAAATTGTTGTAACTTTGCTATGTAAGAATGTAACTTTATTTAGTGCTTTCTGAGAGTGGCAGAAAGACTTTGGGAAGAACAACATAAATAAGTCTTCTGGTTGACAAACCCTTATCAGAAAAAAGGCCATAGAATGTTAATTGGCCCTCTGGCCATAAGATGATGTAAATCACCTAAGACTTATGTATACAACTAGGTATGCAGAGAGAAAGCCTGGTCTCGATAAGAGTCAGGGCTGCTGACGCTGCATAATTTTATATATTATCCATTGATCTCTATGTAAAAAAAAAGGTATAAAAGGCCTTTCTGGACAATAGAGGATGGGCCAGTCGTTGGACTGGTTTCCTCCATGTCTCCTCTTTACTCTAATTTCTGGCTGAATTCCCATCTGGAGCGAGGAGGCTCACCACATCTACTTACTTGCCCTGGCCTCTAAGTTCCGTGAGAGAGAGAGCCCAAGGCGGGGCACTGTCCGATATTCAAACAGGCGCCGGTGGCCCAACGTAGATGGTGCAAATCTCTTGTCCTGAGATTTTATTGGCTTTCCCCGTAAACCAAGTTATTCAGCCTCTTTTCTTTACTAATTTTCCTACTAAACTATTTCTTCCTAGTCTCTCTTTATATTTCTAATTAAATAAATTTTTCCTCACCCACGCCATCCCCGCTTCGAATTAGCCTGGATCCACCAGGGCTGGACCCCTGCAGGGGGCAGGAGGAGAAGGGGACGACAGAGGATGAGATGGCTGGATGGCATCACTGGACGTGAGTCTGAGTGAACTCCAGGAGTTGGTGATGGACAGGGAGGCCTGGTGTGCTGCGATTCATGGGGTCGCAAAGAGTCAGGCACGACTGAGCGACTGAACTGAACTGAACTGATGCACCCCATGTTCATGGAAGCGTTATGTACAGTATCGAAGACATGGAAACAACGTCCATATCCAATGATGAGAGAATGAATAAAGAAACTGCGGTGTGTGCATACTCGTGATCATTCTTCAGCTATAAAAGAGAAGGAAATCCTGCCTTACAGTACATGGATGGTATGCGAGGGCATTAGGGTAATGAAATACGTTAGACAGAGGAAGGAAAATACTCTATGATCTCACAGATAAGGGGAACTGAAAAAGAAAACAGAAAGTCATAGGTGTAGGGTAAGGGAGTTAGAGAAGGCGAGGTTCAGGAAAAGAATGAGACAAGCACTTTACAAGAACAGATCACCTTTAATGAGGTGAAAAGGAGCAGCAGTCAGATTAGTGAGCTGCTGCGCTAACCCAAGAGAAGAGTAAGTGCATACACAGGCATAGATGTGGAAATCTACTGTCATAACAGGGCCTGTTCTTCTCCAAGGTTGCTCGGAGTAGTTATCTCTCAAACGCCTCGGGTAGGGAATTCTGGAGATCAGCCAGAGGCTGGACCCTCTGGGAGCTGAGCGTAATCAACCTTAATGTCCATTCTTTTTCTTCGGGTGAGAGAGTTCTCTGTTTTGCATAGAATGGTGGGGAGGACCTGGAGGGGAGTTTTAACTCCAGGCTATTTTGAGCTGTGTAACTTTCCTTCATTTTAGACCCTAAGGGATATATACAAAAGCAGAAAGAGAGGTGGGCACCGTTAATGTTCAGGGCTTCTTCATGCTGATAAATGAGTCAGGGGTTTGTGGTCTGGGAGGAAGGAAATCTAAGGCTCGTAGTGTTGATTTTTTATTCTAGCCATCAGGGTCTCAAGCAAAAGAAGTCTTGACTTGGTCTCGAGAGATGGCCCGAATCCGTTCTTGGAGAAGCCTTTGAAAGAGATTGAAGAGACAGGGTCCAAATAAGAGGAATAAAATGGCAAGTACCAATGGCCCCAAGACAGGGAACAACCAAGGGAGGGCCTGTTGGGACAGGTTTGGGGGAGAGTAACGGTTTTGTGATTCTTTTCTGCGGCGTTTAATTTTGTCTCTAAGTTGTTTGACTCTGCCCGTTTCATTAACAAAATAGCTGCAGCTCTCTCCTAGGAAAAAGCAGGTCTCTCCCTTTTCTGAGGTGAGAAGGCCCAGGGCTTGCCTATTTTGTAGGGCCACAGAAGCTAATGAGTTAATTTGTCTTTGGAGGACTCCACTACCTGCTCCATTTCCGCATCAAGTTCTTGGGACAGCTTGTGGTAAAAATGGGCCGAGGCTGAGATGCCCCCAATCCCCGTGTCTAGGGCGGCTGCTATGCCAGTCCCAATCAGGAGGGGGGCTATGACAGCTCGTCTTTTCCTGTGGGAAAGTTCCCCTTGCGGGTAGACTATTGGCTCTACCCCTTCTTCTTTGAGGAATGTTAGACCCGGGGTCAGGAAGACCAAGATGCAAGGTCAGGGGCTCCAGAGGGAGACATGAATATGCATAGGTCCCGCAGAGCATGAAGATTCCCCGGGTTGGTGCAATTATCTGTGCTGTTCCAGAGAACCCAAGTGGAACAGAAGGAGGGGGTGGAGTTTGTAAGACCAGTGTAGTTGGGACTAGACTAGTTGATCCAGGTTAGGTTGGAAGAGGCTGAGAGCAGGACATTGTCACAGACTGGCCCAATGAGTTGTGTAGTTTTTTGTTGGGAAGGGGAGGTATAGTTGCCCTGTGACAGCCAGGTTGAGGGTAAAGGAATTGCTATGTGCGGCGAGGGAGACAGTGACATGCATGTCCAGCACTGCGATGCGTGTTGTGTGTACTGGAAGAGTTGGAAGGGAGAGTTGAGAAGGCGGGTAAGGTGTTGGTTGCCAGAGGGAGGTTTTAGGAGAGGCCATAATTGGGGAAGGAGGTCTAGGCATTTATAAGGCTCAGGGGTCTCCTGTAACTGGGAAAATAAGTTCTTTATAACTTGTTCTTGTTTCTTTTCCTGATACTGATCCAGTACCATCTGAGTACCCCCAGTGGGTAATGGGATAGAAACATGTGTTTCTTCCATTTGGCTTACAGCAGGTGCTCATGAAACTCCCTCTCTTTTGTACTTTGACAGTGGGTAGGGGTTTGGACTTCCCGCCCTCAAGGTTCGTGGTGCATGGTCTTGAAGCCGTATTATAACATGAGGAATGAACATAGGAATAAGTGTCTGAGCAGGGGCAGGGACTAGCCAGAGGCTGGGGAGTGCAGCAAGGATAAGGAACAGGGGTGTCATGGGTCTGTTAGTTCAGCAGTGCAGAGGAAGTAGCCCCCTAGGAATAGAACACAGCTAACAATGTAGGCAATACCGACGGAAAGATGAAGGATACGTGGCCAGTCCTGAGGGGAGACAGTTACTAGGCCTATAGCAAGGACTAGCATTAAGAGTGCAGTTATGGTTAGAGAGACAGGGAGAGGCCAGTCAGGACGAGGGACGGAAGGGCCCAGGTTGGTGGTTGCTTGAATCTGAGGAGGAACAGTGTTCATTAGCACGAAGAATGAGGTAGAGAATGAAAGTAAAGAAATCAGTTTCATCTGGAGTCAGGTTGTAGAAGGTTCCCTGAAGGCACAGTTGAGATACCAGCGTGGTCAGGTTTCCGAAGGAAGTTCCTCTCGGGGCGCTGGTCCAGAGGTCTTGTAGTAGTTGGGTCAGGAACAGGTGTAGGTTGAAGACTGTCCAGGTCATTCAGTGTCTTCTTCGATGGTCAACAGAGGTTGTTGCTGGGTGATTTTTAAGGAGGTGGGCCCTGTGAAGGAGACCTGATAGAGGTCAGTTAAGGAGGGCAGCGTAGGATCGGAGGTGACCCATTTTAGGAGAGAGAGGTGTACCCAGGAGGTGACCTTCTCGACTTTAGCTGTAGTTGGGGTAAGGAGGATAATTTTGAATCAGCTCAGTTCAGTTGCTCAGTCGTGTCTGACTCTTTGCGACCCCATGAACCACAGCATGCCAGGCCTCCCTGTCCATCACCAACTCCTGGAGTCCACCCAAAACCATGTCCATCCAGTCGGTGATGCCATCCAGCCATCTCATCCTCTGTCATCCACTTCTCCTCCTGCCCTCAGTCTTTTCCAGCATCAGGGTCTTTTCAAATGAGTCAGCTCTTTGCATCAGGTGGCCAAACTACTGGAGTTTCAGCTTCATCAGTCCTTCCAATGAACACCCAGGACTGATCTCCTTTACGATGGACTGGTTGGATCTCCTTGCAGTCCAAGGGACTCTCAAGAGTCTTCTCCAACACCACAGTTCAAAAGCATCAATTCTTTGGAACTCAGCTTTATTTATAGTCAAACTCTCACCTCCATACATGACTACTGGAAAAACCATAGCCTTGACTAGATGGACCTTTGTTGGCAAAGTAATGTCCCTGCTTTTTAATATGCTGTCTAGGTTGGTCATAACTTTTCTTCCAAGGAGTAAGCATCTTTTAATTTTATGGCTGCAGTCACCATCTACAGTGATTTTGGAGCCCAGAAAATAAAGTCAGCCACTGTTTCCCCATCTATTTCCCATGAAGTGATGGGATCAGATGCCATGATCTTCGTTTTCTGAATGTTGAGCTTTAAGCCAACTTTTTCACTCTCCTCTTTCACTTTCATCAAGAGGCTCTTTAGTTCTTCTTCACTTTCTGCCATAAGAGTAGTGTCATCTGCATATCTGAGGTTATTGAGATTTCTCCCAGCAATCTTGATTCCAGCTTGTGCTTCATCCAGCTCGGTGTGTCTCATGATGTACTCTGCATATAAGTTAAACAAGCAAGATAACAATATACAGCCTTGATGTACTCCTTTTCCTATTTGGAACCAGTCTGCTGTTCCATGTCCAGTTCTAACTGTTGCTTCCTGACCTGCATACAGGTTTCTCAAGAGGCAGATCAGGTGGTCTGGTATTCCCATCTCTTTCAGAATTTTCCACAGTTTCTTGTGATCCACACAGTCAAAGGCTTTGGCATAGTCAATAAAGCAGAAATAGATGTTTTTCTGGAAGTCTCTTGCTTTTTCCATGATCCAGAGGATGTTGCCAATTTGATCTCTGGTTCCTCTGTCTTTTCTAAATCCACCTTGAACATCTGGAAGTTCATAGTTCACATATTGCTGAAGCCTGGCTTGGAGAATTTCGAGCATTACTTTACTAGCGTGTGAGATGAGTGCAATTTTGTGGTAGTTTGAGCATTCTTTGGCATTGCCTTTCTTTGGAATTAGAATGAAAACTGATCTTTTCCAGTCCTGTGGCCATTGCTGAGTTTTCCAGATTTGCTGGCATATTGAGTGCAGCACTTTCACAGCATCATCTTTCAGGATTTGAAATAGCTCAACTGGAATTCCATCACCTCATTAGGTTTGTTCATAGTGATGCTTCCTAAGTCCCACTTGACTTCACATTCCACGATGTCTGGCTCTAGGTGAGTGATCACACCATCATGATTATCTGGGTCGTGAAGATCTTTTTTGTACAGTTCTTCTGTGTATTCTTGCTTAGGTCCATACCATTTCTGTCCTTTATTTAGCCCATCTTTGCATGAAATGTTCCCTTGGTGCCTCTAATTTTCTTGAAGAGATCTCTAGCCTGTCCCATTCTACTGTTTTCCTCTATTTCTTTGCATTGATCACTAAGAAAGGCTTTCTTATCTCTTCTTGCTATTCTTTGGAACTCTGCATTCAAATAGGTATATCTTTCCTTTTCTCCTTTGCTTTTCGCTTCCCTTCTTTTCACAGCTATTTGTAAGGCCTCCTCAGATAGCCATTTTGCTTTTTTGCATTTCTGTTTCTTGGGGATGGTCTTGATTCCTGTCTCCTGTACAATGTCATGAACCCCCGCCCATAGTTCATCAGGCACTCTGTCTATCAGATCTAGTCCCTTAAATCTATTTCTCACTTCCACTGTATAGTCATAAGGGATTTGATTTAGGTCATACCTGAATGGTCTAGTGGTTTTCCCCCCTTTTTCAATTTCAGTCTGAATTTGGCAATAAGTAGTTCATGATCTGAGCCACAGTCAGCTCCTGGTCTTGTTTTTGCTGACTGTATAGAGCTTCCCCATCTTTGGCTGCAAAGAATATAATCAATCGGATTTTGGTGTTGACCATCTGGTGATGTCCATGTGTAGAGTCTTCTCTTGTGTTGTTGGAAGAGGGTGTTTGCTGTGACCAGTGAATTCTCTTGGCAGAACTCTGTTAGCCTTTGCCCTGCTTCATTCTGTACTCCAAGGCCAAATTTGCCTGTTACTCCAGGTGTTTCTTGACTTTCTACTTTTGCATTCCAGTCTCCTATAATGAAAAGGACATCTTTTTTGGATGTTAGTTCTAGAAGGTTTTGTAGGTCTTCACAGAACTGTTCAACTTCAGCTTCTTCAGCATTACTGGTTGGGGCATCAACTTGGATTACCATGATATTGAATTGTTTGCCTTGGAAACGAACAGTGATCATTCTGTCATTTTTGAGATTGCATCCAAATACTGCATTTCGGACTCTTTTGTTGACCACGATGGCTACTCCATTTCTTCTAAGGGATTCCAGCCCACAGTAGTCGATATGATGGTCATCTGAGTTAAATTCACCCATTCCAGTCCATCTTAGTGCACTGATTCCTAGAATGTTGATGTTCACTCTTGCCATCTCCTCTTTGACCACTTCCAATTTGCCTTGATTCATGGACCTAACATTTCAGGTTCCTATGCAATATTGCTTTTACAGCATCGAACCTTGCTTCGATCACCAATCCCATCCACAACTGGGTGTTGTTTTTGCTTTGGCTCCATCCCTTCATTCTTTCTGGAGTTATTTCTCCACTGATCACCAGTAGCATACTGGGCACCTACCGACCTGGGGAGTTCATCTTTCAGTGTCCTATGTTTTTGCTTTTTCATGCTGTTCATGGGGTTCTCAAGGCAAGAACACTGAAGTGGTTTGCCATTCCCTTTTCCAGTGGACCACATTCTGTCAGACCTCTCTACCATGACCCGTCCATCTTGGGTGGCCCCACAGGGCATGGCTTGGTTTCACTGAGTTAGACAAGCTATCGTCCGTGTGATCAGGATGGCTAGTTGTGTGATTGTGGTTTCAGTCTGTCTGCCCTCTGGTGCCCTCTCTCAGTGCCTACCGTCTTACTTGGGTTTCTCTTACCTTGGACGTGGGGTATCTCTTCACAGCTGCTCCTTACCTTGGACCTGGGGTAGCTGCTCTCAGCCACCACCCCTGACCTTGGATGTGAGATAATTCCTCTCGGCCAGGCTTCTGCGCCCTCTGTTGCAGCTGCCGCGCTTCTGAATAGTCAGAATTGAATGAGCATTTAATTTTTGACCACTGAATGACTATTACTTTTGAAAGGTCCCTGCCATTTTGGGGTTAGGTCACCCCGGGGATTATCAGACAGGTAGACTATGTCCCCAGTTTGTAAAGGGGGCAAGGGAGCTTGGAGGTCAGGGGCAGGCAAGTTGCGGTTGACGTATTTCCAGAGGGCATTGCTGAGTTCGGCCAGCAGAGGGAGTGTAGGAAGCTTGGTATGGGAGGAGGTTCGGGAGGAGTCCAGGAGGAAGCATGGGCCTTCCATATATCACCTCAGAGGGGCTCAGCCTCGGGGGCTTTCTGGGCAAAGCCTGCACTTTGAGGAGAACAATTGGCAGAAGTTTAGTCCAATCCAAATGTACCTCGAGGGTTAGTGTGGTAAGAACCTTTAATTATTCTGTTTATCCTTTCTACCTTTCCTGAGGACTGGAGACGATATGGAACGTGAAATTTCCAGGGTATCTGTAAGAATTGGACAAGTTGTTGGGTGATCTTGGACGTAAATTCCAGGCCATTCTCAGACTGTAGGGATGAAGGCAGGCCAAACCTGGGGATAATTTCTGTGAGGAGGATTTGGGCCACGCTGTGGGCTTTTTTGTTTGTCGTGGGAAATGCTTCTACCCATCCCGAAAAGGTGTCCACAAGGACCGGGAGGTATGAGACTCTGAACCAGGGGCATATGAGTAAAGTCTATCTGCCAGTCCTGTGCTGGGAGGCCGCCTCGCAGTTGATGAGTTGGAAAGGAGGTGGGTTTAAGGTTGGAATTGGGATTAGTACATTGACAAGTTTGACAGGAGCGGGTAAGGTTATCTGACTGCTGTTGGTCAGCAGGGGATTTGGGGAAGTGGTTACGGAGGAACTGTTGGAGTGTCTGGGACGAGGGATGAAAGAGTGAGTGTAGATAAGAGGACTTCTCTGGGGGTGGGGGGGCCGGAGGGAGTCAGGGCTAAGATGACAGGGGGCTGGAGGGAGGGGTGGGACAGGGCTATCTCCTTTGCCTTCTGGTCTGTGGCATTCCTACAGTGGAGGATGCGGCTTTGTGTGGTAAGAGGGCTGCCTCTAGAATTTTGCAGATCAGGTCTGAATTAATGATGGGGGACCCCTTTTGGGTCAGGAAACCTCTTTCTCTCCATATTAGGATGTTCGAGTGAGGTATGTTATAGGCAAATTTGGAGTCTGTGCGGATGTTAACCCTTAGATTTTTAGCCAGAGTCAAAGCTCTGGTGAGAGCTATCAGTTCTGCCTGTTGGGAGGTGGTGTGAGGTGGCAGAGGTGAAGCCTCAGTTGTCTGGGTTTCGTGATTGTGACAAAGATACCCCTGGATGATGGCATATCCTGCCGTGAAGGGTGGAGATTTTTGAGAGCTGCCATCAACGAACCAGTCTGGGTCTAGGATGGGCTGATCTGTTAAATGTTGAAAGAGGTTTTGGGTAAGACCTACTGTTAGGCTGAAGCTATGTAGGAGGGGGTCTGTTGTAGAGGACGTGGGTAATAAGCTGGCAGAGTTAAGGGGAGAGCAGGGGGAGAATGAGAGCAGAGGGTCGAGGAGAAAGGCATGTAGGACCTATATCCTGGAAGGAGGAAGGGAGAGGAAAGCCCGATGTGATAGTAAGTCTCGGAAGTTATGCGGAGAACAGACTGTTAAAGGGGCATGTCTGGAGAGTTTATTTGCTTCGGGTGCGAGGGCTGCGATAGCAGCCAAGGCCTGTATGTAGGGAGGCCCCCTCTTGGTCACCATGTCAAGCTGTTTTGACAGATACGCTATGGGAGCCCAGGTGTCTCCAGCCCGCTGACACAGAAGTCCCGGGGCCTGTCCTTGGTTGGAATGGGCAAAGAGAAAGAATGGTCTGGTGTGATCTGGCAGGTGGAAAGTTGGCACTCGGAGGAGGCTCTGGGTGAGCTGGCGAATGGGACTGGCCAGCGAGGAGGGGTTAAAGAGGGGCTCACCCAGACATCCTTTAGTTGTCTCACAGAGCGGCTTTGCTAGGAGGGAGAAGTTAGGAATCCAGACACGGAAAAAGTTTTGGAGGCCAAGGATAGACAGGAGCTGCCTTTTCGTTTTTGGAAGCGGACAGTTCATTAAGGCCTCGATTCTATCTGGGGAAATAGTTCTTTGTTGGTGGGATATGGAGAGCCCCAGGTAGGTGACGTTTGTCTGGGTTATTTGGGCCTTGGACCGGGACACCCAATAACCCCAGGATCCCGGGGCCCCGGGGAGTTTGGCAGTATGCTGGAGGCAGAGCTTTCGGGTTGGGCTACAAAGGAGGAGGTCATCTACATGTTGGAGGAGATGACTCGGGGCTAGGTCGAGTGCCTGTAGGTCCTTTTGTAAAGCTTGTCCAAAAAAGTGGGGGCTGTCTCTGAACCCCTGGGGGAGAACTGTCCATGTTAGTTGCTGGGACACGTGAGTCTCGGGGTCTTGCCAGGTGAAGGAGAAGAGGGGTTGGGAGAGGGGGTGGAGGGGGATGGTGAAAAAGGCATCTTTGAGATCTAATTCTGTGAAGTGGGTTGCAGTCGGGATATGGCAGACAGAAGGGTGTAAGGGTCAGGGACTACTGGGAAAGTCGGTGTGATAGCCTCATTGATTTTTCACACATCCTGGACCAGTCTCCAAGAGTTTGGTCCCTTCCTTACTGTCAGAATAGGGGTGTTGTGTGGTGAATGGGTAGGAATTAAGATAGAGGCTTGAAGGAGATGGTCTATGATAGGCTTAATTCAGTTCCTTGTGGGCTTCTGGGGTGAGAGAGTACTGTTGTTGGGTAATTATAGTCAAGGGGTCTTTTAGGGTAACGTGGACTGGGGGATGATGTTTGGCTATGGATGGGTGCTTGGTGTCCCAGACATGGGGGTCTAAGGCGGGTAGATCCAGGGGGAAGGTCAGGGGTGAGGTATAGGGACAGTCCAGGTGCCATCTGCACGCAGAATACAGAGACTATATCAAGGGGGGTGGTATGGTAATAAAGACCCTCTATTTGGATAACAGATCTCTCTCTAGGAGTGCCATTGGGCACTGAGGCATTATGAGGAAATGAGTTTATGAGGGTTGATTTTTCAAACTGACAGAGTAATGAGGGGCTGATTTTTGGCCTTAAGGGGACTCCAGAGACCCCCTTGATTGTGAGTTCTGAGTCTTGAGTTGGGCCAGAGTAGGAAGTTAAGAGAGAGAAAGTAGCTCCAGTGTCTACTATAAAGGAGGTCTTTTTTCTGGCCACTACCCCATCTACCCTAAGTTCCAAGCTTGTGTCCACGATATGGGTCAGGGGGTTGGAACTCAGGCCCTGTCATTGGAACAACTCTTGTAGGGTTGGGTTGGGGTTCTGGGGAGAAGTGGGGATATCCCCAGGGGTGCCAGGGCATCCCTGTAGACATTCCACTCTCCATGTCTGGGAGGTGGGGACCTCCCCAGGGGTGTCAGGGTGTCCCTGGGGACAGTCCATCTTTCAGTCTCCCCACTGACCACAGGTTGGTCATGTTTTTGTGGGGGGCCACAGGTTCAGGCATGTCTTTGCCCAGTGTCCTGACTGGTTGCATTGGAAGCAGGGTCCAAGGGGTGGTCTTAAGTCCCATCTGGGATGACTTGGGCTGGACTGATCTCTTCCCTTAATTGCTGCCGCCAGAAGGGCATATTTAGCTTTGCTCGCATGGTCTTTTTCTCTCATAGCCTCCTCCTCTATATTATTGAACGCCTTGAAGGCTACTTCTAGAAGGTCTCTTTGGGGGGTCTCAGGGCCCTTCTCTAGTTGTTGAAGCTTGCGTCTAACGTCAGGGGCAGACTGGCTGATGCATTGAACATGAAGGCAGAGTAACCCAGCAGGGGTGGTGATATCTAGGTTGGTATACTTCTGGACTGCCTCTGTGAGGCCTGCCAAGAATAAGGCTGGATTTTCATCTGCCCCTTGGGTGATTTTCCTGACTTTGTCATAATCCATGGACTGTCCCCACGGATATGAGTGGGGTTTTTTTTTTTTTTTTTGCCTTCCTTCTAGAAGGCAGGTAATCATATGATTGAGTCTCCTGATACCTGGGTCACCGGGCTGGGACATCCAGTGGGGCTCTAACTGAGGCACCGCCTCATCAGCAGCCGGGCTATCCCACTCTTGGTTATGCAAGTGATCAGCGTGGGATTTGCCCCTTGCCAGATACGGTCTTTTTCACCTGGGGTGAGAGTGGCATTTAGGATATAGTATATGTCACTCCATGTGAGGTTATAGGCCTGGGAGAGTCTCAGGAGTTCTTTCCGCTCTCTGGTAGGATTTTCAGAAAATGATCCCAATTTTCCTTCAATTTGGCTCATATCAGAAACTGAGAAAGGCACATGAACCCGTGTAGGGCCCTCCGGTCCCGCAGCCTCCCTGAGAGGAAACACGTGTTTGTTTCGGGTCCTGGCCGATGGAGGGCGGGTGGAAATCTCTTTTGGGGTTACCGAGTCATCACTTCCTGTTTTGGAGGAGGAAGGGCTAAAGGATGGGGTCTCGTCTCCGGAAGCTTTTTTTCCGGGGCGGTAGGGAGGAGGCTCATCTGCCTGGTCAAAGTTGGGGGCTGAGGATTTAGGAGGCCTTTTAGGGGCTTTAGATTTGGATTCTTTTGTAATGCAGGGGGAGGGGGAGCGGAGGAGGATTTGATAGGTAGAATAGTCCTTGCAGAGAGAAGGACGGCTTCTAAGGTCCCAGAGGCTTGATTATAGGGGACCTCCGGCCATTTGCCATTCCATTTGAGGAAGTTAGTGAGATCTGATAAAATACTGAAATCGAAAGTCCCGAACTCAGGCCAGCAGTTTTGGTCATCCAGTTTGTATTGAGGCCAAATTTGAGTGTAAAATGACTCGAGTTTATGAACCTTGAGATCGGTCAAGAGTAGATGTTTGAGGTTTTGTTTTATGCAGGCCAAGAGATGGATTGGCTTGACCCCATAGCAAATGGCTAGCGACTGTCCGGTCGAGAGAAAAGGTCGTCACCTAATCTTTTGACCGGGCAAAGAGAGAGAGACTCTGAAGGAGAGAGGGGAGTCCCCCAAGTACCTCCCCAGATGACCTCTTGGCAGGGTTCCCCAGGAACCCGGAAGAGAAGACAGTCTGTGGCACCCTAGAGTACCGTCCAAGCTTACCTGGGCTACTGGGTCAGGCGAGAATTCGTGGTGGGTGGAGGGAGGTCAAATGGCAAAAGGCCTCTGGAGTTGGTCGGTCTCGTGGAAAAGAAAGTGTAGAGAAAAGAGGAAGAGAGGGAGAGAGAGACACATATTCCTCGGGTTACGTGGAAACCAATAAAGCCCTTACACAGGACTTGTACTGCTCACGAAGGCACAGGGTGTCCTCTCGAGGCGGTCTTGAAAGCCCAGGTGGGAAAGAGAGCTTGGCAGTCTTCCACGCTCTGAAGAGCTGGCCTCGTGGAGAATAAGAAGGAACCTCAACCTCCCGGGTTTCAGCACCAAAAAATGTAGGGTAAAGGAGTTACAGAAGGCAAGGTTCAGAAAAAGAAAGAGATCAGCACTTTACAGGAAAAGACCACCTTCAATGAGGTGGGAAGGGGCAGCAGTCAGATTAGTGAGCTGCTGCCCTAACCCAAGAGAAGAGTAAGTGTATACAGATGTGGAAATCTACTGTCTTAAGGGGGCCTGTTTTTCCCCACAGTTGTTCGGAGTAGTTATCTCTCAAACGGCTGGGGTAAGGAATTCTGGAGATGGGCCAGAGGATGGACCGGCTGGGAGCTGGGTGCAATCAACCTTAATGTCCTTTTTTTTTTTTTCTTCAGGTGAGAGAGTTCTTTGTTTTGCATAGAATGGTGGAGAGGACCTGGAGGGGAGTTTTAACTCCAGGCTATTTTGAACCATATAAGTTTCCTTCAATAGATACAGAGAAATAACTGGTGGTTCTCAGAGGTGGAGAGTGGGGTCATTGGCAAAAATGGGCAAAAGTGGTCAGAAGGTATACATTTCCTGGAATAAAATAAATAAGTCATGGACATGTAATGTACATCATGGTGACTATATTTAAAATATTAAGGACATTAATACAGGAAAGTTATGACCAACCTAGGCAGCATATTAAAAAAGCAGAGACATTACTCTGTCAACAAAGGTCCGTCTAGTCAAGGCTATGGTTTTTCCAATAGTCATGTATGGATGTGAGAACTGGACTGTGAAGAAAGCTGAGCACAGAAGAATTGATGTTTTTAAACTGTGGTGTTGGAGAAGACTCTTGAGAGTCCCTTGGACTGTAAGGAGATTCAGCCAATCCATTCTAAAGGAAATCAGTCATGGGGGTTCATTGGAAGGACTGATGTTGAAGCTGAAACTCCAATATTTTAGCCACCAGATTTGAAGACCTGACTCATTTGAAAACACCCTGATGCTGGGAAAGATTGAGGGCAAGAGGAGAAGGGGACTACAGAGGATGAGATGGTTAGATGGCATCACTGAGTCAATGGACATGAGTTTGGGTAAACTTCAGGAGTTGGTGATGGACAGTCAGGCCTGGCATGCTGCGGTTCATGGAGTCACAAAGAGTCAGACACGACTGAGAGATGAACTGAACTGAATATAATTAATAATACAGTACTGTATATTTGAAAGTTGCTAAAAGATTAGATCTTAAAATTTCTCATCACAAGAAAAAAAGTTTAGCCTTATAGATATAAATATTAATTAGGCATATTTGGTGATCATTTTTCAATATGTACATATATTAAATCATTATATTTTACACCTGAAACTAACATGATGTTATACCTGTATCTCAAAGAAAATATATATCTATATATATAAAAGATTTGAAAAATGTCAAGTTGGGTGCTTAGCTTAGAATGGTCCAAAGCTAAGAGAGTGTTCCCTGGTTGACAGGCTCCACTGGCCTTTCAACACCTGCATAATCAATTACTTGTATTACATTTCCTCTGAGGAAATATACAGTACATAGGGTGGCTTCTAGTGCGGCTACTGTCCCTGATTAACTGATTAAATCTCCAGAGATGAAAACAATGAACACTGGATGATTGCAAATGCCTTTGTGATAAAATTCACAGTGCATTGGAAATAAAAGAGAAATTCCCTATAAAGATGAAGGGTGTCTTTAGAAAACATCATACTTCATGGAGTAGCATAGGTTCCCCCCTAGCAAGTCAATAATATCAGTAAAAGGTGTAACAATTGAAAAAGAAAAGAGGTTTGTCTTCATAAAACTTTGTGCATGTAGAAAAATCCAAAAGTTTATACAGATCCATTTGAAGGTTTAACAAGAGAGCATGATGACTTGAGACATATTCCAATTTTAAAAATCCATTGCAGACTTCCTGTGGTCCAGTGATCAAGCACCCGCCTTCCAAAGCAGGAGATGGGGATTTGACCCCTCCCAGGGAACTAAGATTCCCACATGCCTTGCAACTCGGTCAAAACAGATCAATCACATTCCCATAGCACAGTAATATAAAACTGTACGAGAACCATTGACAAATGCATCAAAAATTAGGATATACCCGGAATCGACCTAACATTTAGAAAGGTGTACAACAAAAGGACATACAAAACCTCAGTGGAGAAAACTATGAATCTGTCTTGAAGGACATTAAAGACATATATAAGTGGAAAAATACACCACATTAAGGGTTTGAAAAAACAGAGTATAAATGTCCATTCTACTCAAAATAATGTGTAGAATCAAAACGTATGTCACCACATCCCAAGTGGACATCTGTGGAACTCAGTAACTCCACTGTAAAATTAATAAGGAAGCAGACATTTCAAGGATGGCAAGGGTACCTTGAAAAGAACAATGTGTGAGGCCTGGCTCTGCAAGTTGTGAAGATACATTACAGCCTGCCTGCTTGCTTAGTCGCTCAGTCATGTCTGACTCTTTGCCACCCCATGGACCGCAGCCCACGAGACTTCTCAGTCCATGGGATTGTCCAGGCAAGAATACTGGGTTGGGTTGCCATTCTCTTCTCCAGGGTGTATTACAGCTTAGTACAACAAAACTTTTGGACTGGAAGAGGGATGGTCCAGTAGACCGGTGGAATAGAATAGGGAACCTAGAAATAAACCCCAACCACAGGAAGCGTCATGTGTAATAGCAAAGGTGATAGAAAGAAGTGACAAAGAGATAGGTGATTCAATCACTCTGTGGGCAAACGGGGATCTGAAGCCAGTCAAGTGAAACTGCACCCCTAGCTCATATGGGAACCAAAACCAAGTGCAGATGGGCTGAGACCTATTTAGAGACAAACAGCAGAGCTGCCGCAAGGTACTGCACCAGGTATCTCCCTGAGCTGTGGTGGGGCAGGATTCCCGAACAACACAGGAAGAACACGATCTCTAAGAGAGACGCTGAAATCTCGAGCTGTGTTAAAATGAAGAACTCTTCATAACAGACACCCCTGGGAGTGCGGAATTGAAAGCCATCAGGTAGAAGATGCTGATGACACAGATAACCATCAAAGTAACAGTAACCAAAATATGAGTTTCTACAAATGCCTAAGGTCAAAGAAATATACGGAAATGGGCCCAAATGAGCAAGAATTTCATCGAGGACAATGTATAAGGAGATCATCAAGGAATGGAAAGCTGCCCCACATCACTGCAGTCAGGAACCTGCACGTAAGACACTAATAGGGTATGCCTACACGTGCTCCAAGTAGCCAGCTATTAAAGTCTCTCCAAACACCAACTGCTGGTAAAGTGTGGAGCAATGGTTGTTGAAATGTAAGTTGGCCAACACATTTGAGAGGAAAACAGCTTCATTCAGCAAGCCAAGCCTGTGCTTACATCAGGACTCAACACTTCCCCTGCTTGGATGCATGTTCTAGAGCAGCCATGACGAATGGTGGCCAATCCCCACATGCGGCAATTGAAGGGTTTAAAGACGGTTATACGGCTGGGTGTTGGGAGGGGCCACACGAAGTGCTATAAGGTGAAACAACACTGGGTTTCTAGGTTTAGTATAAGAAAATGAATGTGGGTGTTTTGGGCATTCTGGGGCCAATTCCTACATGTCTGTCATTTCACCCACACCAGCCACAAGCAATTCTGAGACACCAGGAGTGCATCCCAGAATTCAGTTCAACTCAATCCAACTCAGTGTTGACACTGTCCACCTGTAAATAGCATCACACCCTACAAGACTTCAGTCCTTCCAGACTGCCCCTCCAGTTTCAGATGCCTGTTTCACGTCCAGGTTGTCACATGTACACCTGATCTGCTGGTTACACATAGTTCAGTTCAGTTCAGTTCAGTCGCGTCTGAGTCTTTGAGACCCCATGGACTGCAGCACACCAGGCCTCCCTGTCCATCACTAATTCCAGGAGTTTACTCACACTCATGTTCATTGAGTCAGTGATGCCATCCAACCATCTCATCCTCTGTCGTCCCCTTCTCCTCCCACCTTCAATCTTTCCCAGCATCAGGGTCTTTTCCAAAGAGTCATTTCTTTACATCAGGTGGCCAAAGTATTGGAGTTTCAGCTTCAACATCAGTCCTTTTAATTAATACTTAGGACTGATTTCCTTTACGATGGACTGGTTGGATCTCCTTGCAGTCCAAGAGACCCTCAAGAGTCTTCTTCAACACCACAGTTGAAAACTTCAATTCTTCGGCACTCAGCTATCTTTATAGTCCAACTCCCACATCCATACAACTCTCACATCCATACATGACTACTGGAAAGCCATAGCTTTGACTAGACAAAACTTTGTTGGCAAAGTAATGTCTCTGCTTTTTAATATGCTGTCTAGGTTGGTCATAGCATTTCTTCAAGGAGCAAGTATCTTTTAATTTTATGGCTGCAGTCGCCATCTGCAGTGATTTTGGAGCCCCCCAAAAATAAAGTCTGTCACTGTTTCCCCATCTATTTCCCATGAAGTGATGGGACCGGATGCCATGATCTTCGTTTTCTGAATGTCAAGCTTTAAGCCACCTTTTTCACTCTCCTCTTTCACTTTCATCAAAACGTCCTTTAGTTCTTTGCTTTCTGCCATAAGGATCTGCATATGTGAGATTGTTGATATTTGTCCCAGCAATGTTGATTCCAGCTTGTGGTTCATCCAGTCTACCATTTCTCATGATGTACTCTGCATATAATTTAAATAAGCAGGGTGACAATATACAGCCTTGACACACTCCTTTCCCAATCTGGAACCAATCTGTTGTTCTATGTCCAGGTCTAACTGTTGATTCTTGACCTGTATGCAGATTTCTCAGGAAGCAGGTCAAGTGGTCTGGTATTCCCATCTCTTTAAGAATTTTCCATAGTTTGTTGTTATCCACACAGTCGAAGGCTTTGGCACAGTCAATAAAGCAGAAGTAGATGTTTTTTTTGGAACTCTCTTGCTTTTTTGATGATCCAGTGGATATTGGCAATTTGATCTTTGGTTCCTTTGTCTTTTCTAAATCCAGGTTGAACATCTGGAAGTTCACGATTCAGTACTGCTGAAGCCTGGCTTGGGGAATTTTGAGCATTAGTTTACTAGCATGCGAGATAGTGCAATTGTGCAGTAGTTTGAGAATTTTTTGGCATTGCTGTTCTTTGCAATTGGAATGAAATCTGACATTTTCCAGTCCTGTGGCCACTGCTGAGTTTTCCAAATTTGCTGGCATATTGAGTGTGGCACTTTCACAGCATCATCTTTTAGGATCTGAAATAGCTCAACTGAAATTCCATCACTTCCACTAGCTTTGTTCATAGTAAGGCCCACTTGACTTCGCATTCCAGTATATCTGGATCTAGGTGAGTGATCTGGCTCTAGGAATGATGCTAAAGCTGAAACTCCAGTACTTTGGCCACCTCATGTGAAGAGCTGACTCATTGGAAAAGACTTTGATGCTGGGAGGGATTGGGGGCAGGAGGAGAAGGGGAAGACCAAGGATGAGATGGCTGGATGGCATCACTGACTCGATGGACGTGAGTCTGAGTGAACTCCGGGAGTTGGTGATGGACAGGGAGGCCTGGCATGCTGCAATTCATGGGGTCACAAAGAGTTGGACACGACTAAGCGACTGAACTGAACTGAACTGAACTGAGTGATCACACCATCGTGATTATCTGGGTCGTGAAGATCTTTTTTTTTTAATCGTTCTTCTGTGTATTCTTGCCACCTCTTCTTAATATCTTCTGCTTCTCTTAGGTCCATACCATTTCTGTCCTTTATTGTGCCCATCTTTGCATGAAATGTTCCCTTGGTATCTCTAATTTTCTCGAAGAGATCTCTAATCTTTCCCATTCTATTGGTTTCCTCTATTTCTTTGCACTGATCACTGAGGAAGGCTTTCTTATCTCTCCTTACTATTGTTTGGGACTCTTCATTCAGACAGGTATATCTTTCCTTTTCTCCTTTGCCTTTTGCTTCTCTTCTTTTCTCAGCTATTTGTATGGCCTCCTCAGACAGCCATTTTTGCCTTTTTGCATTTCTTTTTCTTGGGGATTGTCTTGATACTGCCTCCTATAAATTATCACGAACCTCCATAGTCCATAGTTCTTAAGGCACTCTGTCTATCAGATCAAATCCCATGAATCTACTTGTCACTTCCACTGTATAATCGTAAGGGATTTGATTTAGGTCATACCTGAATGGTCTAGTGGTTTTCCCTACTTTCTTCAATTTCAGTCTGAATTTGGCAATAAGGAGTTCATGATCTGAGCCACAGTCAGCTCCTGGTCTTGTTTTTGCTGATTGTATAGAGCCTCTCCATCTTTGGCTGCTAAGAATATAATCAGTCCTATTTCGGTATTGAGCATCTGGTGATGTCCATGTGTAGAGTCTTCTCTTGTGTTGTCGGAAGAAAGGGTTTGCTATGATCAGTGCATTCTCTTGGCAAAAGTCTATTAGCCTTTGCCCTGCTTCATTCTGTACTCCAAGGCCAAATTTACCTATTACTCAAGGTATTTTTTGACTTCTTACTTTTGCATTCCAGTCCCCTATAACGAAAAGGACATCTTTTTCGGATGTTAGTTCTAGAAGGTCTTGTAGGTCTTCATAGAACCGTTCAAATTCAGCTTCTTCAGCATTACTGGTTGAGGCATAGACTTGGATTATTGTGATATTGAATGGTTTGCCTTAGAAATGAACAGAGAGCATTCTCTCATTTTTGAGATTGCATCCAAGTGCTGCATTTCAGACTCTTTTGTTGGCTATGATGGCCACTCCATTTCTTCTAGGGGATTCTTGCCCACAATAGTAGATATAATGGTCATCTGAGTTAAATTCACCCATTCCAGTCCATTTTAGTTCGCTGATTCCTAGAATGTCGATGCTCACTCTTGCCATCTCCTGTTGACAACTTCCAATTTGCCTTGATTCACGGACCTAACATCCAGCTTCCTATGCAATATCATTCTTTACAGCATTGGACTGCACTTCCATCACCAGCCACATCCACAACTGAGTGGTGTTTTTCTTTGGCTCCAGCTCTTCATTCTTTCTGGAATTATTTCTCCACTGATCTCCAGTAACATATTGGTCACCTGGGGAGTTCATCTTTCAGTGTCCTATCTTTTTCCCTTTTCACACTGTTCATGGGGTTCTCAAGGCATACTGAAGTGATTTGGCATTCCCTTCTCCAGTGGACCATGTTTTGTCAGAACTCTCCACCATGACCCATCCATCTTGGGTAGCCCTACATGGCATGGCTCATAGTTTTATTGAGTTAGACAAGGCTGTGGTCCATGCGATCAGATTGGTTAGTTATCTCCCACTGAAACTCAAAACTAAGTTCTATTCCTGGAGCCGAAGAATGAATTCCGCAAACAAGAAGACACTCACACAGGCAATGCTAATTTTAAAAGATAGAGATGCACAGCTCTCAGCATAGACAATGAGAGGGTGTGAAGTAACCACAAAGACAGGAATAACAGCAGATTTGCATCTTTATTAGAATTGATCTGTTCTTATTTGGTTGGCTTGGGGCCAGAGGTGTGTGATTTCTGACCAATCAGTGTAAATGTCCCAATGTCCAATGTGTCATTTGTATGCTTTTCTTGGATCCTCCAGTTTCTCTGTATCTCCAGACCTTGTGCTGCCATCTATCGACCCTTTCTGAAGACCCTAGATCATTATTTAAAGACCAAATGCATCTTTAAGAGGTAATGCAGATCCTAATAGAAAATAAATAACTCAAACAATTGAAGTCGGGACACGAAGCAACCATTTTTACATTCCAAAAGAGTTACAACTTCCTATTAAAGTTACAACTTTTAAAAATATTTATTCATTTATTTATTGATTTTTGGCTGTGCTGGGTCATAGTTGCAGGGAGCAGGGGTCTACACTCCAATTGTGGTGTTCCCATGGCAGTGGCTTTTCTTGTTGTGGGAAACAGACTCTAGGCCCACAGGCTTCAATAGTTGCCACTGTGGGCTCAGTAGTTGGGGCTCATGGACTTGGTTGCTCAAGGACACGTGGAATCTTCCCAGACCAGGGATCAAACCACTATCCCCTGCATTGACAGGTGCATTCTTAACCACTGGACCACCAGGGAAGTCCCATGCATAGATTTTTAAAAAACAAATCAATAGCAATATTTTATCGAGGTGGTATTCACATGACATGGAAGTACTAATGATAGTTTTGGATGTGTAAACTTTTAGAAGATGAGATAGAGGAAACTAAATGACGTTGGATGATAAAGTAATGTGGGCCTGGAGCCTCCCTCTTGTGGAGGAAAGAGGAAGCACTGTTGACAGTTCTACACCACAGGACAGTGGGAGGAGAACTGGGGAGATGACTCTTGGCCCCACCAGTGTGGGCACCAGACAGACATCAGGAAAAGGCCTTCTCTGGTGAGAATGAAGGGTGAGTTTTTGCAACATGACACCTAGTATCTGATTGAAGCTATTTCCTGTCCTCAAGGACCATTTTTTCCTGCTATCCCCAATACATACACAAAATACAACTGTATGTAGTGCTGGGGAAATGAAGGAAGATATCTATCAGAAAACATTTTAAAACATTCCCAAGATGGTAATGATAACTCCATATGCAAGACAGCAAAAGAGACACAGATGTATAGAACAGTCTTTTGGACTCTGTGGGAGAAGGCGAGGGTGGGATGATCTGAGAGAATAGCATTGAAACATGTATATTATGAAACAGATCACCAGTCCAGGTTTGATGCATGAGACAGGGTGCTCAGGGCTGGTGCACTGGGATGACCCAGAGGGATGGGATGGGGAGGGAGGTGGGAGGGGGGTTCAGGATGGGGAACACATGTACACCCATGGCTGATTCATATCGATGTATGGCAAAAACCACTATAATATTGTAAAGTAATTAGCCTCCAACTAAAATAAATAAAATAAATAAATAAAAGATTCCCATGGATAATTGCATCAAAGAGAATAAAATACCCAGGAATAAATTTCATCAAGGAGAAGAGACATAAGCCATTTATGAAAGAAACTGAAGAAGACACAAAGAAATTGAAAGCTATACCATGCTAACAGAAGAATGAAAATTGTGAAAATGTCCATTGTAGCCTTGCAATACATATTCAATTCAATCCTTATCTAAAATACCCATGGGATTTTGAACAGGGCCAGAACAAATAATCCTCAAATTTTTATGACGCCATCAAAGACCTCAAATAGTCAAAACAATCTTGAGAAAGAAGAACCAAGCTGGAAGCATGATACTCTCTGATGTCAACCCTACTACAAAGCTATAGCAATTGAATACAGCCATTAACACTGTCATCGTTGTATATGCTGGCAGATGGTAACTAGGTCCAGTCAGAGTGATCATTTTGTAATATATTTGGTGGTGCAGCATTCTGTTGTACACCTGAAACTAACATAAATTTATTCATCTATACTTCAATTTTAAAAAGATATTGAGATATGCAAAGATTCCATAATTGGACAGCCAGCACACTGCATACAAATGAAAACACTGACGAGAAGATTTCATAAAATAATTTTTAAATTCCTGCACGGCAAAGAAGAGAGAGAGAAGAGGGGGAAGGAAAGTCACAAGTCAAAAGACTCATTTTGTAAAGGGACAAATTAGAGGTTTGGAATTAACATGTACACACTATTATATATAAAGTAGATAACCAACAAGGACCAAATACATAGCACAGGAAACATTACTTGGCACCTTGTAGTAAGCTATGATGGAAAACAACCTGAAAAGAATATACATGTTTCATATATTATACATGGAAAAGAACCTGAAGAGAATATATATATATATAACTGAATCACTTTGCTACACTGTGGAACTAACACAACATTATAAATCCATTAACTTCAATTTTTAAAAATACACATACAGAATAAAGAATTCAAGTTTTTATTTTTTTCAAAAAAGACTGCCCAATTTTTATTATTAAATGAGCAAGAAATCAAACAGGAATTTCACAAAAGCAAATATTCAAATGGTTCAACATCATTGCACAGAAGGGAAATAAATGAAAAGGACAATGAGATACTACCACAATGGAGTGCAGCGCTGAAAACTGAGCCTGCAGGTGAGACGAGTGCTGCTGAGGATGTAGAAAGTTCAGAGCTCTCATATACGATGCTGGGATGGAAATTCACTTGGCTAATCAAGAGAACCCTTTGAGGCTGCCGTCTAGAATTAAAGAAATGCTGGCCTTATGACGAACCACGTCCACACCCACCAGGAAAGAAGTGCTGTGCTGCTGTGATGTGCTTGTTCCCTCAGTCATGTCTGGCACTTAGTGACCCCATGGAGTGCAGCCCGCCAAGCTCCTCTGTCCATGGGGATTCTCCAGGCAAGAATACTGGAAGTCAGTTGCCATGCCCTCCAAGGGATTTCCCCAATGCAGGGGTCAAACCCCAGTCTCTCGCATTGCAGGAGGATTCTTTACCAGTTGAGTCACCAGGGAAGTCCAAGAACACTGGAGTGGGTAGTCTATCCCTTCTCCAGGGGAACTTCCTAACCCAGGAATTGAACCGTGTCTCCAGCATCGCAGGCAGATTCTTTACCAGCTGAGCTACCTGGGAAGCCCAGAGAAGTGCTGCTGCTGCTGCTGCTGCTGCTAAGTCGCTTCAGTCGTGTCCGACTCTGTGCGACCCCATAGACGTGCTATTTTCATCACAACGTTCATATCAAAGTGGTTTTGAAAGAGTCAAAATTGGGAAACAAATGCAATGTCAGAGTATTTTAGACCTGATACACAACTGGAGGTGTAGTCCCACAGAAAATATTATTTGAAAGGCAATAATTATAGCAAAACCAAAAAATCCTTGATACATGTAAAAACATTGATAGCCTGAAAAACAAAGTACTGAGACACAGCACACAGTCTGGCTCACAGATCTATCAAGAGAGAAAACGGAGAGCCTGACACTCCAGGTTGCAAAGCATCTGACCTGCTTTCTCGCAACCGCTGTTGTGTCTCTGCTGCTCCTGGACCTTCCTGCCAAGCTGGAGACATAGGTGCCTCTCCCCTCACCCCACAGGCTGTCACACCTCTTGGCACATCACCATCTGAGCTGCCCACCTCCTTCTCTTTACTGTGAGAACTGCCCCTACCACTTCCAGTCTCAGCCCAGCCCCCTTCTTTCTGACAGTGTGAGCTGACCACCAGAGGGAGGTGGGAAGAATCTGCTTGCTGAACTTTGCGGTATAGCACGGTCTGTATATACATAAACCTCCATCCAACTGTATGTACTCTTCAGAACTGCAACTTTGCTCAATTTAAGGTAGGCATCAAAAAGAAACAGGAAATCTTCATGGAAACAGATCAACCGAAAATATTGGTGCAATTAAGAGATTATTTTGCTTTAAAAAGTCTCACAGGAAAACCCAAATGGTAATATCGATTTTCATATTTGTATATTGCTTAATAAAATGCTTAAATTATAAATGCCGTGATAATGTATACCAGTTATGAAGAAGTAGGTGACTTGACACCAGAAAGAAAAACTGTGTTACTGATTCTACTCTGTGTGGACCTCCACATTGATAGGGAAGTTGAAGACTGGAAACTCAGGTGTTAACCAAATCACTTTTGGTTCATGAGGGGAGAAGGTCATGTAGGGCTTGACATGGAGGGAGAGGGTCAGGCCAGGAGGGTGGGTTCAGGCAAGACCAAGAGCAGAAGCAGGTAGTAGATGGTGAGTGAACTTCAGAAACAAGAGGCAACAGTGGGCGGGGCTCGGTGTATTCAATAACCATATTTTATTGTCTATTCCTTATGATGATTTCACATCTTAAAAATCATGATGGTCCATAAAGGACACTGCCTCCAAGGGTCAACCAATTCTTAGAAACAGAAAAGGGCTCTAACAAGACCTCATCCTTCAAACGAAAACCAACCAATCCGTACCCCATAATGCCCAATCACCCTATTTGATCCACCCCTCAGTCCCAAACTCACTATTTCCCTTACCCTAAATTACCCACTACAGACAACAGCTACTGAAGGTCACCTCTTCAACCCAGAGCCCAAAAGAATCATTTGCAGAAGATCCTAAAGAATTCTCCCTTTCCAGCTTTACCTCCTTCTTTGGGATTGGAATGAAAACTGACCTTTTCCAGTCCTGAGGCCACTGCTGAGTTTTCCAAATTTGCTGGCATATTGAGTGCAGCACTTTCACAGCATCATCTTTTAGGATTTGAAATAGCTCAGCTGGAATTCCATCAACTCTACTAGCTTTGTTCATAGTGATGCTTCCTAAGGGCCTACTTGCCTTGCACTCCAGGATATCTGGCTCTAGTTGATAGATTGCACCATTGTGGTTATCTGGGTCATGAAGATCTTTTTTGTATACTTCTTCTGTGTATTCTTGCCACCTCTTAATATCTTCTGCTTCTGTTAGGTCCATACCATTTCTGTCCTTTATTGTGCTCACCTTTGCATGAAATGCTCTCTTGGTATCTATAACTTTCTTGAAGAGATCTCTAGTCTTTCCCATTCTATTGTTTTCCTCCGTTTCTTTCACTAATGAAGGCTTTCTTATCTCTCCTTGCTATTCTTTGGAACTCTGCATTCAGATGTATATCTTTCCTTTTCTCCTTTGCCTTTCACTTCTCTTCTTTTCTCAGCTATTCGTAAGGCCTCCTCAGACAACCATTCTCCCTTTTTGCATTTAATTTTCTTGGGGATGGTTTTGATCACCGCCTCCTGTACAATGTTATGAACCTCCGTCCATAGTTCTTCAGGCTCTCTGTGTATCAAATCTAATCCCTTGAATCTATTTCTCACTTCCACTGTATAATCAGTCATAGGGGTTTGATTTAGGTCATATCTGAATGGTCTAGTGTTTTCCCTTACTTTCTTCAATTTAAGTCTGATTTTTGCAATAAGGAATTCATGATCTGAGCCACAGTCAGCTCCCAGTCTTGCTTTTGTTGACCATATAGAGCTTCTCCATCTTCAGAGGGAAAGAATATAATCAATCTGATTTCAGTATTGACTATCTGGTGATGTCCTTGTGTAGAGTTGTCTCTTGTGTTGTTGGAAGAAGGTGTTTGCTATGATCAGTGTGTTCTCTTGGCAAAACTCTACTGGCCTTTGCCCTGCTTCATTTTGTACTCCAAGACCAAACTTGCCTGTTACTCCAGGTATCTCTTGACTTGCACTTTTGCATTCCAGTCCCTTTTAATGAAAAGGACATCTTTTTTGGTGTTAGTTCTAGAAGGTCTTTTAGGTCTTCATAGAACCATTCAACTTCAGCCTCCTCAGCATTACTGGTCGGGGCATAGACTTGGATTACTGTGATATTGGATGGCTTGCCTTGGAAACAAACTGACATCATTCTGTCAGTTTTGAGATTGTATCCAAGTTCTGCATTTCGGACACTTTTGTTGACTATAATGGCTACTCCATATCTTCAAAGGGATTCTTGCCCACAGTAGTAGACGTAATGCTCATCTGAATTAAATTTGCCCATCCCAGTCAATTTTAGTTCACAGATTTCTAAACTGTTGATGTTCACTCTTGCCATCTCCTGTTTAACCACTTCCAATCTACCTTGATTCACGGACCTAACATTCCATGTTCCTATGCAATATCGTTCTTTACAGCATCGGACTTTACTTTCATCACTAGATACATCCACAACTGGGTATTAGTTTTTGCTTTGGCTCCATCCCTTCATTTTTTCTGCAGTTATTTCTCCCCTCTTCTCCAGCAGCATATTGGGCACCTACTGATCTGGGGAGTTCATCTTTCAGAGTCTTATCTTTTTGCCTTTGCATATTGTTCACAGGGTTCTCAAGGAAAGAATACCAAAGTGGTTTGCCATTCCCTTCTTCAGAGGACCACATTTTATCAGAACTCTCCACCAAGTCCTGTCCATCTTGCATGGCCCTACAAAGCATGGCTCATGGTTTCATTGAATTAGACAAGGTTGTGATCCACGTGATCAGTTTGGTTAGTTTTCTGTAACTGGTTTTCATTCTGTCTGTGATCTGCTGGATGAGGATAAGAGACTTGTGCAAGCTTCCTGATGGGAGGGACTGGCTGTGGGTAAAACAGTTAAAGTGCTCAACTCAATGTGCCAGCAAGTTTGGAAAACTCAGCAGTGGGCATAGGACTGGAAAAGGTCAGTTTTCATTCCAATCCCAAAGAAGGGCAATGCCAAGGAATGTTCAAATTACCGCATAATTGCACTCGTTTCACATGCTAGCAAAGTAATGCTCAAAATTCTCCAAGCTAGGTTTCAACACTATGTGAACTGAGAACTTACAGATGTTCAATCTGGATTTGGAAAAGGCAAAAGAACCAGAGATCAAATTGCCAACATCAATTGGATCATAGAAAAAGCAAGGGCTTTCCAGAAGAACATCAACTTCTGCTTCACTGACTATGCTAAAGCCTTTGACTGTGTGGATCACAACAAACTGTGGAAAATTCTTCAAGAGTTGGGGATACCAGACCGCTTTACCTGCCTCTTACAAAATATGTTTGCAGGTCAAGAAGCAATAGTTAGAACCAGATATGGAACAACAGACTGGTACAAAATTGGGAAAGGAGTATGTCAAGGCTGTATATTGTCACCCTGCTTTTTAAATTTATATGCAGAGTACATTATGCGAAATGGCAGGCTTGATGAAGCACAAGCTGGAATCAAGATTGCCGGGACAAATATCAATAACCTCAAATATGCAGATGTCACCATCCTAATGGCAGAAAGAGAGGCGGAACTAAAGAGCCTCTACATGAAGGTGAAAGAGGAGAGTGGAAAAGCTGGCTTAAAAGTCAACATTCAAAAGACTAAGATCATGGCATCCGGTCCCATCACTTCATGGCAAATATATGGGAAACAATGGAAACAGTAACAGACTTTATTTTTTTGGACCCCCAAATCACTGCAGATGGTGACTTCAGCCATGAAACTAAAAGATGCTTGATCCTTGGGAAAAAGGCTATATTTTCTTCCAAAGCTAGACAGCACATTGAAGAGTAGAGACATTATTTTGCTGATAAAGATCCATCTAGTTAAAGCTACAGTTTTTTCAGTAGTCATGTATGGATGTGAAAGCTGGACTATAAAGAAAGCTGAGCACCAAAGAATTGATGCTTTTGAACTATGATGTTGGAGAAGATTCTTGAAAGTCCCTTGGACTGCAAGGAGATCCAACCAGTCCATCCTAAAGGAAATCAATCCTGAATATTCATTGGAAGGACTGATGCTGAAGCTGAAACTCCAATACTTTGGCCACCTGATGCCAAGAGTCAATTCATTAGAAAAGGCCCTGATGCTGGGAAAGATTGAAGGCAGAAGGAGAAGGGGACGACATGGTTGGATAGCATCACCAACTCAATGAAAAAGAGTTTGAGCAAGCTCTGAGAGATGATGAAGGACATGGAAGCCTGGCATGCTGTGCTGTACAGAGCCAAACACAACTGAGAACTGAACAACAACAACAAGCCTTGTCTCTCCCGTGGAAGCTAGAAGAAAGGCTTCCCCACGCCTGCTCCTGCTCCTTGAGCACAACCTCGTGCTTCCCCCTGGGCCCTACCCTGATGAGGGACCATGTATTCTTGGAAAATGAAAGTAATAAAAGTCTCTTTTCAATGGAATTTACTCTTTGTGTCATCACACAGTCACCTCTACAAATTAAAAGGTTAAATCCCCTGGGTGGAAATGAGACAGATTTGGAGTCAAGCATTTCCAGGGAGAAGCAGACAGTGATGTCCCCACATCTGTCCTCTGGGCTCTGCATCCTCAGGTGAATCTCCTCATGACAGGGAGCGAGGCTCAGCCACACCCCTCAGCCCAGCTCCCTACTGGCCGCCACACCTGCAGAGCCAACACAGTCTCAGGTCAGAGAAGCAGACCCATTCATTCATTCTGGGCTCTGCCTCAAGGCAGGTGGGATCCGATCGAACCCCTGCCCCCTGCAGTGGAAACTCGCAGGCTCAACCACTGGACCGACACGGAAGTCCCTGGAGAGTCACACAGTTTAGCTGCAGGCAGGACAGGACCGCCCAGCCCCACCGGCAACTCCAGAGCCATTCCCCGGACTTCCCCGCAGGGGGCCAGCTGTGCTCACCTGGTGTAGTAGGTCCAGGTGAGGCCATAGGTGAGGAGGAAGCCAGCCCCCATGAGGGCCCCCCTGATCAGGGTGAGGACCAGGGGCCAGGAGCCCTGCTGCTCCTCAGCCTCACAGCTGCAGAGAGGGGGGCCTTCTGGGGAAGGGAGAGGGGGTGAAGCTCAGTCCCCAGACCCAGCCCTCCCAAAGGCACACACCTGCCCAGGCTGCCCGCCCCCAGCACCTGTCCTGCAACTCACTCTGCACAGAGAGGCTGAAGGAAACTTGCTGGGAGCCCAGTGGGTGCTGAGCTCGGCAGGTGACTTCTCCTCCGTCTCCGACCCCGACACGGGGTATCTCCAGGACCCCGGGGGCTGAGCGCTGGGAGGGACTCAGGGGTTTTCCCTCCCAGAGCCAGCTCAGCGTGGCTGGGGGGTTGCTGTCGGCCACACAGACCAGGCGCAGGAACTGGCCCTCCAGGATGGGCAGTGACGTGCCATTCAGATCTGGGTGAGAGATGCACAGATGAGTGGGTGGAGCCAAGGGCTGTCTCACCCTCGCTCCGCCCACTTCCGGAGGCAGAAAGACAGCCGGGTGACAAGGACCAAGGATGAGCTCACTGAGTCCAATGAGGCAACAGTCTTGGTGGTCTTTTCAGGCTCCCAGAAGAAGTGGGACCTGATCTGAGGATGGAAGGGAGAGAAGTGGGCGGGAAGCTGACGGGAAGATGTGCCAAGAGAGAGACAGCCCGGAAGATGGGGAGAAAGGCACGTGGTCTGCATCGCGGCAGAGAGGACCCGGAGCAACAGAGACAGATAAGAGTGGGAGAGAGAAGGGAGGGGCAGATGTGCTGGAGCCCTGACAGCAGGGCTGAGAGCGCTGGGCTTTGCGCCAAGCAGTAGGAGCCTGTGAGGAGGGGAAGCTTCAGCGTCGGCGCCGACACCCACAGGACCCTGCTGGGGCAAGTGGGGCCTGGACTGCGCATGAGACAGGAGGCGGGGAGGCTGAGGGAGGAAGCTGATCAGTGGCCCAGGGTCCAGGACGAGACTGCAGCTGGCTCCGGGGCCAAGAGCATGGAAAGGGGGAAGTGATTTGAGCAGTGAAGCTCTGCAGAGTCCCTGAGACATGGGTGCAGCTGGTGAGAGAGGGAGATGGGGAGAGGGCCATCCAACCACAGCCCGGTTAAGTGGGGTCAGGGTGCAATTGACAGGCATCAACAAGAGGTGGTTCTGTGCATGCTCAGTCAAGAGTCATGTCCGACTCTTTGGGACCCTATCATCTGTAACCTGCCAGGCTCCTCTGTCCATGGAATTTTCCAGGCAAGAATACTGGAGTGGGTTGCCATTTCCTGCTCCAGGGGATCATCACAACCCAGGGTTCCAACCCATTTCTCCGGCATCTCCTGCATTTCAGGTAGATTTTTACTGTCCGAGCCGCCAGGATAGCCCAGGAAACAGGGGTGGCTCCTGGCAAAGAGGGTGAAATCAGAGCCGAAAGAGGGCGCAGGTCATAGGAGATGAGGACAGACAGAAAATTTTTTTACAAAGAGCAGAATGTATACAGTAATACAAATCATAGACACAGAAAGTGGAATGCTGATTCCCAGGGGCTGAAAGGAGGAGGGGGTGCGGAGGCTATATCTGATGGGTTTCGAGTTTCGATTCTGCAGAATGGACAGGGCTGTGTGGATGGGTTGCACAACACCCTGCCTAGATGGACTTCCTGCTGCTGGGCTCTACCCTTAAAAGTGGTGAAGATGGTAACTCTGATCTTCTGTGTGTTTTCTCACAGTTAAAACTAAAATTTTAAACAGAATAAAAGGACAGGGAGCAGGCAAAAGTAATAGTCCATGGATGCGAGACATTGGGGAGAGAGGAGGACAGGTCCAGAGGAATGAGGGGCCATCTCATCTCCAAGCCCTGAGCCCTGAGCTGGCAGAGACCTGCTCCCATCACAGCCCCAGAGGAGAGACCATCCTTCCTACCTGTGAAGCTTTCCTGAGATATTCTCGTGGTCACCAACCGTGGAGCATCTGAGAGGAAAACAGAAGAGGCAGGGAGGCACTGGTGCTCCACCCCAGAAGCCACTTGAGAGGATGAGCTTTATTCCCCCAGTCTCATCTGGAAAGGGATACGGGATGCCACCCGCCTCCTGCCAACACCACCCCCAGGGACCCCGCCGCCCCTCCACACTTACAGGAGACGTTGAGCCGGACGGTTCTCTCCAGGGTCACCTGAGATCCTTGGAGTGTCACCCAACAGGTAAGGTTGGTGCCGTGGTCCTGGGGCCTCGGGGTGAGGGTGAGCTCCGAGGAGTGGAGGGTGTCTGGGTCCATGCTTTCAACTGCCTCTCCAACCCAGGAGAACAGGAGAGGGAGTCCCCCACCAGATGCTAGTGACAGGGTGCAGGTCAGCTTTGTGGGGCGACCAGCCTCCAGAGGTTCCGGAAACTGGATGTAGGGTTTCCCTGGTGGGGCTGAGGAAGAGAGAAGGAAATGCCTGGGCCCCATGGGGGCGTGGGGACCCAGAGGAGGACCCTCAGAGGGACCTGTGCTAAGGGCCACAGCTCACTCCCAGTCCTGGGTCTCTTCTGCACTCGCACATCCCGAGACCTGGGGTGGTCCTACGTCCATTCTAACAGGAAGGTCCCCATGTCCCAGGGTCCTCTCCTGGGCTCCTGCCATACCTGTCACCTGCAAATGCAGCTTCTTATCTCGGTAACTGTATTTCACATCGTCTCTCTCCACCCGGAAATAATAGACTCCTGTGTCGCTCATCCTGGCATCTCTGATGCTCAGGGAACAGTCCTTGTCGCTGGGGTCCCCGAGGAGGCGGAATCGGCCCTGGGTCTCCGTCTTCACTGGCCTCTTCGGGTTGTTGGTGGCCACAGGATCACTGTGTGGGCCGTCCCCTTCCCGGAACCAATAGATGAAGGGTTCCATAGAGGAATACCAGGAGCTCCAGGGGTAGGAGAAGGAGCAGGGCACGCGGACGCCCAGGCCCGCCTGCACGGCCAGGGATTCCTGCACTCGGAGCCTGTACCCTGGCTTCTCCTGCAGGGATTCTGCGGACACGGAGGCTGAGCTGCAGCGGCAGGCCCCTCCCCACCTGAGCCGCCCCTCCCCCACCGGTGACCACCCCCCAACTCCTCCCACGCCGCTCACCCCCCAACAGCAGGGACAGCAGGAGCAGCAGGGGCACCATGTCCGCATCCCCCGGGGTCCAAGTCTCTCTGTTGCGGAAAGTAGTGCCCCGAAGGCGGGGTGGGAACCAGGAAGCCCCAACAGGAAGTCAGTAGCAGCCAGAACAGAAGGGAAACTCGGAAGCTAAAGGCTGTGGGGTTGGGGTGGGGGCTGCAACGTCACGCCACCCCCACCACCTCCCCATCCCCCCTATACCGCAGGGGGCGATCATGGGGGCCCCAGAGTCCCAGCGGCTTCCCAGGGCTCTGACACGATCGCCTTCCCAATGATGTTTGCGTCCAGTGTGGGTCGCCCACCCTGCATCGCCGCAACCAGAAAAGAGAAACGAGGTCGGATCCATTCGGAGCCACCCACCCTACAGCAGAAAAACTGGACTTTCCGGAAAAGATATTAAAAAATTTCTCAAATATGTTCCCCTAGGGGCAGAAAACAAGCTTCCTGACCCAAATGCGGTGGAGGGCGGAAGCCAGGCAAGAAAGCTGAAGGTGAAAAGCTCCTTTGCCCAGAAGGGTTTTCATAACATGGCAAACGGTGCTGTGGGTCTTCCTGGATCTCAGGGTCTGTGGGACCAGCCCTGGGGCAAAAGACCATGAAAAACTGAGTGGGTAAAGGAAGACCCTTGCCCCATAATTGGGGACCCTAGTCTAGACCTTACCTGAAACACAATTCAGGACCCATCACTCTTTCTTCACCATTAAGAAGGCTGAGTGCAGAAGAATTGATGCTTTCAAACTGTGCTGTTGGAGAAGACTGTTGAGAGTCCCTTGGACTGCAGGGAGATCAAACAAGGCAATTGTAAACGAAATCAAGCCTGAATAGTCATTGGAAGGACTGATGCTGAAGCTGAAGCTCCAATACTTTGGCCACCTGATGTGAAGAGCTGACTCATTGGAAAAGATCCAGATGCTGAAAAAGACCTTGATGCTGGGAAAGATACAAGGCTGGAGGAGAAGGGGACGACAGAGGACGAGATGGTTGGATGGCATCACTGACTCAATGGACGTGAGTTTGAGCAGGCCTCAGGAGATAGAGAAGGACACGGAAGCCCTCCTGCTGCAGTCCATGAAGTCTCACCAAGATTCAGACACCACTGAGAGACTGAACAACAACAATCTTCACAGCCTTGTTTTCAAAGCCACAGGAAGGGCTTGAGCCACGTGTGGAAACAACCTGTAATGTTACTATTCTTTAAGGGAGAAATTTCATGAAGATTTCCTAAATATGATAATAAACATATACATTTGAGACACTCCCAGGAACAGGTTGTGAGAGCAAACGAATATTGGCTTTATATTTATTTGGATATATGTTTACATCTTTGTTTCTTAAAAAAAATACTTTTAAAAGAAGGAGGGATAAATGGGGAGAGTGGGATTGACATATACACACAACTGTATATAAAATAGGGAACCAACAAAGACCGACCGTATAACACAGGGAACTCTACTCAGTATCTTGTAATAACTTATTGTGGAAGTGAATCTGAGAGAAATATACATATATAGCTGAATCACTTTGCTATACTGTGACACTAACACAACATTCTATATCAATTATACTTTAATTTTAAAAATCATACCCAGAACAAAGAACTCAATCAGAAAAAGATTGCCCAGTTTTTATTTTTAAATGGGCAAAAACTCAAACAGGAATTTCACAAAAGAAGATATTCAAGTAGCTCAATATCACATTGCTATAGAGGAAGTAAAAAGGTAAGGAGACACTGCCACAGTGGAAGGCAGGACTGAACGCCAAACCTACTGCTAATACAAGTGACGCTGAGGCTACAAACAGCTCAGGACCCTCAAATATGATGGGGGGACGGACATTCACTTGACCACTCAAGAGAACCCTTTGAAGGTACCTTCTAGAACTAAATATATGCCAAACTTATGACGAAGCAGTTCCATGCCCACCAGGAAAACTTGCTAGCCTTCCTATTTTCATCACAACATTCATATCAACGATATGGTGAAACAGCCAAACATGGAAACAAATGTAATGTCATCGTGCTTTAGGGTTCATACATAACTGGAGGAACAGTCATACATAAAATACCACTGTCAAGACAAAATCCATGGCAAAACCAACAATGAGTTATTGATATAAAAACATGGATAATCTCATACTAAGTGAGGTAAGTCAGAAAGTCTCCTTTCAGTGGAACTGAGTCTTCCTGTTGTCACACAATCATCACCACAAATAAAAGCTCATGGATGCAAATAACACAGGGTTTGACTGGAGGGTTTCCAGGGAGAAGCACCCAGTGATGTCCCCACGTCTGTCCTCTGGGCTCTGCATCCTCAGGTGAATCTCCTCATGACAGGGAGCGAGGCTCAGCCACACCCCTCAGCCCAGCTCCCTACTGGCCGCCACACCTGCAGAGCCAACACGGTCTCAGGTCAGAGAAGCAGACCCATTTCATTCATTCTGGGCTCTGCCTCAAGGCAGGTGGGATCTTAGTCCCCAGCCCGGGATCCAACCCCTGCCCCCTGCAGGGGAAACCTGGAATCTTAGCTACAGGACCAACACGGAAGTCCCTGGAGAGTCACACAGTTTAGCTGCAGGCGGGACAGGACCGCCAAGCCCCACAGGCAACTCCAGAGCCATTCCCCGGACTTCCCCGCAGGGAGACAGGTATGCTCACCTGATGTAGTAGGTCCAGGTGAGGCCATAGGTGAGGAGGAAGCCAGCCCCCATGAGGGCCCCCCTGATCAGGGTGAGGACCAGGGGCCAGGAGCCCTGCTGCTCCGCAGCCTCACAGCTGCAGGGAGGGGGGCCTTCTGGGGAAGGGAGGGGGGTGAAGCTCAGTCCCCAGACCCAGCCCTCCCAAAGGCACACACCTGCCCAGACTGCCCGCCCCCAGCACCTGTCCTGCAACTCACTCTGCACAGAGAGGCTGAAGGAAACTTGCTGGGAGCCCAGTGGGTGCTGAGCTCGGCAGGTGACTTCTCCTCCGTCTCCGACCCCGACACGGGGTATCTCCAGGACCCCGGGGGCTGAGCGCTGGGAGGGACTCAGGGGTTTTCCCTCCCAGAGCCAGCTCAGCGTGGCTGGGGGGTTGCTGTCGGCCACACAGACCAGGCGCAGGAACTGGCCCTCCAGGATGGGCAGTGACGTGCCATTCAGATCTGGGTGAGAGATGCACAGATGAGTGGGTGGAGCCAAGGGCTGTCTCACCCTCGCTCCGCCCACTTCCGGAGGCAGAAAGACAGCCGGGTGACAAGGACCAAGGATGAGCTCACTGAGGCCGATGGGGCAACAGTCCTGGTGGTCTTTTCAGGCTCCCAGAAGAAGTGGGAACTGACCTGAGGATGGAAGGGAGAGAAGTGGGCGGGAAGCTGACGGGAAGATGTGCCAAGAGAGAGACAGCCCGGAAGATGGGGAGAAAGGCACGTGGTCTGCATCGCGGCAGAGAGGACCCGGAGCAACAGAGACACGAAAAGAGTGGGAGAGAGAAGGGAGGGGCAGATGTGCTGGAGCCCTGACAGCAGGGCTGAGAGCGCTGGGCTTTGCTCCAAGCAGTAGGAGCCTGTGAGGAGGGGAAGCTTCAGCGTCTGGGCCGACACCCACAGGACCCTGCTGGGGCAAGTGGGGCCTGGACTGCGCATGAGACAGGAGGCGGGGAGACTGAGGGAGGAAGCTGATCAGTGGCCCAGGGTCCAGGACGAGACTGCAGCTGGCTCTGGGGCCAAGAGCATGGAAAGGGGGAAGTGATTTGAGCAGTGAAGCTCTGCAGAGTCCCTGAGACATGGGTGCAGCTGGTGAGAGAGGGAGATGGGGAGAGGGCCATCCAACCACAGCCCGGTTAAGTGGGGTCAGGGTGCAGTTGACAGGCATCAGCAAGAGGTGTTTAAACCTGCAGAACATCTCTGGATGGACAGAGTAGGGACAGGACTGGGGGCGGAGGGGGGGAGGTCAGGATGCGGGCATGACAACAAGTGGAGACTCGGGATGGGAGGAGTCCACCCAGGAAGGTAAAGAGAGGTTGGAATGGGGTCCAGGGTGGAGCTGTGGGCAATGGGAACACGAATCCCTCTGAAAGATGATGACATCAGAGCTGAAGGAGGGTTCCTGTCATAGGAGTTGATGACAGACAGAAACTTAAAAAAAAAAAAAAAAAGCAGAAGCTAGAGTAGTCCAAATCACAGACGCTAACAGTGGAAAGCTGGTGGCCAGGGGCTGAAGCGGGAGGGGACCGGGACACTGTGTCTGGTGGGTTTGGCGTTCCAGTTCTGCCAGTCGGGAAGAGCTCTGCAGATGGGTTGCACAGCACTGTCAGTGGACCTCACCCTCCTGAGATCTACCCTTAAAAGCGGTGAAGACGGTAACTCTGATCTTCTGTGTGTTTTCTCACAGTTAAAACTAAAAATTTAAACAGAATAAAAGGACAGGGAGCAGGCAAAAGTAATAGTCCATGGATGCGAGACGTTGGGGAGACAGGAGGACAGGTCCAGAGGAATGAGGGGCCATCTCATCTCCAAGCCCTGAGCCCTGAGCTGGCAGAGACCTGCTCCCATCACAGCCCCAGAGAGACCATCCTTCCTACCTGTGAAGCTTTCCTGAGATATTCTCGTGGTCACCAACTGTGGAGCATCTGAGAGGAAAACAGGAGAGGCAGGGAGGCATTGGTGCTCCACCCCAGAAGCCACTTGAGAGGATGAGCTTTATTCCCCCAGTCTCATCTGGAAAGGGATGCGGGATGCCACCCGCCTCCTGCCAACACCGTCCCCAGGGACCCCGCCACCCCTCCACACTCACAGGAGATGTTGAGCCGGACGGTTGTCTCCAGGGTCACCTGAGATCCCTGGAGTGTCACCCGACAGGTGAGGTTGGTGCCGTGGTCCTGGGGCCTCGGGGTGAGGGTGAGCTCCGAGGAGTGGAGGGTGTCTGGGTCCATCCCGTCAAGGGCGTCCCCCGCCCAGGAGAACAGGAGAGGGTGTCGCCCGTCACAGTCTAGCGACAGGCTGCAGGCCAGCTTTGTGGGGCGGCCGGACTCCAGAGGCTCCAGGACCTGGATGTCGGGTTTCCCTGCTGAGGTTGAGGAGAAGAGAGGGAGATGCCTGGCCCCCGGGGTGTGGGGACCCAGACAGGGACCCTCAGAGGGACCAGTGCCTCACGGCCACAGCTCACCCCCGGTCCTGGGTCTCTCCTGAACCCTAAAACCCCAAGACCTGGGGCAGGGAGTGGGCCTATGTCCTGTTCCTATTCTAATAAGAAGGTCCCCACTCCCCAGGGTCCTCTCCTGGGCCTCCTGTCATACCTGTCACCTGCAAATTCAGCTTCTTCTCTCTGTAACTGTATTTCACATTACGTCCTCTCTCCACTCGCAAGTAGTAGACTCCTGAGTCGCTCAGCCTGGCCTCTTGGATGCTCAGGGAGCAGTCATTGTTGCTGGGGTCCCCGACGAGGCGGAATCGGCCCCGTGTCTCTGGCTTCTCTCGTCTCTTTGGGTCGTTGGTGGCCACAGGATCACTGTGTGGGCCGTCCCCTTCCCGGAACCAATAGATGAGGGGTTCCGCAGAGGGATACCAGGGATACCAGTGGTAGGAGAAGGAGCAGGGCACGCGGACGTCCATGCACGCCTGCACCGCCACTGATTCCTGCACTTGGAGCTCAAACCCCAGAAGCTCCTGCAGGGACCCTGGGGGACACAGAGGCTCAGTGGCAGCTTCAGCCCCTCCCCACGCGTGCTCTTCTCCCCCAGCCGTGTCCCCTTCCCCCACCCCCCCACTCACCCCCCCACAGCAGGGGCAGCAGCAGCAAGGGCACCATGTCAGCATCCGCCAGCACAGAGGTGGTTCAGATCCCTCTGTTGGGGAGCGAAGCGTCTCGAATATGGGGAGGGAATGAGGAAGCTCCAACAGGAAGCCAGAGGGTGACAGAGAGACAGCTCTTAAGAACCATGGAAGGGGAAGTTAGGTACCATGGACCCGAGGTGGGGGCTTTCTGACTGAGAAATCTCGTTTCCCCATCTCTCCCATTTGCACCTTCAAACTATGAGCCTAAAACGAGGCTGGAGACTCCCACGGCCCCGTCGCTGTCCGCTCTTTCCCAAGGTACCCCGGGTACCGGTGGAGGGTCACCTGGCTAGCTCCCCGGCGATCAGAGCCCCTGGGACGTCCAGGAGGAAGTTCATGATCAGGTGTGGAGAAGAGCCCAGGCTGAGCATCCAGGAGATGGAGGGCTGCCCCCGGTCCAGGAGAGACGCTGAGATCTCATGGACAAGAGTGTCTAGATCCCCTGAGATACGGTCCCCGCCGTGAGCCTGGAGCCTCCTGACCCTTTGGCCTTGGGTCCCCATCCCCATCAGTGCCCTGGTCCCAGGCAGGCTCAGATTCTGGTCCTGCTGTTGGCAGTTAAAGCCGACCTGAGCATCCGGGCGTTTGGAATGCAGAAGCTGGGAGCATAGAGTGCCCGGTTGGGAACCCAGACACCAGCCACTTCACCTGCCACCTGTTCAACTTTCCCAGAGTGACTTTGCCTCTCTGTGCCTCAGTTTGCTCATCCGAAAAACAGAAAAACTAGCAGAAATGTGGATTAAATGAGTTCATGTGTGTCACGTGCTTAGGACAGAACCTGGCACTGGTACTTGTTCAGTCAACTAAGGCTTTGGGGACACAGAGCTTCTGCACACTCCCAGGCTCTGTCTAGGGGGACAGAAAGCAGAGCAGGGCCAGCCCCACACCCCACCTCTCCTACCTTCGGGGGTTACCTGGTCATTAGCAGGGAGGGCAGAAGCATCGCTAGGCTGGAAGGTCAAGACCCTGCCCTTGAGACAGACTGGGACCTAGGACCCTTTATGGCAGTGCTTGTACCTGGACAAACGTCTCCCAGAGTGACAAACTAAAAGAAACTATAAGGGACGAAAAATAACTCCATACATCTGCAGTTGGTGCAAATCATGAGCAATAAGATACAAAAAGACCAAAACCTAACTGCCCCTTCTGCTGTGTAGGGAGCAAAAACAGGGTACTGGGCCTGATCCCTGCACACAGCGCCACAGAGGCATGGGGAGACCACCTAAACCAGGCTTCGGGCCCCACCCACTGATCCACCCACCCCCATCCCATTTAAGGGACCAGCTCACCCCACCTCGGAGTCCCGATAAAGCCTGCCCTGAATTTCTTCTCTGGCCTCTCATCCATTTCCTTTGATTAGAGAGCCCAAGGACGCAGTGCCATAACACCCTGTGATTATGCCATTCTCTTACCCCACGCTCTGATTCATCTGTCAGAGGCGGGAACACAGGTAAGATCCGTTTTTATCCGGAAGGAAGTTGCATCTAGAAGCCACAACCTGTAGAAAGAAGGACCATGATTTTGAACAGAAAAGGAAATTTTGCTGTAACCTTGTTACTGAAAACAAGTTGGCCTGTCTGAGGAACAGTCAAGTGTCGGGGTTTCAAGGGAGAAAGGTTTGCTGCAGGGCCATGGAAGGAGATAGTTTGCTTCTGATAAAAAAAAACCCCTGAAATCCACAAAGTGTTTCAGCAAAGCATTTTTAAAGGCCAAGTGAAGGAGGGTTGCCCAGGGTGTGTGATCAGCTTGTGCACAATTCTTTGATTGATTGATGGTGATCAATACTTAGGTGTCAGAAGGTCTGGGGGCTACTTGCTCCCGATCTTCAAGTAGTTAATTTCTTCACTTTGGTGGCAGTTTTTAGCATCTGAGAAAGCTTAGGAACCCGGGAAGACACCCTGGAGGGGGAAATGGCAACCCAGTCCAGTATTGCCTGGAGAATCCCATGGATAGAGGAGCCTGGTGGGTTGGACGTGACAGAGTGACTTAGCACTCACGCACGCACGGATGAGAGCCTGCTGTCTGGGTACTTCAGAGAGGGGCTAGAGCAGAGGGTGTGGGCGAGGGTCTCTCCCAGGAAGGCCCCACAGGGTGCTGCTCAGTCGCCAACATCTCTAGGGAAGGAAGAGTGCGGGGCTGCTCTTCATTGCAGTGTGTGGGCTTCTCATTGCTGTGGCTTCTCTCTTGTGGTTCAGCACAGGCTCGAGAGTCGGGACTCAGTAGTTGTGGCACACGGGCCTAGTTGCTCCTCCTCATGTGGGATCTTCCCAAAACAGAGATCAAACCCGTGTGCCTTGCGTTGCAAGGGGAATTCTTAACCACTGGACCACCAGGGAAGCCTACCCCCTGTTGTGGTATTTTTTTTTTTTTTAAGGAGCTTGGTGACATTGACCAAGTTCTAAAGCCCTCAGTATCTGAAGCCATTGTGTCCCCGTGTGTGAATTTAGTCACTCAGTCGTATTCGACCCTTTGGACAATAGCCCACCAGGCTTCTCTGTGCAGGGGATTTTTTAAACAAAAAGACAACATATACACGACGGAATACTGCTCAGTCATGAGAAGGAAGGCATTTGAGTCAGTTCTAATGAGGTGGATGAACCTAGAGCCTATTATACAGAGTGAAGTAAATCAGACAGAGCAAAACAAATGTCATATATTAACACATAGATATGGAACCTAGAAGGAGGGTATATGAATGTATTCACAGGGCAGCATTGGAGATGCAGAAATCGAGAACAGATTTACGGACACGGGCCAGGGGAGGAGGGAGAGGGTGAGACGAACTGGAGAGAGTAGCATGGACGCGTGTACACTAACATATGCAAAATAGATAGCCAATGGGAATTTGCTGTATGACTCAGGGAGCCCGCACTGGGGCTCTGGAACAACCTAGAGGGGTGGGGAGGGGTGGGAGGTAGGAGGGAGGTTCAAGAGGGAGGGGACATGTGTACACCTATGGCTGACTCATGTTGATGTATGGCAGAAATGAAACCAATAATGTAAAGCAATCATCCTTTAATAAAAATAAATAAATTTTATTTATTTTAAATAGAGTTTTAAAAGGAAAAAAGAAGACTGCAATGGGTTGCCACTTCCTACTCCAGAGGATCTTCCTGACCCAGGGGTCAGACCGGAGTCTTCTGTGTCTCCTGCCTGGCAGGTGGCATCTTTACCCGCGGAGCCCGCAGGAAGCCCAAAGCCCGTATGCTTCACAGATCTGCAAGTTAAGTGAGTCAACACTCTGCTTTGTTTTGTTTTCCCCATCAGGTCAACTAGAGCTGGAATGATCTCGCATGTGCCTAACATAACCTTGCCCCTCACCGCCAGGCCCGCACACCCATACCTATGAGTACCAACTGCCCCTCACCTCCCCACAAGACTTGCCTTCAATTTCGCAGCTCACAACCTTTCCGTGGACTTCTGGGAAACGTGCTGACATGTGTTCATGTTTCTTAGCAAGTCCTTCTCTGATGCCCATGAATATACAGTAAAAGTGACCAAAATCTGCTGTAGAAAGAAATAAGGACCCGTGTCTTAGTCAGTTCAGGCTGTCATAATGAAATACCTAATCTGGGAGGCTTAAACCAAAAGGAATTTATTTCTCACAGTCCTGGAGGCTGAAAAGTCCAAGATCAAGGGGCTGGCTGATTCGGTTCCCTGGTGAGGAGGCGTTTCCTGGCTTGCAGACAGCCACCCTTTCATTGTGTCTTCCCGGAGGGGATCGAGAGAGCGCGCATAGTGCTCTTTCTTTTTATTATTTGTTGTTGGTCAGGCACTAAGGCGTGTCCGACTCTTTGCGGCCCCATGGATTGCAGCACATCAGGCCTCCCTGTTTTTCACTGTCTCCCGCAGTTTTCTCAAACTCACGTGCATTGAGTCGGTGATGGCATCCAAACATCTCATCCTCTGTCACCCCCTTCTTCTCCTGCCCTTGATCTTTCCCAGCATCAGGATCGTTTCCGATGAGTGGGCTTTTTATATCAGGTGGCCAAAGTACTGGAGCTTTAGCTTCAGCACCGATCTTTCCAGCGAATATTCAGGGCTGATTTCCTTTAGAATTGACTGGTTTGATCTCCTTGCACTCCAAAGGACTCTCAAGAGTCTTCTCTAGCACCACAGTTGGAAAGTATCAATTCTTCAGTGCTCAGCCTTCTTCTTCTTCTTCTTTTTTTTTTTTTGTGTTCAGCCTTCTTTATGGTCCAACTCTCACATCCGTACATGACTACGAGAAAAACTATACCTTTGACTATCAGGACCTATGTCAGCAAAGTGATGTTTCTGCTTTTTAATAAGATGCCTAGGTTTGTCATTGCTTTTCTTCTAAGGAGGAAGCATCTTTTAACTTCATGAGGGTGGAACCTCCACGATGAAATTAATGTCCTTATTATGATAAATACTAAAGCCAAATCCAGGTGCCATTTGTCAGAACATGTGCCCACTTGTCCTTCTGACACATTTCTACTTCACTCATTTACCATAACTGCCTTATCCATGTAGGGGGTTGATCCGCGAGGCCCTGAAACAACCAACAAAAATCTTAACAAGCTGACGTGTTTCTCTCCACCTGGATTCAGCACCTTGAGAAAGGAGAAGAAACCGAAGCTCAAGAGCTCCTTCTGCTGGACACAGTGAACTTAGCACTTTCAACATATTTCAGAGGTTAAGCTTAGAAAGTTAGTTCCTTTTTCAAGAGGCAGTAGTCCATGTAAGGAGAAAGATATGGCAACTCACTCCAGTATTCTTGCCTGGAGAATCCCGGGGACGGCAAAGCCTGGTGGGCTGCCGCCTCTGGGGTCACACAGAGTCGAACACGACTGAAGCGACTTAGCAGCAGCAGCAGCAGTCATGTATGGATGTCAGAGTTGGATCATAAAGAAGGCTGAACACTGAAGAATTGATGCTTTCCAACTGTGGTGCTGGAGAAGACTCTTGAGAATACCTTGGGCTGCAAGGAGATCAAACCAATCAATCCTAAAGGCAATCAATCCTGAATATTCATTGGAAGGACTGATGCTGAAGCTGAAGCTCCAATACGTTGGCCACCTGATGCAAAGAGCCGACACATTGAAAAAGACCCTGATGCTGGGAAAGATTGAGGGCAGGAGGAGAAGGGGACGACAGAGGACGATATGGTTGGATGCCATCACCAACTTGATGGACATGAATTTGAGCAAGCTCCAGGAGATGATGAGGGACAGGGAAGCCTGCCATGATGCAGTCCATGGGGTTACAAAAAGTCAGACATTACTGGGTGACCGAACAACAACAAAGTTTAGGAAAACCATGTTCTCAATGTGCAGATGGGCAAGGTCCAGCCTCCAACAAAAATAAAAAATATTCCCTCCCCACCCCACCCCACCCCCCCCCCCCACACACAAATAACATAGCAAGAGACTTCTGGTTTCAGTCCTAACGTTCAAATTGCTTGAAAGTTGTCACTTCTATTCCTACAAGGAGAAAAGTGTGAAAAAACTGGGGGATCAATTACTTTTCTTAGACTGACCAGAGAACTGAGATCACAGAGCAAGGCATCATCCTAAAATCTAGACACTGGAAAATCCAGGAAGCTACAGCTGAGATCTTTCTCTTCACTTTCTGCTCAGTTTTGCTGTGAACCTAAAACTGCTCTGAAAACTTGTCCATTACAATAGCACCACTACTACAGTCTAAGGAGACAAACCAAGAATCATAACAAGACTCTGACATGACCCAGATGTTGGAATTATCACACAGGGAACTTAAAATAGCCATGATTACTGCATTAAGGGACATCCCTCGTGGCTCAGTGGTAAAGAATCCGCCTGCCAATGCAAGAGACTCATCCCTGGGTATGGAAGATCCTCCACAGAAGAAAAGCCACACACTCTGGTATTCTTGCCTGGTAAATCCCATGGACAGAGGAGCCCAGCGGGATACAATTCATGGGGTCGCAAAAGAGTTGGACACGACTTAGCAACTAAACAACTATGTTAAAGGTTCTAAACGAAAAAGTAGACAACATGCAAAAACAGACGGGAATGTTGCAGAGAGATGGAAGCTCTAAGACAGAATCAAAATGAAATGCTAGAAATCAAAACCAAGGAAACAGAAATGAAGAACTAACTCCTCTCCTCAACACTGAGATGAGTCCAGGAGACAAAAGCCCTCAGCAACTATGGTCCTGGGCTTGAGGAAGTATTGACTTTTAAAAAATATTGAATATTCTAATTCCTGAATGTGATATTTCTCTTTAGGGCTTCTTTAATTTCTCTCTGCAATATTTTCCAGTTTTCAGTGTAGAGGTCTTGAAACTATTTTACTAGTTTTTTAGTTTTAGAAACACGGTGGAGTTTTATGGGTTTTTTTTTTTTAAGCATTGTACTTTAAATTTAATTTTCTGCTATTGTTAATGCGGACATACAAGTTATTTCTGTATACTGATTTTGGATAAGCTCTTCTGTTAAATTACATACTAATCCCAATAGTTTGCTTGTATATTTTGTTTTCTCTGTACACAATCTCACCGTTGGAAACAATGAGGTTTTACTTCTCCCTTTCCAATCACTATGCCTTTTATTCTTTTCATCTTTCCCTGCACCCTCTAGTAATTTCATTACAATGTTGAGTCAAAGTGGTTGTGAAGGATATCCTTGTCTTTTCCTTGACCTCAGGTGGAAGTATTCAGTATTTCACTATTTAGTATAACTGAAAGCCCATGCTACATAAGCACAGAGAATCCAGGGCTACTCACCCAAAAAAAAAAAATCTAGATCATAAATTGTATTGAGTTTACATACAGGATTTTCTTAACATTTATTTATTTATTTGGCTGCATCAGTTGCGACACTTGGGTAATGCAGGAATTTTCCTTGTGGCATGCGGGCTTAGTTGCCCTGCAGCGTGTGTGTGGGATCTTAACTCTTCAACCAGGGATTGAAGTTCCCCGATCAGGGATAGAACTCGAGTTTCCTGAATTGCAAGGCAGATTCTTAACCACTGGACCACCAGGGAAGTCCCTTTGTTGTTGTTCGGACACAACTTCGTGACTCAGTGACCCCATGGACTGCAGCAAGCCGGGTCTCCCGTGCCCTAGTATCTCCTGGAGTTTGCTGAAACTCATGTTCATTGAGTCGGTGAGGCTCCAACCATCTCATCCTCTGCTGCCCCCTTGTCCTGCCCTCAGTCTTTCTCAGCATGAGGGTCTTTTCCAGTGATTCGGCTCTTCGCATCAAGTCGCCAAAGTATTGGAGCTTCAGCATCAGTCCTTCCAATGAATATTCAGGGTTGACATATGCTTTTAAAACATTTTAAATTTATCTGTCACAGTTTAACATCTGGACATATCTCACAACACTCTGAATGGCTAACTTCTCTTGAAAACGTTGACTCTCTGGCATTCCCACGTGGCAGACATCAGCTGGGCTGCCAAAGAGCTGTCCGCCTTTATTCTGCCACATTCTCCCAGCGAGTGCTAGGTCTCTCCTGCTCAGGCCAAGTTTCAGGTACCATTTGTCAGTACACTTGCCCTGTTGTTCTTCCTACCTCAGGCCTCCTGCAGTCATTTTTATACCTGCTTTGCTACCGTGGGGACTTAATTTTGCATCTCCCGGAAAAATAGATACACTGACTCATCCAACAAAAATCCCTCCAGCCAGCGGCTTACTTTCTAACTTCCTTTCTCAGGAGGGAATTTGCTCGCGCTGAGGCACGAAGACAAAGTCCAACACTGCCCCCTGCTGGACGATGTGCACTCAGCAAATCGACTGGTAAATTCAAGGATCTCCAGTTTCTTCCAACACATTCTTTAAAACAAAAAAATTATTTATTTGGCTGCTCCAGGTCTTAGCCGCTGCACTTGGGATCTTTAGTTGTGCATATGGGATCTAGTTCTCTGACCAGGGATTGAACCTGGGCCCCTGGCATTGGGACCACGGAGTCTTAGCCACTGAACCATCAGGGAAGTCCCTCAACACATTTTTGAAAAATAAAATTTTATAGAAATTTATTTTATTGAAGTGTAGTTGATTTACAATGCTGTGTTAATTTCTATTGTACAGCAAAGTGATTCAGATACATATATATATGTGTATATGTTTCCTATTCTTTTCTATCATGGTTTATCACAGGACATTGCATATAGTTCCCAGTGCTATACAGGTCGAGGCTGTCATTTATCTATCCCATATGCACAGTAGTTTGCATCTGCTAATCCCAAACTCCCCATTCATTCCTCCCCCACCCTCCCTCCATATTTTACAAATAATAAAATACAAAAGGAATGTAGCATGAAACAAATTGTAGAGTATTTTAGTTGATTAACCTTCTCAAACAAAAGGTGGCAGACTTTTACAGCTTTGCACTTATTGGACATTAAAGAAAATTATCTTTTTAGATATAAGCAATGATGCAGCCCACTCCAGCATTCTTGCCTGGGCAAGGCATTCTTGCCTGGAAATCCCACGGACAGAGGAGCCTGGTGGGCTACCGTCCATGGGGTTGCAAAGAGTCGGAACTGACTTAGTGACTAAACAACAATAAAAAACAAAATGGTAAGACAACAAAATCAAAACAGAACTAGAAATGCTCAGGGAAAAAAATAATGACAATTAAAAATGAAATGTAGTTACGAGCATAAATACAGTACTTGGCACAGAGAAAATGAAAACCAGCGGCATGGACTCCAAGGTCTGTACAATCACACAGTGTGCAGAAGACAGAAGCAAGCATGAAAGTGGTAAGAGAGAAGGGGATAGCTCTGGAGGAACCTAACTACTCACAGAATTCTTTGCTCAGTTTATTGCCAAAAACTGGAAAGTTGAGGATAAATGGATAATCTTTTAGGGCCATGTAAATTTCAAAAATATTCTCAAGAAGAGATGAAGATGTTAAATAGATTGTGCTCAGTCACTCAGTTGTGTCCAACTCTTTGTGACGCCATGGATTATAGCCTGCCAGCCTCCTCTGTCCGTGGGATCATCCAGGCAAGAATACTGAAGTGGGTGCCCATTTCCTTCTCCAGGGATTAAATAGATTAGTAACTACACAATAAGCTGACAGAATCGTGTCAAATTATTTCAAAATGTCCACAAACAGATGATGCCGATTCAATGTAAACTAAAGATAAAAATTAAAAGTTGGGGTGGGGTTGGGAGGGAGGTTCAAGAGGGAGGGGGCATACGTATACTTTTGGCTGATTCATGTTGATATTTGGCAGAAAACAACAAAATTCTGTAAAGCAGTTATCTTCAATTAAAATAAATACATAAAATCAGAAAAGTTGGAGTGGTGGGTGGGAGGGAGCTTCAAGAGGGAGGGAACATATGAATACTTATGGCTGATTCATGTTGTTGTGTGGCAGAAACCAACAGAACATTCTAAAGCAATTATCCTCCAATTCAAAATAAATTTTAAAAAAGAATGAAAAGTTGGGGACATCCCTTGTGGTCCAGTGGTGAAGGCCCTGTGTGTCCACCACCAAACTGGGATTGAATGGTGGTTGAGACAGGGAACCAGTTACACTCAAGAGAAACTAACCAAGGAAATTTACTGGTGGTCCAGTGGTTAGAACTCTGAGCTTCCATGCTGGGGGGCTTGGGTTCAATCTCTGGTCAGGGAGTAAGGTTCTGTGTGCCATATCGTATGGCTGCAAAAAAAAAAAAAAAAAAAGAGGAAAGAATCAAATAAGTAAACACATTATGGATAGTGGAGAACTGGTTTCCCTTTCTCAAAGAAGGGGCTTACACATATGGGAAGGCAGAAGACCAGAATGACCCAACTGGTACTGGGTTGGAACTAGAGATAAAGGAGTGAACTCATGAATGTCAAAATGTGTTTTATGAATAGATTAATGAATGTGTACAGACGAGAGACTATTTCCAACTAAGTCAGAAACTAGACAATTAGCTCACTATCACAATTAATGGGCTTCCCTTGGTAGCTCAGCTGGTAAAGAATCCACCTGCAATGCAAGAAACCCCAGTTCCATTTCTGGGTCAGGAAGATCCTCTGGAGAAGGGTTAGGTTACCCACTCCAGTATTCTTGGGCTCCCCTGGTGGCTCAGATGGTAAAGAATCTGCCTGCAATGCAGGAGACCTGGGTCTGATCCCAGAGTTGGGAAGATCCCCTGGAGGAGGGCATGGCAACCCTCCCCCCCAATATTTTTGCGTGGAGAATCCCATGGACAGAGGAGCCTGGCGGAGTTCAGTCCATGGGGTTACAAAGAGTCAGACACGACTCAGTGACTAAGCAAGCAATCACAATTACTGTTTAACATTCTCACTGTGGGATTCTTGGTTGTGAAGGAAACCAATTTGGGTTAACTTAAGCAAAAAGGGGGTTCATTCATAGGACACTGGGCAGCTGACAGAGAGGATGAGAAAGCTAAACTTCCAAGTTTAGAAAATGGGTCAAAACCCAAGGAAACAGTGGGAGGAGAATCATAGCCAAGTTTTCCAAGGGACAGCCTGGTTCAGTGCCAAGGCCATCAAAGGGCGCACAGGACCCTTCCTGATGTCTTTGTTGTTGTTTAGTCAGCAAGTCATGTCTGACTCTTTGCAGCCCCATGGACTGTAGCCCACCAGGTTCCTCTGTCAATGGGATTTTCCAGGCAGGAATACTGGAGTGGGTTGCCATTTCCTACTCCAGGGGATCTTTCCAACCCAGGGATTAAACTTGTGTCTCCTGCATTGGCAGGTGGATTCTTTACCACTGAGCCACTTGGGAAATCTCCTGAGGTCTTTATGGAGTCTCAGTGCAGACATATACACACTAGTCACTCAGTTTCAGGAAAAGCAAGTATCTAGCCTTTAAGTCCTTGGTGGTAGGAAGTAGAATCTTATGCAATGAGCAATGATGGAATTCCCAAACAGAGAAGTATCATTCAGTTTCTTGGTGGAAACATTGTTCTGAGAATGCTCAGTTTAGTTGCTCAGTTGTGTCCAACTCTTTGCGACCCCATGGACTGCAACACGCCAGGCTTCCGTGTCCACCACCAACTCCCGTAGCTTACTCAAACTATGTCCACTGAGTCGGTGATGCCATCTATCCATCTCTTCCTCCTCTGAGAGTGCTGGCTAAACGCAATTACTAAAAAGAACCAAATAAGAGGAATAAAAAATGGGAGGATGTATCCTTATCATCTGCAGTTAGTATGATTATATACCAGGGACATCCAAAAAGTAACTGGAAATCTATTAGAAGCAATACAATAACTCATTAAGGTGTCGTGTTACACCACAGCTTTTCCACTTTAACACTATCGGTATTTGGAACTGGGCAATCCTTGTTCTGGGGCAGAGGGAAGATGTCCTACAGGATATTTCGCAGCATCTCCATCCTCCACTCACTAGATGCCAGTAGCATCCCCCTCCCTGACTCAGCTGGGACAAACAAAAATGTCTCCAGCCTGTGCCAAGTGTCCCCTGGAGGGAAAACAAAATCACTCCCATTAGCAGCAGATTAATTCATTTGTCAAATTCGATCACTTTCTTCCATTAAAAAATAGTGGAAAATTATTTTCGTTCCACCTGGAATGATATTGTGTGCGGTGTGAGACAGGGATCTAATTTTACTTGTTGCTTCTTCATCAGATCTTAACTAGTATGTATAACTTATAGTTTGCCAACTCAAAGAACTTGATAATGAGTTCTATTTTTCTGTAAATTCTCTTGGGCTTTCTCAGTAGGGGATCTTATTATCTGCAGATGATGACACTTTTGTCTTTTCATTTCTCACATTTACACTGCTTGTTTCAATTTCCTGTCTAGCTGCTTTTCCTGGCACTTCAGGAGCAATTATCATCATGTTAATAGTGAAACTCTGCCTCACTATGAAAGATAGCCAACATGTGGAAACAATCTAAGTGTTCATCAACAGATAAATAGATAAAGAAGATGTGGTTTATATACACAATGGAATACTGCTGCTGCTGCTTGGTCGCTTCAGTCATGTCAGGCTCTGTGCGACTCTATGGACTGTAGCCCACCAGGCTTGTCTGTCCATGGAATTCTCCAGGAAAGAATACTGGAGTGGGTTGCCATTTGCTCCTCCAGGGTATCTCCCCAAGCCAGGGATCAAACCCAGGTCTCCTGCATTGCAGGCAGATTCTTTACCACCGAGTCACCAGGGAAGCGCAGTGGAATACTACTCAGTCATTAAAAAAAAAAGATGAAATGATGCCATTTGCTGCAACATGGATGGACCTAGAGATTCACACTAAGCGAAGTCAGTCAGACAAAGACAAATATCATATGATATCGCTTACATGTGGAATCTAAAAAAAGTCATACAAATGAACTTATTTACAAATGAGGAATAGACCCACAGACAGAAAACAAACTTATGATTACCAAAGGGGAAGGGGAGGGATAAATTAGGGTGTTGGAATTAACACATACACACTACATGTAGAAAACCACAAATAACAAAGACCTACTACATGGCACAGGGAACTGTGTTCAATATTTTGTAATAATCTATAAGGGAAAAGATATAATTGAATTGCACTGCACCTGAAACTAACAAAGTGAGAATCAACATTTCAATAAAAGTTTTTAAAATATTTTAAAAGATGAAAAAAATCTTAGATTCTAGTCATCTCTACTAGGGGATCACAGATGAATGAACGATCATTCTGATTGGCCCATATTGGGTCACTTGTCCAGGGGGGAAGGAGGAAGGGCATTTTATGCGAACATCCTTGTTAGAGTCACCTGGAATGGGTTTCTCATGGGAAAGGCAGACTCTATCACCAGAAGAAGGAGAAGTGGATGGCTGATGAGCTTGAAAAAACGGTATCCACTCCCACTCCACTCTCCATGAACCTCAGAACCATCCTCTCTCCCATTTGCTGAGATGTGAAGAGTGGAATAGTTGAAGGCCCTTCACCATTCAGACGACTAGAAGGCATGGCCATAAGGGAGAGAAATAGGCCATGGAGAAACCCTCCCTTAAAAACCACACCAACCCTCCACCCAGGAAAGAGTTAATAGTGGGACTAAGATTTGTCATCTTCTGGGGCTTCCCCGGTGGTCCAGTGTTTGAGAATCCACCTCCCAATACAGGAGACATGGGTGTGATCCTTGGTCTAGGAAGATTGCATGTGCCATGAGGCAACTGGACCTGCGAGCCACAACTGCTGAGCTTACACACCCATGCTTGGCAACAAGAGAAGCCACCGCAATGAGAAACTTGCACACCGTAACTAGAGAAGGTCCTCATGCGGCAACAAAGACCCAGTACAGCCAAAAGTAAAAAGTAAATTGAAAAATTGTCATCTTCTTCCCACCACCAGCCGACATGCACAGAAAAGGTGGCCCCCTCCCCAGTTCCTAAATCCACTGGGGTAAGTTGCCATTTGGGATTACTTAACAGCATGATGGGAGCACCTGTTGCATTTGGATCGTCTGGTATTAATATTTTGGGTGATCTGCCGTCTGAGGATTATCACACCTGTGGGGATTAAGTGGTGCTGTGGGGTACTGTCTTGAGTTTGGAAGCATTCTCTGGTGACGCTATAAGATTATGTCCAGTTTGGGGTTGATCCCTCCCATGGAAGGATTCTTTGCTACCTGGGAAGTTCATAACCTTCGTGTCCCCATTTCTACAGCATTAATAAGTGAGTCCTTGATTCAGACCTACTTCAGGGCAGGCTGAAGTGTCTTCCTGGCTCACAGTTTCTGTTCCAGGGAATTGCAGACGGCCTTGTGGAGGGCGGGGAGTTTTTATTTTCCATTGGCATGCTGTTCTAAAGGGATAATAGGAAAGGTAGAACTTCTGTCTCAGGAGCTGATGGGAATGGTGGTCACCTTGTATTGTAGTGGGATAGGAATTACGGATATTGGGTATCAAGGACTGACAAGAACTGTGGTACTGTGTGTCAGTGGCAGATGGGAGTGGTGGACCCTGAGTCTCAGGGGCTGATGGGAGCGAATGGTGGGTTCTGAGTCTCAGGGGCTGATGGGAGTGAACAGTGAATCTTGAGTTTTAGAGATGTGTGGAAGTGGCAATATTTCAGTATTAGGTGTCAAGGGAGTTATGAACTCTGTATATCAAAGAACGGTGGAAACAGTGCTTCCTATGAGTCACTAACAAATGGTAACAGAGGTCTTATGCTTCAGGAACTAACGGGAATTAAGTTCTTTTATCCCAGAACTTAGGCAAGTCTCAGCCTAACCCATAAACCACTTGTTATTCATCCACCTCTCCATTCATTCATTTGGCAAACGTTTTCCTGAGCCCTTCCTCTGAGCCACACCCTATGCTGAGTGATACTGAGGACATCGAGATGACTCAGACCTCCACGGTGCCTTCAGTGAACTCTCAGAGACAGACCCAGACGTCGAGAATCACCAAACAAGGGAATCAGGGCAAGCACAAGAAGAGAGCATGGTGGTGTGGTTTTTGTCCTGATATGAACGCAGGGCATCTGAAGATGAGAACAGACTGACAGTCATTCTGGATGCCAAGTCAAGGTGTAGGGTCTGACAAAAGATCCTTTTATCAAGTGTGAATCTGTGTGCATGACAAGTCTAACCTATGCTGGACAGCAACCCCAGGCAAGTTGGACATTTTCGCAGGGGCAGCCGGTCTCCAAAGAAATGGCATAGCACATGGACCCAGAGAGGCCTGGGTGAATGGCCTGGGCTCTGCCATTCACTTGTAAGCATGGGAAACTCACTATTCAGAATCTCAGTTCTCTCATCCTTACATGGAGATAAAACAATTCTTAAAAATAAGACTGCTGCTGGGAAGTCCCTGGTGGTCCAGTGGTTAAGACTCCATGCTTCCAATGCAGGGGGCATTGACTTGATCCCTGGTGAGGGAACTAAGATCCCACAAGTAGCAGGGTGAGGCCAAAAAACCCCCAAAATGTTGACTGAGACAATGTATAACAAATACTCAGCCCAGAAAACTGTCCTTAAGTAGACATTCGAGAAAGGATTGCCATTTGTTATTATTCCTATCATTAGTAATTAGTGAGAAAATTTAAAGAACCTAGAAGTATTTATCAAATATCTGGGTAGAGAGGCTTCAGAGCATTGGAAGAAATTATAGTTTTTTTTAAAAAAAACTATATTCATAATCATTAGTTTCTTTATGTGAAAAACCCCTCCTAGTTGATGACAAAAATGGATGAATAAGGTTTTCCCAAGTGACACTAGTGGTAAAGAACCCGCCTGCCAATGAAAGAGACATAAGAGACGCTGGTTTGATCCCTGGGTCAGGAAGATCCCCTGGAGGAGGGCATGGCCAACCACTCCAGTATTCTTGCCTGGAGAATCCCATGGACAGAGGAGCCTGTTGGGTTACAATCCATGGGGTCACAAAGAGTTGGACATGACTGAAGCGACTTAGCACACACACATGGATGAATAACACAGGATACAGTGTTAAAAAAAAAAAACATAGAATAATATGATCGCACCTGGGGACAAAACAGAGGGGGTTAGTATAACACATGTGTGAAAGTGAAAGTCGCTCAGTCCTGTGGGACTCTGCAACCCCATGGCCTATACAGTCCATGGAATTCTCTAGGCCAGAATATTGGAGTGGGTACCCTTTCCCTTCTCCAGGGGATCTTCTTAACCCAGGGATCGAACCCAGGTCTCCCGCATTGCAGGCAAATTCTTTAAGCTGAGCCTTAAGGGAAGCCCAATAAACAAGTACAGAAGGATATAATTCTTCTGGAAAGATTCATAAGAAACTGGTAAGCATGAGCTGTCCCCAGAGAGGAGTGGGTGGCCAGGGACAGGGCAGGAGGAGATGGCATTTTTCAATGTTGGAACCCCAGGACCCTACACTCACCACTCCCTCAATGTGTCCTCAATATGTCCTCTGGGGCCCTAAGGTCCACCAGGTCCCAATCGGCACACAGTGCCTGCCCTCTTCTGCACCCCCTTCTCCCTCTGGTTCCCCATCCAGAACAACTCCTGGCCCCCGCAGTCTCAGGGCCACACTCCTGGTTGTTTTATCTTCCTGACCTCTTCCATCCTCATCACCCTCCTCACATTCTCTGTCCCAGCCCCTCCTCTGGGTCCCCAGGGTCCCCGCCTCGGATCCCCCACAGGCCCCAGAGGGATCACTTTGACACCCCAAATCTGACCCTGCCCCTCCCTTTGCTCCCAGACACCCACATGGAAAAGTTCCCCGCCCCCGGCCAGCCAAGCGCTGGGCACCTGGCCCCGCCCACCATCTCAGCCTCTTGCAGGCTCCTGAGTTCCCATCAGACTTGACCGCCTGCCCTGCTCCCAGAATCGCCCCCCTGGTTTCCTCTGGGCCTCTGCTTCAGCTGTGCCCTCCGCCTGCAACGCCCTTACGGACGCCTCTCTCTCTCTCTCTCTCACAATTCAGATCTAACTTCTCCTAGTTCTTGGAGGTCACAACCACCGCCTTGTCTGGAGGCCCTTTCGGCTATCGCCAGCTGAAAGGATTCCTGCCCCATACCCCGGGGCTCCCACAAGCCGCTGGACCCTCCCTTGGTCATACCCCGATCGCCCAGGATTGGAACTGTCTGCGTCTGGGCCTGTCTCCTCCATCAGACTTGTGAGCTCGGACTGCAAGGGCAGATCTGGGTCTGATTCACCTTTCCGTCCCCCAGTGGGTGGGTGGGTGGAGAAACCGAAGCGGAGGGAGGGGAAGGAGGCTGGGAGAGCAGAAAGGGGGAGACAGAGCGAGGAGAGGAGAAGACCCTGATGGAGGGGCGCGGGGGGCGTGATGTAAGGAGAAAGAGAGACGCGGAGACGGAGACACGGGGGCGGGGGGTGGGGTGGGGGGAGCACAGGGCCAGGAGGAGGCGGGCAGAGTGAAGGAAAGGGAGGAGAGGTGGAGGGGACGAAAGAAAGCGGAGAGTAGAGAACCGGCCCCGGCCGAGGGAGGAGGGAGGGAGGAGCGGGAGCGCCGCCGGCTCACCCTACCGCCTCCCGGCCCCTTTTGTCCCTTCCCTCCTCCCTGCGTCACGCTCCCCGGCCCGGCCTCTCCGCCCCGCTCCCTCCCCCGCCCCGCTCCCTCCTCCCCGGGGCTGGATGGAATTTTTTCCCCTGGACCGGGGCCAGCTCCGGGGCAGGGGCGGGGGGGGGGGGGGGCGGTGGCGGTGGTGGAAGCCAGGCCGGACTGGGCCGGGCGGTGGGGAGGGGCCGGGGCGGGGGCCCCCCTGGGGAGGGGGCTGGTCCGCCGGGGTCCCGGGCGGGGGAGCCGGGCCCGCAGAACCGGGAGGAGGCCCAAGCCGGAGGGAGTCGGGGAGGAGGGAAGGAGGATGGCTGGGACGCCGGGAGGAAGGGGAGAGGCCGTCGGGCGGCGGAGGCGGGGAGAGGATGGAGAGCTGGCGGCGGCGGCGGCAGCGGGGCCCGGCTCGGCCCGGCCCCGGGGGGCTGCCCGCCGAGACCCTTCCCCCGACGCGGGAGCGGTGGAGCCGTGAGTCTACGGAGAGGCAGGGGTGTGGGACCCGGGGCCCGGACTCCAGGGTCCTTGGATTTCTGGGTTCCTGGAGGAGGAGGCGGGGGCTGGGGACCCAGAGTCCCGAATCCTTGTAGGTGGGAACTGGGGGGGGCCTGGATTCCGGGGTTCAGGAGGAGGAGCGGGCCAGGGGCACCTCCTAGATTCCACTGGGAGGGGAGAGATGGGGCTGGGATAGCTAGAGAGGCTCGGAGCCGGAGGAGACTCGGGAGGGATGCCCTCCCGCGCCCTCAGGGGAGCTCAAGGGAGAGGCTGGCTCTGGAGGTGCCTCTGGCCTCGGAAGGGTTAACGTCTGGCTGGAGGGGCGGGGGAGGGGCAGGGAAGGGGCTGCGGGGCTCTGAGGGGTCAAGGGTGAGCCGAGCCAGTGGGAGGGGGCTGCCGAGGAGGGGGAGGTTGTCTGGGCTGCCAGACAGGCCAGGGTCAGCGGCGGGGGCAGGGGATGTCTGGCGCAGGAGAGGCCCAGCGTCCAGGCTCCCTCGGGGACCGGGATTCCAGTCCCCGGCCCCCTCCTCCCTCAGACCTGGGCGTCCGCGACCCGGCGCCTCCCGCAGAATTCCAGCGTCCGAACCCCAGCCCCCTTTTTTTAGCCCTGGACCCTGGAGTCTGGGCCTCCAGCCTCTTCTTCCCTCAGCCCTTGGAAGGGAGGAAGGGGGGGGCCGGGTCCACATTCCAGCCCCCTGATTCTCCATGAAATCCCAGAGTTCGGGCCCCCAGACCCTTTCTCCCCCTAGCCCAGGTGTCCCCACCTCCTCCTTTTTGGCCCCAGCTGGAGTCCAGCCCTCTGGGGGTTAAGGGGGCGGGGCCACTGGTTGCCATGGTGCCAGACTGTTTGGGTCTGCTCTCTGACCCTTGGGGGCTCCCCAGGGTCTGCGGGGAGGGGGAGGGGGGCCCAGACCTGGGCGAAGTCCTGCGCCAACCCTTTCCCCGGGTCGGGCCTGCGGGCCCGGGGAGTCCGCGTTTCCGCCGAGGCCCGGTGCAGTGACCTCGATCGGGTCCTGACCCCCGCCCCCCCCGCCCTCCGCTCTCTGCGGGCCTCAGTTTCCCTAGGAGAGACATGCCGCAGCCGCAGGGCGATGCTGCGGCCCCGCGAACCCTGAGGACGCTCGGCTTCCCTCGGCTCGCACCCCCTCCCCAGGCCCCCGGCAGCCCCGGGGCATGCTGGGAGCCCGGGCCTGGGCTCCGGGCCAGGTTGGGGGGGTCGGGGGGGCGGGGGCCGCCTCCTCCCTTCCCCTTCCTCCCCACCTTGGCCCGGCGCGCGCCCCTGCCGGAGGGTCGGGGAGGCCGGGAAGGAGGGAAGCGGGATGCGAGCGGGGTCCGCGGACCCGTCCCTGGGCTCCCCCCTCCGCCCTTCCCCCCGGCCTCCCCCGCCCCTCCGCGCCTCCCCGCCTCCCCAGCAGGTCGCTACCCCGGCCCTGGGCCCCTGCGCGAACCACCCCCACCCCACCCCCAGCTCCAGACCTGGCTCCGAGCTGCGGCGAGGGGGAGGGAGAGAAGGAAGGAGAAGGGGGGGTGGAGGGAGGCGAGAGACCCGGGAGGGAGAGAAGGAGAAAGAGAGAGAGAGAGGCAAGGAGGGAGACGCAGGGGGAGAAGGAGGCCGGGAGATGGAGACGAGGGAGGGAGGCAGGCAGGGGGAAGAGGGTTGGGGGGGGGGGGGAGAGACGGGGAAATCGAGGGAGAGAAGGGAGGAAAGGGACAAAGACAGGGGGAGGAGGGCGGAGCAGGGGAGGGGGCAAGGCCGGAGGGAAAGGGAAAGAAGCAGAAAGAAGGAGAGGAGAGAGAGCAAGGCGGGGGAGGGCGGGGAGACGCGGCCTGAGAAAGGCCCCTGCGAGCCGGGGACGGCCGCGCGCGGGGGGAGGCGCGGATGCGCAGCGCAGAGCCGGGGAGGAGCGCACGGAGGCTGCAGGAGATGGGGACCAGGTGAGGCCGAGGGCGAGCAGGCCGGACCGGGAGAGAGGACCGGGAAGATGGAGCTGGAGCGGGAGACGGCGGGAGCGAGACCGCTGGAGCCCTGGACCGAGGCGGAGGTTCTCAGGTGCACAGACTCAGCCCCGGGCTGGGGAGGGCGGGTGCTGGGCCCTCTTGCCTGGAAGGCCTGGCCCCTCCCACTCTTGCCCCCGCCACCCTCCCCACCCCAGCCTACGGCTGGCTGGGGCTCAGCCTTACCACCTGCGAAATGGGGGTGCCGATGGCACCTCGCGCTCAGCCGGAGAGATGACACAGGCCTGGGGCGGCATCCGCGGATGTCAGTGTGGTACTTGATGAGAGGCCAAAAGCAGGGGTGAGAGAGGAGCAGATACCCAGACAGGCTTTCACGGGTTTATAGCCCCTGGGCGGCCTCCGCCCTGCTTCTGGATTTCCGATTATCTGACAGGTAGGGTCAGGGAGGGAGCTGGCCCAAGTGGCCAAACTCTGAAACTGGAGAAGTTCCCTCGGACCCGGGATCCGGGAAGCCGGGCTGCGTCTTCTCCGAAGGAGACAGGCCTGGCTGGATTCCCGGGACTGAGGGAGGGGCCGGGGGCCTGGCCTCCTGGGTCCCCTGGGGAGAAGAGGGGCTTGAGGACTCGGACTTTTGAATCTCAGGGAGCAGTGGGGGCTAGGGGACCTGGATTCCGGGGACCTTCGGGGAGGAAGGGGCCGAGAGACTGACTCCTGGGTTCCTTGGGGAGGAGGGGGCCGGGGGCCCGGATTCCTGGGTCCTGGCACCCACCCGTAGAACCGACCTTGCGGGGCCTTCGCCGCACACAAGCTCGTGTCTGTGGGTCCGTGTCGGGGGCTCACCATCGCGGCTGGGGCCTCCCCCGGCCCTCCCCGCCCTCCCCGGCCCCGTCTGTCCGTCCATCCGTCTGTCTGTCCGCCTGCCGCGCCCCCCGGGCTGAGGTAGGAGGTTGTATAGTTGAGGAGGACACCCAAGGAGATCACTATACGGCCTCCTAGCTTTCCCCAGGCTGCGCCCTGCACGGGACGGCCGGCGGGGACCCCTGGACCCTGGTCCCCTGCCCCACCCGGCCAGGCTGGGGAGGGGGGGCTGCCGCAGGGACCCTGGGAGAGAAGCGGGGCTGTCCCTCCTGTCCTCATCCCTTTCCTTTCTCCCCTTTCCTTCAGAGAGTTTCTCTCCCATCCAGAAATCTCTGCTTGGCTTTCTCTGTCTCTCCATCTCCACTGGGTCTCTGTGCAGCGGCCTCTGAAACTGTCTCCATTAGTCTCTTATGGTGCTTTCTGGATCTCTGGCCTCCTGGTGTCTCCCTGTGGCCTAGTTTCTGTCTTTCGGGCCCTTATGGTGTCTCTGTGCCATGTTCATTTCCCCGGCACCCCCACCCCCACCCCAGGGCCTGGCAGGCCCCCCCACACACAGTGCACTGCCGGCCTCTGCGTCCCTGAGACCCTTTAACCTGTGAGGACGTCCAGGGTCACAGGTGAGGTTCTTGGGAGCCTGGCGTCCGGCCCAACCACCAGCCTGGGGCTTGCCAGCCCGACCCCCTGTCCCCTTCCTCCCTGAAAACCCCCACAGGGGGAGCCTGACATTGGATTGGTGACTGAGACCTGACCTCTGACCCGTGCATCTTGAGCCCCTCCCCCGCACCACAGTGACCTCACAAAAGTCACCAGCTTTCCCCCAGGCTGCGACCCTCCGCCATGGCCTGGCTGGCCCCTTGGAGCGCCATCCTGCCCTCCCTGGCGGCCCTTGTGGTCTCTGGGGCTTCAGCCTGGGCCTGTCTCCTCTGCTTCACGTCTTACGAGGAGCGTCTCCAGATCTGCCAGATCTTCGCCGGCCTGGACAGCCCCGACCTCGGGAAGTGTGAGGAGGCCTTCGCAGACGCCTTTAAGGGGCTGCTGGACACTGAGATCAGTGAGGAGACTGCCCCTTGCTCCCCAGCATCCTCCTGGGATGGGAGGGGGGTCCGAGGGTAGGTGGAGGGAGGGACCTGAGAGGCCTGGAGAGACTGAGAGGGACGAGACACACAGATGGGAGAATGGAGACGTGGGGAGCAGAGCTCGGAGACAGAGGGATGACCACCTCGGGGACATGGTGCCGGGGGAAGCAGTTTCCCCCCAGCCCCTGCTTCCCACCACCAGACTACGAGGAGAGGGGCCAGCTGCACGATGCCTTCACCCAGATGACCCACTCCCTCCAGGAGATGGCCGCTGCCCAGGGTGAGTGGGGCAGGGTCCATGGCACTGGGATATGGATGTCTGAGCCTTTGTGGGGCGGAGGGCACGGGGGAGAAAGCCCAGAACGTGACAGTGATCTTGATGGTAGGATGCCAAGGGAGCTGGGTGACCTTGTCAGGGAGCAGAGACGGGCAGGGCCTGGTGGGTTCAGGGCAGAATGAACTTGAGAGTCTGAGGCCAGTGGGGCTCAGGGAGGTGAAACCTGCCCTCCCTCTGTGGCTTGCCCTCTCCCTGGCTGTGAGATTCTGGATGCATCACTGCCCCCATCCCCAACTTCGGGCCTCAACTTACCCATCTGAGAAAGGGGACAAGCACTTTGCCTTCCGGCAAGGTGTGGGAACTCAGTGAGACGGAGGGGGCTCCAGCAGTGGAGACAGACTTCAGGGAGGAGAGCTTCCTCTAGGATAAAATTCCCTACAGTTAGCAAAGTGATTCCACATCTTTGACCGATGGAGGCTATTAGGGGGCCCAGAAGACAGGTGGGAGCACGGAGGGAGAGCATCACTGCGGAGACAGGCACATGTGACAACCTTGAGGGAGGGAGACATGATCAGCACATGCGTGTGACAGTGTGAAGGGATCACAGGGCTGGGGTGACCCTCGTGGCTGAGGGGCAGGGTGAACAGTGATCACACCAGGCCACAGTGGTCACGTGACACAGGACTCCCTCCAACCCCTGCCCCTGCATGCTGGAGACTGGAACTACGGGTGGGGAAGCGTTCATGGCCGTGTCCGTGGTCTGGGGGCTCCACACTTATATCTACATTTCAGTTCTATTACTTCTTTTGCTTCCTACTCTTGCCTGTGAGCTTTTTGACAAACATGATCCCCAAACATGAGGAGCTTCCCATCCATCCGGGGGGCTCCCAGTGCAGGGGGGAGGTGCGGCATGGAGAAGACTTCAGCTGCAGATTCCCCCACCCACAAAGGGAGAGCTGGGGAACTCAGAGCTGGGGGTGGGGGTGGGGGGAGAATTCTGGGAAATGCCCTTCTCCCCTACATCAGAAGTTTTCGAAAAGAGCAGAAACAAGTCCTGCTCTGGGTGCAGAAGACCCTGAGGGCAGTGTGTGGGACCAACTGGAGCAGGGGAGGGAGTGGAGGCTGGGAGGCCTGGGGTGGAGGCTGTGGTGAAGGAGGCCAGACCTGCGGTGGGGAATCTGTGAAAGTGGAGAAGAGAGGACCAGGCCTGGGTCTGATGAGCTGCTCAGGGAGAGGGGAAGAGGAGGGTTAGGGACTGTGTGCCGGGTCTGGCTCCGTGTCTGAGTGGGCAGTGGTCATCCCTGGGAGGAAGAGCAGGAGAAGGGGTAGATGGCCAGCTGAGTGAGGTTGCAGTGACTGCTGGCCAGCTGAGTGAGGCTGCAGTGACTGCGAGGGGCCTGGGGGACGTCCAGGGTACAGCTGGGAGTCAGGGAGATTTGAGACTGTCCCAAAGAAACAAGGCTGTGAGCAGGGGAAGGGCAGGGTCAGCTCAGGCTGTAGAAAGATCCTCGAGGGCCATATGGATGGACTGGAGGGAGAGTCTGGGGGCTGGGAGAAGCTGGGGCTTTACGTTCCATGGGTATTTAACTGACTGTGCCAGGAACACCACCAGGGACACGGCTGTGACCCAAACTGCAAGCCACCTGCCCTCAGGTTGCTTGCACTGATTATTAAACGTAATCAGTGAAATGCCATAGATGTCAGTTGGTGATCCATGCTATGGAGGGAAACAAAAGAGGGAGAGAAAGGGGGGTGGCCAGTGGGGTGATCGTTTTACTAAACAGGTTGATCAGGGGAGGTGCAAATGAAAAGATCCCGTTGTGCAAAGACTGAGGGGGAACAGAGAGAGCTGTGCAGGTGATCTGCGGAGAGAGCTTCCAGGTGGTGGAAAGAGCCAGTGCAAAGGCCCTGGGGCCAGTGGGGCTGGAGTGGACCATGTAGGCCAGTAGTTCTCCAGCCCCATAGTGTATGTCAGAATCTCCTGGGACCTTATTAAAATGCAGGCTCCTGGGCCCCACCCTCTGTTTCTGAGCCTTAGGTCTGAGGTGGGGCCCAGAAATGGACATGTCTAACAAGTTCCCAGGTGCTGCTGCTGCTGTGCTGGGAACACACTTTGGGAACCGCTAGGGTGCGTCCTTGAGCCAGCTTTAGCCAAAGGACCCCCTCTTTCCATTTCATACCCAATGATCACTTCAGCTCTTGCTCTTGATGTGGGGAAACCCTTTGGAGGATTTTACAGGAAAGAGGGGTTCTGACTAAGGCCATGTGGGTCAAAAGCAGACGCGGAAGGCCTAGGGAGGAGATGGTCAGTGGTGTCTTAAACTTGTTGTGATGGTTGGTGGGGGCTGAGATGAACCTGCCCCTTGCATGGAAGATGCTGTGTCTGCAAAGTGTGATTTATGTTAATAATCCTCCTAAAGAATGTCCTTGTACTGGCCCCATGAGGTGGAGTTTTATAGCTCCATTTTCCAGATAGGGAAGTTGGGGCTCCCCTGGATGGACCCAGGGGCTGTCTGGACCAGATGTATGTAGGATGATGGGGATGGGAAGAATCGAGACGACTCCTGGGTCTCTCCTGAATGGAGGCCCGGAGAGATGGACAGATAGACTCACAGTGGTTCCCGGTGGTGGCTGCTGACACTGTTAGTGTCGTGTGGAGGGCAGTGTGTCTACTGCAGGTAGTGGCCACCCGTGGAGACTCTGGAGTTTGGCCACATGGGTTCCAATCTAGCTGTGTGACCTTGGCTGATTTCCTAACCTCTCTGTGCCTGGGTTTCCCCATCTCATATTAGGGGGTGATAATGCCAGTAGTTGATGATTCTGTAACACAGACATCGCATTATGGTCATTTAATGGTACCTAGCATGTAGTTTGGGAGGAGGAGACTTTTATATTGTATGACATGAAATCCTCATCACCAATGCTGTGAAGTAGACACCGATATTGTCCCCATTTTATGAATGAGGGAAAAAAACAAGGATCAGGAAGGTTAAATACCCGGCCAAGGTCACATAGGGAGGAGTGCATCTGATGGGTAGCATGGAAGTGAGACAGGTGTGCGCATAGTTGGGACAGACAGGACTCAAACGCAGGTGATCAGCAAGTCGAGGCTCCCAGTGAAGCACCTCTTTGGGGAGACTATAACTTGTGCCCCTTTGTGGTTAACACAAGCCTGCCTCTTGCCCTTTTGGACATTTTGCACCATCCCTATTTACTCCCATGCTTCTCGCCTGCCCCCTGGCTGACTTGGTATATCCCACACACCGTCCCCCAAGAGCCATTTGGTTTGGCCCATAGATATTCCTTGGCTGCCTTCTCCAACATCATCCTGGCATCTCATTTGAGCACGCCACTCGGACCACATCCTCCTGACCATACTGCCATCACCAGACCACAGCTGCTGCCTGCCTTGTGGCCAAGAAGAGACTGCTAAGTCCTTGACCCTTCATTTTGCACCTGCTTCCTGGCTTCAGAGCCCCCTTCTCTCCAGCTTCTACCATCACTTCTATGATCATTACTTCAGCCAGATTCTTATCAGAATCCTCAATTCCCTCCCTTTATGTATGGTTTAACCTAAGGTTAAAACCTGCAATGTCTTAAGCAGGGTAGAAGTTTATTTTTTCCATATAAAATAAGTCTTAAGGTAGGCACTTAAGACTACTATGGCAGCTCCATTTTCCTGGGGACTCAGTACCCTTCCAGCTTTCTGCCTTACCATCCTAGGGTATACTACTTATCCTCATGGTCCTATATAACTGCTAGAGTGCAGCCATCAAATCTAAGTTTCAGGCAACAGGATGAAAGAAGGGGAAAGGGGGCAATAAAATGGCACCATATCTCTTTTAAGGCTACTTTCTGTGACTCAACACATCACACTTAAACTTACATCTCAACCATCAGAACTTGGACACATGACCACAGCTAGGTCACATGACCACAGCTAGCTACAATGGGAGGTTGGGAAATGTCTTTTAACTGGGGCAGGGTCGGGGTGCTTTCTCAGCTGAAACGTGGTGATATGTTATTAAGGAGAAAATAGATATTTTGAGGCAACTGGCAATCCCTGTGTATTAGTTTGCTAGAGCTGCTGTAACAAAAAAACCAGAGACTGGGTGGCTTAACTAAAAGAGGTGTATTTGCCCACAGTTCTGGAGGCCAGAAGTCCGGGATCAAGGTGTCAGTGTCAGCAGGGTGGGTTTCTTCTGAGGCCTCCCTCCTTGACTTGCAGAATGACTGTCTTCCCTCTGTGTCTGTGTCCAAATTTCCTTCTCTTCCAAGGAAATCAGTCATGTTGGGTTAAGGCCCACCCGAAAAACCTCATTTTAATGTTGTTACCACCTTAAGATTCCATCTCCAAATACAGTTACGTTCTGAAGGACTAGGCTTAGGACTTTACTGTATCAGTTTGGAAGAGATGAATTCAGCCCGTAGCCCCCCGCCACATGAGCACTGGTGGCTCAGTGGTAAAGAATCTGCCTGTGGTGCAGGAGACCCAGGTTCGATCCCTGGGTGGGGAAGATCCCCTGGAGAAGGGAATGGCTCCCCATTCCAGTATTCTTGCCTGGAGAATCCAATGGACAGAGGAGCAAGGCATGCTACAGTGCACTGGATCACAGAATTGAAACCTGACTTAGCAACTAAATAACAACAACAAAATCCTGCCACACTTCTGACTTCCACAGCCACCTCCACCTGTAAATCATTGCGGCCATCCACTTTGAGAAAGTCCCCCAATTTTTTTTTTTTTTTGAAGGCCATTACAGTGGTGAAAACTCAAACATCCATAAGAGCAGAGAACATAGAAAGAGTGAAAGAGGGGTAGAAATGAAGAGACTGGGAACTCTGGAAAAGTGGGTGTGTGCCCTGTCTAGAGTGGGTGGCTGCTGCTAAGCTCCAGCCAACTGCTGCCTCATGGAAATACTGCCTCTGTTACAGCTCTTCCAGATTTTGTAAAGGGATGCCAAACATTTTATGTGACTTTTCCCAAACTTCATATGATGGCAACTGGGTCATTTTTTAAAAACACTTTCCAGGCCAAATATAACACATCCAGTGGATGAATTGTGGCCCCAGGCTTCCAGCTGTGGTGCTCATTCCAGTTGAATCCTGGAATTCATTCTACACATGCTTATTCCTAAGACTCAGGGGCCCTTTCTTGGTTTCTGAGGACACAGCACTAAAGAAGGACTTGTTTGCTTACTTAAGAGACAGTCTTAAATGCTCACTATGTATATATGAATATATGTATTTGCAAACTGGTGAGAGCTATGAATGGAACAGACGGAGTACTGTTAGAGACAAAGATAGGGGACTGGATTAAATTAGATTTGTGGTCAGAGAAAACCTCTAAGGAGAAGACATGAGGGATGACAGGAAGGAAGAGTAGGAGTGGCGGGGGGAGGTGTGCTGGAGACTGAAGACAGCATGTGCAAAGGCCCTGAGGTGGCAGAGAGCGTGATGCTTTCCTTACTAGGGGAAATGAACTGCAGGAGACTTAAGAGTTGCGGGTTCCATACCTGGGTCAGGAAGATCCCCTGGAGGAGGACATGGCAACCCACTCCAGTATACTTGCCTGGAGAATCTCCATGGACAGAGGAACCTGGTGGGCTACAGTCCGTGAGGTCACAAAGAGTCGGACAAGACTGAGGCGACTTAGCATGCAGAGGGAGACGAGACTAGGCCAGTCTACACAGGGCCTCCTAGGCCATGGGAGAAATTTGACCTTTATCCTCCCTTTTCTCCTTAATAAGATAACACGGATGCGGAGTCCTGTCAGAGTGATTAGTCCAGAGGCTGATTAGTCCAGAGGCAGCAGAAGGAGATTTGGGGGTGTGCCACCATCCAGATAAGAGTAGGAGGCTGTGGCATATACCAGAGACCTGGGGATAGCAGGGGCTGGGGGAGGGGCACAGACATGATGGCAGCCAGGCCTGTCAAGCTCTGGCAGCCTTGGGGAAGGGTCTTTACCACAAGGACTCCGTCCACCCTCCAGGGTCCTTTCGGGTTGCCTTCCTTCATGCCGCGGAGAAAATGCAGAAGATTATATTGCAGCTTAAGGAAGGTAAAATAGACTGTCTTCTTCCCCCAGGCACAATTATCAAACCCAACTCCGAAGACCCCCATCCGCTCCCATCAAGCCAAACCCCCGGCCCGATCTCTGAGCCGAGCTCCCCTTGTGGGTCACGCTGGGCACAGCCTCTTACCCTGCTAGGACCACTCTGGGTCCGGCCCCGCCTCCGAGGCAAGGTTACCTCTAGCTGGGACCGCTTTGTAGGACAATCCTGTCCCAGACTAGCTCGGGCCTCTTCATGGATCAATGTCTGACCCTAGGCACTCTGTGACAGGTTTCCTTTCCATGCGGGGCGTCTTAGTGGGCTACGTCCAGCCTGACCACACCTCTAATTGGACGCCCTAATTAGGCTCTGTCCCCTCCGATGATCGCCTGCGATCTAGGCCCGTCCCGCTCGATGGGATACACCGGGGCTGGACCTGCCTCCTGGGTGCCAGCAGCAGGCATGTGCCTGACGTCTTTATGGAATGCTGCAGGGCTGGCAGGGTCCCCAGGTGAAGTACCGCAGGCCTGGCCCCGCCTACAGGGGGGAAGCTGCAGGCTTGGCCCCGCCCCTTTGGTAGAGCGCGGCATACCTGGCTCTGGTCCCTTGTAGGAATGAATGCATCCGGCCCCGAAACGTTTCCTCTAGGGGAGTTTCAAGGGGGCACCTGCCGCGACTTACAGGGTGGTAACGCTTCCCCTCTCTCCGCAGTGCAGGCCTGCATTCCTCCCTGCGGTAAGCACGTCATTCAAAGCTCAGAATTGCGGGGGGAAGGGAGGTGGTAAGGGCCGAAACCTGGGACTCTTGGAAGGGCACGGGTGCCTCTGATCCGAAGGGGCCAATGCGAGCCCAGGAGAAGAGTAAGAAAACCAGTTCACAAATCTCACGAAAGGCGGGTCCAAAAAAAAAAAAAACAACAAGGCAAACCAATAGGGGTCCTAGAGGCTGGAGAGTTGTGAGAGCCAGCCAATGAGCGCGGGAAAGGCGGGGTCCAGATTTTGTCCGGCAAGGAGAACCCCGGGAAGTTAAATAGACCTTATGGTGGCTGAAGGGACCCTGGCCAGGGGAGGCAGATGGACCCCAGACCCAGCGTTCCCACCACCCAGGACTCCAGGAGGTCACCCGGCGTTTTCGCTGCCGCGGATGCTACTCCAAGGTCTGCGACCTCCCGCTTGACTGCCCAGGTGAGGGGCGTGGCCTTGAAAGGCAAGAAACCTGAAAAACTGGGAGAGGGCTGAGCGAGGAAGGGGCTGGGGTTGGGGGGGGGGGGGGAGGGTTGGACGTGGACGGGCCGAGGTGGCGATGCGAGACCTGTCTTCAGTTCAGGACCTGACGGTGACTCGGGGTCGTCAGGCCATGTTCTCTTGCACTGTGAACTTCCAGCTGCCTAAGGAAGAGATCACCTATTCCTGGAAGTTCGCAGGAGGTGTGAGTCGGGGCGGGTCCAGCGTGAAGGGCTTTAGGAGGCGGTTTATGCTTCACTAGAGAATGGAGAGTCAGGGGGCAGGGAGTGGGATTCGAGGAGGCTCGGTCTAGACTCATGCTTCGTGCAAGGGGACTGTCCCGGCATTTGGGGGTAAGGTCAAAGCTCAAAATGCAGTGACAGAGCCCAGGGGTGGGTTATTCGTAGGAGTTTCAGGCGGGAGAGCAAACCCTAGGCCCACGAGGCGGAGTCAAGGCTTAGGGGGCGGGGTCGTGCGTGAACGCTCGGTGAATAAGAGGGTGAGGCCGGGGCTCGGGGGTGGTGGGGGGCGGTGGCCTGGCTTAGGGGCGGGGCTTCACGTAGCGGTTTGCCGAGAGGGCGGAAGACTCTCTTCTGTGCTCGGGGCGGAGCCGGCTGCCCTCGGCCTCTCGCCGCTTCAGCCCGAGCGTCCCGCAGCTCCGGACTCAAGATCCAACCTACTTCCGAGATATTCCGCGGGCCCAAGGTTACCTGGCGCGGATCCGGCCGGTGCAGCCCACGCACCGCGGGACCTTCTCTTGCGTGATCACGCACGACCAGCGCCCCCTGGCGCGGCTCTACTTCTTTCTTAACGGTGCGGGCCGGGCGGGGCCGCGCGGCGGGACAGGGGGCGGGGCTGCGCGGCGGGACAGGGGGCGGGGCTGCGCGGCGGGGGGTGGGGCTGGCGCCCGGCTGACGTGCGCGTCCCCGCAGTGACGGGCCCGCCGCCGCGCGCGGAGACCGAGCTCCAGGTCTCTTTTCGGGAAGTGTTACGCTGGGTGCCGCAGGAGGCGGAGATGGTCGAACCCTGGAGGCCCAGCCTGGGCGAGCTGCTGGCCAGGCCCGAGGCTCTGACGCCGGGCAATCAGTGCCTGCTCGTGGCCCTTGTGGCCTTAGCATCAGCCAGTGTGACCGTGCTGGTGTGGTGAGTCCCCGGGACCCCGGAGTCCCAGCCTCCAGCTCTCTCCTTACTGAGACTGGGACGTTTGGGTTTCTCAGCCCCTCCTCCCTCAGATCCGGAATTCCGAGTCGCCAGCCCCCTCCTACTCAGGAGTCATAACCCCCAGCCCCTGGTGTCTCAGATCCAAGAGTCCAAGCCCTATCACCCGCCTTTGGAACCTAGGCTCCAGGACCCAAATTTCTGGTCCCCAGCCTCTTCCCCCGCCACACACTAACATCGCCTTGTTTCCCCAGGATGTTTTTTCGATGGTACTGCAGCGGCAACTAACAAAGGTATCTTTTTTTTTTTCTTCCTTATCCTGTTTTCATCCTTAAAATAAAGAATATATTTTGGCTCGCTAGATTCTTTCATCGTTGCAAGTGATCGCTACAAACAACTTAGGGGGAAGGGCGGGATATGCCCAGGTGCACATGCCCCCATAATGATGGTGAGAGGCGCCGCTGTGGCAGGGCAGGGCCCTGTGCTGAGGGCTTTAGGTGCACGCCCAGGCCCCTCCCCAGATTTCCGGCAGTGTCCTGGACATTTATGCTTGCATCAGTCACCCTCAAATAAAGACCTTCGTGTCGCCCCCAAAGCCTGTTCCTCCCCCAGAACTTTCTTGCTGTCATCAAGTGCATCACCATCCACCCAGCTGCTCGACTGGAAACCTAAGCTGTATTTACTTTCTCCTCCATGTCTCACCTATTTCCAAGTCTCAGCCTTTTCAATTCCTAAATATCTTATGGAGTTGCTCTGTGGTGCACCACCATCTCTTGCCTGGATCTCTGCAGCAGTATCCACACTGGTCTCCCTGGCTGAGAGTGGGCTCAGCCTTGTCCCAGTGCGATCCATTCTCCACAAAGCAGCCAGAGTGTTATTATTTTTGGCTACTTTGGCTAAGGTTTTAATTTTTTTAATTAAAATTTATTGGAGTATAGTTTATTTTCAGTGTTGGTTAGTTTCTGCTGCACAGCGAAGTGAATCAGTTATACATATACACATATCCACTCTTTTTTAGGTTCTTTTCCCATATATGTCATTACAGAGTATTGAGTAGAGTTCTCTGTGCTATACAGTAGGTTCTTATAAGTGATCTCTTTTATACATAGTAGTTTGTATATGTCAGTTCCAATCTCCAGAGTGATATTCTAAAGTTTGTCAGGTCAGGTCACTCTGTCCAGAACCCTTCAGTGGCTCCCATTACTACTGGGCCAAAATCCACCTCCCCTCAAGGTCTCCAAAGCACCCCCTGTATTCACCATTATTCCTCTTGTTCTATCCAGGATCTAGGGTACATACTATTTTCTTCCTAGAATCATGTTTCTTCTCCTTTTTGTCTAGTTAGCTCAGTTATGATTTCCCCTGAACAGCCTTTATGTACATGAACCTATTTGATCTCCAGGACAACTCTGTGGGCAGGCACTATGTTGGTGTGCCTGACTCCCCTTCTCTATCACCCTTCTCTTTATTCTCTAACCCACCATTCTTTGCAGGTCCCTGGAACATACAAAGCTCAGTCCTGTCCCTGGGCCTTTGCATGTGCAGTTCTTCCTACTTGAAATGAGATTACTCTGACCCTCATGAAGCCACCTCCCTCTCACTTCACAGGTCTCAGCTCAGATTATACCTCTGACTATTCCCTTCCTCCCACATGATACCCCCCCCCCATTTTATTTTTACTTTTTGTGTGACTGGCTTGTGAGATCTTATTTCCCTGACAAGGGATTGAACCTGGGCCCTTGGCAGTGAAAGCTTGGAGTCCTAACCACTGGGTAGCCTAGAAAATCTCGACATCCCCCTATTTTTGCTTGTGCACAGCATTCATTCAGACCTGATGTAAAGTTATTTTTCAGTTTGGTTTTATGGCTTCCCCACCTAAAAGGTAAGCTCTCTCATAGTATTCTTCACCAGTATGTTCCTTTTCGCTGATTCATTCAATCAGAAAATACTGAGCGTTTATTATGCGTCAGGCATTTTCAAGGCACTGTAGACGCAACAATGAAGAAATCAGAACAGACAGAAATCTGCACCCTCAAGACAGGCACAGGGGATCAAGAGATACAGACTATTATGTGGCTGTTAGTTGCTCAGTTGTGTTCGACTGTTTGGGACCCCTGTGTTCTGTCCATGGAATTCTCCAAACAACAATACTGGAGTGGGTTGCCATTCCCTTCTCCAGGGGATCCTCCCGACTCAGGGATCAATCCAGGTCTCCTGCATTGCAGGCAGATTCTTTACCATCTGAGGTACCAAGGACTAATGGATTATGTTCCTGAGAATCCTTAACTAAGGATAACACTCTCTTTGCTTAATGGAATAGGAGCTCCTGGAAAGCTGACTCAGACTCTTAATATCTTCTGTATTTGCAAACCTGGCAATGTGTGTGGAATTCAATAGGAACTTAGTAAATGTGTTTTGTGGTTGACTGACTGAATCAAAGAATGATTGAAGTGAAATGACAGTGTTCAGCAGATAGTAGGTGCTCCATAGTACCTGAATGAAGAGTTGACAAATTCCACCTTCAAAATAATCCTGATCCATGGCATTGCTATCCCTGTTTCCCAAAGAGGACATCCAGGCTAAAAGAAAGGAGGGTATCCTGTCTAGTTTCAAACAGGCCCCTCTGTCCATGGAATTTTCCAGGGAAGAATACTGGAGCAGGTTGCCCTTTCCTTCTCCAGGGAACCTTCCAAACCCAGGGATTGAACCCATGTCTCCTGAGTCGCCTGCATTGACAGGCAGATTGTTTACCACTGCGCCACCTGGGAAGCCCCAAGACCCAGCCAGGAGTCCTCAGTTCTTAACCATGCAGCCCCCGCCCCCCCCTTAGAAAAAAATGGAGGAGAGTAGGCTGAGAAGAAAATAAATTAAATTCTTTATTATATTCTAATACACAGTACAAATGGAGGTTAAATAAGAACAGAGAAATCAGGGGCCCCAGGACAGCTTGTGAGGACCCCTTTTGCCCTATCCCTAAAAATCCACACCCTGATCAATAAATACCCCTCCCAAGAGACCCAGAAGTCCCAGCCCACCCCTCCAAAAGAGTCTAGGCTGAGAAGTCTTGGGTCGAGCCCCTCACTTCACAGAGGAGGGCCACGGAGGGCCACTGAGGCCCAGGGGGTCACCCAGCAAATGCGTGCTCCGGGAACCCCGCTAAGTCCCCTCGGGCCGCTCCCCGGGCCAGCGCCCCGTGCACCCAGCCTCACACCTGGACGCGGTAGCCTCCCGCCCGCCGCCGGCAGAGCCTTCGCACGCCCACCCAGTAGAGGGTCAGCATCACGGCCCAGTAGCCCACGTAAGCGCCGGCGCCCGCGGCCAGGTGGCGGGCCTCGGCCGCCCGGGAGGGGCCGCTCCAGTCGGCCCGGGCCTCGTGGACCACGCTGCGGACCAGGCCCCCGAGCAGCAGCAGCGCCCAGAGGGCCAGGGGCAGCACGGGCACGTAGTTGGCGGCCAGCTTGCGGCGGCCCGACGTGCCCCAGCCGCTCTGGTTCATGGTGGCCAGCGCCAGGAACTTGGCCGGCAGGAGGCCACCCATGTAGAGGGGCGCGTAGAGCGAGAGCAGCAGCATCCGCAGGCAGCCCCGCAGCCAGGCCGCGAATGCCGCCTTGGCCAGCGCCACGCCCTGCACGCAGAGCAGCACCCAGAGCAGCGCCCAGGGGCGGCCCGCGTAGAAGAGCCGCAGCACCGTGGCCGCCACGAAGAAAGGGAAGAGCCCCGAGACCACCGCCTCGTAGGTCATCCACGCGTGGTGCCGGTGCCACCAGAGCGCATTGTAGAGCCACTCGCGGAAGTACGACTTGGACCAGCGCGTCTGCTGGCTCAGCCAGCGCAGGAAGGACGAGGGCGTCTCCGAGTAGCAGCGCGACCGCGAGGTGTACCTGGGAGGGAGGGAAGAGACGGGGCTGTCGGCGCGGCTCTCCTCGGAGCCCCTGGGGACAGATCCGAGCCAGGAATGGCCCCTGGGGCACGTGTGCTCAGCCTCTCTTGGAGAGGGAAATGCAACACGCTTGCCTGGAGAATCCCATGCACGGAGGCGCCTGGTGGGCTACAGTCCATGGGGTCGCAAAGAATGAGACACGACTGAGCGGCTCTCTTTCTGGACCTCAGGGTTTTTGATACCCACCTGGTCCCTGGACTTTTTATCTAAGTGTGTGCGCTTTTGGGGACCCCATGGACTGTAGCCCGCCAGATTCCCCTGTCCATGAATGAGATTCTCCAGGCAAGAATACTGGAGTGGGTTGCCATTTCCTTCTCCAGAGGATCTTTCCAACCCAGGGATCAAACCCACATCTCTTATGCCTGCTGTACTGGCAGGTGGATTCTTTACCACTTGCCACCTGGGAAACCCCTCTTTATCCAACAGGAATTGATTTAAAGGCCAGTGGAGGAATTCAGGGAAGCCTTTACTGGTACTCCTGCTGCAAGTAACATGTTCCCTTGCTTGCTCCCTCCCTTGTGGGGCTGGGGAGGCGCTGGTCCCTTAAGTGGGATGAGGGTAGGAACGGATCAGTAGATCAGGTGGAGGGGTAGTTTTGGTGGTCTGCCCACCCCTTTGGTGGTGCACTGTGCGGGGATCAGGCCCGGTAACCCCACTTTTGCTCCCTACACCTCAGAAATGGCAGTTGAGTTTTGGCCTTTTTGTATCTCAGTGTTCATAAGTCGCCCCGGCTGCACATGCATGTGGGTTACTTTTAGTCCCTTATAGTTTCTTTGTATTTTGTTACTGGAGGAGGTGTTTGTTTGGGTGCAAGCACTGGTATAGCATCTGCCTACAATGCGGAAGACCCGGGTTCAATCCCTGGGTCAGAAGATCCTCTGGCGAAGGAAATGGCAACACACTCCAGTACTCTTGCCTGGAAAATCCCATGGACAGAGGAGTGTGGTAGGCTTCAGTCCAAGGGGTCGCAAAGAGTTGGACATGACTGAGAGGCGTCACTTTCACTTTCACTGCAGTGAAGGGTCCCAGGTCCCAGCCTGTCTCATTCTCATATGTAAAATGGGGTCAACAATGTTTCCTACCTAATAGATGAGGGTTGAAGGAGGATTAACGCCAAGTGCTTAAGACCAGTATATTGTACTTGCTCAACTGATGGTGGCTATTACAATATTTTTACTATGACTAATGTAACTTGGCATTACTAATATCATTGCAGTGGCTGACACTATTACTAATACTATCACTAATCTATTACGAATACTGTTATTGGCAGACCTCAGGGTGAGGAAGGAGCCAGGCATGGTTCCTACTCGGGAGAGCCCATGCCTTAGAGGTTCTCAAGGGAACTATTAAGCTCCCTTCCTGTGGCCCTGGCAGACATTACTAATCAATCCCTCCCAGGTTTCCAGCCAAGCCCCCACAAAGCTAAAATCACTTATGTGAGACGTCATCGAGGTGGCCTCCAGCAGTCAGCTTGTTAGGAGGGATTAAACCATCCTGTCCCCAGAGGCATTATTTGACAGTGTCCAGTCTCCTTCCCCTGTGCCACCTGGGATCCTCAGTGATCCTCTGTGGTAATCCTCTTCCTCCTGCAGTCCGTACTCAAAACAGCTGGGAGGGGTCCTGTTACAACAGCATGCTGCCCCTCTGCTCAAAACCGCCAATGGCTCCCTCTCCTTAGTTCACAATTCTTGACCATGGAGGCTCTCATGAATGGACCCTCCACCCTGTGAGCTCTCTATCCTCTCCTGATGCTCTCTCCCTTGCTATTGATCCAGCTGCTCTATTTTCAGCCCCCATTCCTATCTTATCCTAATTTATCATTTCACTCTCTACCTGGAAACTTCTATCCCCCTTCCTGGCTTTATATGTCACCTTAGCATGTGCTGTTGTTCAGTTGCTAGATATGTCTGACACTCTGCAGCCCCATGGATTGCAGCATGCCAGGCTTCCCTGTCCTCCATTATCTGCTGGAGTTTTCTCAAACTCATATCCATTGAGTCAGTGATGCTATCTAACCATCTCATCCTCTGTTATCCCCCTCTCCTCCTGACTTCAATCTTTCCCAACCTCAGGGTCTTTTCCAATATGGTGGCTCTTCACAACAAGTGTCCAAAGTATTGCAGCTTCAGCTTCAGCATCAGTCCTTCCAATGAATATTCAGGACCAATTTCCTTTAGGATGGACTGGTTTGCTACCCTTGCAGACCAAGGGACTGTCAAGAGTATCATTCTCACCCACTCCAACTTCTACATTTTACTTATTGTCTATCTCCACGATCAGTGTAAGCATGAATTTGCAGTTCTTTTGTTTGCTGCTGCATCCCCAGAGCTGAAAACATGGGAGGCACCTGAAGAATATTTGTCAAGTGCATGAAGGTATGGGTACCCTTGGCATATGCTGAGTTCTCTCTGGCGCTGTCACTGGTCTAACTTTGTAGAAATATCTTTCCCCAGTATGTCACGTGGTCTAGCCATACCACCCCCCCCCCCGCACCCCGAATCTCCTTCAATTACATCTCTTCTTCCTGGAGCACTTATTGGGGTTTAGGCGCTCCCCTCCTCTCCCACGTGACTCTTCTCACTCTCTCACTAGCTGATCCCACTCTGTTGATGTCTTTCTCTTCCCACAGACTGGGGAGTCTGTGCTCTCCGTGGTGGCGCCATCTTGCCCAATTTCATGTTATATCTTCTAGGTGGCTTTCCCACCCTCACCTCACCCTACTTGGTAGAGTCCACTGGGTCACATGGTTCCATGTAAAGGCCACCCCTGGCCCTATGGTATCTTCCACTCTCCTCTAGTGTCTCACTTAATGCATTGGATTGGCCAAAGTGTTCACTGGTATGTTACGAAAAACCCAAAGGAACTTTTTGGCCAACACTATAGCTCATGATTCAATGCAAGTGCCCCTTCTGTTCCTTATGCGTTCTCTCTGTCTCCTCTGAAATCTTGCTAGAGAGACCCCAATGTCCTATGATTTACTTTAAGTTTGGAATATCCCCAACACACACACCGGAGAAGGCAATGGCAACCCACTCCAGTATTCTTGCCTAGAGAATCCTGTGGACAGAGGAGCCTGGTGGGCTGCTGTCTATGGGGTCGCACAGAGTCAGACACGATTGAAGCAACTTAGCACACATGCATGCTTTGGAGAAGGAAATGGCAACTCACTCCAGTGTTCTTGCCTGGAGAATCTCAGGGACAGAGGAGCCTGGTGGGCTGCCGTCTATGGGGTCGCACAGAGTCGGACACGACTGAAGCGACTTAGCAGCAGCAGAAGCAATACACATGTGTTTGCTGAGATACTCATTGGCCCCTGCACACACCCAACCACCCAGTGCCCTCAGCTTACTTGGTGGCATAGCCCATGCTGAGCATGCGATTGGTGAGGTGACGGTCATCCCCAAAGGTGCAGTGGGTGCCCAGGAACTTCTGGTTGTACCAGGCCTCAAGGAACTGCTGCAGGAGGTTGTTCCTGTATAGGCCTGGGTGGGGGAGGGGCACACAGGAGCCTCAGCTGCTGCTGTTGCCAGCACCATCCCCAGCCCAACTCATCTCCAATTCCAACCCCATCCTTTCTCTAAATATTTATTTCTATTTATTTATTCAGCTGCTCTAGGACTTGGCTGTGGCATGTGGGATCTAGTTCCCCCACCAGCGATTGAAGCTGGGCCCCCTGCCTTAGGATGATGGAGTCTTAGCCACTGGACCATCACTGTAGGCCCTCCAGCCCCATCTTTAACCACCTCAGTCCCATTCTTAACCCTGTCTCCAATGACAACTCCAGCCGTGATCCTGTTCTCAACTTCACCTCTTTCCTCAACCCCACACCCATCCCAAACTTGCCCCAGTCCCATCCCTGACCCATAGCCACTTTGACTGCAAACCCATCCCCAATCTGGTATCCATTCTCAGCTCCACTCCCTACTCATCCTCATCCAAAAAACCCATCTCCAGCCTCAAGTCTAGCACCAACAGTGTTCTTAAGTTCCAAACCCATCTCATCCCCTTCCCCAATCCTTTGCCCAGCCCCAGTCCAATCACCATCCACATGCTTTCTCCAGACCATTCCTAACATCAGACACCATCCCCACCTCCAGCTTCCAGTCTTACCCCATCCCCAGTTCCTGCCCCAGCCCCATCTTAGTCTCCTGTCTCAATCCCATCTTCAACCCATCTGGCTCCTCTTCTCCCTTCCTTCTCCACCCCATCCACGGCCCTCCCAGCCCTACCCCTGCTCACCTAGGGGCCCACTGATGCAGGACACGCAGTGGAAGTAGCTCTGACAAGCCCGCTCCACATTGAAGGCCACCCAGTACCGCAGGCTGCTTAGGAAGCTGACCCAGGAGTCCAGAGGGTTCAGGATCCGTACATCACCCCCAACAGCCCCTACATGGGGGTCCTCGTCCAGCACCCGCACCAGCTCCAGCAGCGCCATGGGGTCCAGCCTCGTGTCTGAGTCACAGACCTGACAAATGGAAGGGGCCAAGATTCAGGCGAGATCCTTGTACAGGGCTGGCAATTGAGGGACCATTGGGATGGTCTCTTACAAGGGATGAGGACCAGCTCAGACACTCTGCAGCCAATCTGAACATAGTTTTGAGGTTTTTTAGTCATGTTCAATGTTTTATCACATTTTAAGATGACCGCCCCCTCCCCCACACACACCCATGCTCTTGTAAAATACCCTCCTCTGGTGTGTGGGCAAGATCTGTAACTTGCTTCTAACCTATAGAATATGGCCAATGGCCAAAGTGATGATATAGAACTCTGTAACTGTATTCTCTTATTTGGAAATGGTGAAGGAGTTTTGCAGTGTAATTAAGGTTCCTAATCTGTTCACTTTAAGTTAATAAAAGGGAGAGTATCCTGGGTGGGCCTAATCTAATCAGGTAAGCCCTTTAAAAGAGGGTCTAGAAGTCAGGTTCTTGCTGGTCTTGACAAGGCAAGCTTTTTTCCCTGAATAGTAGGTCACGATATGGGAGATTATTCCAAATCCAGGTAAAATAAGAATATATACTTCAGGGTGTCCAAAGAATCAGAATAGATGTTGATATAAAATAGGGTCTCCTCCTCCTGCTGGGTCAAAGAAGGTTGTGTTTAGGTTTCGGTCTGTTATGAGTTCTATGGTTGCTTGGAACGGGTCCTGGAACCTTTGATAAAACCCAGTTCCAACTGACACCATGACTGCAGCCTGATGACACCCTGAACAAGGGATCCAGTTAAGCTTTGCCCAGATTCCTAACCCATGGAAACTATGAGATAATAATAAATGTGTTTTGTTTCAAGCTGCCAAGTGTGTGCAAATTTGTTATGCAGCAGTAAAAAAAAAAACCAAAAAAACAAAAAAACAAAAAACTGTTGCAATGCATTAATGAATAAATTACTGCACTGAATGGATGAATGAATGATGAAATGAACAAATAAATCTCTATACTGATAGGTAAATGGATGGATAAACAAAAGAATCTCAACACTGAATGAATGAAGAAACAGAATGAACCAATCTCTACATTTAATGACTTAATTTAAGTGAATGAGTAAATGAATGAATGATCTCCATACTGGATGGACAGATGGATGCATGAAAGAATGAGCGAAAGAAAGAATTTCTACCTTGGATGAAGAAAAGATGGAACTTCTGTATTGAATGGATGAATAAATAAAGGAGTGAATGATCTCTGTAGTGGATGATAAGATAAATGAATGAAAAAAAGATACAATGAAAGAAGGAAAAGAAAGGAGGACAGAATATTCTATACTGAATGGGTAAATGAACCTTATATTGAATGGATGGATAAATGGATGGACGTGTTAATGAGAGTTTCTGCATCAAATGGACGAATGAATGAAAAAGGAAGGAAAGAAGAAAGAAATCTCTTCATTGAATGAACAAAACGAATGCATAATCTCCCTAATGGTTAGATGGATAAATGGAAGTATGAATGGTGGCAGGAAGGAAAGAATCTCTCCATTGAATGAACAAAGGAAGCAGAGAGGTTCACTCCAATTGAATGAAGGATCCGAGGGAAGTGGGATGGGGTGTTAGGGTCACAGACGCGGCGGGGGCGCCTTCCACTCACCTGCACGTAGTCCACCGAGTCGCCGAGAGCCTTGAAGGCCGTGTACATGACCTCGCGCTTGCCGCCCCAGCGCTGCGCCACGCACACGCACCTGCGCGTCTTCACCAGCGCCTCCACCGCCAGGCGCCCGGGGTCCTCGGCCTCCACCTCGCGGTAGGCGCCCTCGCCCGCCGCGCCCGCCGCCGCCGGCTCCCAGGGCTGGTGATAGTTACCGTCCCACACATAGGTGGCGGGGTCCTCGTCGGCAAAGACCTCGCGGAACATGTCGACCATGTACAGGTCCTCGGCGCGGTTGCCGTCCACCACCATGAGGACGCGCAGGCGCGCGCGCGGGTACACCAGGCCTCGGGCCGACACCAGGCACTGGCGCAGGTACGCGGGGTCCTCCTGGTACGCCGAGATGGTGAGCGCCACGCTGCGCGCCGTGGCCGCCTCCGGGGGCCCCCGCGCCGCCGCGCGCCGCGCCGCCGCCGCCACCCGCCGGTGCTCCAGGTAGGCGAAGAGGCTCTGCGCCACCAGGTGCGCCGAGAGGAAGGCCCCGTAGAGGCCGAAGGCCAGGAGGCCGTAGCGATCGGAGGCCAGCGGCACGCCGGCGGCATAGGCCCAGGTCATGAGGCCCAGAATGAGCAGCGCGAAGGCGATGGTCAGAACCCGGCGGACGAGGCCGGAGCAGTGGCGGGCTGCCTGGCTCGGCTTGGGCACGTCCTTTGGGAAGAGAAAGGGGGAGAGAAGAGTCCTGAGATGCTCTCCAGGAAGGGAAGCCCTCCTGGCTTTTGTTTCCAGGATAAACGGTCACATCTCCTCTTCATTAAGAGAATCCCCTGGGTACTGCAGTTACTTTCATTCATGAAAGTAAATGTGGCAAACAGTTATCAAGGCTGAATACCTGCTTTCCCTGCTTCTGATGCTGTTTCCCCCCACGTGTTTAACAGCTTTAAAATCCACAAGGATTACACTCAGCGGAGTGTCACGGTTGAATTAACAGGGGTTTCCTGCCTCCTTCTTAGTGGCAGGGAAGATGATTCATCTCATAAAGCTTTCTTAGTGTTAAGATAATAATAGTGATAAAAATATACATCTCAGAGAAGAATGCAATATGCTTTAAACGTTTTACAAAAACTAACTTATTTTCCTCGCAACAGCCCTGTGAGGTAGGTACTATTATTGTGTGTGTATGTGTTAAGTCGCTTCAGTTGTGTCCAACTCTTTGCAACCCCATGAACTCTAGCCCTTCAGTCTCCTCTGTCCATGGGATTTCCCAGGCAAGAATACTGGAGCTGGTTGTCGTTTCCTACTCCAGGGGAGGGTCCCAACCTAGGAACTGAACTTGTGTCTCCTGCGTTGGCTGGTGGATTCTTTACCACTGAGCCACCTGGGAAGTCCCATCCCCATTTTACAGGTGAGGCAACTGAGTCACATAGAGGTGCAGCAACCTGCCCAAGGTCTGCCTGGAAAGCAGTGAAGTCAAGCCTTTGTGTGTTTTCTTTGGGGGGGAGGGGTGTGGGTGTTGCATTAAAAATTATTTTTATTGAAGTATAGTTGATTTACAATGTTGTGTTAATTTCTGCTGTTCAGCAGTAATTCAGTTAAACATATATATTCTTTTCCATTATAATTTATCACAGGATATTGAATACAGTGTTCTGGACTATACAGTAGGACCTTGTTGTTTCTCCATTCTATATGTGACAGTTTGCAAGTGCTAATCTCAAATTCTCAACCCTTCCCTCCGCCACCTCTCTTCCCGTTTGGCCACCACAAATGTGTCAGAAAAGCCAAGATTTAAACCACAACCTTATATATTGGCTTTACTCCACACCAGCACCCCAGGGGGTGAGGGTGGGGGAACAGATAATCTTTCTGGCCACCACGATAGAGATGGCAAAACCAAGTACTGATTAGCCAAAAGGAGTGGCTGGCAGGGCCAGGTGCCCAGTACATGTGACTGGCAGAGCTCATAATTGAAGGGAAGGAGGTGCCTCTGTTTTCTTGTCTGTAAAATGGGGGTTTAGCCCCTTCCACGTGCCAAGCCCTGGTAAGGTGAATACTGTTAACACTTCCTATTACAGATGAGGAAACTGAGACCCAGGTGGGTGTGTTCTCTCATCCAAGGTTACTCAGGCTCCAGCCTCTGGCTCCACCATCCTCTACACTAAACTGCCTTCTCCCTCTGTCACCAGTTTGCACCTCTTGGGCTTGTTATGAGTTAAATGAATCACTAAAGCTATAATTCCGCAGGGTCCAATACGTGACCCATGGGCCACCTGTAGCTATAGACCGCTTGAAATGCAGCGGGTACCACTGAGAAACTGATTTTTTAATTGTATTCAATTTAAATGTTTGAATTCAGAAACTGGGACTTCCTCGGTGGACCAGTGATTAAGAATCCGCCTTCCAATGCAGAGGACATGGGTTTGATCCTTGGTTGGGAAACTAAGCCTGCGTGGGGCAACCGTGCCACAACTAGAGAGAAGCCCATGTGCCGCAACTAAGGCCTGACACAACCAAAAATATACAGATAAATATTTTTTTAAATAAAAATAAATTTAAAACAGATCCTTAATTCAGTTATTGGAAGGCTTTTACACATGTTTGGAACAAGTAGGATCTGTGAAGCTTCTTTTTCAACTAAATGTTATGAAATCTAAAAATACAGATCAAGCATCTCCAGTGTAAATATAGCATCTGCATGAGATGTGCTATACATCTCGATTGTGAAGCCTGAGTGCGGAAAAAAGAAAGTAAAATACCACATTCATGTATTTGTACTGAAATGATATTTTTTTTTATATATATAGCAGGGAGTCAGCCCTCTACGGCCTCTCGGACCAAATGCCTGCCTCCTTTTTCACTACAGCCTGGAAAGCTTAGTTTTTATGTGTGTAGAAGGTTGAAAAAAGTCAAAACAAGAATAATGTTTTGTGGGACATGAAAATTATATGAATACACACACTACTATGTATAACATAGATAAACAACAAGGGCCGACTGTATAGCACAGGGCACTACACTCTATTTTATAATAACCTACACGGGAAAAGAAGCTGAAAGAGCATATACATCGATATATACATATAATTGAATCACTTTGCTGTACACCTGAAACTAACGTGACATTGTAAATCAGCTTCTTGTTGTTTAGTCACTAAGTCGTGTCTGAGTCTTCTGTGACCCCTGTGGACTATAGCCGGCCAGGCTCCTCTGTCCATGGGATTTCCCAGACAAGAACAATGGAGTGGGTCATCATTTCCTTCTGCAGAGGATCTTCCCAACCCAGGGATGGAACCTGCGTCTCCTGCATTGGCAGGCAGATTCTTTACCACTGAGCCACCTGAGAAGCCCTGTAAATCAATTATACTTCATTCAATAAACATAAAGGAATAAAGAAGATTACATGAAATTCAAATGTTATTGTTCTTAACATCGTTTCCTTGGCACACCACACACATCTGGTTACATACTGTCTACAGCTGCTTCCTCGTTATGCCAAAGTTGTGTAGTTACACTGGAGACCATATGGCCCTCAAAACCCAGAATATTGACTGTCTGGCCCGGTACAGAAAAAGTTTGCTGACTCCTGATACCATGGGTTAAAGAAAATTTTATTATTAAAATTAATCACACCTGTTTCGTTTTCCTTTTTAATGTGGCTACTAGAAAATTTTAAATGCTGTCTGCGGTTCGTTTAATGTTTCTCTGGTGCTGGTGCTAAGTCGCTTCAGTGGTGTCCGACTCTGTTCGATCCCACAGATGGCAGCCCACCAGGCTCCCCCATCCCTGGGATTCTCCAGGCAAGAACACTGGAGTGGGTTGCCTAGGGCAGAGCTAAGTTACAGCTTTTAGCCTGGTGCTAGTAATCGCTCAGTATTAACCACTGTTATTATTTCTTCTGGAATCTTCCTCCTGACACCCTTTGGCCCAAACCTAACTGTGCCTGAGTTCCTGGGGGTGACCAGAGATGGGCGATTTCATTTAGTCCACCTTAATATTTACCGAACACAAGAAAATAGAAATCTAGACCCCCGTGTGGTGCAAAGACAGCTCTTCTCTGCCCGGTCCGGTCTGGGGCATATGGACCTACACGGGTTGACAGGCAGGTTGGACCTGACAGGCGTTCAGGCCAGAAGGCACACACTCACAGGGCCGCTGTCACACACAGGAGCACACGTGCGCACAAACGTGCGGGGAGGCCTCCCTTCTGGCTGCAGTCTCACGCATGCCCACGCACACTCACGCACACACCTGTGTCATCGCTGCGGCTCCGGGGCGGCCTCTCTCCTCGCCCGCTCGCTGCTCCCGAGTCTCCCTGCTGCCCCAGAGCTCAGGGCAGATTTGAAGAGCCGGGCGGGCGGGGGCGGGAGGTGGGGCTGACGTCAGGGCTGAGCTGGGCCAGGGGCTCTGAGGTCACAGCCGAGACTCCGGCAGCCACACCCGCTTCCCGCCATCACCCCCGCCCCCCAGTACCAGATGGGCCTCCCCTTCCAGCCCCTCATTCTCACTCCCCTTCCCTCTCCCCTCGAAGCTCCCCTATCACCCCCACTCCTGGCCCCGTCTCTCTCCTCCATTTCTCCTCCTCTCTCTCTGCCTTCATCTCGTCCCTTTATTTCTGGACTTCTCTCCATCCTTTTCCTTCTCCCCACTCCCTCTGTCTCTCTCCACCCCTTTTCCCCCTCCCCTCTCCCATTTCTCTCTCTTCTCCCCCACCCCCAGCCCCCCTCGCCTCCCCTCTTATCCCCATCAACACACAATGCCCGCCCGTCCCCTCGAATCCTTGGAATCTCTCCCATGTTGGCTTCCCTGGGGACTGGCCACTGGCAGACGAAATGAGATGCACACTTGTGCATGCTGGTGGGTGTGACTGTGCGTGCTCTGGTCTGGGAGGTCGGCTGTCTGGAACTGGAGCAGTGAGTGAAGGTCTGAACGTTCCATGCCTGGTTGTTTCTGGTCCACGTGCGTGTGCTTGCGTGTGGATGTGTGTATGTGTGTGTGTGTGTGTGCACGCGTGCGCAGGGCACGCGCTTATGTGCCAGGGTCTGGGGAGGCGGTTGGGGCATTGGGGTTTGACTCTCCAGGATCTCCAGGGTGAACTCAGAGTTGTGGGTCAGCTGCCCCAGGGAGTCTGGGCAACTGAGTCAGAGAGGGCACAGGCAGAAGTGGAATGGGATTATTTGGAAGTCTGAATCTCCGATTTCTCAGAACCAGAGACACATACATGTCGTTGTTTCTATGCCCTTGTTTTCATGATTAAAAAAAAAATCTCTGGAGGTGATGGAATTCCAGTTGAGTTATTTCAAATCCTGAAAGATGATGCTGTGAAAGTGCTGTACTCAATATGCCAGCAAATCTGGAAAACTCAGCAGTGGTCACAGGACTGGAAAAGGTCAGTTTTCATTCCAATCCCAAAGAAAGGCAATGCCAAAGAATGCTCAAACTATCGCACAATTGCACTCATCTCACATGCTAGTAAAGTAATGCTCAAAATTCTCCAAGCCAGGCTTCAGCAATACGTGATCTGTGAACTTCCAGATGTTCAAGCTGGTTTTAGAAAAGGCAGAGGAACCAGAGATCAAATTGGCAACATCCGCTGGATCATCAAAAAAGCAAGAGAGTTCCAGAAAAACATCTATTTCTGCTTTATTGACTATGCCAAAGCCTTTGACTGTGTGGATCACAATAAACTGGAAAATTCTGAAAGAGATGGGAATACCAGACCACCTGACCTGCCTCTTGAGAAACCTATATGTAGGTCAGGAAGCAACAGTTAGAACTGGACTTGGAACAACAGACTGGTTCCAAATAGGAAAAGGAGTACATCAAGGCTGTATATTGTCACCCTGCTTATTTAACTTATATGCAGAGTACATCATGAGAAACACTGGGCTGGATGAAGCACAAGCTGAAATCAAGATTGCCGGGAGAAATATCAGTAACTTCAGATATGCAGATGACACCACCCTTATGGCAGAAAGTGAAGAAGAACTAAAGAGCTTCTTGATAAAAGTGAAAGAGGAGAGTGAAGTTCAGTTCAGTTCAGTCGCTCAGTCGTGTCCGACTCTTTGCGACCCCATGAATCCCAGCACTCCAGGCCTCCCTGTCCATTACCAAATCCCGGAGTTCACTCAGACTCGCGTCCATCGAGTCAGTGATGCCATCCAGCCATCTCATCCTCTGTCGTCCCCTTCTTCTCCTGCCCCCAACTCCTCCCACCATCAAAGTCTTTTCCAATGAGTCAAGTCTTCTCATGAGGTGGCCAAAATACAGGAGTTTCAGCTCTAGCATCCTTTCTTCCAAAGAAATCCCAGGGTTGATCTCCTTCTGAATGGACTGGTTGGATCTCCTTACAGTCCAAGGGACTCTCAAGAGTCTTCTCCAACACCACAGTTCAAAAGCATCAATTCTTCGGCACTCAGCCTTCTTCACAGTCCAACTCTCACATCCATACATGACTACTGGAAAAACCATAGCCTTGACTAGACGGACCTTAGTTGGCAAAGTAATGTCTCTGCTTTTGAATATACTATCTAGGTTGGTCATAACTTTTCTTCCAAGGAGTAAGTGTCTTTTAATTTCATGGCTGCAGTCACCATCCGCAGTGATTTTGGAGCCCAAAAAGATAAAGTCTGACACTGTTTCCACTGTTTCCCCATCTATTTCCCATGAAGTGATGGGACCAGATGCCATGATCTTCATTTTCTGAATGTTGAGCTATAAGCCAATTTTTTCACTCTCCTCTTTTACTTTCATCAAGAGGTTTTTTAGCTCCTCTTCACTTTCTGCCATAAGGGTGGTGTCATCTGCATATCTGAGGTTATTGATATTTCTCCCAGCAATCTTGATTTCAGCTTGTGTTTCTTCCAGTCCAGCATTTCTCATGATGTATTCTGCATATAAGTTAAATAAGCAGGGTGACAGTATGCAGCCTTGACGTACTCCTTTTCCTATTTGGAAACAGTCTGTTGTTCCAAGTCCAGTTCTAACTGTTGCTTCCTGACCTACATATAGGTTTCTCAAGAGGCAGGTCAGGTGGTCTGGTATTCCCATCTCTTTCAGAATTTTCCACAGTTTATTGTGATCCACACAGTCAAAGGCTTTGGCATAGTCAATAAAGCAGAAATAGATGTTTTTCTGGAACTCTCTTGCTTTTTTGATGATCCAGCGGATGTTGCCAATTTGATCTCTGGTTCCTCTGCCTTTTCTAAAACCAGCTTGAACTCAGGAAGTTTACGGTTCACGTATTGCTGAAGCCTGGCTTGGAGAATTTTGAGCATTACTTTACTAGCATGTGAGATGAGTGCAATTGTGCTGTAGTTTGAGCATTCTTTGGCATTGCTTTTCTTTGGGATTGGAATGAAAACTGACCTTTTCCAGTCCTGTGGCCACTGCTGAGTTTTCCAAATTTGCTGGCATATTGAGTACAGCACTTTCACAGCATCATCTTTCAGGGTTTGAAAGAGCTCAACTGGAATTCCATCACCTCCACTAGCTTTGTTTGTAGTGATGCTTTCTAAGGCCCACTTGACTTCATATTCCAGGATGTCTGGCTCTAGATGAGTGATCACACCATCGTGATTAACCGGGTTGTGAAGATCTTTTTTGTACACTTCTTCTGTGTATTCTTGCCATCTCTTCTTAATATCTTCTAAGTTTAAAGCTCAACACTCAGAAAACTAAGATCATGGCATGTGGTCTCATCACTTCACGGCAGATAGATGGGGAAAGAGTGGAAACAGTGTCAGACTTTATTTTTGCGGGCTCCAAAATCACTGCAGATGGTGATTGCAGCCATGAAATTAAAAGATGCTTACTCCTTGGACGGAAAGTTATGACCAACCTAGACAGCATATTAAAAAGCAGAGACATTATTTTGTCAACAAAGGTCTGCCTAGTCAAAGCTATGTTTTTTCCAGTGGTCATGTATGGATGTGATACTTGGACTATAAATAAAACTGAATGCTGAAGAATTGATGCTTTTGAACTGTGGTGTTGGAGAAGACTCTGAGGGTCCCTTGGACTGCAAGGAGACCCAACCAGTCCATTCTAAAGGAGATCAGTCTTGGGTGTTCATTGGAAGGACTGATGCTGAAGCTGAAACTCCAATACTTTGGCTACCTGATGTGAAGAGCTGACTCATTGGAAAAGATCCTGATGCTTGGAGGGATTGAGGGCAGGAAGAGAAGGGGACGACAGAGAATGAGATGGTTGAATGGCATCACCGACTCAATGGACATGGGTTTGGGTGGACTCCAGTAGTTGGTTATGGACAGGGAGGCCTGGCTTGCTGCGGTTCATGGGGTTGCAAAAAGTCGGACAGGACTGAGCAACTGAACTGAACTGAATTCTCTCTACTCTTAGAATGAACTGCTAACATCTCTCTGTGACCCTGACTATGTTTCTGTATGCCTGACCATCTCCTCTCTCTTTATATCTGTCTTTCTTTAAATCTCACACTTGGTCTCTCTCTCCCTGGCTTTGTTTCTCTGTCTGTCTCTTAATTTCTGACTTCGCACCTCCTGACTTCCTTATACTATTGTCTCTTTCTCTCTCTCTCTTATCATTTTTCTCTCTTTCTCTATTCCTCGCTCTCTGTGGGTTTGCCTCTGCCCCTGTCTCTCTTTGCGTACATCTATCTCCTTCTCTCTGATTCTGTCTGGATCCTTAACTCTTTGTTTTTTCCTGTCTCCCATTATTTGATTCTCTGTTTCTCCTGGATCCTCTCAGTGGCTGCCTGTTTCTCCTTTGTGTGTTCATCTGTCTGTTTGTCCATCTGTATGTGTGTGTCTCCTCTCTAAGTCTCTCTGCATCTCTGTGTACCTCCGAGGCTCTGTGTGTGTGTGTCTCTCTCTGACTCACACACTCTCTCACACACTGTTTGTCTGTGTTTTCCTGTCTCCAGGTCCTCGTATCTCCCTGCTGCTCCATCTCTCCCCGCCTGTTCTGGCACTTTCCCCTGCAAGGTGCCAAGTTCTCACTCCCTGAGTTTCCCCAGACAGGCAGGGTGTGGGGGAGCCCCAGCCAGGTTGGGTCTCTGCCTGAGCCTGGCTGTCAGCGAGAAGAAGGCTACTTGAGGCCCCAAGTCAGGGGTACCCTGCCCCCTCTCCAGGGCAGGGCGTCTCTGACGCGGTTGCTGGGAGCCCAGCCTCCGCCTGGTGTCTGGCCGTGTCAGGGTGATGGGTCCTCCGGTGGGAGCCCAGCCCAGAGCACGAGGGGAGGGCAATCCCTCTACCCCAGGGGGAGGCTGGCGGGAGCCCAGGCTCCACTCAGAAGCCGGGCATTTGGCTGCCCAGCCCCCACGCCGCCCTGCCGGGGTGGAGCAGCTGTATAAAACCAGCTGTTTCTAAAACCAGAGTGCGGACGAGGAAGGAGGGACCAGGACTTTAGACCCAATGGTGTCTTTCTCCAGGACCCAGGATTTGGGGCCCCCAGCTCCCAGACCCTCCTCCCTCAGACCCAGAGGTCCAGACCCCCAGCCCCTCCTGACTCAGAACCAGGGGTCCAGGACCCCAGCCTTTTCCTCCCTCGGATCCAAGAGTTCAGGACCCTAATGCTCTCCTCCTTCGGACCTAAATGTCCAGTCTCCCAGAATTCCTTGCAGGGAGAGATGACCAAGGCTGGAAACAGCCAAGCCAAAAGCTGAAAGACAAGGACAGATAAAACGGGCACTCGCACAGGAGGCAGGGGCTGATAGTGGCAGGACCACCCCCTGCTCTCCTCACTAACAGCCATCTCTCCCAGAATCCTCCACTCCAATAGTGGCCCTCGGGTCCCTGTCCTGGGTCCACAGTGACCCTCCCAAGATTTCCACCATCATCGAAAAACTCAGGGTGTGGTTTACAGAACGCAGGACGGAAAGAGCGAAAGTGGGGAGACCATAAGGCTGAAGCGGAGAAAAGGCAGCGGGAAGGACATGTGCTCACTGGAGGGACATCTCCTGTGCCCCCAGCTCCTGGTGGGGCTGGGCTCTCAGCTGGGCGATGCCTGGCACACAGAAATGACTCAGACCCGGGCCCTGCCCTTGAGGAGATGCCAATCTGGTGGAGAAGACAGCTGTGTAAACAGAGGATCACAGACCAGTGCGAGCAAGGATGCATGAACCCAGCAGGACAGTCAGGGAGGGCTTTCTGGAGGAGGTGATATCCTGGAGGAGCCGAGTCCTTGAGTGTGGAGGAGTTAGTCAGGGTAAGGGAGGTGGGGGTGGGGCTGGGGGTTGAAAGATGGAACAAGAAGGGCATCCGAGGCAAGGAATGTCCTAGACAGTCAGGAAAGTACCTGGGAGTTGATGTTGCAGAAGCTGAAAGGGAGAAGCACAGGGCTGGGTGCATAACACAGTCCACCCTGGGCAGGATTTTGAATGCCAGCTTCAGAGGCTGGGACTTTGTCCTGGGTGCTGGGGAGCCAGGGGCTTGCTGGGGGCAGGGGAGGGACAGGGTCCACTCTGGGTGCCTGTGAGGGACACAGGGAATGGAGAGACTAGGGGCATTTGGCCAGGGTGTGTGCGTGGCGGGTTCACCTCAGCATCTTCTCTGGGAGGAAAGGAGCATGGAATGTGAGCTGGGATGCAGGCAGCAGCCGTGGGTTTGGAGGAGCATCGGGGGCCTGCAGAGCTGGGGGAGCAGAGGCCAGAGGGGAAGCCCTGAGGGTGGCTGAGAGAGGGAGGCAGACAGCAGGTGTGGGGGCGGGCACGCTGGCCCTTTTTGTCTGAGCTCCTTGTTTGTTTTTTGCATATTTTTAAATTAGAAATCTAGTATTCTATTCATACGAAGTCAAACAAGTGGAATCAAAATGTCATAAATTTTTTAGTTAGGTAAAAATTCATAAGCTTTCTAAAATACATATATTATACATATTATTTATATATGTATACAAAAACTTTTCTATTGCGTAAATGCTTAACAAACAACATAAAAAAAAAGAGAAGAGACAGAGAAGTTGGAAAACATAAACTAAATGAGATGGGAGCACTGAATAAGAAATAGAAAAAGTGAAACAAACGAGATAAAAGTAAATGGTCATCATCTAGTCCAGTTGTTCTTAAACAAGACTGCTCATTAGAAACATATTTCGTGAGCGCCTTCTTTTAAAATTTATCTTAAATGTTAGTAGTTTGGTCACACTGCAGGGCATGTGGGATCTTCGTGGGTCTTAGTGCCCCTCTGCCCCCTGCATTTGGCAGCTCAGAGTCTTAGCCACTGAACCAGCAGGGAAGTCCTCTTTCTGAGCTCCTTCTGACTACATTTGCCTCCCTTCAGAACTAGGGAGGGTGCCGGGCCTAGGGAGGCAGCTTGAAGAAGTCTGTGTTTTGTTAAGTGCTTGAGTCCAGGCGAATGACTTCTCTGCAAGGAGTCCTGGGTAGAAGGGAAGTGCTTTGGGAGCATTTAGACACTGAGAGTCAGAGGAGGAAGGAAATGAGGGAGGAGGAGGGGAGGGAAGAGGAAGAAGAAGAGAGTAGGGAGGAGGGGAGGGAGGCGGGTTAGCCTGACCACCCTATTTAATACGGAAAGCTGTCCCACTCTGGGACTCCTCAATCTCACTGCTAATTCTCTTTTTTCCCCACAGCATAGATTTCTATATAAAGCGTAACTTGTCCATGGAGTCTCTTTCCTGTATAACCTGCCTCTCCTTTGTTGGAATGCGAGCTGCTCATAGACAGTGGTCTTTGCGTCGTCGGTGACTCCACTTCCTTGGGTCTGGACTGGTACCTGTTGTGTAGCAAGTGTTGGATGGATAAATACGGGGTGAATGAGTGAGTGAGACCGGGATGGAGAGTCAGAATGCTGGGTGGAGGCAGGAAAGAGGAAGATGGAACTCCCTGGTGGCCCAGTGGTTAGGCCTTCATGCTTTCACAGCCAAGGGCTGGGGTTCCATCCGTGGTTGGGCAACTACAATGCTGCATCCCACAAGCCTCTGGGTGCTGTCAAAGAAAGAAAAATAAAAAAGGGGAGAGAAAGAAGAGGAGGAAAAGGGGGAGGGGGACAGGAGGGAAAGGAGGGAAGGAGAGGAGGGAAAGGGAGGGGGAGGGGTAAGGAGGAGGGCAGAGGAGGAGGAGGGAGATGGGGGGAGACGGGAAAGTGAGGGGTTGAGGGGGAGAAAGCCCAGAGCTGAGGACCCCCCAGCTACCTGCAGCTCTGGAGGGATGGGAGGAGGTGTTCCCAGCAAGGTGGGACCCTGGACAAGGCTTCCCAGGATGAGTGAGTATTCAAATCCGGAAGCAGGTGGGTGGCCTTCCAGGAGTTCCAGGGCTGGGTCCCAGCGCTCTGAGCTGAGCCCTGGACAGGCTGCAGCTGGTTCCGCTGGCCATTCCTCCCATTCAGCCGCGTTCTGGGAAACACCTAGGCCTCCAGATTCCGCCGAAATCAACGCCTAGGCCTCCAGATTCTGCCGAAATCCTGGAATGGGGAGGGGAGGGCGGAGGGAAGGGGATGATGGCTGCAGGTCCGCCCTCTGCCTTTGGGAGAAGCTGGGGGGCCTCTGAGGCCCGAGGAGAGGGCCGCCCTGTCAGGCTGTAACCCTCCCTCCAGCTGCAGACACCACCCCACCCCCACTCCCAGCCCCGCTGCTTGTCTTTGTTACTACCCTTCTCCCAGAGGGAGACAGACAGACAGGGCCAGGCTTCCCAGGTCAGCAGCTCGCTCTTCTTCCAGGAAAACAAGAGAGGAGTCTCCTCTTGAGAGACGGAGACTGAGGCCTGGGAGGAGCTGGTTCCTGGTCAGAGGGATGCAGCCTGGGGACAGCAGAGGCCGGTGGACAGGCCATCAGGGGGAGGACTGGAGGGAGGAGGGGCTGGGGAGGAGGACTCTTGGGTCTGAGGGGGGAGGGAACTGGGGGTCTGGACCCCTGGGACTGAGGAAGGAGGCGTTGAGGATCTGCACTCGTGCGTGCTGAAGAGGAGTCCTGGACCCTGGCCCTTCAAGTCCATCACCTTCTGAGCTCCGACAGGACTGTTGGAGCCGGGTCACTCCGCACATATGACTTTGGTTCTGTGCCTCCCTGGCTCCCTTCCCGAGCAAAGTTCCCATTGTCCACGTTGAGTCCTGCCTGTGCCTACACACAGACTAGGGCCTGAAGAGCCTCCCAGTAGAGACACACAACGATCAGAGTCAGAAGACAGGATGATGGGGACCAGGAGGGACCGCCTGGGCCCCCCAGGTGGGAGCCGGCCACTTGTGTGTTCTTGAGTCCCTGAGCCTCTCTTTCTGCATCTGTAAAATGGGACCATCTCAAGTTGTCCCCTGTGCTTCCCTCGTGGCTCAGGGGTAAATAATCCACCTGCAATACTAGAGACACAAGAGACGCAGGTTCCATCTGACCTCGGAGAAGGAAATGGGAACCCACCCCAGTATTCTTGCCTGGAGAATTCCATGGACAGAAGAGCCTGGCAGGCTACAGTCTATGGGATTGCAGACAGCCAGACATGACTGAGTCCACACACACAAATGGTCCCTCACGGACAGCCCTACAGGTTAGGAGAGCATATGGAATTGGAGGTCAGTTTTAGCTGTTCCTGAGCCAGCCACAGCTGAGGGTCTGCATGACTGCCTCACGCTGCAGCAGGCGGGCCCCCGACCTTCCCCTGGCAACCTCAGCACAGACATGGGGATCAGACCAGCTGATGAAAGGCACCCAAAGCTCAGACCCAGAAACCTGCTCTAACGTCTGCTCTTATCATCCATCCAAGCGTCCTGCAGAGTGGTCTAGGGGCCTCAGAGCGTCCACTGTGTGGATTTGCTAAAAATATAGATTTCTGGGCCCTGCTCCCATATATTCTGACTCAGTGAGCTCAGGACTCCACAAATGACTCAAACATATGCCCCATAGAGTCCCTTGGACTGCAAGGAGATCCAACCAGTCCATCCTAAAGGAAATCAACCCTGAATATTCATTGGAAGGACTGATGCTAAAGCTGAAGCTCCAATACTTGGGCCAACTGGTGGAAAGAGTGAAGGGGGCGACAGAGGAGGAGATGGTTGGATGGCATCACCAACTCAATGGACATGAGTTGGAGCAAAGACAATGAAGGACAGGGAAGCCTGGTGTGCTGCAGTCCACAGGGTTGGAACAAGTCTGACGTGACTTAGTAACTGAACAACAAAACATCAGGGTGTTCCCTGGTGACCTAATGGTTAGGATTCCAGGCTCTCACTGCTGTGACCTGGGTTCAATCCCTAGTTGGGGAATTGAGATCCTGTAAGCTGTGCAGTGTGGCAAACACACACACACACACACACACACACACACACACACAAACCCTACAGGGTTCTTAGACTCTGTGAAGTTTGAGAACCATCTGACTAGGGAAAAAATGACTTCTGAAGTGGCATTACCCCTGCACCCTCCCCAGGCTCTTGTTTCATGCTTAGCATTGATCTATGTGCTTGCCCTCATTTAACTGCTTTGAAAACCTTTTGAAGCAAGTATTATAATCCTCATTTTACTAATAAACTAAGGTCTTGATATACTCAATGTTCTGCAGAGAGCTGGAGGTCCCAAGCCCAGAAACTGCCTTAAATGAGCTCCCAAATTCATGGATAATTTGTTATTTACAGGAAACAGTTGCACAAGATTGCTTTCTGGGCCTGTGAGTAATTTGCTTCATCCTTGCTCGGATGGTAAAAAATCTGCCTGCAATGCGGGAGACCTAGGTTCCATCCTTGGATCGGGAAGATCCCCTGGAGTAGGAAATGGCAAACCCACTCCAGTATTCTTTCCTGGAGAATCTCATGGACAGAGGAGCCTGGCGGGCTGCAGTCCATGGGGTTACACAGAGTTGAACACAACTGAGCCACTCAGCCCAGCACATTCACTCACTCATCAGACACTGTTACCAAGGCCTCCTGTGGGACAGAGCATGGAAGAGCAATAGGTTGGAGGGACCTGTATTCTTTTTTTTTTTTAGAAACAATTATTTAATTTTGTCTGTGGTGGGTCTTCCTTGCTTCGAGCTTTTCCCTAGTTGCAGTGAGCCAGGAATACTTCTCACTCTGTTCCTCAGGCTTCTCACTGCGGTCATTTTCTTAGTGCGGAGCGCGGGCCCTAGGCCCACAGTTTCAGTAGTTGTGGCTCATGGGCTTCGTTGCTCGGAGGCCTGTGGAATCTTCCCGGATCGGGAATCGAACCTGTGTCCCGTGCATTGGCAGGCGACTCAACCACTAGACCACCAGGGAAGTCCGTCTTTTTAAGAAAAAAAATAATAACAATTAAAAAGGGAAGGAAAATCTTTATTTTAAATTAATGAATTAGTTTCTGGTTGAACGGGGTCTTTGTTGCTGTGCGTGGGCTTTTCTCTCGTTGGGGCGAGCGGCGGCCGTGCGTTAGTTGGGGTCCTGGGCTTCTCACTGCGGGGGCGTCTCTTGTTGCGGAGCGCGGGCTCTAGGCGAACCGGCTTCAGGACTTGCCGCGTGCTGGAGGAACCTGTATTCTAAGCCCACATCCGACCGAAGCGTGTGGGTTTGGAAAAGTGATTTGTTCGCTCATAGCCTCAGTTTCCGCCTCAGACATCATTTTGGAGCGCAGTTCCATGAGAGGGTCGAGTCCCTACGTATCCTGGGGTGGCTGGTGCCCACCCCCTCCCCAGAGTCCTCACCCCCTGAACCTCTGAGTGTGACCTCAGGTGGGAAAAGTCTTTGTGGGTGTGATGAGGTTAAGGACTTTTATGTGAGATCACCCCTACCTAAATCCAATGCTGGAATCCTTTCCAGAGTGAGGCACATACGTTAAGGCATGTATATGAAATCTAGAAAAATGGCACAGATGAATTTATTTCCAAGGCAGGAATAGAGACGTAGACATAGAGAAAGGACATAGGGACACGGGGGGGAGCAGAGGGTGGGACGAACTGGGAGAGTAGCGTGGGGATATAGACACTACCATGTGTGCAATGGATGGCTAGAGGGAAGCTGCTGTAATAGCACAGGGGCTCAGCCTGGGGCTCTGTGATGCCTAGAGGGGTGGGACAGGGGTGGTGGTGGAGGGAGGCTCAAGAGGGAGGGGATATACGTATTCATATAGCTGATTCACGTTGTGGTACAGCAGAAACTAACACAACATCGTAAAGCAGTTATACTCTAATGAAAAGAATTATCGTATATTAATGTGTAATATATGGGCTCTAGAAATACATATGGACCTTATGCACGGCAGGAAATGAGACGCCGAGGTAGGGAACAGACATGCGGACACAGCAGGGAAGGAGAGGGTGGGATGAGTTGAGAGAGTGGTATCAACATATATGCACTACCATGTTTAAAGCAGGGAGCGAGAGGGAAGCTGCTGTACAACCCAGGGAGCTCTGCCTGGGGCTCTGTGATGCCTAGAGGGGTGGGATGGGGGTGGTGGTGGAGGGGGCTCAAGAGGGAGGGGATATATGTATTCATACAGCTGATTCACGTTGTTGTAGAGCAGAAACTGACACAACATTGTAAAGCAACTATATTCCAGTAATAAAATTTTAGAAACAATGAGTGACCAAATTAAAAAAAAAAAAGAGTAAGGCTGAGGGAGATTAGTAAATAGGAGACGGAAAGGAGAAGGTGATGTGAAGACAGAGGTAGAAATTGGAGGGATGTGTCTGTCAGCCAAGTGTATTCATTTTCCAGGACTTCTGTATAGCTTACCACAACCTTTTGGCTAAAAACAAGAGAAAGTTGCTGCCCCATAGGTCTTGAGGCTGGAAGGCTGAGGTCAAGGTTTTGGACAGGTTGTGACTGAACTGTGAACTGTGGTGTTGGAGAAGACTCTTGAGAGTCCCTTGGACTGCAAGGAGATTCAACCAGTCCATCCTAAAGGAAATCAGTCCTGAATATTCACTGGAAGGGCTAATGCTGAAGCTGAAACGCCAATACTTTGGCCACTTCTGATGTGAAAAACTGACTCACTGGAAAAGACCCTGATGCTGGGAAATACTGAAGGCAGGAGTACAGGGCGCCAGAGAATGAGACAGTTGGATGGCATCACCATCCAACTGGATGGACATGAGTCTGAGCAAACTCTGGGAGTTGGTGATGGACAGGGAAGCCTGTCATGCTGGGTCCACGGGGTCACAGAGTCAGACATGACTGAGCGACTGAACTGTGACTTTGAAGGCTCTGAGTCTTTTTGGGCCTTCTTGAGTTTTTGGTGGTTTGCTGGCAACCTCTGTCTCTCTCGTTTTGCAGAAGCATCACCCAAATCTCATCTTCACATGACGTTCACCCTGTGTGTGCATCTGTGTGCTGGTTTCCTTCTTCCTAAGGACATCTGGTCATACTAAGGGCTGACCAGACTTCACGATGACCTCATCTTAACTGAAATGACTATATAGGCAACAACCTCATATCCAAATAAGGTCGCATTCAGAGGTGCTGGAGGGTTAGAACTTCAACTTAAGAATTTGGAGGAGCAGGGGTTACAATTTAATTTATCACATCAAGGATTGCTGGGAACCACTAGAAAGGAGGAGGAAGTCTCGAACGGATCTCCCTGAGAACCATCAGAAAGAACCCCTTCCCACCCCACACACACACCTTGATTTCAGACTTCTAGGCCCCAGAGCTGTGAGAGAATACATTTCTGTGGTTTGAACCCACCCGGCTTGTGGTCATGAGTTACAACAGTCCTAGCAGACCAATACATCAGCCTGATGCCTGGCCTGCAGTAAACCAGGAACCGGTCTTTGCCCTGGAGAAGCTCACGGGGACCTTCCTCTTCTCAGGCAGCAGGGACCAGAATGGGTTACAAGGAAGGTTTTCCCTTGCCTCCCTCCCCAGGTCTGAGGAGTCACAGTAAATTCTGCTGAAGGATTTGTCCCTGTGTTGACTGCCGAAGGGTGGGGCCGGAGGAAGGAAGGTTGTGGGGAGGAGGGGGAAGGGCCACGTCATTGTGGTCTGGACCTCAGAGGGCTGAAAAGGCAAGAAGGAGAGCAGGCTTGTCTCCTGCAAGTCGAAATAGCCATACCGTGGAGGGATGCCGCGATACATATCAAGTCCGCATGGAATACATACATACCCACTTCGTATTCAACGTTGTTGTTGTTGTTCAGTCGCTCAGTGACTTTTTGCGACCCCACGGACTGCAGCACATCAGGCTCTCCCATCCTTCACCATCTCCCTGAGTTTGCTCAAATTCATGTCTACTGAGTCGATGATGCCATCCAAGTATCTCATCCCTTCGCCTCCTGCCCTGAATCTTTCCCAACATCAGGGTCTTTTCCAATGAGTCAGCTCTTCACATCAGGTGGCCGAAGTACTGGAGCTTCAGCTTCAGCTTCAGCATCAGTCCTTCTGATGACTATGCAGGGCTGATTTTCTTTAGGATTGACTGGTTTGATCTCCCTGCAGTCCAAGGGAATCTCAACAGTCATCTCCAGTACCACCGTTCGAAAGCATCAGTTCTTCAGCACTCGGCCTTCTTTATGGTCTAACTCTCACATCCGTATATGACATTAGCTCCAGCAAAACATCGACCTCAGTTATAATAGCTTCCATATTAAAGAAGAGAAAAACTGAAGTTCAAAAAAGGGAGGATGAGGTCTCTAGGGTCATACGAGTACTAACAGAGCCAGGGTTTGAATGCGCTCTTCCAGAATCCCAAGCACAGGTGCTGTCTGGACTGTGGTATTCTGGTAAACATTAACAGCCAGCTCTCAAGGGAAAAAAGTAGGTCTGTATACAAATATGTATGTTTATGATAAATTTTACTGATTATAAATGATACGTAGCAGATACTTTGGGGCTTCTCTGGTGGCTCAGTGGTAAAGAATCCACCTGCCAGTGCAGGAGACCCGGGTTCAATCCCTGGGCTGGGACGATCCCTTGGAGAAGGGCATGGCAACCCACTCAAGTATTCTTGCCTGGAGAATCCCATGGACCGAGGAGCCTGGTGAGCTAATAGTCCTTGGGGTCGAAGAAGAGTTGGACATGACTTAGCAACTAAACAATGATAACAACAAAGCACACAGCTTACAAATCAGACTTCAACACACAATACTCTACTGTAAATTCCATACCATGGTGGTTTCTGGGCAACTTGCTACTTCTTACAACTGATGATGTGAGTGTCTCTTGGTATCTTTGTTTATGTTAATAAGAGGCAAATGTGAAACACGGAATATGGATGTTGAAACTTCAAGGGTCCATCGAAATGTAACAAAGTAATTAGGAAGGGCTGAATCTGAGAATGTGTTACCTTTGTTTTGACTATCACTTCTTCATTGTAATTTTATAGGACTGATTTCTTTTTTAAAAAATATTTATTTAATTTTTAAAAATTATTTTTTGGCTGCACTGGGTCTTAGTTGCAGCACCCAGGATCTCTGATCTTCCTGGAGGCTTGCGTGTAGGATCTTTAGTTGCTGCATGTAAGATCTAGTTCCCTGAACTGGGGTTGAACCCCAGGCCCCTGGCATTGGGAGCAAGGAGTCTTACCCAAGGGACCACCAGAGATGTCTCTACAAGACTGATTTCTAATAGCGGCTCATAAAATTCCTGACATGTTAACGGCTGTCTGGAAGCCATCACGAGCCATCTCAACACACGGCTGGTGTTGCCCCCTCTGATATATGAGTGGGTGGGTGGGAGGGGGAAAGACACGGGTGGCCGTCATGTCGGAGTCCCAGGAGTCATGTGCCCTGGCTACTTTGAGGCTTGGGAGATGGAGTCCAGCTCCAGCCCCTGGAAATAGTCTTGACAACAGAGGACCCTTGTCCACAGTGGTCTCTCTGCCTCGGGCACTGTCCAGCTGCCCCAGGTCACTGGTGATTGTGCTCGGAACTCGGCTATTTCTGTCTGTGGTGCTGGTGTTTCTCCCAGCCTCCAGGTGTGTGGATGGGGCTGGGGTGGGGAAGGATATGAAAGTATTTTCACAGACTCTACTGAATGCCTGTATCCACTCATTCTGTGTCATCCGTTCAGCTGTGGAAGATGCTAAAACTCAGTGCCCTTTACATTCGCTGTTCCAGGAAATAGCTTCTTCCACCCCTTCCTCCCTTCTCCATCCCTCTGTCCCTCCCTCTCTTTTTTCTCTCTCCCTTTTTCTTTCCTCCATCTCCTCTCCCTCACTCCTTTGCTTCTCTCTCGTCTCTCACCTCTCTCCCCCTCCCTCCTTTTTCCTCTCAGTAAAATTTTCACTGAATTGTAATATACACACAGGCCATTGCGCATGTCATAAATGTTCCACTTATTCAAGAGTCCCTTGGACTGCAAGGAGATCCAATCAGTCCATCCTAAAGCAGATCAGTCCTGGGTGTTCATTGGAAGGACTGATGCTGAAGCTGAAACTCCAATACTTTGGCCACCTCATGTGAAGAGCTGACTCATTGGAAAAGATCCTGATGCTGGGAAAGATTGAGGGCAGGAGGAGAAAGGGACGACAGAGGATGAGATGGTTGGACGGCATCACCGACTCAATGGACATGGGTTTGGGTGGACTCCGGGAGTTGGTGATGAACAGGGAGGCCTGGTGTGCTGCTGTTCATGGTGTCACAAAGAGCTGGACACGACTGAGTGACTGAACTGAACTGAACTGAACTGATTCAATATTCACAATTTCAACACATCTGAAGAACTAGCACCCAGAGAAGCAGAATGTTCCCACTGCCCCCTTCCAGACATCCTACACACACACACACACACACACACACACACACACACACACACACACACACACACTGTGGTCCCCTTTGCCTGGCAAAGTAATAAAGCTACTCTTTTCTACTTCACCCCAAACTCTGTCTCCAACATTTTATTTGGCACTTGTTTGCAGAGGCCCATCACTACAGTTCAGTTCTGACATGGTCTAGATTCCACATCGGATTCCATCATATTAAGAAGGTCTCAGTCCCCTCAAGACTGCTCTTTCCCCCACTTCACACACTGATCCCAACTCCAGGTTGTTACCTGTGCTTCTGACCGACTGACTATAACCCGGAGTTTCCTGTGGCATCTCCTCTCTGGGTTTATTAATTTGCTAGAGCAGCTCAGGGAACTCTGGACACCCATTTATTCATGACATTACTGGGTTATTACAGAGAATATGAATCAACAGCTAGAGACACACAGGGTGAGGTCTGAACAAAAGGTTTTCTGTGCTGTTGAACAACACAAATCCAACTGAGTGATTTAAAGATCAAACTGGCTTGCTCGAACAACTCATTAATCAGACAGCATCCTGTCTAGCAAATGGAAAGGAACTTCAATGAGCCGCAGAAAAGGAAAGGTTTTTAAAGGTGGAGGTTGTGGGCAAGGAGGTGGGGATTATTAGCAAAGAATGCATTGTTTCAGGCAAGGTCAGCCCCTGTGCCTGGCAAAGTACCCTGCCTAACTGGTTGCCTGACCACTTTGTTTGGCAACAAATCAGTCTGAAAAAGGACTTGGTCTTTTCCCTTGCTTTCTGCAAAGGATCACTCACAAACTGCCCTTCATTGTGTAACGCACATTCTTAATACACCGGCAAAAGAAAGAACTCAAAATGAATATCACCTGGTCTCGTTATCAAAAGTCATTCACCCACTCCACTGTTTTCCCTCCATCATCTTCTCCCCCTCCATGTCACCCCTAAAGTTTTTGCATTTTCAATGCACAGAAGTTTACCCATCTCATTTGCACTCTCGACTCCAAGAAATGTATTCTCTTCAATGCCCAACTAAGATGTGGCTATAGAAAATAAGGAACAATAAAGACAAGAGGCTTCCCTGGTGGCTCAGTGGTAAAGAATCCACCTGGCAGTGCTGGAGGCGAGGGCTCCATCCCTGGGTCAGGAAGATCCCCTGGAGAAGGAAATGGCAACCCACTCCAGTATTCTTGCCTGGGAAATGCCCTGGACAGAGAAGCCTGGCATGCTACAGTCCATGGGGTCATAAAAGAGTCAGACATGACTTAGCGACTAAACCACAACAATAAAGACGAGAGAGCAAACTAGGAGGCTTGAAAGATGGTGTGTACATCCTCTGTATAGGAGAATAAGTGCTTCCAAAGTGGCCGCCAGGGCAGGGAACTCTTACAATCCCTGTCCGCTGGCCTTGGATGCAATACAATAGCACTTGTTGACTATCCTCTCCAGTATTCTTTTGATTGGAGTAGAATTGCTTTACAATATTGTGCTAATTTCTGCTGTACAACAACATGAACTGGCTATTTTTGTTCAGTCGCTAAGTCATGTCTGACTCTTTGCAGCCCCATGAACTGCAGCATGCCAGGCTTCCCTGCCCATCACTATCTCCCGGAGTTTGCTCCAACTCATGTCCATCAAGTCAGTGATGCCATCCACCCATCTCGTCCTCTGTCTCCCCCTTCTCCTCCTGCCCTCATTCTTTTCCAGCAGCGGGATCTTTTCCAGTGAGTTGTCTGTTTGCATCAGGTGGGCAAAGTATTGGAGGTTGAGTTTCAGCATGCGTCCTTCCAATGAATATTCAGGGTTGATTTCCTTTAGGATTGACTGGTTTGAACTCCTTGCTTTCCAAGGGATTCTCAAAAGTCTTCTCCAGCATTGCAATTCGAAAGCATCAATTCTTTGGTGCTCAGCCTTCTTTATGGTCCAACTCTCACATCTGTACATGACTACTGGAAAAACCACAGCTTTGACTATATGAGCCTTTGTCGTCAAAGTGATGTATAGAATACTCACCACAAAGTTGGCTCAGCTGGTAAAGAATATGCCTGCAATGTGGGAGACCTGGGTTTGATCCCTGGGTTGGGAAGATCCCCTGGAGAAGGGAACTGCTACCCACTCCAGTATTCTGGCCTGGAGAATTGCATGGGCTGTATAGTCCATGGGGTTGCAAAGAGTAGGACACAACTGAGTAACTTCTAGACCTGATTGAGTCTAAAACTCCAAAATAAAACTTTGGCACTCTCCCCCTTAGGAAGGATGGGTCTACTTCCATTTGAGGAGAAGAGTATATAAAGATGCTGGGTAGACAAAAGGGCAGGATGCGGTACAGACTGGCAGCTTCCTGCTCAATATTCATGCCTCTTCCTTATGGCCAGATGGGTAGAAATTCATCTGCCCAAAACAATAGGTTTCTCAGCCAACCTTTCAGTTCAGTTCAGTTCAGTTCAGTCGCTCAGTTGTGTCTGACTCTTTGCGACCCCATGAATTGCAGCACGCCAGGCCTCCCTGTCCATCACCAACTGCCGGAGTTCACTCAAACTCATGTCCATCGATTTGGTGATGCCATGCAGCCATCTCATCCTGTGTCGTCCCCTTCTCCTCCTGCCCCCGTGTCGTCCCCTTCTCCTCCTGCCCCCAATCCCTCCCAGCATCAGAGTCTTTTCCAATGAGTCAACTCTGCACATGAGGTGGCCAAAGTATTGGAGTTTCAGCTTCAACATCAGTCCTTCCAATGAACACCCAGGACTGATCTCCTTCAGAATGGACTGGTTGGATCTCCTTGCAGTCCAAGGGACTCTCAAGAGTCTTCTCCAACACCACAGTTCAAAAGCATCAATTCTTCGGTGCTCAGCCTTCTTCACAATCCAACTCTCACATCCATACATGACCACAGGAAAAACCATAACCTTGACTAGACGGACCTTTGTTGGCAAAGTAATGTCTCTGCTTTTGAATATGCTATCTAGGTTGGTCATAACTTTCCTTCCAAGGAGTAAGCATCTTTTAATTTCATGGCTGCAATCACCATCTGCAGTGATTCTGGAGCCCCCCAAAATAAAATCTGACACTGTTTCCACTGTTTCCCCATCTATTTCCCATGAAGTGAGGGACCAGATGCCATGATCGTTTTCTGAATGTTGAACTTTAAGCCAGCTTTTTCACTCCCCTCTTTCACTTTCATCAAGAGGCTTTTTAGTTCTTCTTCACTTTTTGCCATAAGGGTGGTGTCATCTGCATATCTGAGGTTATTTATATTTCTCCTGGCAATCTTGATTCCAGCTTGTGCTTCATCCAGCCCAGCATTTCTCATGATATACTTGGCATATAAGTTAAATAAGCAGGGTGACAATAAAGAGCCTTAACATACTCCTTTTCCTATTTAGAACCAGTCTGTTGTTCCATGTCCAGTTCTAACTGTTGCTTCCTGACTTGCATATAGGTTTCTCAAGAGGCAGGTCAGGTGGTCTGGTATTCCCATCTCTTTCAGAATTTTCCACAGTTTATTGTGATCCACACAGTCAAAGGCTTTGGCATAGTCAATAAAGCAGAAATAGATGTTTTTCTGGAACTCTCTTGCTTTTTCCATGATCCAGCGGATGTTGGTAATGTGATCTCTGGTTCCTCTGCCTTTTCTAAAACCAGCTTGAACATCAGGAAGTTCATGGTTCACGTATTGCTGAAGCCTGGCTTGGAGAATTTTGAGCATTATTTTACTAGCGTGTGAGATGATTGCAATTGTGCAGTAGTTTGAGCATTCATTCCAAGCAATGAGATGCAACTGTTGTATCACATCAATTCATAATTAGGACGGGGAGAGCTGAGGGCAGCAGGAGTACACAGTCCTGGCATGACTAGGTTTGGTGTGGTGTCACTCAGTTTGTCCCAATGGGTAATGAAAACTCGTTAGGACCCGAGTGCCACCTGGTGGCTCCTAAGACACAAAGCAGAGAAATATGAGTCTTGCCTCACCCTCAGTTCTCTGAAGCTGAAGCTCCAAAACTTTGGCCACCTGATGCGAAGAGCCCACTCATTGTAAAAGATCCTGATGCTGGGAGAGATTGAAGGCAAAAGGAGAAGGAGGTGACAGAGGATGAGATGGTTAGATAACATCACTGACTCAATGGATATGAATCTGAGCCAAGTCTGGGAGATAGTGAACGACAGAGGAGCCTGGCATGCTGCAGTCCATGGGGTCGCAAAGAGTCGAACACAACTTAGCGACTGAATAACAAACAAGAACAGCTCTCCGACTTCATTGGGAGAGAACGTTTAGGAGAGTTAAATTATTTTCCATGGGAGCTTCTAGAGTGAATCTCTAAGTGCATCTGAACGAGAAACGTTTTTTTTTTTTTTCTTTCTCTTTATGGTTTATCACAGAATAGTGCAATACAATAAGACCTTGTTTATCCAAGGAACTTTTTTTTTTTTTTTTAAGTAATCTAGGAAGTCCCCTTCATTCCAGAATGTACATTCCAGAGACTGGAGATCTCTCAAGTATCTCATCCCATCCTAAGAGTTACCACGGCTACAAGATAAGAGAGAACTTAGGTAAATGTTTCATAATCTCAGGATGCTGTGGATTGTTCAACTGTGTTTTTTCCCCTCACATTCCCATCTCATGCCTCTCCAGGTGGCAATTACCATCCCGGTAACTGTCTCCCAAAGTTGATTTACAGCCAATGCTGCTCCATCAAAATCGCCTGGGGGGGGTATTTTTTTTTAACTAATTAATTACGTTATTTATTTTTGCCTGTGCTGGAACTTCCTTCCCGCGTGGACTTTTCCCTACTCATGGAGAGCGGGGCTACTCTCTAGGTGTGGTAGCAGGCTTCTCATTGCTTTGGCTTCTCTTGTTGAGGAACACAGGCTCTAAGACCCATGGGCTTCAGGAGTTGCAGCTCCCGGGTTCTAGAGAACAGACGCAATAGTTGTGGCGCACGGGCTTAGTTGCTCCTGGCCTGTGGGATCTTCCCGGATCAGGGATTGAACCCCTGTCTCCTATATTGTCGGGTGGATTCTTTACCACCAGGGAAAGCCGGGGAGGTACTTTTAAAAAATATAGGTTAGGGACTTCCCTGGCAGTCCAGTCATTAAGACCCTGCAGTTCCACTACAGAGGGCATGGGTTCAACCCTGGTCAGGGAACTAAGACCCCACATGACTCACGTCATGACCAAAAGATAAAAATAAATTAATTAGAAACCCAGAGGATCAAAAGACAGCAAAAGTAAAACAGCTCTGGTGTGACCTGATGATGGCACTCATGTCACCTTTCTTTGTCCCAAGAGTGGATGAAAACTCAGATTAGAACTCAGTTTCCACCTAGGCTTCCCTTGTGGCTCAGCTGGTAAAGAATCTGCCTGCAATGTGGGAGACCTGGGTTTGTTTCCTGGGTTGGGAAGATCCCCTGGAGAAGGGAAAGGCTACAGAATACACTCCAGTATTCTGGCCTGGAGAATTCCATGGACTGTGTAGTCCATGGGGTCGCAGAGTCGGACACGACTGAGCGACCTTCACTGACTTCCACCTAGTGGCTGCTTGGAGCTAGGACACATGATTAAGGAAGTTTTGCTAAATGTCACTGAGAGAACCTTAGTCTCCATCAGCTTCTCCAGAGTGAGTATTCAGGGACCTCCAGAATAAATAACCTTCCAAGAAATCCCAATATCCTTATCTGGAATGTATTTCAGGAGATTGGCCCTCACCTCACCCAAAAACTTACTGTTACTAGACAGATGAAAATTATTATTATACACTTTATGGCGATCTGTGACTTTTTTCTTCTGTCTGTGCTGTGTGGTATGTAGGAGCTCAGGTCCCCGACCAGGAATTGAACCCTCACCCCCAGCAGTGGAAGTGCAAAGTCTTAACCACTGGACTGCCAGGGAAGTCCTTGTGATCAGTGATCTTTGATGTTGCTATTGAAAAGAAAATTATGACTTGCTGGTCTCAGGTGATGGTTAGTATTTTTTTTAAGTGAAAAATCATTTTTAATTGAAGTATAGTTGATTTACAATATTGTTTCAGGTATACAGCAAAGTGATTTAGTTATATTTATACATAATTTCTTCAGATAAGCAAAAAACATATTTTAATCTCAAGGTATGTAACTTGCTTTTTAAGGTATAATACCGTTGCACACTTAACCCACTACAATATAATGTAAACATAACTTTTTTTCTTTTTTGTCATGATAGCAGGATCTTAGTTCCCTGACCAGGGATTAAAACCAGGGCCGTGGCAATGAAAGCGCCTAGTTCTAACTAACCACTGGACCACCAAATAACTCCCCAAGCATAACTTTTATATGCACTGGGAAGTCAAAACTTTTGTGTGATTCACTTCATTGCAATATTATCTTTATTGTTGTGATCTGGAAAAATCTGCAGTATCTCTGAGGTTCCCTGTACTCTGCTTATTAGCCTTTCTTTGGGTTCACAGTATTTTTTAGTTATTCTATTTTTGCTCTTTACTCTTGCCCTTGACTGGTTTGGAAGACACACATCCTGGTTCTACTCTGTTAATGATTAAACATGCATTCTTTAAAAAAAATTTTTTTTACCAAAGTAGAACTGATTTACAATGTTGCATTAACTTCTGCTGTACAGCAAAGTGATTCAGTTATACATACAGTTACATTCTTTTTCATATTCTTTTCCACCATGGTTTATCACAGGGTGTTGAATAGAGTTCCCTGTGCTATACAGTAGGCCCTTGTTTATCCATTCTGTATATAGGTTTCTGAGTAGTACTCAGTTATCTAACAATGCAGCTGCTGCTGCTGCTAAGTCGCTTCAGTCGTGTCCGACTCTGTGCGACCCCACAGACAGCAGCCCAACAGGCTCCGCCATCCTTGGGATTCTCCAGGCAAGAACACTGGAGTGGGTTGCCATTTCCTTCTCCAATGCATGAAAGTGAAAAGTGAAGTCGCTCAGTTGTGTCCAACTCTTCACGACCCCATGTGTTGCAGCCTACCAGGCTCTTCATCCATGGGGTTTTCCGGGCAAGAGTACTGGAGTGGGTTGCCATTGCCTTCTCCGTATCTAATAATGAGACAGCAAGAACTGTGAGACGTTTTTATGTCATCACCATTATCGTTGCCTAAGTATTCATCACGCAGAATATCATGTGCAAGACCGAAAGTGGACAGACTATCCTTACACAGGCCTAAGATGAGTGATATTTAGTATAAAATTAATGTGTTAGTTTTCTGATTTATAACTTTGCTTCTCTTTCATTGTTGGAGAAACTGCGTATCAGCCTATCATCACAGGTGTTTTTTGTTTGTTTTGTTTTGACCACACTTCTGGCTTGTGGGATGTTACAGGGATTGAACTCAGGCTCTCAACAGTAAGAGTGCAGGAGTCCTAACCACTGGATTGCCAGGAAATTTCCCCTTATGACTTTCTTAATAACATTTTCTTTTCTCTAGTATATAAAACATAAAAAATATGTGGTTAGTCAACTATTTATGTTATTGGTAAGGCTTTTGGTCAACAGAAATCTATTAGTAGTTAAGTTCTGAGGTAATCAAGTTATATATGGATTCCCAAATGCATAGGGGATCAGCACCTCTAAACCCTGCACTGTTCAAGGATCAACTGCACTAGCTTTTTAAAAAAATAACATTTATTTATTGACTTTTCTGGGTCTTCGTGGCTTTGCCTGGCTTCATGACATGACTAAGTGAGCATGCAGGCAGGTCAGGAAGACAGAGCCTTCAGGAGGACTGGTGAGGTAGAAATTGATTTATTCAAATGAGAAAACAGACTTATAGAACTTGATACTTTATCTAAAGTCACACAAACCAGTGGAAAAACTGACATAAAAAGCTAGGATTCATTTGATTTCAAGCGTTTACAAACACATGTGTATACTGGCTGACTCACACACACATTAAACTCATATATTTATGGCAGTTCAGTTCAGTTGCTCAGTCGAGTCTGACTCTTTGTGACCCCATGGACTGCAGCACGCCAGCCCTCCCTGTCCATCACCAACTCCCGGAGTCTACTCAAACTCATGTCCATCGAGTTGGTGATGCCATCCAACCATCTCATCCTCTGTCGTCCCCTTTTCCTCCTGTCTTCAATCTTTCCCAGCATCAGGGTCTTTTCAAATGAGTCAGCTCTTTGCATCAGGTGGCCAAAGTATTGGAGTTTCTGCTTCAACATCAGTCCTTCCAATGAATATTGAGGACTGATTTCCTTTAGAATGGACTGGTTGGATCTCCGTGCAGTCCAAGGGACCCTCAAGAGTCTTCTCCAACAACACAGTTCAAAAGCATCAATTCTTCAGCACTCAGCTTTCCTTATAGTCCAACTCTCACATCCATACATGACTACTGGAAAAACCATAGCCTTGACTAGACGGACCTTTGTTGATTTTAACAATTCATGGATCTAAGTGGCAGCTATACTGGAGAACATTTTGCTATTCCTTCAATTTTTCTGTATGCTTGAAATTCTTCAGTCTAAAATGTTGGGAAATAAAGTACCCCAGTGCTCAGTATACACCCAAATATCTGTCCACCTGAGGTCTCTACCTCCAACCCCTCTCAACCTTTCCTAAGCCCACACAGCTCCCCACCCTGCATTTGACTGTTGTACCCATTCACGGTTCCCCAGCCACCTCTTTTCATCCGGACCACTAGGCCCTCTGAAGCTCAAACCCCAACAACGGGTATTCCAATGAATGACCCCCAAGCCTTATCCTGACAGGCCAGACGGGCCCCTTGATCACTGACTCTTCCATTGCCTCTCTCCACTGCCTGGAGGCTGCGGGCTTAGGGACTAGGAGGTGCGAGCCGGCGCCGACCTGTCACTGTCAACAGCAACGGTCTCTGGTGTCTTCCTCAACCCCACTCCCCAAGACTGATGCCGGCCCAAACCACCCAAAACGCCCTTCAAACTCCGGGGACGCCTTAAACAATAATCATCCACAAGTACCCACCACACACCACATCTCAAGCCACAGAATTTCCACTACGAGGGATTCTAAAAGCCGCTCGCGGAAATCTCAAGTAACGTCAAAGACCAATTCCGCGACCTTAAGCTCGGGGAAGCCAAGCTTCCGACAGTTCCGGTTCCGCGGAAGTGAGTGGCAGGTCCCTGCTGTCACTCACATTCCAGGCCACTTTGGAAGTGAGCGATGGTTTCTGACGCCTGGAGGGAACTAGCGCTGGGCAATATGGCCTCGTCAACGCCCTTACGTTGATGGGAGCTGCCATTTGGGCCAGTGCGTGGCCGTTGGGGATCACGTGACCTACTAAGAGCTGAGTTGGATACTCGGGCTGACCAGGCCGGCAAAGTGCCAATCCAAGCGATTCTTTATCTTTGACGTTTTTCATCTTGGGCACTTCCATCTAGCATTTCAGCAGCCAAATAAATAAATATTACAAAAGAAAAATCTTAACAAAGAGAGGGAATACTATCCTAAGATCTACCACTTTTCCTCCTTCTCTTTCACCTGCTGGGTCTTCAGTGATGAACTCAATTGTTTTAGTCTTTTTCTACAGGCATTAGAGAACTTCAGTCTTCAATTTGACCAACTTAAAGGACTGTGGTTGTCCGGTCCCAAGATCTGATAACCACGTGGAAGTTTACATATTGGGGGGCCTGATTCTGAACCTGGTTGGATGATTTTCAAATATAATGAAGGCTCTGTTGTTGCCTTACATGGTATATTTGGTTTTTATTTTTGCCTTTTTGGATTCAGGAAGCATCATTATGGCTTTCTTGGCTAAAATTCTTATTGAAACTAGGCTTCTCTTTTTCAGTTTGCAGATGTTCTTCAGTATCTGGTCCTCTTTCTTTCCCAATACCACACTCTCAAAAGACTGGCATCATGAAGACCTTGTGGCTTGTAGGAGAATATTTTTTATTATTAGGAGATTCTAACTGAGGTATTTGGGGGTGAAGGATCGTGATGTCTGCAATTTACTTTCAAAATAGTTGAGCCAAAAGTAAATTGGATAGAAGACAGAGGGAGATGGATAGATACATGATAGCTAGAAGATATACCCAAAACAAAATGGCAAAATTTAACATTTATTGAATTTATGTGATAGTATAAGGATGTCCATGGTATTATGAGTTTCTATATATGTAAGAACATTTTTATAATAAGAAACTTGTGAGAAGCTACTGGTGACTGGTTTTGGATGATACGTAACTGATTTGGAAGTGATATACTTTTTGTGCGGCAGGAAGTTGGAGAAGAAAGTAGAGTTTCTATTTATTATACCCCAGATCACTGTAGAAATGTTCTCAGCATTCATCCAATAAGAACCCATTTTGTACCCATCTCTGGAAAGAACCAGTTTCCTGTTTAGTATCCTGAAATTAAAACCTTTGAGGAAGAAAATAATTTAATGCTATTTGGAGTTTGCTGACCTAATTGTATACATAGATTGTTTTCATCAAATTTTGAAGTTTTTTTTTTTTCTTTGCCACACTGGGTGGCTTGCAGGATCTTAGCTCTTCAACTAAAGACTGAACCCAGGCCCGCAGCAGTGAAAGTGCAGAGTCCTAACCACTGGGACTTCCCTTTGTCATTATTTCTTCAGATGTTCTTTATGCCCACTATTGTTTCTCCTCTGCTTCTAGGACTTCCATTATGCATATGTTGGTATGCTTGAGAGTGTACCATGGATTTCTGAGGCTCTGTTTACTTTTTCACTTTTTTCTCTTTGACTTTTCCATTTCTCACAATGGATAATCTTTATTGACTGGTCTTCATGTTTACCTATTCTGTCTGCTACAACTGAAATCTGCTGTGAAGCCCCTCCAGTAAACTTTTTTTTTTTTTTCATGATCTCTTTGTTGATATCCTGCATTTCATGAAACATCATTGTTATACCTTCCTTCAGTTTTTCAGAGATGGTTTCTTTTAGTTCCTTGACTATATTTATAATTGCTGATTTAATGTCTTTGTGTAGTAAATCTGACTGCTCAGTGACAATGTCTATGGATTTTTTTCCTGTGTAAAGGTAAAAATACTTTCCTGTGCTTTGTGTATCACAACTTTCTATTGAAGCTAGACATTTTATTATTACTATTTTTGGCCACACTGTGCATTATGTGGAATCTTTAGTCCCCCAACTTAAGTTCCCCAACTAGAGATTGAACCCATCCATGCTCCTTGCATTGGGAGGCAGTCTTAACTGGAGGGGAAGACCCTGAATACAATTGAATAATTGCCCTAGTAAACCATTCAAAATTTTGATGTGTCCCCAAATTATGTCTATCCAACTTCCCTTTCATCAACTGTTTCAAAGAAAAAATAATCACAAAGCATCAAGATTATACTAACACCTATGCAGAATTATATTCATTTGATTATTTGTCTGCCTTCTTAGTGAAGCTGAAAGCTTCTATATTGTTAAGTCAGTGTCTTCTAAATCTTTCCATCGTCATCAAGATACATTCCAGTATCTTGAGTGTATGTGTCACGTGCTAGATATCCATATATCTTTGCTTTGAATAAGTGAATAACCAGATTATTTGAAGAAAAGAGAAACTGTTGTGAATGGGCCATGAGTCATTTGGGATTTTTTCTTTTCACCATTTAAGAGCAGAATCTTGGTGCCTGGAGATCTCGAAGCAACAATATCAGGGGGCTCCGGGAGGGATAACATGCAGCTAGAAAGGTGGTAGTGTGCCGCACCCAGAGGTGAGACTTGGAAAAAACATTATAGATTGTAAGGAGAGAATTGGTCAAGTAAAACAAAATGAAGGTGCTTGCTAGCAGCAGGACGGTTTGAACAGCTTTTGCTTCAGGAGAGAAGCTGTGGCAGTTTCTGAGGGTGTGAATATGCTTCACTCGCTGGTGGTGTCTATGCAGGAGAAGCACCATGTAAACACTGGCTCCAATCATGAGTCCCATGAACACAGCATCTGGGAAAGTCATGATAATGGTGTATTTTGCAGCACTAGACATTTCAGGATTTTTCGAAGAACACAGCCCATAATCCCGTAGCTTGGTTGAATTGTGAGTATGCCGATGAGCCTCTAAATTTATAGGGACAAAGACATTTATCAGCAGGTTGGAGATCCAACAAAGGAAGCAGGAAGAAAGGATGTTCTTCCAAGCTCTGTCCTTGAGCCTCATCCACCCACCAGTTCTGGGGCTGATGGTGATTGCCTGAAAACTGCTCAAGAGGCAAGTGGTGCAGAGAGAAAGACCTCGGGCTCGTCTATGGATGTACTAGACAAGTTTACACCCCGTGTTGCCCAGGATGTGTGTCATTCCCCAGATAAAAGAAGAGAAGAACCAAAAAGTTGGCCACTGCCATGTTGGTGATAATCAAGTGTACGGGCTTCAGGGCACAGCCAGTGCAGGATGTAGAAGCGTAAGTTGAGAGCAGAAAGGTGTTTCCCAGGACCCCGAGCCCCGTTTGGACCAGGAAGAGAAGCCTCAGGATCGAGTCACCAAAAATCATTCTCATGAGATCATGGGAGGAAGGAGCTCAGAAAAGAACCTGAGGGTCATGAAGTTAGAACTCAGAGTGACAGCACTAGTCACAGATTTGCTCCACTATTCCCAGTTCTGCTAGGGAGTCTTGGGCCCTTAGGAACTCCCTTTCTGAGGATAGAGATTCATAGTTCTGGGGAGGGGAGCCCACAGGAATGAGCTCAAAATCACCACTCAGAGTAGCCATCTTGGCGTATGTCTGCTTATGCTCACACAGCCATGCAAAATGGTTCATTATTTAGTCCATTACCCAAATCCTTCAGTGTATGTGTTGAGGTCATAAGTTCCAAGGTATAAACTCTTATCTTTCATTTAAAAAACTCTTCTTAGACTATATGCCAGGACAGGTTGTCAGTGCACAGATTTACAAAAATTAGCTGACCTGGACCATTGTTCCAAAGGGCAGGGAGCCTAGTGTGGGTGACACCTATACAAACTACAATAAGATAAAATAAAATCACGCAAAAATGAATAAAGGATATAAATAGTATTGTGGATGTGTGTGTCAGGGATTCCAGCACTTAAAGAATCTGTGATAACATATAGACATTTTAATTAATTTAGTAAAACTGCTCTCCCACTGATGCCCCCACACAACCAAGAGAGAACTCTGTGGGGAAGGCACCAGGGAGGTCCTTGCCTAACATTGGTCACGTGACCCTGATGGGAAACAGATGGAAATCACTTGGCCAATGGTTCAGATTCTTTCTGAACCATTTCAGTGATTATGAACCCCTCGAGGTCAGGTCCCCACTCTAAGAAGTTATGAATCTGCAGGTCTGAGGTGGGGTCATTAAATACATCTTTAGCAAGTTCTCTGTTCTGATGCTTCTTCCCCAAGACCCACACTCAGGAGCCCTGAGCTTGAGCCTTCTCACTCAGCACAGCTGAGACATCTCAGGAGGGTAGGGTTTAGGGTGGGAATTTCTGAGGGAGGTCAGGCTAGAACCAGGCAGAGAAAGGTCCAGTACTTGGGGTTTAGGCCTTTCTAAGGGACCCTGGGTGAAGTGTTGTGGGCTCCCCAGGCTGAACATGGATGAGTCCATTCAAACCAGAGGAGCAGGATACTGGTGAAATCTGAGGGTGTCATTGAAGGGGGGCCTGTGCAATAGACCCTGGGGTTCAGCAAGACTGCTGATCTCAAGGAAGGGGGTCATCTAGTGGAGGTGCTCACAGGACTGGTGTGAGTTCAAGGACCTGCAGGCTGCCTGCTCCCCAGACAGATGCTGAGGCAGCAACAGCACGGGGCAGTCAGGGAAGCTCTCGACAGTACTCTGTATGATCCTTCTTATTAGAACCATCACAATGTCCCTGCAGTTACAGAGAGGGGGAAAGAGTACAATGGAGAAATGATGGGAAATACATGATCAAATTATATGAGGCTAAAGGGCAGTAACAGATGTCATCTCACTGTGCTACCCAATAGTTCACTGTTATGTATTCTTCCCTGAAACCTTAAATAAGGTGGGAGAGGTTAAAGCGTCTGTCTACAATGCGGGAGACCCAGGTTCGATCCCTGGGTCAGGAAGATCTGCTGCAGAAGGAAATGGCAATCCACTCCAGTACTATTGCCTGGAAAATCCCATGGACAGAGGAGCCTGGTAGGCTACAATCCATGGGGCCACAAAGAGTCAGACACGACTGAGCGACGTTCCTGTTCCTGTGCATATCCTATTAAGGAATAAAATAATTACAAAGATATAGACAGGAAAAAGTTAATCTGTGTCCTCTGTCTCTCATTTCTAGTCTTATTCCTCTCTCCCCTGAGATAATCGTATATTTTAGGTGTGCATTCTTTCACACCCGTTCACACAAAAAGTGTGCCTGTGTTTGCAATCAGTAATAATAAGTATAGGACTAAATGTGCCACTTATGTTTAGAAATTTAAGACATTCTCTCTCATAAAACATGGACCAAAGGGGAAAAAAAATCATACTGAAAACCTGACACTAAGAAAATATACTGTGGCCATGTGAGACAAGGAATGCAAGGAATTTTATTACCGAAATTCACCATATATATATATATATATCTTGATATTATAAAATCCACTTGATATATCTAAGGAGAAAATTCATATGACTATCTTCATTGATGTTAAAAAAGCCTTTGACAAAAATCAACCACATCATTTTTTTTTTTAAACCACTCTAGGATATAGGAGTTTATGGATACCTCCTTGGCATAATTATGAATTTATATATTAGCACTTTACTGAAGGGGAAATATTGCCAGAACAAAGCAAGGAGGAATGGTATTTCAATTAGTAATTCATATTGTCCTCTAAGTGCAAGTCAATATAATTACACAACAGAAAACAAATAAGCGTAAGCATTTTAAAAGAAGCAAAATTATTTTTGCGTATGATATGATGGTATAGCATGAAAACCCTAGAGAATCTATGTTGAAACTAATTCAACTAATAAAATAATTTATGGGAATTCCCTGGCAGTCCAGTGGTTAGGTCTCTGTCCTCTCACTGCCCATTGTGGAGGGCCTGGATTCAATCCCTGGTCAGGGAACTAAGATTCCCCCAAGCCCCATGAATAAACAGATAAATAATAAAATTTGGAAGGTAGAAAGCTTTAAAATTAATATATGAGTCATATACACATATAACAATCAGTTAGATTATGTAATGGAAGAGAAATTTTATTTACAAAACCAATGAAGATTTATAATTTTTTAGGGATAAACTTAACAAAAACAGAAAATATCAAATATCAAAGTCAATATAATATCAAAGAAAATACCAAAGTAATATCAAAGTCAATATAATATCAAAGAAAATATCAAAGTAATATCAAAGTCAATATAATATCAAAGAAAATATCAAAGTCAAGTGAAAGGACATTCCATGCTTTCTAAACATTCTAAAGACATCAGTTCTCTCTAAGATAATTTAAAAATTTAATGGACCTAGTAAAAATAACAACAAGCTTTTTTTCTGGAACCAAATGAGTTGGTTTTTTAAATTACATAGAAAGTAACATGCAAGATTAGGTAGGAAGAGCATAAAAGAAGTGTGATGGGCTATGGAGTAGTTCTAGCAGTTGTTAAAACATAATTCAAAATCTCTGTAATTAAAAGGGTTGTACTCGCATGTTTGTGTGTGTGTGCTCAGTCATGTCCAATTCTTTGGAACTCCAAGGACCATAGCCCACCAGTCTCCTCTGTTCATGGGATTTCCCAGACAAGAATACTGGATGGGTTGCCATTTCCTTCTCCAGGGGATCTTTCCGACCTAGGAATCTAACCCACATCTCCTGCATTGGTGGTAGTTCTTCACCACTGAGCCACTAGGGAAGCTGAACTAACTGTATATTTGTTAAAAAATACAATATAACATATATATAATATACAGGCTTCCCTGGTGGCTCAGCTGGTAAAGAATCCACCTGCAATGCGGGAGACCTGGGTTCAATCCCTGGGTTAGGAAGACCCCCTGGAGAAGGGAACAGCTACCCACTCCAATATTCTAGCCTGGAGAATTCCATGGACTGTATATTCCATGGGGTCACAAAGAGTCAGACATGACTGACTGACTTTCACTTTTCATATAATGTACGTATAATATAATATATATAATTATATAATATATATAGTATATATATCTTATATTGCAGGTGGGCTCCTTACCACTGTGCTACCTGGGAAGCCCATACTCACATAAAGATGGACAAACTGAGCAGTAGAACAGATGAAAGATCAAAATCTTTTAAAATGGAGCCCTCGATATATTGTGTATAAAAGACTATAGGTGAATTCCTCTATGACCCAGACATAGGGAAAGGCTAACTACGACTGAATATCAAAAGACAATAAAATATTGATAAAATCAACTATATAAAGGTTAAAAAGAAGAAAGTTTTCATGAAACACTGTAAGTAAAATAAAAGACAAAGAACAGTTTCTGCTTCTGTTAACAGTTGGGCAAATTCTACAAATAACAATCATAGACCCTGGACAAAAGATACATATATACATACATTTCTTTCTTTATGTTATATTATTTATATTTTTAAATGAGTATCTATAGTTAGTTCAGCTTCCCTGGTGGCGCAGTGGTGAAGAACCATCTGCCAATGCAGGAGATGTGGGTTAGATCCCTGGGTTGGGAAGATCCCCTGGAAAAGGAAATGGCAACCCACTCCAGTATTCTCGCCTGGGAAATCCCACGGACAGATGAGCCTGGCAGGCTACAGTCCATGGGATCGCAAAAGAGTTGGACACAACTGAGTGACTAAAAAACAACAGAAGTAGTTCACTAAAGAGTGAACAACAGCAGGCAAATCCTGCTGGGATGACACTTGGAAGAAGCATGAGTTTCCTTTTTCTTTTTTTAAATGACTCTTCCTGAGGGCAGGCTGTAGCTAGTATCATGCCTTAAGCCCAAATAGATTCCCCATAATCCTACTGGTCTAAAGAACCAAACGACAGGATAACCACAGAGGGTGCAAAGTAAAAAAAAAAAAAAAAAAATTCTTAAAAAAAAAGGAAGAAAAAAAGAGAGCCAGAAAAGTGTGACCATAAATCTTAACCAGCACGTCTCTCCAAGACTCTGGCTGACCCCCGGAATGTGCTTGCAAGGGGCCAGACAGCAAACAGTCCACCATAGCGTGCTGCAGTCCAGCACACTTCTAGAACTGCAGGTTCTAGGGATCTTGTCTTTACCCGCTTTACTACAGATGGTAAGTTTCTGCAATAGGACTCAAGATGTCTCTTGATTTTGCCTTTTCCGCTGGATGCTTGGTGCTTCAGGGGTTTCTCTTTATGGAAAAAAAAAATAAACTGACAGCAAGGACAAGGGGAAAAAAAGTCTTGAGTGTTCCAAGTGCCACAGGGGCAAGCATTGGGCAGAAATAAATATGAAAACGAAAATGGAATTCTGAAGATCAGGTCAAGCACTGGTGAGTCAGGCATGGTTAGACTTGCTCTTTGGAGTCAGGGACTGTGACATTTGAGAAAGCTGCCAGCTATAAGAGCACTGGAAATAAACCCTGAATCTTCAAGGAGACCGACATGAAGACAGTTGTTTAAAAAAAAAGGAAGAATGGCCTTCAGTTCAGTTCAGTTCAGTCGCTCAGTCGTGTCCGACTCTTTGCGACCCCATGAATCGCAGTACGCCAGGCCTCCCTGTCCATCACCAACTCCTGGAGTTCACTCAGACTCACGTCCATCGAGTCCGTGATGCCATCCAGCCATCTCATCCTCGGTCGTCCCCTTCTCCTTCTGCCCCCAATCCCTCCCAGAATGGCCTTAGAAGAGGCCTACTCACCCAAAGGGGAATTCTTTGAGAGGTAGAAGAATTGGAAGTGATTAGGAAGACAGAAGTAATTAACAGAGCTACCAATTTCTGTACCCTCCCTGTAGCTCAGCTGGTAAAGAATCCACCTGCAATGTAGGAAACCTGGAATCGATCACAGGCTTGGGAAGATCCCCTGGAGAAGGGAACAGCTACCCACTCCAGTATTCTGGCCTGGAGAATTCCATGGACTGTATAGACCATGGAGTCCTAAAGAGCTGGACACGACTGAGCGACTTTCACTTTCTCTTTTCACCAACTTCTGTATTTCTTTTTTTAAAATTTAATATGCACAGGCTTCTTAGTTGCTCTGTGGCATGCAAGATCTTCCCAGATCAGGGATCAAACCTATGTCTCCAGCATTGGCAGGCAGATTCTTTACCACTGAATCACAAGGAAAGCCCCAATTTCTGTATTTTTAACTCACTTCCCAATAAGCAGCTCACAGTCCATTCAGAGAATATACCAGGAGATACAATTTATTGATGAGCTTTTGAACATAGGGCCAAGAATAGGCCCTTATAAGTTAATATTGAATGTTCAGTGCCAAAGATCATTATCCGATGAATATTATCCTATTTTACATGGATGGAAAATGAGCCAGAGAGGCTTTTTTTAACATTCTCAAGGTCACTCAGTTCCAGTAAATTGTGACTCAAGGTATGTACTTCTGATTTTTTAAAAAATAAATTCATTCTTTAGTCTTGAAGCCAGATTGGTTTCTCCTTTGCTACTAAAGTTTACTCAATATATTAAGTGAATCAGTGGGTAATTCAAATCCTACTAGCTGATTTTAAGAAGGCATTTTTTTTTTTTTCCGCTGCACCACTCGGCTTGCAGGGTCTTAGTCACCCAATCAGGTACTGAATCAGGGCCCTGGCAGTGAAAGTGCTGAATCTTAACCACTGGACAGGGAATTCCCAAAGGCAGTTTTTTGTCCTTCCTTGTTGTTTATGCTACTGTATAGCACAGAGAACTAAATTTAATATCCTGTGATAAACCATCACGAAAAATAATTTATAAAGTTATATACACACGTATATAACAGTCACTTTGCAGTACAGCAGACATTAATACTGTATATCAACCACACTTCAATACATTTTTTTAAAAAGCAGTCCCCTCTCCGACCCCAGTCCTGCCTTTTAAGGTATAAGAGGCACTTTCACAAAGCTAAAGCAAAAAAAGAAAAAAAGAAAGAAAAGCACTGATCTGTGTTGTAAAGGGGTTATTCTTCTCTACTATGGAAATCTTTGCTAAGAAGAAACTCCTAAACAAATCAATAGCCTTCTTTACTGATTAAGACATCATATTTGGATGTACTGCCTTATTTTTCCTAAGTATCTTAGGATTAAATCACTGGTAGGTTGGTAAATGCAGGCATGGTCTAGGCAGTCTTTCTGTCTCTGTCTCTGTCTCACACACACAAATACACCAAGTCATTCAGATCCATCCCACAAAATCTCCAAAACACCATCAGATGGAATTGGGAAATCAACACAGAATCACTGAGATGGGGTGAAATTTAATGAGTTGTTGCAGTGTCTGTCTAGCTGCAAAATATTGGCTCTAACATCATGCAGGTGAGACCACCATGACCACCATTTACCAGAGACTTGCTGTGCACCTGCCTGTCACTCTCTTAAACATTCAGCCACCCTGCTCACTATTCAGAGTGATACTGTCCTAATCCCGGCTCACTGGCTGGGAGGCTGAGACTTGCTGTCAGGAGTCCCCGGTCCCTGAGATTGTAAGAGGCAGAGCCAGGAATTGAAGATAAGCTGCTCCCACCCCCTGAGTAAGACTGGGCTCTTACTCAGTGTTGCTTTGAAGCTGTGCCTTTTGGTGGCAAAGAAAAACATGTATGACATTACAACCCCACTAGGTCCCACGCCCGTCCATTTCTCCAGGTCCTTCCAGATTGTGGAATCAGTCTGTGAGGCAATAGTGGAGCAGTGTGAGTGTGAGTGCCCACATGTGTGCAGAGAACAGGGGCCACGGCTCAAGAGTCTACATGTTAACCCTGAACTCTAGACATCAGAAGTCTCAACTCTGGGTCCAGCGCTGAGTGGTTTGGGTTAATGGAAAATCTCATCTCCAATCTTAAGGGGCAAGAGCAGGAGGAAGAAAAGCAACCCTTACTCTTAGGCTGGGCACAGCCTGGGCAACGCCCATCCCCCTTCCAGCTGAGTACCCACTGCCCTCCCCTGCCTGCTCTGGGGTCTCTGCTGTTACACTTGCCCCGTCACTCTCTCAGCCCAGAAAGGAGTCCAGCTGAGACAAAGCTGTCCTGAGACACAAGGGGGAAAAGCCACTGTCCTACCCAGTTCCCCAGATGCCCTCTCCTCCTGGACACTGTCTCTCTCACCTTGTTGGAGTCTGAGTTGTAAGGACACACTCACCAGGGTAGATCACTGCTGCTGGAACAGGTAGCAGGACTGTGGCTGTCAGTAAATATGTGCCGTGCAAGCCATGGTAGCTATGTGTCTTGAGATCCCCTGAGTTCATCTCCCCACCTAAAGAGTTGCAATTACCCTGGCACTTGCAAGGCACTGACAACTTCTGCAGAGGGACCGAGGTACATCTGCAAAGAAGCTGTCAGTGTTAGTCCCAAGACAAGTCGGCATCCGCAGTTCCTGGGGATTAAGACAGAACTAATTAAAAGCAGGTGCAGCTGAGGGCAACATTTTCCTGCCCCCACTGCAGTGAATCCTGTGTGTCCAAGGGAGTGCAGGACAGACAGGGCATTCAGCGCTGTGCTGGGAAGGCAAAGTGGATCCTCAAATCCTGACCCCGTGCCCCCTCCCCCCCCCAGCCCTCCCTCCCCTCCCCTGCAAACCAGGGTCACAGAGATGAGACCTGTCATGTTCATGTTGGACTCTGAGCTGTGGCGTTGTAAGAGGGAAGAGTAAATCTGACTCCGTATTAGATCTGTTTCTTCCTAAACGTTGTGCTGTTGTCTGTCCTTAGTCATAATGCACATTTTGCAAAAGAATGTTGCCTAAAACCTGAAATATATAGGACAGCCCATCCTCAAGACTCTGACCATTAAGCCTGTGCTCTGCAACAAGAGAAGCCACCGCAATGAGAAGCCCATGTGCCGCACTTGAGAGTAGTTCCCACTCTCTGCAACTAGGGAAAGCCTGCACAAAGCAGTGAAGACCTAATGCAGTCAAAAATAAATACGTATATTATTTTTTAAATGTTTTTAAAAAATCAATGGTTGCTTCATAAAGTGCTCCAACCTTTTTTTAAAATTTAATCTCACTTGAATCTCACTCTCTTGAGAGTCCCTTGGACTGCAAGGAGATCTGACTAGTTTATCCTAGAGGAAATCAGTCCTGAATATTCATTGAAAGGACTGATGTTGAAGCTGAAACTCCAATATTTTGGCCACCTGATGCGAAGAACTGACTCATTGGAAAAGACCCTGATACTGGGAAAGATTGAAGGTGGGAGAAGGGACAACAGAGGATGAGATGGTTGGGTGGGATCACTGATTCAATGGACATGAGTCTGAGTAAACTCCAGGAGTTGGTGATGGACGTGGCGTGCTGCGGTCCATAGGGTTGCAAAGAGTCAGACACGACTGAGCGACTGAAATGAACTGAACTGAAGCAGAAATGAACAATGGTACTCCTTTGGTGTAGACTCAATGTCAGACACTTTCTGTTGTCCACTAGCAACATTTAAATAGGAAGCAAGAATGAAATATTTAAAAAGAAATGAAAGATCTATATATTTTACTCCCCTTGTTAAAAAAAAAACAATTCATATAAAAAGTTGCAGAAGAGACAATAATCTTTGTCTTGCTGGAGGTTTACAGGAACAAAGTGAACTGACCTATGTGGACAACAGCTGCAAAAAGCAAGGATACTCACACCAAGAAGTCAGTGATAACTAACCATGCCCCTCCCACTCCTTGCCTTTAAAAGGGCTTTGCCGAAACCCTTCCAGGAGCCAGGGCTTTTTTGAGCACGAAGCACCTGTCTCCTTCATAGCCCTGCAATACAATCTTCCCTGCTCCAAACTTTCACATTTCAGGTTGTTTGGTTTCACAGTGTGTCAAGCGCATGAACTTGCATTTGGCTAATAGTGTGTCACCATTAAGGACACAAGCTGTGTCTGAGGTGCTGGATTGCTGGGAAGGCTCTGGCTGGATCTTATTCTCACTTGCAGGAGCCCTGATTACTCCTGCTAGTCCCTCCACCTTTCGTGCCCAGATCTGTCTTTTTGAACCATCTTGGGGCCAAGTCAACACAAGTGACCCAATCACTGTTGAAACTGCTTCCACACTAACTTGTTGAGTGCCTCTTCTATGTAATGATATAATTCATATAGTTCCACTTCCTCTTTTTTTCCTTCCACTGCCCAGGGTTAACTGTACACTTGTCTTCATGTTTCTTTTTCCATTTTATGTGTATGTGAAATAAAATTCACACTTTATGCTAAGACAAGAAATATGTGTTTTTTTATATTATTATTTTTTGGCTGTGCCATGAGCCTTATGGGATTTTAGTTCCCCAAGCAGGGATCAAACTCCAGCCCTTGACAGTGAGAGCATGCAGTCCTCACCACTGGACCACCAGGGAATTCCCGGAAAAATTTAAACATAAAAAATTTTTCCTGTCCAGTGGCCTTCCCTCATCCCCCACTGTGCCTTGTGTACCTACATTAGGCATCGACCAAAACTCCCCCATCAAGAGAAATACTGGCTCAACCATTAAGAGCAACATCCTCCCAGAATCAAGACAACTCCTTAACACTCCTTCTTGACCTTGTAAGGGACCACAATGATGCTTAGATCTGGGGTGTGTAAACTGTCAACAGTATGCCATTTAACGTACAGCCATCTGTCTCAGAAAATATGTGTGTTTTGACTTCCAACAGGTAGAACAGGTTTTGGAACTTTCTGAAAGGCTGTTCCTGGGTTATAATTCTCAATTGAGCTCGAATAAAATTTTCCTTAGATTGACTAATTTTTCATTGACATGTACTTGTCTTCTATTTTTTTTATGTCAGCTTAGATGATATCTAGCTTGCTCCCTAGACTAAAATGATCAGACCCATGTTCATACATTACCTTTTATTTTCTGTCCTCACTTCTCTCCCAATAGTTGATTTACCATGTTAATTTCTGCTGTACAGCAAAATAACTCAGTTATACCCATACATTCTTTTTTATACTCTTTCCCAATATGATTTATCACAGAATATTGAATATAGTTCCCTGTGCTATGCAGTGGACTCTCTTTTTCTACATGGTTGTCTATGGGTTCTAATCTCTCCACATAGGCAATCAAATCATCTGCAAATAATGACAATTTTGTTTCCAATTTTTAAACCCATTAGTTGTTATTATTGTCATGCTATGGTGGTTAAGACCTCTAGCAGTGTTTAGCAGGAATAGAGACAGCAGATTTGTGTACCTCACTGGTGAATAACTAGAGAATATCTTCAAAATTTCATCATTAAATATGATGTTAGCTATAAAGTTTTGGTAGCTAATATCTATTAAGTTAAAGGTTGTATATTTACACTGGTTTTGCTGTGCAGGGTTTTTGGTTTCTTTTTTTTTTTCCTGTAAGCATCATCACTGACTCAATGGACATGAATTTGAGCAAACTCTGGGAGATAGTGAAGGACAGGGAAGCCTGGTGTGACCATAGGGTTGCAAAGAGTCAGACATGACTTACCCACTGGACAACAAAAAATGACTATTTGCATTTTGAGTGCAAATAAAAATCAGAGGGTGGAAACAACCAGATGCCCAAGAGCAGGACTGTAGGCTGCCAGGCTCATCTGTCCATGGGATTTTCCAGGTTCTTGCAATGTTATTCTTCTCAAATATTTTTTTATTGATGTAAAAATTCACAAAATATAGTTAACCATTTCAAACTATTCACTGAGCATTTACTACACTGAGAATGTTATGCAATCACCACCTGTATCTAATTCCAAAGCATTTTCATCATTCTAAAAGAAAACTCTGGAGCCATTAATCACTCAGTCTCTATTCCCCATTCCCCCCAGGTCCTGGTAACCACCAATTTCCTTTATGCCTCTATGTTGTTGTTTAGTCACTCAGTCGTGTCTCTTTTGAGACACCATGGACTGTAGGCCGCCAGGCTCATCTGTCCATGGGATTTTCCAGGTAAGAATACTGGAGTGGGCTGCCACTTCAGGGGATCTTCTCTGAATTGGCAAGTGATTCTTTACCACTGAGCCACCAGGGAAACTCTTTTGTCTCTATAGATTTATGCATTCTGAACATTTTATAGAAATATGTGATTTTTTTTTTTTTTTTTCAGTTGGGTGGCATGTGGGATCTTAGTTCCCCATCCAGGGACCAAACTCATGCTTCCTGCATTGGAAGTGCAGTCTTAACTAGCAGACCACCAGCAAAGTCCTAATGCGTGGTATTTTGGGTTTGGTTTCTTTCACTCAGTGTACTGTTTCTAAGGCTTATTCATTTTATAATATGTATCGATAGTTCACTTGACTATTTCTAAGGCTTATTCATTTTATAATATGTATCGATAGTTCACTTGTATGAGTGATTAATACTCTATTACATATATACATGTATTTTGTTTACCCATTTAGCCACTGATGGGCATCTGGGTTGTTTCCACCCTCTGGTTTTTGTGAACAGTGTGCTGCTATGAATATTCTTATGTAAGTATTTAATTATCTGTTTTCAACTTTATTGGGTATATATCCAAGAGTGGAATTCCTGGGTCATTGTTCACTTGCTAAGTCGTATTTGACTCTTTGTGACCCCATGGACTGCAGCATGCCAGGCTTCCCTGTCTTCCACTATCTCCCAGAGCTTGCTCAAACTCATGTCCATTGAGTCAGTGATGCCATCCAACCTTTTCATCCACTGTCACCCCCTTGTCCTCCTGCCCTCAATCTGTCCCAGCATCAGGGTCTTTTCTTATGAGTCATTCTTTGAATCAGTTGGCCAAAGAACTGGAGCTTCGGCTTCAGTATAAGTCCTTCTGATGAGTATTATGTGTTGGTTTCCTTTAGGATTGACTGGTTTGATCTCCTTGCAGTCCAAGGAGATCACCTACATTAAGGAGGTACTACGTTTACTACATTAGTAAGGCTCTCCTCCTCTCTGAGTTTGTTGACGTACGGAAGATCTGACATCATGTTGATGTGGGAAGACTACCACATCCACCACATCCATAGGATCTCTCTCCTGTACAAGATGATCAAAGAGTTTTGACTTTTCTAGGGGATACTGTCATTATCAAAACATTCCTGAAACTTCCATTTTTATGTACAATGAGATGTGACTTTTCTTAGCTTGCTTGTATTCACTGCAACTGCAGGGTCCCTCTTCTGAATGAATACCCTAATGTATAACCAACATGACTTGAAAAAGAAAAATTTCCCACTTTCCCTGCACCCACATGGGCTGCCTCTTAGATGCATAGCCTGTGACTTTCAAAGTCTTTTGACAATCGTTGCCTTTATACTACATTACATGCTCAGTCATGTCTGACTCTATGTGACCCCATGGACTGTAGCCTGCCAGGCTCCTCTGCCCACAGAATTCACTAGGCCAGAATACTGGAGTGGGTTGCCTTTTACTACTCCAGGGGATCCTCCCGATCCAGGGATCAAAGCTGCATTTCCTGCGTTGGCAGGCAGATTCTTTATACCACTGCACCACCAGAAAAGGTCATTCTCGCTGACCTTATGTTTCTTTTTTTGGCAAGATCCCTAAGGTATAACAAGGTGAATGTCTTCAGATGGAAGATGTAAAACTTTCATTCCATGTACAAGGTTTCTTTCCTATTAAGGAGTTCCAGAGCAGTCTGTATAATGAGAACACTTACGGCATTTCCATCCTGTGTGAGTTCTGTGAGTAGATAAGGTTAATAGAAAGAGCTCTGTCACATTCTCACAGTCACTGTGCACAGTATTTTCCTCTATGCTGAGTTCGCTGATGATTAGCAAGCACTGATTTCCGAAAGAAGGCTTTCTGACATTCGTTGCATCCATAGGGCCTCTCTCCTGTGTGAGTTCTCCGGTGACTGATAAGAGCTGACAGAGTAGTAAACGCTTTCTTACAATGGGGGCATTCATATGGTTTCTCTCCTGTATGAATTCTCTGATGTACAGTGAGATAGGACTTGGCTGTGAAAGCCTTATCACACACACTGCATTTGAATGGTTTTTCACCTGTGTGGGTTCTCTGATGTATAATGAGTGTTGACTTACACGACAGAACCTTCCCACATTCGGGGCATTCACACAATTTCACTTTAGCATGACAATTTTTTAGATGGTTAGTGAGACCTGACTTCTGGATGAAAGCCTGTGGACATTCACTGCATCCATAAGGTCTCTCTCCTGTGTGAATTCGCTGATGGATCATGAGATATGCCTTAGTGGAGAAGGCCTTCTCACAGTTTGAGCATTCATATGGTCTCTCTCCTGTATGAACTCTCTCGTGGATAACGAGATGTGCCTTTGACGTGAAGGCTCTATCACATGCACTGCATTTGAAGGGCTTCTCGCCAGTATGGGTTCTCTGATGTACAATGAGAGTTGACTTAGAGGACAGAATCTTCCCACATTCACTGCATTCGTGGGATTTCTCTGCTGCGTGATGACTTTTCTTATGATCGCTGAGATCTGACTTCTGGATGAAGGCTTGCTGACACTCACTACATCCATACGGTCTCTCTCCTGTGTGGATTCGCTGATGAATCAGGAGCTGAGCCTTTTTTGAGAAGGCTTTCTCACAATCGGAGCATTTGTATGGCTTCTCTCCCGTGTGAGTTCTCTGATGTACAGTGAGATGTGCTTTCACCATGAAGGCTTTATCACAAACTCCACATCTGAAGGGTCTTTCTCCTGAGTGAGTCCTCTGATGTAAGCTGAGCTTTGACTTCCAAGGAAAAGCCTTCCCACATTTGCTGCATCTGTGGGACTTTCCTTCTCTGTGTCGGGTCTTCTGATGGTAGGCAAGTGCTGACTTTGTAATGAAGGCTTTCTGACATCGACTGCATCTGTATTGGTTTTCTCCTGTGGGAGTGTCCTGATGAGTAACCAGCTTTAACTCACTGGGAAAGGTTCCCTTATAATCATGGCATCCGTGGGAATTATTTCCTGCGTGAGTTCTCCAAGGCATGGTTGTGAGTGGTTGACAAGTATCCATTGCATTTTGATTGCATCCATATAGTTTCTTGCCTAAAGAAGTTGAGTTATAATTAGCAAACCCTGACAGCTAGATGAAAGCCAGAGTACTCATAGCAGAATGAACAACATAGCAAGTAAAGGTCCAGAAAAAGGTTGTTTTTATTATTATTATAAAAATGAGTGATATAATTAGTAAAATTTGAGGAAACTCTAGATTGGGCAATAGTTCTGTATAAGTAGTAATATTCTGATTTTGATAACTATTTTATGTTTTTTAAATTACCTGTTTCTAGGAAATACACAATTATGTATTTATAAAGGGTCATTATTAGGGGTCAAGAGTTCAGGAAAGCAATATGTACGTGTGTGTGTGTGTGTGTGTGTGTGTGTGTGTGTAAAATGACAGATTACGATAAAGCAAATGTGGTAAAATACTACCACTTAAGGGAATCTGCAAAAACAATGTACATGAAATCTGTGCATAATCTTGGGATTTCACATGAAGTCTAAACTATTTAGGAATAAATATTTTCAAAAGGAAAAAATAGAAAATAAAAGAAGACATTTTTATTAAGTTATATAAGAGGATTACTCATAATGGCCTGAATGCAGAATGACTGATTTGTTTTAGATTCCCACAATGGCATCCTGCACAGTACTCCAGTATTCCCGATCTAAATGCTGGTTATACTGTGGGTTGATTGCAAAAATTAACTTCATTATACTTCATTTTTACATAAAGAAGTAAGAAAGTAGGCAGTAGTCAGGAAATGCTCATGTGTAGGACTCTGGAAGGATTCAGATATTATATTATTAATAACAGTAACAGGATGCCATTCAAGGTAATACTAGGAGAGAGATGTCTTAGCTTTCACTTCAAAAATGTCACCCTTTGTGTATGTGAATTACAAGGTCTTAAATATTGTGACATAACACTATTTTTAGGCTTGTGGACTGTGGTTATGAAAATTGGTAATGATCTGCTATGTCATATAGCATTGTTCTTAGATTACACTTTAGATTTTGCGCTCTACCCTCCCACTCAGAAGGTTGTTCTACATGATGGTTTATCTTGTCATTCCTCATTTTTTCAATCCAGGTAACTGTCAAAACATTATGTCTTTAAAAAGCCAGATGTTTCTGAAGCTTATGCTCATGACCATTGTGGGGGGTGGGGTGGTGAGTAGCTACAAACACCGATTTTCCTTACTTCCTTTTTATAAATAAATAAAAACAGCAAAATTTTTGAAAAAAAAAAATCACTTGATTATTGTGTGGAGAACAGAGAGAAGCAAGATTAAAGAAGTCAAGAGTATTTTCAAGAAAACGATCACAATTTTGGCAAAAAATACTGGACATTGATGTGTGAGTGAAAACAACAGTAACAGAAAAGAGTGGAGCCCTTGGGATATAAGGAGACAGACCAAACTTGCTGATAGATTCGATTTGTGGTGTGAGTGAAAAGAGGAACAAAAAGTGATGTGAATATGAGGTAGGTATCAGATCTCTGAGTGCAGAAAAGAAGCATCAGGTGACTATATGAGGATGAGGGAAGGTTTGGTCAGTAGACAGAAATTTGGGAGTCATCAGCAAATAAATAGTATTGTTAAGGCCATGAAATTTGATGAATTTACACTGGTTAACAAATGACAGAAATAGGCAAAAATGAAGCTTCATGCTTTGCAACTCTGAAGACTTTAGGAGATGCCCGGAGATGAATGGAGAAGGTCCATTCATCAGGCACAAACAATGACAACAAAGGAAAGACACCAAATTAAGTCTTAAACAAACATCTGGGGGAAGCAGTTTAGAATAAAGGATCCTCAGCTTTTAAAGTGTAGTCACCCTATCTTACTGATTCTTTCTTGTCTAATTAATTCTGCAGGCAATAGACAGTGAACCTTCCCAAAACTCTAATATCACATTTATAGACCACCAGTGGTCAATATCCCCACCTTCTGGTTTGCTCTGATACATTCTCACACAGCCCACAGAAAGCCACCAGCACTGGTGTTGCTGTATTAACTGGAAGAATTGTGGCATTATTTGATCAGGTAAGTGTTAGTCACTCAGTCGTGCAAGAAGCGAAAGAGAATGTGGAGAAAGGAAGTGACGCTGCCAAACAGGAAGGAGGAGGAGGAAGTCTGGATGCTGTAAGGAAACTAACTACTGAACAGTGAGTCAATCTGAGACAAAAAGAGGCACATTTTCCTGGAAACAGCATGCAAGAGAGCCTTGTCAATGATTTAGGTGTTTGTAAAGACCTTCAGAGTCCCTTGGACAGCAGGGAGATCAAACCAGTCCATCCTAAAGGAAACTAAACCTGAATATTCACTGGAAGGACTGATGCAGAAGCTGAAGCTCCAATACTTTGGCCACCTGATGCAAAGAACTGACTCACTGGAGAAGACCCTGATGCTGGGAAAGTTTGAGGGCAGGACAGGGGGGCAACAGAGGATGAGATGGTTCCACAGACTCAACAGACATGAGTTTATTTTCACCCTGGGAGACAGTGAAGGACAGGAAAGACTAGCGTGCTGCAGTTCATGGGCTTGCAGAGTCAGACACAACTTAGTGACTAACAACAACCACCACCTTCAGAGGTTTAGCCTTGCTAAACACATTCGGAAGGGTCAACCTTTCACCTCCAACTACTCTCAAGGTTTCCCATCTTGCGGCTTCTCATCTGCTTACTTACCTGAAAAGTACTGATGCTGCATTTCAACTTCTCCTTTCCATGGCCCTTCTCTGGGCTCGAAGTTAAGGATCAGAACTGGTCTGGTAGCTTGATAGCCTGTTCATGGGAAATGACAAAGACTTGGATGCTTACAATTCGACTCAGCGGGGGATGTCTAGGAAGAGCCCAAAAGGAATGGACACACTCTCACCTTGGCAGATGAAAGAGCTAATGAAGATGAAAGCACATTAAGCTCTGATGGGAACAGCAGGACTGAAAATTGACTGTCTATAAACTCAAACCCAGTATCTTGAGTCTCTCTGGACGTTAGGGCAACTAAAAAAGGAAAGGCTGTTGGCTGTGTTCTGAATGACACAGTTAACTAGTGTCACAGGTTATTAGAATTCTCCAGTAACACATCCTGATGTTGGCTCTTCTAAGCAGAACCTAGTGGCTACCACACCTCTCAGGTAAATAAGTAGAAGTGAAGTTGCTCAGCTGTATTCAACTCTTTATGACCCCATGGACTACAGCCTACCAGGCTCCTCTGTCCATGGAATTTTCCAGGCAAGAGTACTGGAGTGGGTTGCCATTTCCTTCTCCAGGGTATATTCCCGACCCAGGGATCGAACGTAGGTCTCCCGCATTGTAGGCAGACGCTTTACCATCTGAGCCAAAAGGGAAGCCCCACTCCCAAGTGAAGTCCATAGAAATATCCTCAAATGACACTAGTCCCTATTAATTATCACAGATTCTTCTTCCAATGTGTGGTGATCATTGTGAGTGTGTGTATGTGTGTGCTCAACTGTATCCAACTCTTTGTGATCCCATGGACTATAGCCTGCCAGGCTCCTCTGTGCATGGAATTTTTCTAGGCAAGAATACTGGAGTGGGTTGCCATTTCCTCCTCCAGGGGATCTTCCCAACCTAGGAATTGAACTCATGTCTCTTGGGCCTCCTGTGTTGGCAGGTGGATTCTTTCCCACTGCACAACCTAGGAAGCCGGTGATGCTCATTACTAATAAGCAAAAGACCTACAGGTATATGTTCTGGCTGTTTTCACCATAAGTTACCAAGGCTCTCTCTCTCTGGGTAACAGTTTTCATTAGTTACTATGAAAAGAAGTAAAATGCCCTTATACTGATTTTGCAATTGAACACTTAATTATCAACTAGTCTAGTAAATCAGAAGTTTCTGAAAGTATATTCACTATATTTTACAGGTAAAATATCCCTAAAACAGGGATATAAAATGTCTCTATAAAACATTTCAGACAATTATTTAAGAGGTGAAGAAGAACTAAGTGCTAACATATAAACACAGCAAAAATCTGCCCTCAAGGAGCTTTTGGACACATTTCAACAGACAGAACAAATAAAAGAATCAGATATGAAATAACTACACATGCAGGAATTATCAGTACAAGATATTAATATGTTTAATATAAAGGTTACTGTATTGAGAAACAGGATATCTAAAATATGTAGAAGGGATATTATTAAAATGACCATTTAGATGTACATAAACCAGCAGAAAAATTAAAAAATAAAGTTCAGTCAGTTCTCATTATTCATGGATTTACTGTGAATTCACCTGACTGCTAAAATTTCTTTTTAACCCAAAATCAATAATCACAGCACTTGCACGAACATCTGCAGACATCTGCATAGAATAATTTGAGCAACAAATAATTTGAGTTGCCCAATGTGTATGATCCTGGCTGAGTCTGAACAAAATGATGCTGTCTTATTTCAGTTCTCCTATTGCAAACAAGCACCCTTTTCATGGTCTACTTAGTGTCCTGTTTTTCATGACACTTTTCTTGGTAATTTATACTTTTATACTTTTTCTTGGTAATTCTGCTGATTAAAATGGTCCCAAGCACAGTGTTCAGGTACCGTCTAATGTCTTCAAGTGCAAGAAGGCAGTGATGTACCTTATGGAGCAAGGTGTTGGATAAGCTTTGTTCAAGGCTTCCCTTGTGGCTCAGTAGTGGAGAATCTGCCTGCCAATGTGGGGGACACGGGTTCAATCCCTGATCTGGGAGGATCCCACATGTCACAAAACAACTAAACCTGTGTGCCACAACTACTGAGCCTGAGCTCTAGAGCTCATGACCTGCAACTACTGATCCCACGTGCACTAGAGCCCATGCTCTGCAAAAAGAGAAGTCACTGCAATGAGAAGCCTGGGCACCACAACTAGAGAAAGCCCACACACAGCAACAAAGGCCCAGCTCAGCCAGAAATAAATAAAAAATTTAAAGAGACACTGCGCAATTGGCCACGTGCGTGTCAGTTGCTCAGCTGTGTCCGACTCTTTGCAACTCCATGGGCTATAGACTACTAGGCTCCTCTGCCCATGAGATTCACCAGGCAAGAATACTAGAAAGGGTAGCCATTCCCTTCTCCAGGGGATCTTCCTGACACAGGGATTGAACCCAGGTCTCCCATGTTGCAGGTAGATCTTTACCCTGTGAGCCACCAGGGGAGCAATCTGTCCCTTTCTTCATGTGGAGAAAATTCCACAGAAAATTATAATTTCCATAATCCACTTGACACAGCCTTCTTGACCATATATAATATTTATAGTAACTATTTTAACATAATTTTCTACTAATTCTATCACCCATGTCATTTCTGGGTCCCTTTTACTACTTTTCCCCTCTTTTTAGATTTATTGTTTTCTGTATTTTTTATTATTTTTATTTTAAGAAATATTTTTTCATTTTTTATTTTTCTGGGTCTCTTTCTATAGACTTTCCTTCTGTGTTTATGGGTCCTATTTTCCTGTTTCTTGGCATACATGCATAGGTTCTGATTGGATGTCTGACTGTGAAATCAACATTACTGGTTGATCCATGCCTGCTGAGTCATGTCCTACCTTTGTGACCCCGTGGACTATAGCCCGCCAGGATCCTCTGCCCATGGAATTTTATATGTGGATATGTTAATCTATTCAATTTCAGAATAGATACAAAGGTATGTTTTGTAGTATTTCCAGCAGTAAAAATCTCATGTTCCATTAGGAGAGAGTTCTTTTCCAGTGCTGACAATTTGATTCTTATGTTTCAAGAGCATTCCACGGTGTTCACATCTAAGAATTAGTACAAGATTCTCTGATTAAAGAAAAAAAATGTTAACGTGCAGATCAGGAAGCAACAGTTAGAACTGGACATGGAACAACAGACTGGTTCCAAATAGGAAAAGGAGTACGTCAAGGCTGTATGTTGTCACCCTGCTTATTTAACTTATATGCAGAGTACATCATGAGAATCGCTGGGCTGGAAGAAGCACAAGCTGGAATCAAGATTGCTGGGAGAAATATCAATAACCTCAGATATGCAGATGACACCACCCTTATGGCAGAAAGTGAAGAGCTAAAAAGCCTCTTGATGAAAGTGAAAGAGGAGAGTGAAAAAGTTGGCTTAAAGCCCAACATTCAGAAAATGAAAATCATGGCATCTGGTCCCATCACTTTACGGGATATAGATGGGGAAACAGTGGAAACAGTGTCAGACTTTATTTTTGGGGGCTCCAAAATCACTGCAGATGGTGACTGCAGCCATGAAATTAAAAGACACTTACTCCTTGGAAGGAAAGTTAAGACCAACCTAGATAGCATATTCAAAAGCAGAGACATTACTTTGCCAAGAATGGTCCGTCTAGTCAAGGCTATGGTTTTTCCTGTGGTCATGTATGGATGTCAGAGTTTGACTGTGAAGAAAGCTGAGTGCCGAAGAACTGATGCTTTTGAACTGTGGTGTTGGAGAAGACCCTTGAGAGTCCCTTGGACTGCAAGGAGATCCAACCAGTCCGTTCTAAAGGAGATTGGTCTTGAGTGTTCTTTGGAAGGAATGATGCTAAAGCTGAAACACCAGTACCTTGGCCACCTCATGCGAAGAGCTGACCCACTGGAAAAGACTCTGATGCTGGGATTGGGGGCAGGAGGAGAAGGGGACGACAGAGGATGAGATGGCTGGATGGTACCACCGACTCGATGGATGTGAGTCTGAGTGAACTCCAGGAGTTGGTGATGGACAGGGAGGCCTTGGCGTGCTGCAATTTATGGGGTTGCAAAGAGTCGGACATGACTGAGCGACTGAACTGAACTGAACTGTACTTAGATCATAATTACTTTAGATAACTGCTTCACTGAGAACATGCTCTTTCTAATTTATTTAAGGGGTAGGCAGGAATTTATTGAAGTGCAACTCTCTGAAATCTAATGCTTTTGTGGTAGGCAATATCATGGCAAATCCCAAAGATGTTCATGTCCCAATTCCCAGAATATGGAAACCTGTTACATTGTATGGTGAAGGGGAATTAAGGCAGAAGATGGCATTAAGTCATTTTAAGGCCAAATAAATTGTTTCTAGAGTTTTAAGGTTCACATGGTGCCCCAGGGCAGATTATACCCAGAGGCTCACCAATATTAGCTTTAGAAGGTGAGATTTGGCACTCTCGAGTGGATCAATTTTAGGTGAGATTTTGGACTCTGAGTTGGTCCTATAACAGGCTGAGACACTTGGAGATGGTGGGATAGGGTGAATCCATTTTACATGTGGGATGGACATGAACCATTGGGTGCCAAAGGGTGACCTTTGGTAGGCAGCACAGTGGCCTCCCAAAGATGTCTACATCCTTATATCCAGGACTTGTGAATATGCTATATTATAAGGCAAAGGGGACACAAGTTAGCGATGAAGTTAAAGTTGCTAATTAGCTGATTTTAAGATAGGACATTATTTTGAATTCTCTGGGTGGGCCCAATGTAATCACAAGGGTCCTTAAGCATGGAAGGAAGAGGCAGAAAAGCAAGAGATGAAGAGCTGACCAGTCATCACTGGCCTTAAGGAAAGAAAGGGGCCAAAAGTCATGGAATTTGGGCAGCTGCTAGAAGCTGGGAAAACAAAGAAACCGAGTCTGCTCTAGAACCTCCATAAAGAAATGTGACCTTGCCAACAACCTTGTTTTTAAGCCTAGAGAGATGCATTTTTTGGATTTCAGATCTCTGGACTAATACACTGTGTTATTCTGAAACACTAACTTTGTGAAAATTGGTTACACCAGCCACAAGAAACTAATACAGCTGTACTTTTACATTCATTATATTCTGAGGTTTTCACTCCATACTGCAATTCCTGACGTCTAATGGACGCGAGTCTGAGTGAACTCCGGGAGTTGGTGATGGACAGGGAGGCCTGGCATGCTGCGATTCATGGGGTTGCAAAGAGTCGGACACGACTGAGTGACTGAACTGAAGATTTCCTTTACTTAGAGAAGTCTCTCCCCATTTCCAAAGGTAAAACTGTGATACAGGACTTAATTTGGGGATACAATTTCCTTTTTTTTTTTTTATGGCTTTCAGGGGATTTCTCTTTTCTATGAGTTCTTCCCCACTTTATAAATGTGTTTTTTCCACTTTCAGTGCCTCTAGAGTTGTCTTTCTATGCTTCTCTGACAAGTGAGAAGGTATAATTGATCACTGAAGACCATCACACTCTTTCCTAAGGTTTTGGTCCCATGGGAACTCTTTGAAACTCACTAGGATATCACTTCTGGGAAAAAGGTTCCCCCCAAGAGCTACATTTCTGCTCCATATGATCTCACTGATATTTACTAAGTCTAACTTCTCATGGAAGTGTTCTACACAATCACTGCAAACACGGCATTTCTGTCCCCAAATCAACTCTTTATATATATATTTTTGGCTCCACCCCACAACAGCCAGTGAGATTTTAGTTCCTCAACCAGGGATTTAACCTGTGCCCCTTGCATAGGAAGCTTAGAGTCTTAACCACTGGACCTCCAGGGAAATCCAGCATTTCTGCCCTAAGTGAGCACTGACACATAATGAATGTGGGGAAGATTCTGGCTCAAGGCTCCCCCATCTCTGGAGGAAAAATCCCCCAAGGATTTTTCTTTCTATGCAGTATCTGTAACATATAAGACATAATTTATTACTGAAGGGGTGATCACATTCACTGCATTTCTGAGGCTTATTCCCTGAGTAAACCCCTGATTATCTACTGAGGCCTGACTTCTTAGAAAAGACTGGGCCACAATCACTCTGTTTCTGCCCATTAGCAGCTCACTGCTTGATAAGGACTGGGTTCCCAAAGACACCATCTCTGCAGGCACTGTGTTAACAGGGCGTTGCTATTGTATGAGTTCACTCAGGCATAAAGAGCTATGATGCCCGGAGGAGGGTATCTCCAGCTCTGGGGATTCTACAGCTTTCTCTCCCCAGTGAGTCTTCTTATGTTTGATGAGAACATGTCGGCCAAGGCTTCGCCACATTCACTGCAGCCATATGGTCTCTCTGGTGTGAGTCCGCTGGTGCTGAATGAGCTTTGCCTTGCTTCAGAAGGCCTTTTTGCAGTCACTGCACTCACACAGTTTCTCTTCCCTGTGAATTCTCTGATGCTTGGTCAGGTCAGACTTAAAAAAGAAGGTTCTTCTGCATTTGCAGCACTCATAAGGCTTCTCTCCTGTGTGGTGTCTCTGATGGGCAATGAGGTAAGCCTTTTGGGAAAAGGCCTTCCCACACATACTGCAGCCATACAGTTTCTCTCTGGTGTGAGAACGCTGATGTCTCTTGAGCCAGTAACCTCTGGCTGAAGGCTTTTCCACACTCACCATATCCTGTAGGGCTTCTCTCCTGTGTGACTTCTCTGGAGGCCCATGAGCTGCAACCTTCTGGAAAAGGCTTTCCCATTCATTAGGTTCATGGGGCTTCCCTCCCATATGAGTTCTCTGATGTTCAGTGAGCTGAATCTTGATGAATGCTTTTCTACATGTGTTGCATCTGTGGGGCTTCTCTCCCCTTTCAGTTCTCTGATGTCTAATGAGCTGTGCCTTCCTGGAGAACGCTTTCCCACATTCACTGCATGCATACGGCTTCTTTCCTGAACAAGTTTTCTGACGGCCACTGAGCGGTGATTTAGTGCTACTGGGTTTTACACAACCATGGTATTTGATTCCACTAAGAGTTTTATTATCCTAGAGACAGACAGATGATTTCCCATACCCACTGAACCCATCAGAGTCGTTTCCTGCATATCTTCTATTCTCAGCAACAAAACCTAACTGTGACTTTAAACTTTTACAGTGTGAGCCAAACTTATTGTGTTTTTGTGTTAAAGTAACAAGGCTTTTGCATGAGTCAAAATTATTTGCATAACTTTGTGGACATCTTTCCAAAGTTTTAATCCTGTTTTGGTTTTCTGGGTGCCACTGCATAGGATCAATCTCCCACATTTCTTCTAGGACAAAGAACAATGAAAACATCCATGATAATTCTAGGGGGGGAAACAGAGTATAAAAATGCCATGGTTTGAGTTAGCTCTTGTAAGATCCCAGTCTAAGAGAAATGTCTACTATGGAAGTGTATGCTATGCTCTGTGAAAAAATGACAGTATTATAAAACAAAATTCAATAGAACAGCAGTTAGTTAGTGTTAGTCACTCAGTCATGTCCAACTTTTTGTGACCCCATGGACTGTAGCCTGCCAGGCTCCTCTATCCAAGGAATTCTCCAGGCAAGAATACTGGAGTGCGTAGCCATTTCCTTCTCCAGGGGATCTTCTTGACCCAGGGCTCGAACCCAGGTCTCCTGCATTGCAGGCAGATTCTTTACCATCTGAGCCACCAGGGAAGCCCAAAAGAAGGCACCTGGAATCCATACAGAAGGTCTTTCAAGTTTTTTTGGCCGTGTCCTGTGCCATATGGGACCTTAGTTCCCTGACCAGGGATCAAACCTGTGACCCCTGCAGAGGAAGCATGGAGTCTTAACTACTGGACCACCACAGAGACCTTCAGAAATAATAGAGCAAATAGGAAAGACTCAAGGTAACTGAAAGGCAGAGCAATATGGTAGAACCTAAACAAAATGCATGGGGAGGAAAAGAATTCACCAGGAGGAAAAATGATCTCATTCATGAAACTGAAGGAAAAAGGATTTCGCAGAACAATTACTTCGGATCCAGGCAAAATGCAGAATCAGAGGGCAGATTAGATTATAGACAGAGAGTTGTCAACCCAGGGATATCTGTCAGAGAGCTTAAATCTTCCATATGTGTGAACACACACTCTGAGGGTGAAGACAGGATCTGGGAGAAAAGAGGATTCTGGTCTCATGCACAGGAAGTAGAGCAACACAGGCCAGTGGCCCTGGTGGCTGGCAACACACAGAGGGTTAGAGTGCAGGTCAGACGTTAGCAGGAGTCAACCTGGGGCCCTCCAGCAGAGAACAGAAAGCTCAGGCCCTGAGACTGAGTCAAACTTTTAACAGAAGATTAACAAAACCCCTGACCTGAAAGCTGGGGAAGCAGAGGGTCAATCAGTAGACAGAGGTCCCCTGGGAAACAAGATGTGTGTGGTTTTCAGATGAATGAAGGTGACACGGGTTGTCAGGGAGGGAGAAAAGCTCTCAAAAGGGGAGCTGATACTGCAGAGGCAGGGGGCAGCGCTAAGTGCAAAACGACCTGTATGGGTGGTGAGAGGGACCTCGGAGTGAGCAAGGTGGAGGACAGACAGTGAGCCCTTGCAGACAAAGGAAAGGAGAAGGCATGAGGGAGCGTGCTGGGAAGCACGGAACAAGCTTAAGACCGCAAGGTCTAGGATGAGACAAACCACGGTAAGATCCCGAAAACTAGGAAAGAAGACATCATCCTTTAATAGCAGGCAAAGAAGAACAGCCCTAATAACAACATGCAGAAAAGTGTTAGGTTATTGGGTCACCAACGGTGTCAGGGAAGTTCTCTACATAACACTTCAGAAATGTCAACCTGTCACTGACTAACTGAATTTTTGTGTCATTTCTTCCCACCTTCTTGTTTTGAGCTCACTCACCTGGGCAGGTTGGACTCAGGGCTGCTCCCTTGACCGTCCATGGGGGTCCTCCTTGTTCCAACTGAAAGAGTGAATCTGGTTTGGGAGCCTGATATCCTGTAAACGGGAAATCATGGGATGGCTGGTGCTGACCATTTGAGCCAGGGTGATCTACGAGAACTGTACAAAGTTTGATTTTGGGGACCACATCCCTTGTACTTTGGTAAAGTAAAAACCTTTAACTTGGAAAGGGAGAACATGCATTGTAGGACCTACAGTGCTTTAGTCCCAACCATAAAATACAACATTCCAGGAACCCTACAGATTTCACTGAATGAGAAAGAAAAGGCAACTGACTATAATGCTGTCTGCTGGGATGCACCTTGCAGTCCTCCAAGCCAAGCCCTGGACTCACCCAACTTCAAACCAAAGAAAAAGAGCCCAGAGTCAGCGACAGAGACATCAATGGTTTAACGGAGGGAGGAGCTTACTTGTCTGACACAAGGTCCTGGAGCAACACCCCACTGTGTGCGGTACATGGCAGGTGGGACATGACGGCAGTCTTTGCTGGGGTGGGGGTGCGTTACCAGTTACAGGGGAAATTGATGTCAGGTTGGCTTATTGGTTACCAGGGAAACCAGCAGAGAGGCACGCCCGTCACCATCCCTATGAAAAGCTCTCATAGTGGAGATGTTCTGATCTAAAGCCAGAATGGGCATTAGCTGGGACCAGGGTAAATTTGTAGACAGGGAGGTCAGTCATTTGAGAAGGGTGTAGGTGAAGCAGGCCTGGGCTGAGCTAGAGATGGACAGAGAGCAGAACAGCCATCCTGGGTGGCCTGAGCACACGTTGCCCTTACCTACTGACACTAAGTTGCAGTAGTTCTCCAACATGACGTCCCAGTACAGGGCCTTCTGAGATGGGCCCAGTAGCTGCCACTCCTCCCCGCTGAAGCCCACAGCCACATCCTCGAATGACACAGGGCCCTGTAATAACAAATTCCAGTGCAATTCGTGATGGAATATATGATGTGGAAAAAAGAATAAGAACATGTTCTTTTATTTTTTTATAAATCAGAAGAGATCTCATTTTTATTTTATTTTTTGGCCGTACAACATAGCTCATGGGATCTCAGTTCCCAGACCAGGGACTGAACCCAGATCACAGCAGTGAAAGCCCGGAATCCTAACCACTAGACCACCACGGAAGTCCCAGGAACACGTTCTGTTTATCTTCCCCATGATAAAAAATTATGGGCACTGTAGCTGTGGCTATTTCACGTAGGACAGACCATGTGTCTTTTTTAAAAAAAAAAATCTGTATTTATTTATTTTTGTGCTGTGTCTTTGTTGCTGCATGGGCTTTTCTCTAGCTGTGGGGGCCACGCCCTAGCTGTGGTGTGTGGGCCTCTCACTGTCACAGCTTCTCCTGTTGCAGAGCACAAGTTCTAGGCCAGTGGGCTTTAGCAGTTGCGCCTCCCGTGCTCCAGGGCACAGGCTCAGTAGCTGTGGTGCTCGGGCTTAGCTCTGGGGCTATGTGGGATCTTCCTGGCCCAGGGATTGAACCTGTGTCCCCTGCATTGGCAGGTGGGTTCCTTACCACTGAGCCACCAGGGAAAAGCCTGTGACTGTGTCTTACTCCACTTGGGTTGCTATAATAAAATACCACAGACTGGGTAGCTTATAAAAACAAATTTATTTCTCACAGTTGTGGAGGCTGGGAAGTCTGGGATCAAGGGCCATCATGGCCACCTTTTAGTGAGGGCCCGCTCCCTTGTTCATAGCGGGAACCTTCGCAGGGAAGGGTGAGGGATCCCTGTGCATTCTCTCGTAAAAGGACACTCATCCTATTTGTGAAGACCTCACCCTCATGACTGATCTACACACCTCCAAATGGTCCCACCTCCTAATACCATCATCTTTGATTGGTTAAGATTTTAACAATGAATTGTAGAGGCACACAAACATTCAAACCACAGCCCTGTGGAATTTTACAAATTAGTCCTTCCCAGCCTAGAAAAGAACTCAAATAATATTTGCATAGAAATAAAAGACACTGTGTAGTAAGAATGTCTTTGTTTATATGAGTGAAAAATTTGTTATTAATTTAGATGTCTCTTAGAGGCAGACAAAAGAAGTGAAGTGAAGTCGCTCAGTCGTGTCCGACTCTTTGCGATCCGCGGACTGTAGGCCACCAAGTTCCTCCGTCCATGGGATTCTCCAGGCAAGAATATTGGAGTGGGTTGCCATTTCCTTCTCCAGGGGATCTTCCCGACCCAGGCAGCGAACCCAGGTCTCCCACATTGCAGGGAGACGCTTTAACCTCTGCACCACAAGGTATCCTAAACCTCCATGCTATGAAATATTATGCAAACATTAACATCAATGCGATGGATTTAAATATACTGGTATCAATGATTTTCAAGGCATTCTCTTAAATGAAAAGAATCAAGCCCCCAAATAGTATATAGTCTATAGTATATAGTCTATATAGTATATAGTCTCATCCCAGACATATGAAAAACTCTTAATAATACATCCAGCTACATATCTATAAGTTTACATATGTATGCACATACAAATACATATATTAAGATATACATAAATTAATCTAAATATAGATATATTTTACCAAACATGAATTTGATGGGAAACCCAAATTATTAACATGTTACCCTTCGAGTTGGGCCTTTGGTGAGAAAAAAGTGAAAGAGGATATTCTCTTTTGGTGCAAAGACTTGTGTGTGCTTAAACCTTGTGCACGTGAACGGAGCTATGTATCATTTGTGTAAATAAAAATACAAAGATCACCCAAGAATAATTGGCTTTGACTTCATTTTTTTTGGAAACTGGGGTTAAGAAGTTATAAGGGAAGAATTTGCCTCTATTTTAAGATTTTAGCCTAAACTTACTGTCCACCAGATCCTAATTTTTATTAACATATACTCTTCTCAGGGCTTTCCTGGTGGCTCAGAAGGTAGAGAATCTGCCTGCAACGGAGGAGACCAGGATTCTGTCTCCAGGTCAGAAAGATCCTCTAGAGAAGGGAATGGTTAACCACTCCAGTATTCTGGCCTGGAGAACTCCACAGACAGAGGAGCCTGGTGGGCTACACTCCATGGGAGGCCCAAAGAGTCTGACACAACTTAGTGACCATCATTTTCACTTTTTACTTCATATTGTTCTCATTTCACCAGACTGCTTTTCAGAAGCTTCCACAAGTCCCCTGGGAAACAAAGGATTAAAACAGATAACACAAACCTCACCTGGACCTTGCTCATCTTCTCTACTTCTTAAGAAAGGGTGTGTAACTCCAGGCTGTGTTCTGTCTTCTCTTTCCAGGCCTGCCTGGAGGTTATGGTCAGGGATCTCAGGTCAGGCTGCTGCCAAAATCCATGCTCTCCCAAGCCTGGAGCCTCCTTCTTCTATCACTGAAAATGTTCCTGTAGACTAGAACCTGCGGATTCAAGAGCAAATTCAATGACTGAACCTGTGGCCACAGCTCTCTCTAGCCACGAGTACTCATTCTAACAGAATGTCCCAATAGTTCAAGTCTCTTTAACTCCTTGAAAGGCTTTTCTATCATGGGGCCAGGTCCCACAGAAACATGAAATGGGTGAGAGGAATGCCTTTTTTGACAAAGCTGGAAAAGAGTGAAAGCAGAAGAGAAGATGGGAAATAAAAACCAGTTCCTGGTCTTGTCCATGGCTAAGATGTCACAGATCCAGTTCAGGAAAAATGAAGCACGAAAATGTTGGCCCTATAAACAACAAGGTCCTACTGTACAGCGCAGGGAACTATGTATTCAGTGTCTTACAATAAACAGTACTGGAAAAGAACGTAACAGAATGTGTACATATATACAACATAGTGGAGTAGGAAATGGCAATCCAGTCCAGTTTCTTGCCTGGAGAGGCAAGAGAATTCCATGGAGAAGCCTGATGGTTACAGTCCATGGGGTTACAAGAATCAGACATGACTGAGCAATAAAAACAAATGAGATGGTAAAGAATCTGCCTGCAATACAGGAGACCTGGGTTCAATCTGAGTCGGGATGATTCCCTGGAAAAGGGAATGGCTACCCACTCCAGAACTCTTGCCTGGAGAATTCCATGGACAGAGGAACCTGGAGGGTGCTACAGTGCACGGGGTCGCAAAGAGGCAGACTCAACTGAGGGACTAACAATTTCTTTTACTTTCATATAGTGGGATACTAATAGCAATGAAAAGAAATAATATTTTGCTACATGCAGTAACTTAGATGAATTTCACAACAAAATATTGAACATAAGAAGCCAGACACAAGAGAATATGTAATACATGATTCCACTTACATAAACTAAGTCAGGCAAATTTAATATGTTTTTAGGAAAGTAACTGCCTCTGGAGGAGGGAGATTAGCAGGTGGAGGCTTCTAGGGTAGTGGAATACTCTTTTTTTTTTTAGCCATGCTGTTTGGCATGTGAGATCTTAGCTCCCTAACCAGGGATGACCAGGAATTGAACCCATGCCTCTGTAGTGGAAGGGCAGAGTCTTAACCACTGGACTGCCAAGGAAGTCCCTGTAATATTCTATTCTTTTTAATTTGGTTTTTATTTTATTTCTGTAACATTCTAGCTTTTAATTTGGGGTGTATACTTGAAAGAAGCTTTTAAAGAAAAGTACAGATCAGTTTCACTTATACATTTTCACAATCTTTTTTTTACAATTTCAAGAAAAAGAAAGAACAGTCATTTAAACCTCATGTACAAAAACCCTGATAGAGAACAGTGTACTCAGGGACCCCCCTGGTGGTTCAGTGCTTAAGAACCTGCCTGCCAAGGCAGGGAACACAGGTTCGATCCATGGTCCAGAAAGATCCCACACGCCTTGGGGCAACTAAGCCCAGGCACACACAACTACTGAGCCCGTGTGCCTACAGTCCGTGCTCTGCGACAAGAGAAGCCACCTCAGTGAGAAGCCCCGTGCACCACAACCAGAAAGTAAATTCCACTTGTCGCACTAGAGAAAGCCCATGTGCAGCAATGAAGACCCAGTGCAGCCATAGATTAAAAAAAAAAAAAAAAAAAGGAACAGCATAATCAAACTCCACATATCCATTGTGTGACTTCAATAATTATCAACTCAAACCTAATTTGTTTTATCTACACTGCCATTCACTCCCCCACCACCACTGGATTATTTTGAAGCAAATCCAAAACATTTTTTTATTTCTAGGTGCAAAAATATTAGGTAGACTATAAGCAAACAGAATTCAGTCCCATGTTAAAAGAAGAAATCATTATGAACAGGTATGGTTTATTCCCGGAATATAAAATAGAGAAATCTCACAACATAAAGAAAACTTTAAAGAGAAAGAAATTATCAATGAAATAAAATTTAAAAGCCTTTAAGGGGACTGTAATGTACAGCATGGTGATTACAGTTAAATACCATATTAGACCTGGGTTCAATCCCTGGGTTGCGACGATCCCCTGGAGGAGGGCATGGCAACCCATTCCAGTATTCTGGCCTGAAGAATCCTCATGGAGAGCAGAGCCTGGAGGGCTACAGTCCATGGGGTCGCAAAGAGCCGGACACGACTGAGCAACTAAGCACATACACTTGAAAGTTAATTAAAAAAAGTAGATCTTCAGTGTTCTCACCTCTAAAAAGAAATGGTAATTATGTCACATGATGCAGATGTTGGCTAACTTACGGTGGTGATCATTTTGCAATATGTAAGTGTATTAAATAAACACAACTGTACACCTTTAAACTTACAGAATTACATATGTATATGCCAACTACATCTCAATAAAGAGTGTGGGACACCTTTGAGAAAGAGTAATAACTTGATAAAGTGCAGGTACCATTTATTCAGACTATCAGGCACTCTGCTTTGTACTCAAAGAACTTTTGCTCATTCCATATTTCTAACAGCTATGAAGTGGGAATCACGACAGCTTTTTTCACAACTGATGAAGCCTGACTCAGAGATTAACCTACCCAAGTCAGAGGGAGAAGCAGGTTCTTCTTACTCCAGTCCATAAACTTGCCACCTGGCCAACTCTATTTGTAGGTAACAAAGATGCTCAACTAGAAAACATAAAGGAATCAATTTGAAGGAATCAATCAGTAATATCTGAGTGGAATGAGGTGACAAAATAAGTATATCTTTTTAATTTTTGCTCTTGTGCATTACATAAAATTAGAAAACACAAAATTGAGGGAGCGGGGTAGTATGGGAAAAAAATGACACTATTTACAGTTACAACAAAAGTATAACCTGTTTACAAACAAACGTAATAAAACATGTCCAAAACACATAGAGAAAAACATCACAGCTGGTCAAAGAAACAAAAAAACTTCAGTTAAAAGAAATCCATTTATGCGATCCTAAAAGTGTAGTACCTACATCTGTATTGCTTCTTCCCAAATTAAAATACCCACTTGATGGAACATAACTGCGATAGTTTTTTTAAAAGAAAAGAAATAAAACTTTCAAATGTTATGACAGGATGTTAGATTAAAATGTATAAAATCATACCAATACCTACACACCTGATCCCAATGCTAAAAATGAAATATACTAAATTTTAATAAGAGTTGCTTTCTGGAGGAGTATTTAAAGTGTGTTAGTCGCTCAGTCGTGTCCAATTCTTTGTGAGCCCGTGGACTGTAGCCTGCCAGGCTCCTCTGTCCATGGGATTTCCCAAACAAGAATACTGGAAAGTGAAAGTTGTTCAGTTGTGTCTGACTCTTTGCGGCCCCATGGACTATACAGTCCATGGAATTCTCTAGGCCAGAATACTGGAGTGGGTAGCCTTTCCCTTCTCCAGGGGATCTTCCCAACCCAGGGATCAAACCCAGGTCTCCCGCATTGCAGGCGGATTGTTTATCAGCTGACCCACAAGCGAAGCCCAAGAATACTGGAGTGGGTTGCCGTTCCCTTCTCCAAGAGATTTTCCCCACCCAGGGATCAAGCCTCGGTCTCCTGCATTGGCAGGCAGATTCTTTACTGCTGAACACCAGGGAAGCCCTGATTTTAGGATGAACCTGAAAACCAAGGATTTTCAATAGGAATATACAGTAAACATGGATTCAAGACCAGAAACTTCACATCTAAAATTAAACATGCAATAAGCTCCCCAAACGCTGTCCCTAATGCAGACACAAGTTCCAATCCCCAACAACAGACACCCCAAATGTTATTCTCCAGCAAAGACCTCCCAATTTGTCATGCTGTAAGACACAGCAAAGCCAAACAAACTGAAACGCTGTTGTCTGGAACAGTGAAATGTTTATTTCAAGGCCTTGCAATGAGACAAGACGGCTCTTGCCCTAAAATGCCAAGGGATCTGGCAAAGCACTTTAAAAAGCCAGGTGAGGGAGGGGGTTTGCACGGTCTAAGATCAGCTTGTGCACAATTCTTTAACTGGCTGATGGTGAGGTAGCAGGATGGTTTCACAGGGGTTAACATTATCAGTCCTTGGGTTCCAGGAGGCGTGGGGTTCTGTGCCCTACCTCACTAAATAGTTTATTAATATCTTCTTCTTTGTTAGAGAGGGGGAGTTTTTTTTTTTTTTTTTTAACTTCTGCAAAACAACTCATGAAATGTACATCAAGTACTATTATCTAGGTACTTCAGAGAGGAGCTGAAGCACAGGATATGAGGGAAGGCCTGTGCCAGGAAGGCCTGGTGGCGTCCAGCTAGGTTACAGATCCAACACGGTAACCCGTGCTCCCCCACCAGAGAAAACACTCAACACGAATCCCCGGGTTGGTCCACAAACACAAAAGGCACCAGCTGGCATAACCACTCGCTTCACCCCAACGCCTACCCCTACGCAATCTGGAACCACAACAACAAACACCCTAAGGCGCTCTCCCTGGGCCTGAAACACGCCCAGAACCCAACACCGACCTGATGGATGACTTCCGTCTTCACCGCTGGAGACAAATCACAGGACAGCTGTTTTAAAACCTGGCGACCACCCTCTGCCGCAGGCAAGAATTCTGGAAGCTGAAAGGATGGCGGCCGACGAGGTTCACAAGCGGCCGTTCCAAAGACCCGGATCCTGACTTCTCGCGAGCCTTCGATGACGCAATATTTCCGCGCCGGGTTCGCGGCTCTTTACCAGTAGCAGCCGTTTTTCCACATAGTTCCGTTTGATCGGTGAGGGCTTCGTTTTTCTTCCTTTCGCGGGAAGGTGTAAAACGGTGAGAAGCTATCGAAAAGGACTTATTTCACCCTATTTTCAGCCCACGTGACCCATTGGGCCATGACTTTGAACATTTGCCAGGGCCGCTGCACAAACGCTTAGCTTCTCAGAAACTCAAGGGTACCTGGATCTCTGCAGGCTGGGCAGAGATGTTCGCGGACATGAAGGCCCTTTGATTTAAGATGAAGCTAAGAAGCGCGACCGTCTCAAAGAAATTCAACAGGGAGGGATCCCAATCCGAACCTAGCAACAATTGAAGGAGAATGCGGACTGGAGAGGGTGTTGTAGGGTTTAGAGAACCGTTCAGAAGCGCACAGGTCTGAAAGTGGGTAAAACGGCGGGATTATACAGCTCTTGTAATGACTGGTGTAGAGGAAATGGGAAACACTTTTGATCAGGGGCATAGCCAGCGGAGAAGCATGGTTCCCCCCTTCCACAGTGGGATGAGCCAAAGATGGGGTAAGGTTTTACTTGCACACTTGCACAAAGGTGAGAAATACTTGAATCAAAAGCTCTAAGGGAAGTGATTCTGTTGAGTACTGTGACGCAACTGATAAAGCACCGCTCCCTACGTGAGGAAGGTCAGAAAAGGAAATGGCAACCCCCTCCAGTATTCTTGCCTGTGAAATCCCATGGACAGAGGTGCCTGGAGAGCTACAGTCCATGGGGTCGCAAAAGAGTCGGACACGATGTACCAACTAAACAACAACCCTGTAATTATACAACTTGGTTCAGAGAACATTCAAGCTAAAGGGGTTACTCATTTATTTATTGACCCAGCAGATGTGTATAAAATGCATACTCTGTGGCAAACAGGGATCTGGGTACTGGAAATACAGAAGGTATAAGTGCAGGAAAAATAAAATGGTTTCATTGAGCTGTACATTCTGTTACTGACCAAGTTCTTGGATTCTAGCCAATAGAAATTGGTAAGAGGCCAGATAAATTCAGGCAGTGCTTTACTGGGCCTGGTGCTGTAGCAGGAGGAAGTGAAAACAAGTAACAGGTACCCTTTCTTGCTACAGGGCAGGTGGTGATCTGGTCCATTAAATGGTGTGAGGGTAGGGCAGGCCCAGGGGAGGGGTGGCTTGGGTGGTCTGCCCATTCCTTTTAGGACTGTTTGCAGGGAACACACATAGGAGCCTGCTTTTGCTCACAGTACCTCAGAAGTAGCAGTTGGGTTTGGGTCTTTGTGTATCTTGTTCACAATTTGCCCCTATTGCCTATGCCAGGCAGTTATTTTTAGTCCCTTATAGTTCCTCTGTATTCTGGATGGGCCGTTTGTCCAGATGCAGGCACTGCAGCAAAGTGTCCTGGGTCCCAGCCTGTCTCAGTACTGGTGTGCAGAATGTAAAAGGAAAGTTGTTGGCTTGTCTTCCTCATTATAGTGAGAGTTTTGATTCCCACCTACAAGGTGATCTATAGTGCCTGGAGGGCAGAGCAGTGAACCAAAGACATTAGCCCTAAGATTTAATGGAATTTGCTCCTCTAACTTTTGGACTTGCTTGGGACCAGTCACTCTTTTTTCCTTATGATTTATCTGTCTTATGATGGAAGTATGTATCATACCTCTGTCCCACCATTGTATTTTTGAAGAACATAACTTACCTGGTTTCACGGGTCCAAAGATGGAGAGGAATTTTTCCTCAGGATGAATTGGACATCACGTCTCACCTGTATTTGGCTCAGATGAGACTTTGGATATAGACTTTTTTTTTTTAAGGTATTGTTTTTGGCTGTGTTGGGTCTTCCTTGTTGGGCAGGGGCTTTATTTAGTTGCAGTATGTGGGCTCAGTAGTTGTGGCACACAGGCTTAGTTGCCATAGGCATGTGGAATCTTCCTGGACCAAGGGTCAAACCCATTTCCCTTGCATTGGCAGGTGGATTCTTAACCAGTGAACCACCAGGGAAGTCCTGGATTAGAGTTAATCCAGGGGGCTATTGGGATGCTATTGGGATGAAATGTATGTATTTTGCATGCAAGAGGGGCGTGATTGGAGGGGACAGGGCCAGTGGTGGAATTTTAAGGACTGAATGTTTGTGTCCCCTCAGATTCACATGCTGAAGCCCTGAAACCCACTGTGGCTCTATTTGGAGATGGGACTCCTAAGGTAAGTAATTCAGGTTAAATGAAGTTGTAAGGGTGGGGCTCTACTCCAGTTGTATCTGCTGGAACCTTGACCTTGGACTTCTAGTCTCTGGAACTATGAGAAAATTAACTTCTGTTTAAGCCACCTACACTGGTATTTCAGTATGGCAGCCAGAGCAGTGTAATACAGGAATGTTTATGTATGGCCTAGGATCTTAATATATTCCACATTAAAACCCTTAAGAAAACAATTAAGATGTTCACTCCAAGTGAGTCTTAAGTTTTCACATCATGTGTTAATTGTTAAAGAACATTTACAGTGCCTTTAGATACCTCATCTACTTACATGCCTCTACCGCTAGCTTCTCCCTAAGGGACCTGACATCATGCCTTTCCTCAAACCCAGTTTTCCAGCAGTAGTCCCTACTGACATTACTCCTGGCTACAGCTCAGTGATTATAGAGATTCAGAAAACATTTGCCAGATAGGTTAAAGGCCTGTAGTATTCCAGTCTAGAACCAGATTCAGCCCACTCTTGTAGGGCTCCTCGACTCATTCTCGATCTGATTCAGTCTCTCCAGCTCTGTGGAGAATGAGGTAACAGGCCAAAGTTGATTCTACAAACTCTACTTCTCTCTTCCTCATGTGACTCCCAAACATGTTAGACTCAAGAGTGCCTGAGTTAGGAGGAAATGGAACTACCCACCTTTCTTCCTGGCATCTGTTTCCATCCCATCAGTGAGGCAAAAGATAGGGTTAGGGAACTATGTCCAGAAGGAAGAATGCAGCTGAGTTAACCAGTGTAGACTTTCATATTCCCAGGATTCTGAGAATAATCTGGATAACCAGAGAAGGGGAGAGCTAGGAGAGAAGCAATCTTAATTTGTGTTCAGATTGCCCATCTTTTCATGTTTTAAGGGAAAAGAAAAAAACAAAAAAACCGAAGGTCTGTGTTGCAATGTATTTTATTATCTAATTTATAGGTTTAAATTACTAATTGTTTTTGGGCTTTCAGTTCACTTTGCAAACCTTCATTTCACTACCTTTGCAAGTCTAGGAAATCTTAAAAATCACATTTAAGGTGACCTTTATTGTATAATGCTTGGTCTTATTTATCAGTTGAAGTTAAGCTTATTCAAGGACATTAAGTTGCATTTATGACCTTAATATTCATTTTTCTTATTAGAAAATTCAATTTGCTGAAATAATATTTAAATATGTTTAGAGTCAAAGAAATGTAGCAGCTAATTATCATATACTGGGTGGGTGTTGAAGATAATTTTTTTTTCAGTTGGGAGAAATGAATGAATATATGAAATGAATATAACCAGTGATGTGAGGTAGATTATCTCCTTAAAATTATGGAAACATAAGCATAGTAACCAGGCTTCCCTTGTTGCTCAGACAGGAAAGAATCTGCCAGCAATATAGGAGACCCTAGTTTGATCCCTGGGTCAAACCCCTGGCAAATGGAATGGCAACCTACTCCAGTATTCTTGCTTGGAGAATTCCGTGGACAGAGGAGCTTGGCAGGTACAGTCCATGGGGTCACAAAGAGTCAGACATGACTGAGTGACTAACATTTTCAATTTTAAGCATAGTAACTAAGAATATGGTTCCAGGTTTCCTGTCCAAAAATGTACATCAGGTATATTATGTAATGCATTAAAGTGGGAAATGGTACATAAAGCTCTCAAATACCCCTCATTTTCACAGGCTTTGCCTCACAAGAACTAATTAAGATACTTGTCAAGTAGTGATGTTCACAGTGTTTTGTGTATGATTTCACTAGCTGATGGATAAGGCAGAATGTACCACTGAAAACCTTGCCACATTCACTGCCTTCCAACAGTTTCTCTCTAGTATGTAATGATACCTATTAGGGGCAAGTTTTACCACTCTCATATTTTTTACCCACTATAAGCTCACCTATGACCAATGGTAATCACTGATGATGCGGTCTTTCTTCCAAAACACAGCTTTTCTAACTTCTGCATTCACAGGCTTCCTGTTTACATATAACCATGCAGTCAGCTATACATTATGGCCCAAGGCTTTTCCAAACAGAATGCACCAGTTTTCATCCTATGTATTTTTCATGACATAAAATAAGATGTAATTGACCACTGAAGGCATAACCACATTCATGGCATCCATAAACCTTTCTCTCCTGCACACACTCTCTATTACCTCCTGAGGGTGCACATCTGGCAGCTGGCTGTTCCCTCAGGACTACATTCCCACCTGCTAGGAGTCCACTGATATGTAATGATGTCTGAGGGGTCACAGAAGGCATCTGCACAGTCACTATATTAACAGGGTTTTTCCCCTGCAAGAGTTCACTAGTATCTAAGAAGCTGTGACCCTTTGTCCACCTTCACGGAATCTACTTGTTTCTCTCTTGTGTGTGTCCTCCTATGTTTAACCAGACATGACGTGGGAGAAAGCTCTCCCACAGTTGTTGCATCCATAGGGCCTCTCTCCCATGTGAGTTCTTCGATGGACAGTGAGCATTGTCTTTGTGTTGAAGGCTTTCCTACAGTCACTGCACACATAAGGTTTCTCTCTTGTGTGAATTCTCTGAGGTTTAGAGTCCTGATTTCTGCGAACGAAGATTTTCCATGGTCAGTACATACAAAGGAAGTCTTTCCTGTATAGAATCGCTGATGTGCTATGAGGCATGCCTTCTGAATGAAGGCCTTACCACATTCAGTGCATCCATAGGGTTTCTCTCCAGTGTGAGTTAGTTGATGTATGAGGAGATTGCCCTTCTGTATGAAACCTTTCCCACACTCACTGCATATGTAAGATTTCTCTCCTGTATGAATTTTCTGATGCAGAATGAGCTGTGATTTTCTGGAGAAAGCTTTTCCACACTCACTGCATACATGGAGTTTTTCTCCTGTTTTGTTTTGTTGGTGTGTAGTGAGTTTTGCCTTCCTAAAGAAGGCTTTTCCACATTCAGTACCTTTGTAGGCTTTCTCTCCTGTATGAGTTCTCTGGTGCTCAGTTAGCTTGAACTTTCTGTAGAATGCTTTCCCACATATACTGCATACATGGAGTTTATTTCCCATATGCGTCTTCTGATGTTCAATAAGCTAAAATTCCCTGAGGAGGGCTCTTCCACACTCACAACACTCATGGAGTTTCTCTCCTTTGTAAGTTCACTGATGTTCAGTGAGCTTGAACTTCTCGAAGAAGGTTTTCCCACACAGACTACATCCATGGGGTTTCTTTCCTGTGTGAATTATTTTATGTTCATTGAGCTGAGACTTCTTGAGGAAGGCTTTCCCATATTCAGGACATTCATGGGCGTTCTCTGTTTTGTGTATTTCCTGATGTTCAGTTTCAGTATGAGTTTGTTCATGATGAGCATGGAGCAAGGATCTCCCATCCCCATTAAGCTCAGCAGGCTCCTTTTTGTTGCAGCTTTTATTCTGGTTGGTTATATCTATATATGATTTCAGAGTTTTCCTGTGTAAATCAAATCCATCATAATTTGGCCTTAAAGGAAAACAACTTCTGCTGTGATGAATAATATTCCCAAATGCATTCTGTTCATAACACTTCAGCATATTTTGGTTTTGCCAGTGCAACTGCACATGATCATCCACTTCCTTAATGTTTAGGAAAGATAACAATGAACACTTTATGAGCATCAGATGGAATAAAACTATTTCAAAAATACCTTGGGGTGATCTGGCTCTTTAATGAAAAACTCAAGATATCAAATAGAAAAGAAATTCCAAGCATAAAAGTACCTTATCTTTAAAAAAACTTTTCAAAATTATAGTTAAATATATATAAGATAAATTTTACTGTTTTAATGGTTTTAGGGGGGCTGGATCATGCAGGATCTAAGTTACCTGACCAGGGATTGAACCCATGCTCCCTGCAGTGGAAGCAGAGTCCTACCACTGGACCACCAGGGAAGTCCCTTAACCATTTTTAAGTGTACAGTTCTGTGGCATTAAGTATAATCACAATGTTGTACAACCATCAGCACCTTTCATCACTAGTTTTTTGGGTTTTTTTTCCATCTTCTCCAACTGAAAAACTCTGCATCCATTAAGCACTAACTCCTGTCTCTTGGAAATGGTTAAAAACATGATAATATAAAACACCAAACAACCCAAAAGATGTCAGCCATCAGTGTAAAATAGAGTAAATTCACAATGAATAAATATAGATTTGTTTGCTTTATAAATAAGGCCCTGGGGACAGTTAAATACCGTCACTGTTAGCATCACCTCACAGAGACTGGAGGGACACCCAATTTCAAAATGGTGAAAGACATTCATTCAACACATCCTTATTAAATGGCTACTCCACAAACCAGACATAGTGCCGGTACTGGAGAAACACAAAAAAATTCTTAAACTGAAGTCATATTCTGCGGGTGGAAAGGAAACAGAATAAACAAGATAAGGAATAATGTAGGCAGTTCAAACATGACAGTGGTTTGAAGAAGCAAAGGAAGTAACGAGATGTAGAAGAAATGAGGATTTATTTACAAGGAAGGATAAGACTCACTCATGAGATTTTATGATTTTGTTTAGGCTCCCTAGCCTAATGAACTGAGAATGAGAAATTTTAGAAAGATCTTCTCTAATGAAACAAAGAATAGGAACAGCAAAGGTGTTAGACCCAGGAGCACAGAGGGTAAAGAGGGGCTTCCCAGGTGGTGCTTGTAAAGAACCCGCCTGCCAGTGCAGGAGATGTGGGAGACGCAGTTTCGATCTCTGGGTCACGAGGATCCCCTGGCGAACGAAATGGCCCCCCTCTCCAGTATTTTTGCCTGGAGAGTCTCATGGACAGATGGGGCTGGCAGGCTACAGTCCATAGCGTTGCAAAAAGCTGGAAATGACTGCAGTGACACATGCACACACACAGAAAGTAAAGAAGATTCAAGGTAATGTCAGGATTTAAGATGTACAGAGGTATAACAGAATCTCAATTTCAGAAACGATGTTGGAAAGGGATTTTCTTGGAGGGAAGATGGTTCTAGTATCTCACACAAAAAGTGTGAACTTATTGGGAGTTTCCATGGAGTCAGGTAAAATATATGGTAGCAGCAGGTGTATTAGACATTGTTACGGAACATGGGCCAGAGAACAAGGGCTTAACACATTTAAATAAATAAGGTTTTATAGTCTATGAGAGCAGAGGATAACAACAGAACCTTTGAAGCAGCTCAGAGTGGGAAAAAAGAAAAACATAAATACATGTTAAGAGATCATGTCACCGTAAGAATAAAGGCTTCCAAGGTGTGGCTGGATGTCATAAGGGGAAATATTTTCCAATGGGGCAGGAACGTGTATGTGTCAGAAGATAATGATGAATTCAAAGTTTCCTCTTAGAAGCGAGACACAGAAGGAGGAGTTTCATAGCAAGAGACATGAAAGGAACATAAAATCATACTCTGACAAATGTTGAAGTATGGGAAGATTTGAAAATCCAAGCAAGACTGTGGGGTGTGGCAGGGGGGAACGTTGACATCTAAGGAGAAATGTATAGATTCTTTCCAAGAAGAGATAAAGAGGTATATTTTCCTTTAAATTCCCACCCAGAAAAAGAGTTCTTATGGAGAGAGGGCTACATGGAGGCTGTTTCTGTGTCTTCTGCACCCCTCCCCACTGGGATGCCTTCTCTAAGGAACTGAAAGGTGATTTCCACAGCCTTGCCCGTCTTGCTGCTTCTCTCTCACCTACTTGGATGAGGGTGACCGGGAACTTAATCATCTGAGGTCCATGGTGGTTCTTCTCATTCCAACTTGGAGAGTACATCAGGTTTGCTAACCTGATACCCTGTTCATGGGAAATGCCAGAAGACTCAGGCTCATCAGATGTCACCCGAGATTTGTGATGCTGAGAACAGTATGCTTTTTAGGGACTACACAATTTGTATGTTTGTAAATTAAAGGCTTTTCTCTAAAATGAAAAGAGAGTATACCTTCTTGTCTGGGACAAGAGACGAGACCGAAAATCTAACACTTCAGAGCATGACAGACACAACAAAGCCTTCAGAAGCTGAAGAAAGAAAAGCCACTGTCCTCACCCACAGACACCAGGTTGCTGTAGTTCTCCATCATCACATCCCAGTACAGGGCCTTCTGAGCAGGGGCCAGGAGCTGCCACTCCTCCCACGTGACATCCACGGCCACATCCGTGTTACAGTGTCAGTGATCTCTATAACAACACAGTCCCCTATAATATGAGTGTTTCTCTTATCACTAAAATGGAGGGTGTGAAATAATAGAGGTTTCTATCCCTGGTTGTTGGCTTAGAGATCCTAAAACCCTTGTAGTCTCCTAAGTGGTAAAAGCACTAGCAACATCTTTTGTTCTAATATTTGGTCTTCAGCTTCAACCCTAATCTGACACTGACAACTTAGAATTAGCATCAGGCTCCACAGGCTAAAGGGCTCAGTATCACAAGAGTGCCTTCAGTTCAGACACCAGTCCAAAGTCCCAGGTTCCCTGCATTTGTGTCCAGCTTGGCTACAACTCAGGGGTTCCCATAATTTCCGTGCTAAGACTGGATAAATTGCTAGAACAACTGACAGAACTGAGGACAATGTTATGCTTACCTTTATAGTTTATTATCAAGGATATAGGGCCTCCCGTGTGTGGCTCAGCGAGTAAAGAATCCGCCTGCAATGTGGGAGACCTGGGTTCAATCCCTGGGTTGGTAAGATCCCCTAAGAGAAAAGCTACCCACTCCAGTATTCTGGCCTGGAGAATTCCATGGACTGTATAGTTCATGTCGTTGTAAAGAGTCGGACATGACTGAACGACTTTCACTTTCATCAAGGATATTAATGAACACCCACATGAAAAGGTAAGGAGAGCCAAGTGTAAAAAGGTCCTGAATGCAAGGGCCTCTTTCCCCATCGAGTTGGGATGAGTCACCCTCCCAGCACGAGGATCGGCCTGCCTCCTTGGAAGTTCTCTGAACCCTGCTGGGGTTTTTATGGTGGTTCTATTACACAGGAATGATTGATTAAACCCCTGCCTACTAGTGACAGAGTTCAATCTCCAGTTCCTTTCCTGTCTACTGAGATCAGAAGGTAGAGCCAAACATTCCAGTCAAGGCTTGGTCTTTCTGGGATCAGCTCCCGTCTTAAAGTTTTCTAGAGACCTGTCCTGAGTCACCTCATTAGCATACACTCACAGATGGTTCAGAGGGGCTTGTTATCAATAAAAAAAGGATACTCCTCTATTTCTCAGGAAATTGCAGACGTTTTAGGAACTCTGTCCCAAGAACCAGCGACAAAGACCAAGTATGTACAAAGACCAAATATGTGACAATAAGTCATTTGTGTAATTAAAGGCAATACAAGGGCTTCCCTGATGGCTCAACAGGTAAAGAATCCGCCTGCAATGCAGGAGACACAGGTTGTTGACCACAAGTTCATGTGCCAGATACAGAGTGAGGCCAGACAAACCAAAATGTTGCAGTTTGGAGCAGAGAGAGGTTTACTGCAGGGCCAAGGAAGGAGAAGGATGGCTTGTGCTAAAAAAACCCTGAACTCCCTGATGGTTTTGAGGGAAGAGTATTTGTTTGAGGTTTTTTTTGTTTTTTTTTTTAAATATTTATTTGGGTGCATCAGATCTTAGTTGAGGCATGTGGGATCTTCATTGCAGCATGGGAGCTTAGTCACCATGCTTAATTGAAGCATATGGGCTGTTCCCTGACCAGGGATCAAAAATGCATCCCCCGTGTTGGAAGGCAGACTCTTAACCACTGGACCACCAGCGAAGTCCCTGTTTGTTAATTAATTGATTTTTGGCTGCATTGGGCCCTTGTTGCTGTGTGCTGGCCTTCTCTAGTGGCAGAGTCGGGCAGTTCTTCACTGCAGTGCATGGGCTTCTCATTACGGTGGCTTCTCTTGTTGCAGAGCAACGGCTCTAGGCGCAAGGGCTTCAGTAGTTGAAGCTTGCCAGCTCAGTAGTTGTGGCCCACAGGTATGTGGAGATCCTCCCAGACCAAGGATTGAAACTTGGTCCCCTGCATTGGCAGGAGGATTCTTATCCACTAGACCACCAGGGAAATCTGGGGAAGAGTTTTTAAAGGCAAAATTCGGGGCGGGGGGGCTACAGGATATGTGATTTTCTTCTGTTTGGTTGGTGGTGAGGTAATGGATAGTGTTCCAGGAATGTTCTGCTCAGCCAAAAGCTGAAAGGTATGTTGTTATGTATATCCTTGGAAGAAGAACCAGGACCCTGCTTTATTGCTGCAATATTATTTCTTGACTGCTTTTCCTTTGTTACTGAGTTCCCTTACTTCCTTAATTAGAAAAACTATTTGAATCTGCTCTTTTGAACTCCTGGAAAGTCAAGGAGCCCAAAGCCTTTTTCCTATGAACAGGAAGCCCCACAGGGTTCTGGTAGGTCTCAAAATACACACAACCATTCTTTCTGCGACAACATCATTAAGGCCTTAGCACCTCTGCTTTCATCTAATATTATTGGGAGACAATTCTGGGGCATCTTTGTGCTGTTTTGTTACTTTTTAATGTCCAGCCAAAAATGTCCCGCCACCTGATGTGAAGAGCTGACTCATTTGAAAAGACCCTGATGTTGGGGAAGATTTAAGGCAGGAGGAGAAGGGGACAACAGAGGATGAGATGGTTGGATGGCATCACTGACTCGATGGACATGAGTTTGGGTAAACTCTGGGAGTCGGTGATGGACAGGGAGGACTGGCATGCTGTGGTTCATGGGGTTGCAAAGAGTCAGACACGACTGAGCGACTGAACTGAACTAATGTACAGCCCCTTCTCTCTGCTCACCCATCACCCTATCTGTGCATCTTAGTCCAAGCTTCTTCCAGCTGTAGCAGCAGTGGGTTGTGGTTGCAGGAGAAGGGAGGAGCAAGAGAATGATCACATCCCAGGTCTCAGGAGAGAGTGAGCCATAGTAAAGTGAGAGTGAGTTTATTCAGAGAAATACACATGCCCTAGGCAAGTGAGAGCAGTCTAGGGGTAGAGGGTTGTTAGTTTTTATGGGTTGAATAATTTTATAGGTTAACAAGTGGGAGGATTATTTAAACTATTTGTGGGGAAAAGCAGTTTTCAGGAATTGGGCCACCACCCCCTTTTTGGTCTTTTAAAATGGTCAACCTTGTCCTGGCATTGGTGGGTGTGTTATTTAGCATATTAATGTACTACTGCTGCTGCTAAGTCGCTTCAGTCGTGTCCAACTCTGTGTGACCCCATAGACGGCAGCCCACCAGGCTCCCCCATCCAGGCAAGAACACTGGAGTGGGTTGCCATTTCCTTCTCCAATGCATGAAAGTGAAAAGTGAAAGTGAAGTCGCTCAGTCGTATCCGACTCTTCATGACCCCATGGACTGCAGCCTACCAGGCTCCTCCGCCCATGAGATTTTCCAGGCAAGAGTACTGGAGTGGGGTGCCATTGCCTTCTCTGTTAATGTACTACAATGAGTGTATAATGAGGCTCAAGGTCTATGGGAAGTCGTATAGGCTAGTCAAAGCCTTGTAGGTTCTAACCAGTTTGTCATATCTTCAATGGCTGTGTCAGTCTTGTAATGGCTGTGTCCTGCCCCCTTCCATCCTGTCATACTTTGGCAAAGACAAATCAAGTGTTCCTTACAAATTTTTAGGATACTATAAGTTGGTCAGCTGTCACTTTACAGATATGTTCCCCAAAACTATTAAAACTATCCTATCCAGCAGGAATTGCTATAATTTTTAAGATAAAAGAAGTAAAATCTGAGAATTCGCTGTCCAAAAATGGGCCTGCTTTCAGTTAAAAATGCAGTTTAGTATCTTTTCATGTTAATTGGCTATTCAGAATCATCTCTTCTATGGATATTTACCTATTGATTTTTACTCTTATTTTCTTTTTGATCTGTTGACTGGAAAACACACAAAATAACAGTTGTGAGCTTTAAGTTTTATTCAGGTTCTTGCTAAGGACCACAGCCACCCAGTTAGTGTAAGCATATGGGTTAGGGAGATTTCTCAGAGAAAGAGAACCAGGCGTGGCTTTCTTGACATGAGAGAACCCATAGCCTAAGCCGTTTTGTCATCTAAGCCTGGCCATAATTCTTGCCCTTGAACAGTCTCCGTAATCAATGATCTTAAGGGGACAATGGGGCTTCCCAGGTAACGCAGTGGTAAAGAATCCACCTGCCAATGCAGGAGCCACAGGAGACATGGGTTTGATCCCTGAGTCAGGAAGATCCCCTGGAGAAGGGAATGGCGGCCCACTGCAGTATTCTTGCCTGGAGAATTCGATGTAGCCTGGTGGACTAGAGTCCATGGGGTCGCAAAGAACTGGACACCACTAAGCAACTAAACTTTCACTTTCACTAGGTAAAGGACCAAACTGATGATCTTGACCCTCTGACTTCAATCTACTAAAGCTGGACACTCAACTTTTGCCCAATTTTATGCTGAATTCTCTGCTCAAGCCCCTTCATGAATGTGCACGTGCCCTTAGCTTAAAACTTCTTCACTTTTGCAGTTTCCAGGAGCCACTGCTTTGGTAAAGATCCCTGGTGTTCTTACTTGCTGCAAGTAATAAATCCTTCCTTCTTCTATTCTTTGGCTTGGGTGTACCTATTGGCTTGACACCCACCAAGAGGTGAACCCAGTTTGGGGATGACATTAGCTCTGAGGAAGTTGCTCCGAAAAGGTAAGGGAGAAGCCCGTTTATATATACTTTCTGGAGAAATACATGCAGTTAGGCATACATCTTGGTAAAAGATTTACTGCTAATCATAAAGGAAAAAAAAAAGTCTCAAGTTAATCTTTTTAAGGCTTATCTCTGTATGGGAAGATGCTAGAATCTAGTGTCACTAAAATTCTTCCTGAGATATACATCTAACGATCTGTGAGCCCTGCCTGCCTATTCACTTGCATTCTAAGCACAGAATGCCTGTTGTTTCCTATTTAAATTCCTCTCAGTGCACTGTCAGCAACTGTAGTGGGTTACAACTTAGAGTGAAGTGAGTGAGTGAAGTCGCTCAGTCGTGTCCGACTCTTTGCAACCCATGTACTGTAGCCCACAAAGCTCCTCCATCCATGGGATTCTCCAGGCAAGAATACTGGAGTGGGTTGCCATTAACCCCTGTCAAAACTGGATGGTGAGCAACCCTCTTTGTCTTAATGATCCTAATTTTTCTGCATCCACAGATTCATAAGAGTTCTTTATACACTCTAAGTTTTCATCTTTTTCAGTTAAGTGTTGAGGTATAGTCTCCCAGTCTGCAGATTGTTCTTTGAGGTTTGTGTTTTACTTTAATGTAAAATGTGCTTCAAAAGGAAACCAGAGTCAAGCTCCTTGTAACTTAAGAGTTTAATTCTCATTTAAGAAAAAAAAATTGAGATTTTGTATTACATTCTAGAAAGGGATTAATAAAAACATCTCTAAAGTTTGGTTTATACTCTTTCAAAAGGAAGTGCATCTTGAGCTGTATGGGGGAAATATTTTATTTGTCCTTAGGAACAAACCACACATCCTATCAGGCAATACCAGGACTCAAGCTAATATTTAATTTTATATTCTGATACCAGGGACTTTATCTCAAACTGTTCAGAATTCAAAGGGGGTATATAAAACCTATGAATAGTCATCATCTTCAAACCCTAAATATCTGGCTGGTTTAGAAGAAAGACTATTATAAAGATGATGATTTCTACTGTATTTCATCCAATCTAAGGCACCTTTGGGCTTCCCTGGTGGCTCAGAGGATAAAGTGTCTGCCTGCAATGCAGGAGACCCGGGTTCGATCCCTGGGTTGGGAAGATCCCCTGGAGAAGGAAATGGCAACCCACTCCTGTATTCTTGCCTGGAGAATCCCATAGACAGAGGAGCCTGGTGGGCTGCAGTCCATGGGGTCGCAAAGAGTTGGACACAACTGAGCGACTTCACTTTCACTTTCACTTAAGTTACCTTTGGTTGTATGATACACTAATATTTTATGTACCCATTTCTCCACTTAAATATGTCAAGCAATCAACTGTGTGCTGCATTTTCACTTAAGCGTTGTTAATACACGGGACAATTTTTCCATCTTCAGATCAATGAAAACAAAAGTTTTACTCAAGAAAGATTCAGAAATTTCCAGGCCCACTTACTAATAAAGCATACAATGGGGCATGGTAGAGGTGGCAAGATATTAAGTCATAAGATTCTTTTACTAAAATAATGAACCATGTAGTTTAGTTACAATTCATGTAGCATTATGATGATACAAAGACACAGTGCAGATATTCTGTGGTAAAATTTTATGACATTTAAGCACATGAACTAGGGAGTCACAATCATTAATGCTCACACACACAATTCCCAAATACAAAAATCATGTTATTATTAAAATAGGTACAGAACACTTATATATTTTCACATGGTTCTGCTATAATTTTTGCTTTGTTTTCTAACTACTGTTTTTATTTACATATTTAATAATTTCTGTAATGCTGTGTATTATGTCAAAATTACAGGAAATGAATTCCCTCATAAATGATTCCATGAAAGCATGACTTTCCCCCTAAATGTCAATTCTCTGTAGCTGAATTTCATACCAACAACATCCCCACCATTAATACATACACAGAAGTTCCTATTTGTTCCCTCTAGCCTACATTCAATTGACATTTATCGGGAAAGGTATTTCCTCCTGTCTGGCATTCTATGTAGTACCATTGTCTGATAAAAGTAACGTGGTATGAATCTGGAAAGTGTCCAAATCTGCTTCATTCTTAAGGTTTCACTCCTACGTAAACTCTGGAGTGTAGTGAGCTATTTCCTTTCAATGACAACTTTTGGATATTAACTTTCTTCATGACTTTTCTTGATGAGTTTTCTGATGTAAAATGAGGCTAAATTTGTGGGAGAAAGTTTTCCAGCACTCACTGCATCTGTAACGTTTCTCACCTGTGTGAGTTCTTTGAGGTATAATAAGATGTGGCATCTGGGCAAAAGATTTGACACTCATGGCATTCGTGGGGTTTTTCTCCCGTATGTGTTTTCTGATGTAAAACAAGGCTAAACTTCATAGGGAAAGTTTTCCCACATTCACCGCATCCATAGGGTTTCTCTCCTGAATGGATTCTCTGATGAATGATGAGGCTAAACTTGTGGGAGAGTTTTCCCACATTTGTGGCATTGATAAGGCTTCTCTTCAGAGTGAATTCTCTGATGAATAAGGAAATACGACTTCCGGCTGAAGGCTTTATGGCATTCACTGCATTTGTAGGGTTTTTCTCCTGTGTGAGACCTCTGATAAATAGTGAGATGTGACTTTTAGGTGGAAGCTTTCTGACACTGATGGCATTCGTAGGGTTTCTCACCTGTGTGAGTTCTTTGGTGTAGGATGAGACTAAATTTGATGGAGAATGTTTTTCCACATTCATTGCATCCATAGGGCTTCTCTCCTGCATGAGTTCTCCAGTGAGTGTTGAGGAGTGACTTTACACTAAAGCCTTTTCCACATTCACTGCAATTATAAGGTTTCTCTCCTGTGTGAGTTCTCTGATGTCTGATGAGCTCAGATCTCTGGATGAAGGCTTTCCCACAATCACTGCATCCATAAGGTTTTCCCCCTGTATGTGTTTTTTGATGTAAAATGAAGCTAAACTTAAGGGGAAATGTCTTTCCGCATTCATGGCAACCATAGGGTTTCTCTCCAGTGTGAGATCTCTGATGAATAATGAGCTGTGACTTATTGCCGAAGCTTTTCTGACATTCATCACATCTGTAGGACTTCTCTCCTGTATGTGTTCTTCGATGTAATGTGACTTGTGACTCATCACTGAAGCCTTTCTGACACATGCAGCACTCAAACCATTTCTCTCCTGTGTGGGTTCTCTGGTGTAAAATGAGATGGGACTTCTGGCTGAAGGCTTTCTGACACCTACTGCACCCGTAGGGTTTCTCTCCGGTGTGTGTTCTCTGATGCTTAATGAGGTCTGACTTCTGGGAAAAGGCTTTCCCACAGTCAGTGCAGCTGTAGTGTCTCTCTGCCATTTGAGTTTTCCAGTGTTTAATAAGCTGTGACTTACGGCTGAAAGCTTTAATGTGTTCCCTATATTCGTCGTATTTTTGTCTGTTAAGAATTTTCTCATGCTTAGTATAAAGAAATAACTTGTCACATTGATTAAATTCCACTTCATTTCTTGTGTAGCTTTTATCCTGAGTAATACATTCTAGATTAGGTTTCAAGTATTTCCCAAGTATGTCAGGTGTATGAGATATTTGTGCTAAAGAAACTTCAAGGTTTAAGCTCAGAGAAGATACTTTTCCAAATGCATTATCTCTGTGGTGACGCTCCATAGTTTCCAGGTTGCCATGGTTTACTTCGTGCCAGTCTCTGTAATTATCAACTTGCCAGGTGTCTTCTAGAAACAGACCAATGAATCCACAATGACCATGTAACAGAAGGAAGAGGATCTCAGCAAAGGCCAAAGAGAAAAGAGGAAGGGAAACTGTGAGTATAAACCTAAAGTCTGTGACATTTATAAGTAAAAGGAGATTTAAAGATGGGGAAAAAAAAAAAAGGAATAAACTACAAGTATCTTCCCAGGTAACGATAGTGGTAAAGAACTCGCCTGCCAATGCAGGAGATGCAGGTTCAATCCTTGGGTCCGAGAGATCCCCTGGAGAAGGGCATGGCAACCAACTTCAGTATTCTTGCCTGGAGAATCCCATGGACAGAGGGGCCTGGCAGGCTACAGTCTATGGGGTCACAAAGAGTCGGACACGACTGAAGCAACTTAGCATGCACGCACAAGAGGCATGAGAGATACACAGAATGAGAAGAATGGAGAATTTATGTATGCTTGAATATATAAGAAAAGAGAGCTATTAATATAAACATGGATTAAGGAGATTGAGACAAGGAGAAGGCAAGTACACTGAGGATAACAGAGAGAAAGGTTAATTAGGAGAGCAAGTTCCAAGATGGACTAGAGAGGGATCTGATCAGAATATCTAAAATAAAGAAATGTGTGTGTGTGTGTGTTTTAAACCAGGCAAAAGAGACCTAATACAGGTTTCCCAGGTGGCTCAGTGGTGAAGAATCTACCTGCCGATGCAGGAGACCTAACATGGAGAGATTAAAATGTGAAGTCACAGCACTTTCACTGCCAAGGGCCCGAGTTGGATCCCTGGTGGTCAGGGAACTAAGATTCCACAAGCCATGCTGCATGGCCAAGAAAAAGAGAAAAGGAGTCAATGTTCACGTTAGGTGGGAACTCAGGTCAGCTGTTCTGAGTCATATTGAAAGCTTAAAAATTTCAAGAAGATTTCTCCAGGTATTTTTGAGGTGCCTCCCTCTTTCTGGCCAGCAAAGACTGATACTTCCCTTTATCCCATGGCGCTGGTTTTTCATTCACCTGAATGAGTCTGACTCTGGATTTTTCCCTGTTATCCATGGTGCTTGTTGCAACTGGTAGAATGCATGTGCTTTGGTAACATCATACCCTATTCAAGGGGAATTACAGAGGACCCACAGACTCAAATACAAGTCCTCTGTAGACTAAGGTTATATTTAAGGGGTTGAACAAATTCCAGCTTGGCCAAGTAAAGGACTTTTGCTTTGGGAGTGGGAGAAGAAAACTAAGAGGCCAGAAGTTACTAAAATCTATGACGTATGACACTCAAGTCTAGAAAAGTAAGGCAGTTGTAAGACTCCACCCCTTCCATCCCTGAGAAAGAAAAGGCAGTCCACTGCCTACAGTACCCAGAATGCTCTTCTTACCCACTGATACTAAGTTGATAAAATTTTCCAGCATCACATCTTGATACAAGTTCTTCTGAAAGGGGTCCAGTAGCTGCTACTCCTCCCAGTTGAAAACCACAGCCACATCCTTGAATGACGCTGAGCCCTGTAATAGAACATTCCTATTCATTCTAAAGGAATTATCATTGATGACTACTATGAAGATAAATAGGAATGTCTCAGAAGTTTTCCTGTAAGTTTTCCCATGATGAGCTATTTGACTGCTTTCTGTGTAATAAGTTTTGCATTTTACTTTGTAGGAAAAGCCAATTTTTTAAAATTTAAAACTGAAGCAACTGAGCACACACCCGAGATGTGTTCTTACAAATCATTGTTGGGAAAAGAAAACAAAATCCACATGATTTCATTGAGAAGCTTCAGCCTGTGCTTCTGTTCAGTCATTCTGAGACTCACATGTTCATCGATTCACAAAAGAAGAATAGAACAGAGAACATCCTTAAATCTTTAATCTGGAAACCACCTACAGCCTATGTGTATGCACCTATGACAGACAATGTATTAAGTATTCCTTTATAAGGAAGACTTTCTTTTACCCTGAAGGAACACACTAGCTTACAGAGAGGGAAATATAACACATTGCTCTTTTGAGTCCTGTGAGGTTTTCTAGAGAATCACTGAGTTTGAGTCATGGGCCCTCAACTCAAATTCATACAAATACATATTTACATATGTGAGTACTGACACAGGAAGTCAGAAGAATATACATAAAAAGTTTTTGGATTATTTATCTTGCAGGTAAAGAAAAAGGACTGATGGGGGACATATGGGTTTAACTCTATAAACTTCTGGACTATATGAAACTTTGACACTGAGAATATCTTAAGCTTCACTAATATTATCAATGTGATTTATATTAGAGGTCTTGGGCCACATTGTAGCAACTTGACTTCTGGAAGTTGCTTGACTTCTGAAGTTGTCCACTGGCTGGACACCAATGTCAGCCATTGATGTAGTCAGCCTTCCCTATGTGACCCACTGCAAATAAAAAGCCTAGACACTAATTAGCAATACCGGAGATGTGTTGTTGGGCTTCCCAGGTGGCGCTAGTGGTAAAGAACCAAAGAACCCGCCTGCCAATGAAGGAGATGTAAGAGACGCCGGTTCGATCCCCAGGTCAGGAAGATCCCCTGGAGGAGGGCACAGCCCACTCCAGTATTCTTGCCTGGCAAATCCCATGGACAGAGGAGTCTGGTGGGCTACAGTCCATAGGGTCGCAAAGAGTTGGACACAACTGAAGCAACTGAGCACACACACGAGATGTGTTCTTACAAATCATTGTTGGGAAAAGGAAACAAAATCCATATGACTTCATTGAGACAACAGGAAGCTTCTGCCTGGTGTCTTCTAGACCTGGCCTTATGCACCATTTTCTCTTGCTGATTTTAATCTGTATCCTTTTGTTGTAATAAATCATAACCATGAAAATAAATGCTTTGCTGAGTACTGTTGAGCCCTTATAGCAAATCACTGAAACTGAGGATGGTCTTTGAAACCTGAAAAGATACATGCCATCGCCATAGGGCCCATAGGGCCCACTAAATTGTTCATTAGATCTAAAATTATATATATATATACCTTCCTGCATTTTTGAAGCATAAAATAGTACATTGTACATAACTGTAAGCTAGTATATTTGTGTTACCATTTGTAATGTTTAAGAAATTCTCACTCATTATAGAACAAAAGTATTATGTATCCAAAAAACTGCTGCTGCTGCTGCTAAGTCGCTTCAGTCGTGTCTGACTCTGTGCGACCCCACAGACGGCAGCCCACCAGGCTCCGCTGTCCTTGGGATTCTCCAGGCAAGAACACTGGAGTGGGTTGCCATTTCCTTCTCCAATGCATGAAGGTAAAAAGTGAAAGTGAAGTTGCTCAGTCGTGTCCGACTCTTAGCGACCCCATGGACTGCAGTCTACCAGGCTGATACTTAATTTTTTTTTTTTTTCAAAATTTGTAATGTGTTGCTCCTACATAAGCTCTCTGGAAACAATCATAACTAATGGGACACATGTAAACACTCAAAGATCCATCCTAGAATTCAGTGTCACACAAAAACTGTGTGGACAGAATATTTATACCCACTGAATCCTTGAGGATTATAAATGTTTATCACCAGATTTTGGGGTGACTAACAAGCCAACAATAGATAAGTGGAAAAACAGGGGATACCAGAGACAAGTTTCTACTCTTTATTTATTTTGGCACACTGTGAGGCATGGTGGGATGTTAGTTTACTAACCAGGGATCAAACCCATGCCCCCTGCAGTGGAAGGACAGTCTTAACCACTGGACTGCCAGGACTGGCACACAGGACTCCCATGTGCTCAATTTTACTAAACATTTAGAGCCTCACAGGCTATAATCTATGTTCTGACTTCAAACAATTTATATAAACATATGATTTATAAATTCTTATTTATAAATTTTATAAATTTATTAGTAAAATTTATAAATTATAAAAATAATAAATTTTATAAATTTATAAACCTTACTGTGAAGTTGATCTTTTGTCTCAGTACTTTTTTCTGAATTCAGACATTCATCTTTCCATGCTGTGTCTGGTATAGAGTAACCTTCATAAATACTGAATAAACATTTTCTCTTAATATATGTATTATTTAACCTCCTAAAATCCACTAGAAAGCTGAAAGGAAAATAAATGTGCAGAATACTACTCACTTGGGATGCAGGCATTTTCTGGAGCCCTAGGTTCAGCCAGCACCCCTTGTATCTGCTCTGTTGTTGGTTCTGGCTGCCTCCCTGCAGCTCCAGTACAAAGTCTCTGGTGAAGGACGCCAGGCTGCTCTGGCACCTTCAGTTCCTGCCCTCACTGGAACTGTTTCATCCCAGGAAGCCTGGGGATTACAGAAATTCACTCCTGTGACAAACTGTAACTGGGAGCACAATATTTTTCTGAGTTGTAAGAGTTTTTATTTGTATGTGGTGGTAGGTTAACATGATAGTTTAAGGAGGAAAAAAGTACCATATACTACATGATGGTCTATTTTACAAGAAAGAAACACAAGCAACAAAGCTCTCTTCATTAAATTATGTAATTGTGCTAAAACTGTATTGAAAACTAAATCTACATTTAGAGAAGGGTCACTATAAAGAAATTTTTTTTAAAACTAAATTTTTAAAAGGCTAAAATTCAGAGAAACAGTATATATATGTGTGTGTGCTAAGTTGCTTCAGTTCAGTTCAGTCGCTCAGTTGTGTCTGACTTTTTGCGACCCCATGAATCGCAGCACGCCAGGCCTCCCTGTCCATCACCAGCTCCTGGAGTTCACTCAGATTGACGTCTATCGAGTCAGTGATGCCCTCCAGCCATCTCATCCTCTGTCGTCCCCTTCTCCTCCTGCCCCCAATCCCTCCCAGCATCACAGTCTTTTCCAATGAGTCAACTCTTTGCATGAGGTGGCCAGAGTACTGGAGTTTCAGCTTCAGCATCATTCTTTCCAAAGAAATCCCAGGGCTGATCTCCTTTAGAATGGACTGGTTGGATCTCCTTGCAGTCCAAGGGACTCTCAAGAGTCTTCTCCAACACCACAGTTCAAAAGCATCAATTCTTCGGCGCTCAGCCTTCTTCACAGTCCAACTCTCATATCCATACATGACTACTGGAAAAACCATAGCCTGGACTAGACAGATGGACCTTAGTCGGCCAAGTAATGTCTCTGCTTTTGAATATGCTATCTAGGTTGGTCATAACTTTTCTTCCAAGGAGTAAGTGTCTTTTAATTTCATGGATGCAGTCACCATCTGCAGTGATTTTGGAGCCCCCCAAAATAAAGTCTGACACTGTTTCCCCATCTATTTCCCATGAAGTGATGGGACCAGATGCCATGATCTTCGTTTTCTGAATGTTGAGATTTAAGCCAACTTTTTCGCTTTCCTCTTTCACTTTCATCAAGAGGCTTTTGAGTTCCTCTTCACTTTCTGCCATAAGGATGGTGTCATCTGCATATCTGAGGTTATTGATATTTCTCCCAGCAATCTTCATTCCAGCTTGTGTTTCTTCCAGTCTAGTGTTTCTCATGATGTACTCTGCATATAAGTTAAAGAAGCAGGGTGACAATATATAGCCTTGATGTACTCCTTTTCCTATTTGGAACCAGTCTGTTGTTCTATGTCCAGTTCTAACTGTTGCTTCCTGACCTGCAAACAGATTTCTCAAGAGGCAGGTCAGGTGGTGTGGTATTCCCATCTCTTTCAGAATTTTCCACAGTTTATTGTGATCCACACAGTCAAAGGCTTTGGCATAGTCAGTAAAGCAGAAATAGATGTTTTTCTGGAACTCTCTTGCTTTTTCCATGATTCAGCAGATGTTGGCAATTTAATCTCTGGTTCCTCTGCCTTTTCTAAAACCAGCTTGAACATCAGGAAGTTCATGGTTCACATATTGCTGAAGCCTGGCTTCAGTCATGTCCAATTCGTTGTGACCCTATGGACTGTATGTAGCCTGTCAGGCTCCTCTGTCTATGGGATTCTCTAGGCAAGAATACTGGAGTGGGTTGCCATGCCCTCCTTCAGGGGATCTTCCTGGCCCAGATCAAACCCAAGTCTCTTATGTCTCCTGCATTGGAAGGTGAGTTCTTTATCACTAGAGCCATCTGGGAAGCATGTGTGCATGTAAGTGTGTGTGTGTATACTGGAATAGTGCTTGCTAACCTCTCTTGGGTACTTACTATGTGCTAGGTATTCTAAGTATTTGAATAGTTAGTACTGGTAGTTTTTTAACCAAATGGGAAAAGCAGCATAGGTTTAGAAATGCCCAAGTTCACATAGTAAGTGGCAGAATATGAATAAAAACATAGGTCTGCCCAAATCTGAAGTCCATATTCTTTTCTCTGAGTTAAATTTATCTGCAGGTGTTCTGACTGCTCACCTGGAAAACCTAAAAGGATCAGTTCAAACACATTAGTAATAAAAGGAGTTCAGTAAGGCTATGCTGCTGCTGCTAACTCATTTCAGTCTTGTCTGACTCTGTGTGATCCCACAGACGGCAAGCCCATCAGTTTCCCCTGTCCCTGGGATTCTCCAGGCAAGAGCACTGGAGTGGGTTGCCATTTCCTTCTCCAATGCATGAAAGTGAAAAGTGAAAGGGAAGTCGCTCAGTCATGTCCGACTCTTCGCGACCCCATGGACTGCAGCCTACCAGGCTCCTCCGTCCATGGGATTTGCCAGGCAAGAGTACTGGAGTGGGGTGCCATTGCCTTCTCCTCAGTAAGGCTATTGAAGAGAAAAAAGTTGATTACTTTTATACCTATAAAATAAAAATAACTGAAGTCTCAAAAGAAAGAGAAGCTGTTTGAAATGGCAGCAAACATAGATAAGATCTAGGCATAAACTTAACAAGCAATGTCCAGACCTATGTGAATATTTCAAAGTCACGTGTATCCAAATTAGTGCAAAGAATATAAGGAGATTCACATTGTAGAATACTACGCAGCTATCAATAAGACTTTGTACCAAAAGTCAGTAATCTGGAACAATTTTACCATATAAGGTTAATTTTCTTTTTTTGAAGGTTTTGAAGTTTCTTTGAAAATGCAAATTATAAGCTATTTATGCAGTTATCACATTTTTCTAATAAACAGTTTCATACCCCAATTTCATAGTTCATGACTTCTAACAGATTATTATTCGTTTATCCAGACTCAAATACATAGATCCCCATGACTCTCAGTGACCACTGGGGACTCAAAGACAAGAAACAGTTGCCCCAAGCATTAACCTCCCTACAAGGCCACCCAGAAGGATATTCCAAACACTGAACCCCTCACTAAGTACATCCCAAATATTCGCCCAGGCCAAGAACATCAAAAACACTGAACTGCCAACCAAGGATGTCTGAATCACGAACCTGCCATTCTGGACACTTCCATTAGAGAACCTCCCAAAAGACGTCTCAATCACTGACTTATGCCCAAAGATTCCGCAGTCACTGACCTTCATCCAGGAAAGCTCCAATCGCTGACATCCCTCTAAGGCTGTCCTAAGAACTGATCTTGCTCCAGGAGACGTTTTCAGGCTCTGACACACTCTCAAACCCCAATTTCTGACTTCCTCTAACACCTCATGTCATTCACCCCCAATCAATAACATTCCCCCGAAGGATGCCCCAAATCCCTGACCTATCCCCTAAGTGCATCCCAATCGCTGACTACCCCGCTAAACCATGCCAAACACTGGTTTGCCTCCAGGACCGCAAAGTCACTGACCTCTCCCATAAATGCTAACCCCAAGCCACCCCAAATCTGTCTCCACGCTACTGCGATACCCTGACCCCCAGGGCTGCCTTATTTCTGACCATTCTGTTCCCTCATTAACGGAATGCATCCCCTCCCCAACAAGGGCTTGCTTCTCCTAAAGACTCCCCATAGGACTTCCTTACCTCAAAGCTCATATCTCCACAAAGCTCAAACTGATTCTGCTCCCAGAAAGCGAAACTGAGACTCCTTAATAGATTCTTCACGCACCGCTGCGTGGGTAGCAATAGGCACAGTCCATCACTTTCTTCAGTGTCACAAGCCCGGGTGTTCCACCTCGCAGGTCAAGTTTATTCTCTATAGCACCAGAGTCTGCAGGCTGACAACCGTCACCCCGGGGCGTCCTTCCACCAACGACAATTCCGTTTAGTTTTCGCGTCTTTTAAACAGAGACACTATGGCAAGAGTATGGCGGCACCCTATTAGCCGATATCTAGGGGGCCCGCCATTTTAGAAGCCAGCCGTACAACCAATTTCCTTGCCCTATTTGTAGGGATTGTTACGCCAATCGCTAGCGTTGCAAAGGGGAATTAGCATGGTCTATCTCGGCGGAATACTGTTGTCCTCCTAGTAAGGCGCACTAAACTCAAACATGTACGCCTTCGCTTTGCCGCTGGTACGTGCGAGGTACAAAACTTCACAGTGGGCGCAGCCATATTTAAAAAGGTGCGCATGTCCGAACCGCAAAAGGAGTCCTCTAGAGAGTTGGGAGCAGGCGGAGAAGGCAATGGCCCGCCACTCCAGTACTCTTGCCCGGAAAATCCCATGGATGGAGGAGCCTGGTGGGCTACAGTCCATGGGGTCGCGAGGAGTTGGACACGACTGAGCGACTTCCCTTTCACTTTTCACTTTCATGCACTGGAGAAGGAAATGACAATCCACTCCAGTGTTTTTGCCTGGAGAATCCTAGGGACGGGGAAGCCTGGTGGGCTGCCGTCTATGGGGTCGCACAGAGTCGGACACGACTGAAGCGGCTTAGCAGCAGCAGCAGGAGGAGCGATTTCAGGGAACGGTACAGGGTTTGCAGAAGCCAAGGTGGTAGAGGAAGGCAGCATGCCTTTCTGCGGACACACGGGAAACACATTTAGTTGAAGGAAAAGGTCTTCAGTCAAAGTTGGGGGTGGAAGTTTGATGACATCCCTAGGGTGAAAGGTGAGAGGGTTGCTGGCAGGGTTGAGCTAGCTTGGAGGGGTTTTGTTCTGACTAAGATGAAAGGTAGTGAATTGGGGAGGAATAGAAGATCAGAAACTGTGGGTACAGAATCCGTCTGCAAGGCAGAAGATCGGATTCGATCCCTGGGTCGGGAAGATCCCTGGAAAAGGGAACGACTACAGCCACTCCAGCCTTCTTGCCTGGAGAATCCCATGGATAGAGGAGCAAGAGTGGGGCACCACTGAGTGACAAACACACTTTTTTCCAGGCCAGAAATTGTTGGGAGGAGTTTCTGTGCAGGCTTTATCTCAGTTGAAATGTTTTCACATTTGTCTAGTGAAGAATTGTTTAGAATTGGAGTTGTTGAAAGAGTCAGAGAGAATGAAAAGTTTGAATTGGATTGATTATTCCAGGTTGTCCAAAACTGTTCTATTAGTTGAGTCCACGTTACTAATCTGTCCTCCCTCAAGAACTCCAGCTGAAAAGTAAGAGCTAATTTTTACTAAATGTATGCACATTTTTTTGATTAGGGGTGTATTTCAAACTAATTTTATTATTTTACTTAATATTATGAAAGCTGTCAATGGTGGGCAGAAATATTATCCTCATTTTAGATATGGGGAAAAAAGGTCTAATTCTGTCAGAGTGCCTGCTTTCTAAATACCTCATCCATCTTTTAGTCTTTGCCTGTTCTAAAGAGTGAAAAAATATTATTTTAACTTTGCTTATTTATTTTACTTGATAACATTTGTTAAGTCTTTTGTTGTATTCTTCGTGTGCTGGGGGTTTTGGGAACCTTGGTCCCCAACCTGGGATTGAACCCCAGTCCCCTTCAGTGGACCACTGGACCACAAGGGAATTCTTTTATTACTTTTATAAATTATTTATTTTCTTATATCATTATTGCTTTTTTGTTTTAGGTTGATTATCTTTTTCTTAATCATATTGTAGATATTTATAACTATCAATTCAGCCTCCATTCTCCCCATCTTTTAGTTCAGTTCAGTTCAGTCACTCAGTCATGTCCGACTCTTTGCAACCACATGAACTGCAGCACGCCAGGCTTCCCTCTCCATCACCAATTCCCGCAGCTTATTCAAACTCATGTCCATCGCGTTGGTAATGCCCTCCTCCAGGGGAGATACCCGATCCAGGGATCGAACCCGCGTCTTCTGTGTCTCTTGCATTGCGGCCGGACCTGGGAACTATAAGTAGTATTTATTTATATATGACTATATACTACTATATACTGTATAATACTGTAGTTCAACCACTAGTATACGATGATTACTTTTCCTTTCTTGTACGACTTTTTATTCTGCACGGAATTATCTTATTTATTCCTTACAAAATTTCTGGACTCTCGTTTTCAGAAAGCCTGGCCCTTGATACTGGCTCAAGCTTAGCCCGGTATCAGGGGCAAAAAATTTCCCCAGACGTTGGATTCCCTGTTCCCATTGGCTCCTGGCTACTCTTCTCCCCTTTTCTGGGCGGAAATCAGTGTAGTTTGCCGAGGAGCGTTTAAGGTGCAAATCACTGCTGGCTCAGCGTGAAGAATCCTCCTGTAATACAGGAGACGCGAGTTCCATTCTCGGGTTGGGAAAATTCTCCGGGAGAACGAAGTGGAAACCCACTCCAGTATTCTTGCCTAAAAAAAAAAAAAAAAAAAAAAAATCCCATGGACAGAGGAGCCTGTCGGGCTACAATCGGACGCGAAGGAGCAAAGAGGAGCAGAGACGTGAGGGTGGTGTGGCTTTTGTCACTTATGTGCTTGTGCCTGGCTTTCTGTACGGCAATTCCTAAAAGATGGCAGCCTCGGGTACCGTGGCGAGCAGGGCGCAGACATTAGCTCCCTGGAAAAGCCGGAAAAAACAAACAAACAAGCAAACAAAAAAACGGGTGTGCGTTCTCCGCGTTCTCCGTACAAATGCCGCAGCCCCTAGTCGGCCGCCGTAGTCCAGCTAGGGCGCAGTAGTGAAAAGAATTCTCGGAAGTGCGGGTTCGAGGAGGTCGCGGTGGGATCAGGGGAAAATCAGGATAGTGTGTGGATTTCTGCGTGGAATAGGATGAGAGGACTGAGGTGAAGTTCGCGTCCGGGTGGGGTGGAGCCATGCTGTCCGCAGAGGGAGAGGAAGCAAGTGGGAGTTGGTGACTGGGCTATTTATGCTTGGGGTGACGTTGGAGTCAGTTCTGAAGGATTCTGGCGTTTAGTCCAGTCGAGATCAAGGATTGAAAATCCGTAATCGGGGTTTTGTGTCTCTTGGCCGTGCTTGATTGAGGACTGCGGCAGGGAGTGATATTTGTCAATAAAAGTGGTGTCTGGTTTGGATTCGGGATTTAGTAGGCGGTTTAATGACAGGATCGGGGGACTCCTGGTTAGCGAACCTGGGTGTCTAGTGCAGGTTTGGGGATAATCCAGTGTTTGCGGGAGCTGGGGTGGTGTCCAGTTGTGTCAGTCGTTGAGAGGTTTGTGAAAGCTGAAGCTGTTCGGTGGGTGGGTGTTTCAAACGTTACTTTCTCCTTCAGTCCCTCAAGTCCAGGGCTTCGTTTGTAAAATTGCCTTTGGCTTTTTGTATCTTTTCCTCTCGGACCGGTAGAAATGAGAGCGTTGTCGGAGACCGAGGGCTAAGCACATCTAAAGTGGTAAGGTTTCTACTAAAAACGAGGATTTTGCCTTTTCTGCTCGTTTACTATGTGTGTACATGCACACACTTGTAAATATTTCCTTTCAGAGTTCTAACAAGAGTACAATAGCATCTCTGTTATCCCAATTCTGTTCTCCAATGATCACGTTTTTTAAAGTTTTCCTAAGTTTACTTTTTAGTCTTCATTTTTCTATGCTTGATTTTCACAATTCCAGTAAACTGCCGAAATATTGATATAATTAGCCTCATTATTTAATTTCCTATCATAAATATTCATAATGAGTGTATCATACAATTTTTTGTGTGTGTGAAAATTCTTTTTAAAAAATTCCTAACAAAATACCAAGAGACAAACTTAAGCCATTAATGACTGGCATCACTCAATATGTACATTCATTTAGTTGGAATTTAAATGCTTAAATAGTCAGCATTTTTGAGAACAGGTTATGATTCTGGATTTACACAAGAATATGGTTCCCTGTCCCTCATCTCCATCTTGATTTTTAACTTTTTTGCCATTGTGAATGGTGTCTTTTTACTTTGGATCTTTTTACTGACTTTTAATTTTCTATTGCATAGAATTGCAATTATATTGGAAAGATTTGGTTTTTTTGCTCACCCTGCTCATTATTACAGACTTCCCCATCCCCCGTGATTTTATTATGAAAATTTTCAAACATATATCAAGGATTACAGAATTAAACATTTGAATTCCTGTGCACCTGTCACCTAGATTTTATCATCATGATTTTTTTGTGTTTCCTTTATTGTATATGTATCCATATATCACTCTTCTATTCATCATCAACCCACCTTTTTACTTTTGGGGGGGTATATTTCACTGTAAGTTGCAGACACTTATGCATTTCCCTCTAAATATTTTAGTAAGCAAATAATTAGAGCTCTACTCATAGTTTTTTCCTAATAGCTTTTTTAATTCAAACATCATACAGTTTATCTGCTTCAAGTGTACAATTTAGTGATTTTTATTGTAATCACATTTCTTGAACTTGTTTTTATACTTTTACTAAATGAGTTATTGTTGTTTTGTTGCCAAGTCATGTTCGACTCTCTTGCTGCTCCATGGACTGTATCCCACCAGGCTCGTCTGTCCATGGGATTCTCCAGGCAGGAATACTGGAGTGGGTTGCCATTTCTTTCTGCAGGGGATCTTCCCAACCCAGGGATCGAACCCTTGTTTCCTGTGTCTCCTGCTTGGTAGGTGAATTCTTTACTATTGAGCCACCTGGGAAGCCCACTAAATGTGGATATATCCACAAATAATAATCTTGATCTGTACACTTTAATTTTTTCCCCTTGGTTTTCCTTCATTTGTTTCTTTCACACTGTGGAGTAGTTCAGCAGGTCCACGAGCACACATGGTTTCCAGGGCAAAGCTGTCCAGGTCGTCATGTTTGTATGTTCTCTTTCCAGAAACTGGCCTGTGATGATTCCCCTGCTGCGGGAGCTTCATGTTGGGCTGGTTCTCTTTTCCCATCTCCCGTTTCACAGTCACCCCACTTCCACCTCACAGGAGGAAGAAACACTATCCACACATTTACAGTCTTCTATTTTATTGCTCCAGCATGTAATAGCCTGTGAGTCCCCAAATAAAGGGACAGGTGACCTTGAAATTAGGTCGGTGACGATATCAATGACAAACATCTGGGTCCTGAGGAAATGAACACTCAAAAGTTAATTTACTTTTCACCCCACAGGTCCTGGCTCCCTGATACATCAAGATACAAGATATGTCAAGTGACATGAGGAGGTTTCCCTTCCTGGACATCATCACTTGCAGGGACATCACTGCCTTGGCACTAAGATTTCTAACCCGAAATTGAGGGAAGTCCAAAAAGAGACTCAAGACACATCCTAGTCTTTGGCCAGTTCTCAATATATCAGAAGAAAATGATCAAGGACCAGGTAACTTTTCGGCTTGTCTTATTCCTTCCATCATTCTGCAATTGGTTTCTTGGGGGGGCGGGGACTGTAAAATGCAATGGAATTCAATAGAAAATAACAAATTGGAAAAGTAGGATTTGTGCAGAAATAAATTTAGATTTAAATTCAGCATCAAGGGAAAGTAGCACCAGGAATATATTGTTAGCGGGATCTACACTGAAGGACTAACGTTGGAACAACGTGTGTGATTGGAGTATCCTATGGATTATATTTGCTGTCAACTTATGTTTAACATTTTTTTTTTCTTTATAATTTTATTTATTTTTGGCTATGCTGGGTCTTCTTTGATGTGCAGGCTTTTCTGTAGTTGTGGTGAACAAGGGCTGCTGTCTAATTGCAGTGCGAGAACTTTCTTTGCCGTGGCTTCTATTGTTGCAGAGCACAAGCTCTCAGGTACAGGATCAGTGGTTGTGCTTAGTTGCTCTGAGGCATGGGGGATCTTCTTAGACCAAGGATCAAACCCACATCCCCTGCACTGGGAGATGGATTCTTTACTGCTGAGCCAGCAGGGAGGCCCAGGAGTTCACAGCTACAAGTAGATGATCCTGCCGCGTTGAAGACCCGGTGCAGCCTAATAAATAATAATAATAATAAAAAAACCTGCAGTGATTACGAATTACATCTAGCAAAAAAGTAAGAGTCCTCTTCACAGGCTTATTTCCTAATCCCCTGAGTATGTCTGTGCAGATGTTTGTGCATGGATCTCGCTCAGCTCTTAGGCCTTTGGATAGTGCCCTTCTTTGACTGTATTTACAGTTTCATAAACTGAGTTGGGGAATGTGAGATCTTTCTCAATCCTCTCTATTTATTGTTCTGGTTTATATTGTTCTGGTCCATCATTATATGTTTGTGCTGCATTTTGAGTAATTTCTTCCGATCTTACTATTCATTTAATTATCTCTTCAATGTATTTCATATGCTGTGAATCTGACTGGTAATGTAAATATAAATAATGTACATAGGTATGTAAGTATTTGTGTGTTTTTTGAAGGATGCTATTTATTTTCTTAGTTTGCATAATGTGCTTTCCTAGTCTCTCACTGTTTGGACATGTTTTAGAAAGATGTCTTTATTCCTCCTAACATACCTATCTTGTAATTATAGTGTGTGGTGTTTCTTCACAGTTGATTCTGATAATGGTTACAAAGATTCATGGTGAATGTAGGAATGTGTTCCATTCATCCTGGTGTCACTAGAATATACTTAGTGCCTGGTACATATGTACTTGCTTCAAAAAAAGTTACATATGTAGCAAATGGTTCAACTCTATATTGCAAATGTTTCTAGTTTAGCAAAAGGATTTAATGAGGACTTATAGAAACTTCTGATTTGTTGAATGATGGTTGACTGAACAGTTACAGAATATTTTGGGAGACAGGTTTGAACATGGTTAGATTTTGCTTCTATGACAATGTAGTTTAAAAAAAACAAAAAACACCTCTGTATATAGATGTAGCCTACATGATAAAAGGGAAGAGAGCAGAACAACTTCCTTCACATGCCTTCCATTATGGTAACCAGAGAAACACTCTAGCAGGACTGTGTTGTTACAGGGATCTCTGACACTGGAGGATGTGGCCGTGGACTTCACGTGGGAGGAGTGGCAGCTCCTGGCCCCTCCTCAGAAGGCCCTGTACCGGGACGTGATGCTGGAGAACTATAGCAACCTGGTGTCTGTGGGTGAGGATGGCTGCTCCGGGACCCTCAGAGAGTCCCCAGTCAGGGGCCTTTCCTATTTCGGCTTCGGCTTCTGAAAGCTCTGCAGTGTCCATGGTGCCCTGAAGTGGTACCTGAGTCTCAGTTTCTTCTCTGGTCCCGGACTAGAGAGTATGACATGCCCTTTCCTGAGAGATGAGCCTTCTCTTGGCTGAGCTGCACACTGTGTACTTCCTAAAATATAACTCCACGCTGGCAGACCACAACCCAAGTCAAGAGCCTGTCTGTCTCTCATTTCCCATGAACAGGGTATCAAGCCAGCAAGCCAGCTGCTCTCTCCAGATTGGAACGAGGAGAACTGTGGCCCATGGAAGACGAAGTCCACAGTCGAATCTGTCCAGGTGAGTGAGAGCACCAGCACTGGGTTGGCCGCAGGACTTACATTCTCATCATTCAGAGATGTCACAGCCATGAGCGTCTGATAACATGGAAGCTTGGCTTCCATGATACTCTCATAGAAGAGCTCTTTATCTTTTAGGTGTGTCGAAGAATGTCTCTCTTCTTGGATTTCATCCTTGTTTATTTCATCTTGGTCTTGATTTTTTTTTTTTTCTCTGAAGTTTCTGTTTAGAATTCTCAAATCTTGCTCTCCTGCCCCCAGCACTGTATCACTGACGGTTTCTTCTGCTTCCTTGCTGTGAAATTACACCTTCCACGCCTCTCTCTGAAGAGACACGTTTAATTCTTTTTTAAAAATTTTGGCTACACAATTTTTCAGTCAGAACTTGTTTTAGGGAAATTTTTCAGTTCTCTGGACAGGGATGAAACCTGGGGCCCCTGCACTGGAAGCATGGAGTCTTAACCACTGGACCACCAAGGAAGTCCCAAGATTTTTAGCACTGTCTTCTGGCAATTGTACCTTCTTGCCCCTTTGGATAATATTTATTTCCAGTCCTAACATTCATATCATCTTTGATTGGCAGATAGAGTTTCAACATATAAACTGTGGAGGGAGGAAAGATAAACCCTTAAGGCAGTCTCTGGAACCTTCGATTTCTTTCTTCATAGATCTGTGTTGGGAAAGCCTCGGTCTTCTGTGTTTCTCCTCTGTTCTCACACCACTGCTACACTCACAGCACTTCTGACACCGGATCTGTGTTGGGTTTTTCCCATAATAAGCAGTTTTCTGTGACACCAGCTGTATGTTTGTGTGCTCAGTCGTGTCTGACTCTTTGCAACCCCATGCACTGTAGCCCAGCAGGCTCCTCTGTCCATGGGATTTCCTAGTCAAGGATACTGGAGTGGGTTACTGTTTCCCTCTCCAAGGGATCTTTCCGACCTAGCGATCTAACCTGCGTCTCTTGCATCTCCTGCATTTGTAGGTGGATTCTTTACCACTAGCGCCCCCTGGGAAGCCTGACACCAGCAGAATGTCCTACAGTTTAACTCAGTTCTGACACTGTCTTCCTGGAGAAAGCATCAGGTCCCACAGGTTAAGGGCTCCATCACACCAGACACCACCCCCCAACTCCACTTCCAAACACAAGTCCAGGTTGTACCCTGTGCTTTTGACTCACTTGCTCTAGACTGGGGCTTCCCAAGACTCCCTCCTCCCTCAGGTTCAATTCATTTGTTAGAGCAGCTCACAAAACTCAGAGAACCATTGCACATACTAGATCACCAGTTTGTTATGAAAGGATCTAAGTCAGAGAGAGCCAGATGAAGGAGGTGCCCAGGGCAGGGTGTGGGGAAGGGGCTTAGGGCTTCCACAATGTGTCTGGGCATAACGCTCTCCCATCACCACCATGTGTTCAGGCACCCAGAAGCCCTCTAAATCCTGTAATTTTGTTATTTTTATGGAGACTTCATCCCCCTAGGCATGATTGATCACTGACTTTGTCTCCAGCCCTTCTCCCCTCTCTGGAGAATGGAGGTGGAGGTGAGACTGAAAATTGGATCAGATCCAAGCATCTGATCAAGCTTTGGTCTTTCTGCTGATCAGCCCTACCCAGCATCCCCCTCCCCAAAATATAGGGGAAATAGAGCTTACAAAATGACATAGAATGAGAAAGCAATAGCCTGATATGTAGAAGGCATAGCTGGGATTTGAGTAAAGATGATGGAGAGCAGAGAATGAAGGTGTGAAGTTGGAAGCATGCTAGGTCTTGAGGGAACTGTTGAAAGATTAGCCTGAAGCCCCTTGAAGGCCGGTTTTAGGAGGCAGTTGTACAGGAACAAGTGGGATGTGTACAATAAATAAAGTAGATGTTGGTCATATAACTTTAATTTCCAGGCTAACTGTTCTGGTCTTTGTTAGTAGAGTTGCCCCTGAATAACACAGGTTTGAATGGGTCCACTTACATGTGGAATTTTTTTCCATAAATACATAATGGAGTGCTATGCTATCTGAGGTTGCTTGAATCCTTGACTATGGAGGGATGTCTATAAATTTTATCTTTATAAAGTTAAATTGGATCTTGACTTTGAGGAGGGTCTGTACCCCTAACCCCGTGTCGTTCAAGAGTCAGCTGTAATTGAGGTATAGTGGTGGTGTTGTGAGTTTGGTTTATATTATCCTTGGATATGTAGTCTTACTTTTTAATTGGGTGGCAGTAGTGTGAGCTGTAGTTAAGTACATCCAATAGTTCTGAGACAAATGGCAGCTGAACTGTCAAGAGTCCTGAGATCAGTCCAGTGATCCTTTAGGATTCCTTAAATGATGGAAACCAGGATGAATATGTAAGCTGTTGAAAGAAAATGCTGTTAGTGGCAAGAGGTAGGCTTAGGGATTGTTACAACGAAATGGGGACAATTTGGATATTACATGTGTACATGTACAAAGGGCAAAAGAAAAAGGTGCCAGTTCCCTAGTATGAAATTGTGATATAAGATACATATATATCTTGGTCTTTGACTCTGGTTTAGCACTCCTAAAACCCTTGTAGTTTCCTGAGTACAGGACTGCTTATTTCCTTTATCAGTATTGGTATAGTCAATGTTGAATGCTCCTCACTGGGCTTTTATTTATTTTTTTTCCCACTGGGCTTTTTAAAACTCAAAGTTGTGAGACTTTCCTGTTGGTCCAGTGGCTGGGTCTCTGAGCTCCCAATGCAGGAGGCCTGGGTTTGATCCCTGGTCAGGGAACTAGATCCCACATGCTGCAACTTAAAAAAAAAAAAAAATACTATATGCTGCAACTAAGACACAGCGCAGCCAAATAAATAAATAAATATTTTCAAAAAAAACCCAAAGTCTTAATGTTACAAAAACTATAAACTTTGACCCAGGCCTTCATCTACTTTCAATCTACACTTTTTTCCAAATATCTCATCCTATCCCCTATCCTTATATAATATTTATATACAGATGATTCCCACAGTGTTGTTTTCAGTGAGGACCTTTATCAGGATCTGTATGTTCAGTTGAATTCTTCATGTCTGCTTTGAATATCCAGAACCTACCTGAAGATTGATTTGCTTTGAAATGCACACTTGATTTAGCAACATTGTGAACCTCAGTGATAGTCCCCATCTCATTAAAAACCACTACTCATCTATCCAGTGGCCTAGGTCAGGTAATCAGGAATAACACTTGATTCCTTACATTTATCATAGCAACCATGAATGAATCTTGTTTTTTCTCTCTCTAGATTATACCTAATTTTTTCCACCTGGTTCTCTATTGCTTCCTCAAACCACTATTCACAATTTGCTCCTGCTTTCTTAATTGTTGCTTTAATGTTCAGTTTTACCCTAACTGGAATTTATGCTCAGTGACAATAAGGACTTTGTTTCTATTTCCTCATCACTGGCATATTGCTTGATACATAGCCATAATTTAATAAAGATTTATGGATGTATGAAAGTGTGCCACATCATTTGGAAACAAATAGCCCTCTGTCTTTGTTCATAATGAAAGTGAAAGTGTTAGTCACTCAGTTATGTCTGACTCTTTGTGACCCCATGGACTGCAGCCCTCCAGGCTCCTCCGTCCATGGAATTCTCCAGGCAAGAATACTGGAGTGGGTTGCCACTTCTTTGTCCAGGAGATCTTCCTGACCCAGGGATTGAACCTGGTCTCTCATGTTGCAGGCAGACTCTTTACTGTCTGAACCTCATAATAACTTGATTTTATTTTACTCTCTCAGCATACTTCATAAGTTCACAATTACAAAGCAGCCAAATCTGTATTTGCTCAATTTGAATGCTCTAACCTCATTTGTGCCCTATTTTACCCTTTATTTATATTACTGTGTTGTATTCTTGTCCCGGTAATAACAAACATATTTCTTGAAGTTTCTTTCTTTTTTTTTTTTGAGTTAAGGTATAGTTGATTTACAGCTTTGTGTTAATTTCTGCTATACAAAGTGTTTCATTCTTTTTCATATTCTTTTCCATTATGATTTCTCACAGTATATTGAATATAATTCCCTGCGCTATACAGGAGGTCATTGTTGTTTATCTATCCTGTTTATAATAGTTTACATCTGCTCATCCCAAAATCCCAATCCATCCCCTGCTTCCCTTTGGCAACTACAAGTCTGTTCTCTAAGTCTGTAAGTCTTTCTGTTTCGTAGACAAATTCATTTGTGTCATATCTTAGATTCTACATATAAGTGATATCATATCTTTCTCTTTCTGACTTACTTCACTTAGTTTGATAATTTCTAGGTCCATCCATGTTGCTACAAATAGCATTATTCATTCTTTTTTTTATGTCTGGGTAGTATTACATTATGTACCACATCTTTATCCATTCGAATGCTGATGGACATTTAGGTTGTTCCATGTTTTGGGTATTGTGAATTCTGCTGCTATGAACATAGGGGTGCATGTATCTTTTCAAATTATAGATTTTTCAGATATATGCTCAAGAGTGGGATTGCTGGATTGTATGGCATCTCTATTTTTAGTTTTTTAAAACCTCCATACTGTTTTCCAGAGTAGCTACACCAATTTAATTTACATTCCCACCAACAATGTAGGAGGGTTCTCTTTTCTACTTGGAGTTTCTTTAAACTGAGGTCATAGTGTTGTCTATAAAGAGCCCACCTACCCAAAATTTGTTGAACAGTTTCACTCTTTACCAAGTTCATGGGAAGGTTCATTCTTCTCTTCTTTCCTAGAAATGAGGAAAGATGACTGTCTTCTACAGGAGAACTTGCAAAATCAGAGCTGTCCAAAAAGAGTGGAACGATGTCACGAACATAATGCACTTGGAAATGTTTATCAGAGCAAAAGTCTGATTTTATGCCAAAATCATGATATACTTTACTTACATGGGAAAACACTGAAATCAAACTTAAGTTCAATCAGCCAGAACAGAAACTATGAAGTAAAGAACCCCGTTAAGGCTAATGTAGATGGGACATTCTTCCTCCATGCAAAGCATGAGGAATTTCACAGTGAAAGTAAGCTTCCTGAGTGTGGAATTCCTATGAGCACAAATTCACAGATCATTACCTGTCTGGGAACTCAACAGATAAATAAACCTCATGTTTGCACTGCATGTGGGAAAGCCTTCATCAAGAAGTCCCGCCTCATCGATCATCAGAGAGTTCACACAGGAGAAAAACCCCACGGATGCAGTGTATGTGGGAAAGCTTTCTCTAGAAAGTCTAGACTCACTGAACACCAGAAAACCCACGTAGGAGAGAAACGGTATGCATGCACTGAGTGTGACAAAGTCTTCCCTAAGAAGTCACGGCTGCTTATCCATCAAAAAACTCATACAAGTGAGAAGCCCTACATATGCGATGATTGTGGAAAAGGCTTTGTCAAGAAGTCTCGGCTCATTAATCATCAGAGAGTTCATACAGGAGAGAAACCTCATGGGTGCAGCCTGTGTGACAAAGCATTCTCCAGGAAGTCCAGGCTCATGGAACACCAGAGAACTCACACGGGAGAAAAACCTTATGAATGCATGGAATGTGACAAAGCCTTCCGCTGGAAATCGCAGCTCAATGCACACCAGAAAACTCATACAGGGGAGAAATCATATATATGTAGCGATTGTGGAAAGGGCTTCATTCAGAAGGGCAATCTCATTGTACATCAGCGAACTCACACTGGAGAGAAACCCTATGTATGCACTGAATGTGGGAAAGGCTTCATCCAGAAGGGCAATCTCCTGATACATCAGCGAACTCACACTGGAGAGAAACCCTATGTATGCACTGAATGTGGGAAAGGCTTCAGCCAGAAAACCTGCCTCATCTCACATCAGAGATTTCACACTGGAAAGACTCCCTTTGTGTGTACCGAGTGTGGAAAATCCTGTTCACACAAATCGGGTCTCATTAACCACCAGAGAATTCACACAGGAGAGAAACCCTACACGTGTAATGACTGTGGGAAAGCATTCAGGGATAAGTCGTGTCTCAACAGACACCGGAGAATTCACACAGGAGAGAGACCCTATGGCTGCAACGACTGCGGGAAAGCTTTCTCCCACTTGTCATGCCTTGTGTATCACAAGGGGATGCTACATGCAAGAGAGAACCGTGGTGACTCAGTCAAGTTGGAAAATCCTTTCTCAAAGCATCTCAGCCCATCATGTCCAAGTGATATGGTACAGAGGAAAAACCCTGTTAGTGTGGTGACTGTGCAGATGCCTTCTGTGGCAACTCAGACTCCATCCCACAGTGATAAGCCCCTAGAAGATGAGAACATAACCCTTGTGGGACAGCTAGGGGGCAGATATGCACCCTCAGCAGATAATAGAATTTGCACAGAAGAGAAACCTAGTGAATGCAGTGAATGTGGTAGCACCCTCAGTGGTCAATTACATCTTATTTTTGTCACAAAAGACACCCAGGAATAAACTCATTCAATCAAGCTGGAAAACCCTTGAATAAAACCTAGCTCTTTGTATGGCTGGCGAGTGTATACTGAGACAAATAGTATAAACACAGAGACTGGGAAAGCCTCTCATGGAAAGATAGACCCTAACAGGGCTTTCATAGGTCACATATGTCAGTGAGGTCATAGTTGGCAGAAATGTAATGACTGTGGAGAAGTCATTCCCCAGAAATAAGACTTCAGTAGGTGTCAGAGTTCACACTAAGAGAAACTGTTGGACCCCTGAAGGCAGTAAATGGGTCAGTGGTATGTTCCTTTTCATCTGTTGGCAGAGGAAATCGTAGAAATAAAACTCTGAACACACCAACTATGGCACGTCTTCAGCAAAATATCAGAAAGTGCATGAAGCAAATAACAAATAAACCCTGTTAAAATGAATCTTTTAGAGATGTCTGTCACAATTTTAACATGATATATCAAATTGTATACATAGTGTACAGTCTAGGACGGTACACCTGGAATCAAATTCCTAGTTTTGATGTCATTTCAGTTCAGTTCAGTCGCTCAGTCGTGTCCGACTCTTTGCGACCGCATGCACTGCAGCACGCCAGGCCTCCCTGTCCATCACCAACCCCCAGAGTTCACTCAAACTCATGTCCATTGAGTCAGTGATGCCATCCAGCCATCTCATCCTCTGTCATCCCCTTCTCCTGCCCCCAATCCCTCCCAGCATCAGAGTCTTTTCCAGTGAGTCAACTCTTAGCATGAGGTGGCCAAAGTATTGGAGTCCTAAAGCATTAGCTTTAGCATCAGTCCTTCTAATGAACACCCAGGACTGATCTCCTTTAGAATGGACTGGTTGGATCTCCTTGCAGTCCAAGGGACTCTCAAGAGTCTTCTCCAACACCACAGTTCGAAAGCATCAATTCTTCTGTGCTCAGCTTTCTTCACAGTCCAACTCTCACATCCATACAAGACCACTGGAAAAACCATAGCCTTGACTAGATGGACCTTTGTTGGCAAAGTCATGTCTCTGCTTTTGAATATGCTATCTAGGTTGGTCATAACTTTCCTTCCAAGGAGTAAGTGTCTTTTAATTTCATGGCTGCAGTCACCATCTGCAGTGATTTTGGAGCCCCCACAAAATAAAGTCTGACACTGTTTCCACTGTTTCCCCATCTATTTCCCATGAAATGATGGGACCAGATGCCATGATCTTAGTTTTCTGAATGTTGACCTCAGTGACTCCTTAATTAAAAGAAAAGCGTCTCTCTTGCACTTCATCTCTGAAAGTTATAATGTGGTATGTTCCCCTCTGTGGGCTTCCCTATGGGCTTCAGATGGTAAAGAATCTGCCTGGACTGCAGGAGACCTGGGTTCTATCCCTGGGTTGGAGAGATCCCTTGGAAAAGGAAATGGCAGCCTACTCCAGTATTTTTGCCTGGAGAATCCTATGGACAGACCATGGGGTCACAAAGAGTCAGACATGACTGAGCAGCTGACACTAACCAACACTCCCCTCTTTGAAAGGGACATGAGTCTTTTCCCGCCCAGGATCATTATATGGTTAGCTCTTGCATTTCTTCAGTTCTAACTTTACTCAGTTTGTTGTTTCAGCCTACCAAAGTCCTTCAAAAGGAAATGAAATACGTTTAATCTGACAATGTAACACAGCATGTTTGGATGTGCTTAACTTTATACATCTCACTTGGAGGAACAGAGCTCAAAATTCATAAATAATCTATCAGCCAAGCTCTGGCTCTAGAAGATAATTCCCTTCCTGTACACATACCATCCAGAAAAAAAACTTTTAAACAACTGTTTCCCTTGACTTGGTCCTGTCCTAGTACCTAGAGATGATGACAGTGATGAACTTAAGAGGAAATCCTTTCCACCTTTGAGCTGGCAATTTTTTTAAGGCTAGATTTCATGCCTATGGTAATTTTACCCACAGTCAAAGATAATCAAAGTATGTGTACACCTACATGAGTTGAAAAGGACATATAAGAAATGAAGTATTTCTGATAATTTTATCTCCAAGGTGAAAGGTTGTTGCATGAAAGATGCCAGGATTCTTGGCGTCTGGAGGAGAGGAATTCAATCCGGGGCCAGTGACGAGGCTTGATCACTCAGAGCTTTGTGTGACAAAGTTTTATTAAAGTATAAAAGTGATAGACAAAGCTTCTGACATTGACATCAGAAGGGGGCAGAAAGAGTGCGCCCTTGCTAGTTTTTCGCAAGCTGTTTTATGTCTGTTAGAAAGGTATTAATCAGATAAGAGAGACACCTCAAGACTGAGGGAGTTTTACCAGGCCCCTCTCCCACAGTATACATTTTTGAGATAGGATGGAATGAGGTGTGTCATCCCCCAGCCATAAAACAATTGATATGAATACTGGTTTGTTGAGCTACTATCAGCCCAAGGTTTGAGAAAAGAAAAAGTTAGGTAGAACCATTTTGAAGAAAGGCAAATTCTAAAGCAAATACGTAGTTTCATTAACATAGCTTAAGTAAAACATTTCCATAAGGAAAACGCATTGGTTAGCTCAAAGTTTGAGAAAAGTTCAGCTCAGGTGGAAACAGGTGTCATCATGGCAACACAGAATTTTATGAGAAACCTTTTATTTTTGTATAGAGAAGGAAAATTGACACCTGCTGCGTAAGGGAGAGATAAAAAATTCTGACACTTGCAGCCTATTTCCTCCCTTTGGCGATCCCTGGCCTTCCTTCCTGTTACCCTCTCAAAGGGACATATTAGAAGAGAAAGGGGAAATAATTCACTTAATTTTACATAGAAAAAGGTATGGATACTTTTAAAAAATATTCACATCATTCCACCTAGATTATAAATTCTGTTAGTTTATACATAACGGTATAGTCCCTAGTTCATAGCAAAATAGGAAATGAATTATATGTAGATTTGAAAAATTAATGACGCCAGGAACTAACCAATCAAAGTTATTTTGTCACTGAAGGAAAGGACCTACTGGAAAGTGATTCTCAGGGTCAGAATTATTGCAAAAAACCTTTTTGAACAGAGGCTCCTGTCAGAATATAAGATGGGCAGATCAGAGAAGGAATAGTGAGATATTTAATCCTAACGTCTTAGTGTGGCATAATGATGAATATATTTGGTCACTGCTCTTGGTTCCTGACACAAAGGTCATGAAACCCTTGGAATTTCCTGAGTGAAGGGGCTTCCCTGGTGGCTCAGAGGTTAAAGCGTCTGCCTTCGATGCCAGAGACCCGGGTTCGATCCCTGGGTCAGGAAGATCCCCTGGAGAAAGAAATGGCAATCCACTCCAGTATTCTTGCCTGGAGAATCCCATGGACAGAGAAGCCTAGTAGGTTACAGTCCACGGGGTCGCAAAGAGTCGGACACGACTGAGCGACTTCACCTTCACCTTCAGAACATCTTACACAGAACTGTTAAATCCCTTGGAATTTCCTAGGTGATAGGAACGTCTGCTCTCATAAAGTGACTCTGGATGGGTTTCTGCCTATCTCTTAAGTGCGACTGGTCACCAGAAAGACAAAACCATGATTAGAAGCTTGGAATTTTCTACTTTATCCTCATATACTATGGGGATGGGAGAGGGGCTAGAAATTGAGTTAATTATTCATTTAAATATATATGTGTCATTTGAATTTCCTATCTTTAAAATGTAGCCATGAGTCAAGTATATCATTTTTTAAAGGAAAGGCAACATACATATGTATATATTTAATAATATGTGTAATGATATATACATGTTTGTCAAAAAAGGACCTTCCATATTGTATTGGGGGGCTTCCCTGGTAGCTCAGCTGGTAAAGAATCCACCTAAAATGTGGGAGACCTGGGTTTGATCATTGGGTTGGGAAGATCCCCTGGAAAAAGGAATGGCTACCACTTTCAGTATTCTTACGTGGAGAATTCCATGGACAGAGGAGCCTGGCAGGCTACAGTCTGTGGGGTCACAAAGAGTCAGACACAACTGAGTGACTTTCACTATTGTGTTGGGGGTCCCCAAGACCACCCTCAGGTCTGATAATCTGCTAGAAAGACTGATAGAACTCAGAAAACTTGTTATCCTCAAGGTTACATGTATTATAGAAAGAATAGACACTAAAATCAGCAAGGGAAAAAGGAAAAACCACACCCACACTGATTTAGGGCAGAAGCTATAGATCCCATGGTGTCAGTGGACCTCTGCAGGGACTGGAAACTAAAATCAGGCCTGTGGGTTTCCTTCCAGCCTGCTGGGATCCAGCCTCAGATAAAGACTGGACATTAGGGTTCAGGGGAGCTCCAGGTTGGAGATACCCCCTGCCTGCCTGCTGTCACACATTTATGTCAGGAAAGTAACCCTCACTATTATATACAAAATAGATAACCATGGGAATTCTCTGGCAGTCCTGTGGTTAGAACTCTGCCCTTCTACTGCAGGGGACACAGATTCCATCCTTGGTTGGGGAACTACTATTCTGCAAGCCTCAAGGTGTGGCCAAACAAAAAACATAACCAACAAGAGCCTATAGTATAGGACAGAGAACTATACTAAATATTTTGTAGCAACCTATTAAGGAAAAGAATCTGAAAAAGAATATATATTCACATATGTGCATGCTAAGTCACTTGAGTCATGTCTGACGCTTTCTGACTCTATGGACTATAGCCTGTCAGGCTCTTCTATCCATGGGATTCTCCAGGCAAGAATACTGGAGTAGGTTGCTATGCCCTCCTCCAGATCTTCCCGACCTGGGGATCAAACCTGCGTCTCTTATGTCTCCTGCATTGGCAGGTGGGTTCTCTACCACTAGCACCATGTGAGAAGCCCAATATATATGAATAATTGAATTGTTTTGCTATATATCTGAAACTAACACAATGTAAATCAACTATACTTCACTTTTAAAAATTTAATGTTTTTTTGAATTAAAGGGATTTATTATGTGTATATATGTCAAACTCTGGCTTCCCTGGTGGCTCAGATGGTAAAGAATCTGCCTGCAGTTCTGGAGACCTGGGTTTGATCCTTGGGTTGAGATCTGGAGAAGGGAATGGCAACCCACTCCAGTATTCCTGCCTGGAGAATCCCATGGATACAAGAGCCTAGCCGGCTGCAGTCCACAGCGTTGCAAAGAGTCAGACACTACTCAGCGACTAACACCATGTAAAACTGAATCACTTTGCTGTGCATCTGAAACTAACACAACATTGTAAATCAGCTATACTTCAATTAAAAAATAAAGGGGAAAAAAGTTACACTGCCCATGATTCCATTGTTGGAAAGGCAGCTGGAATCTCCATTTGGAACTTCCCCAGACTCTGTCCTTCCAGTCTCTTCCCTTGGCTGATGTGAATGTGTATCCTTTAGCTGTTATGAACCCTCACTCTGAGTAGAACAGCTTTCAGTAATCCTGAGCCCCTCTTGCAAATTATTGTCATTTTAGGGAATATTGGAAAATGGAACTAGCTTCTTGCTATGACCTTTGGTTACATGACTATCAGTCACTTTCTGAGAATTGTTTATGGCATTGGCTATAGGGTTAAACATTGAAGCCAACAGGTGAACCTGGGGTCTGTGCCACAGCCTGTGTCCTCAAGATCTGTTTCCTCAGGGTGAGTGAGTCTTCGAGCTTAGGGCTGGGGTGATGGGAGAAAAATGAGCTGGAGCAGGGCATAAAATGGGTAGTACCCCTGTAAATGACTGGCAAAGACTTCTTCGGGAGGTGACAAAGATGCACAGGACTGGGAAAAACAGTTCTTTAAGGTCATTGTTGTACACGGATATTCACAGTTCTATTTGCAGTATCCAAAAAAAACGAACCAATTCAAAGGTCCACCCATTGGTAAATGATTATCCAATGAGTATCCAACAATGAATACTAAAGCAACAAAAAGGAACGAACTATTGATACTTTAGTAATGATGAATTTCAAAACAATTATACTATGTGAAAGAAGCCAGAACCTACAGTACTAATTTTATGAAAAGAATACAGACTAATGTATAGTGACAGAAGGCAAGTTTTGTATTTCGGCCGTGTAATTAGCACACTTGAGAAGTGGCTCACAACGTCCACTGTTTCTGCTCACATTGTGATCGCTATACTAATCAGTTTCCCAAACCTCGGTTTTCCGCAAACACTTCACCTGACAATTCCACGCCTAGCCCCGCCCCGCACAAAGCACTTGCTCTGCGTACGGACACCGAACCTCTTCTAAGATGGCTGCTTCCACGGTGCTCCTGCCCAGTGGCCACAGAGCGCCTCCAGTTTTTGTTTTTTTCCAAGCACGCTTAAGTTTTCATACGGTCTCTAGATCTTTTCGGGGTTAAACCACTGATCGAGATGTCCGGAAGTAATTTTAATTTCCCACGGAGCTGAGACGCCACAGCCATTAACAGCCGCTTAGAATGTATGCCTGCACCCTTCTGGTCTTGATGGGCTCCGACCTTAGAAAGAGGGCCCTGTCCATTCAAACGAATTTACCTTCACGTCATGATTGCTTTGTATGAGCTCAAACCTCTTAAAATCGCCCCATTTTCCTTGGGCCAGGAAATAGAAATTCCGTACGCCATCTATACGACAGATAGGCAAAGATGGCGGCCCCCAGGGGGCCGAGGCGGCAGTGGTGGCGCGTCTATATTAGCTCATAAGGAAATGCCGGAAACGCCCTATCGTTCACCATAGAAACGCGGTAGAAACGCCGCTGACCCTTGACGGTTGGTGTCTGTAGAGGGGGCTGGGCGAAGGGACCAGAAGTGAAAGAAGCTTAGGGAAGAAAGTTAGGCCCTGAAGAGGTGGCTGCAGGTTCAGGAGAGAACCAGGTGGGTCTGTGTGTCTGGCTGTAAAAAGGGCGGGGACGGGGGCGGTCTGTCGGCCTTTAGGTGGGTTGTGGCTCCTTCCAGCCCGTGAAGGTAGCTCGAGGGCGGGTGGCGGTTTGATTTTGTTTTTGAGGGGAGCGTGTACTGAACGTCCGTGATCGGGGTGTCTTTGGGGGTCAGTCATGGGCTCTGGTGGTCACCGCTTAAAACTCTGAACAGATCAACTACCGAGAGTCCTGAGGTCAGGGTTTAGCGTCTTGGCGGTTGACAACTAGTGTGGTGGGGATTGTCAGTGAATGCGGCGTCTTGTTCGGGTTTTCGAATAATTTGGAGTTCAAAGTCGAGGATGGAGAAGGGAATGGCAACCCACTCCAGTGTTCTTGCCTGGAGAATCCCAAGGACGGGGGAGCCTGGTGGGCTGCCATCTCTGGGGTCGCACAGAGTCGGACATGACTGAAACGACTTGGCAGCAAAGTCGAGGAACCATTAAGGGAGGTCAGTATACGTGTGTATCTGACCTGGTTTGGTATTAGTCGGATGGGGGGTTGGGTGGGTAATGGTCACTGTCGTTCGCGCAGAAATGCGTGACGCAGAAGGCTTGGAGGCTCAGGAGCCCTGGTAGGTTGTGTGTTTAGCTCAGACTTTGGCTAATGAACATAACATTCCCCGAAAACTTCAGGTCCAAGTCCCTGACCCACCAGTTTTCTAGTCCCTTTAAATTTTGTCTTTATTCTTCCTGCAAGTTGACTGCCTTATTCATTTCCCCAGTATTTATATTTTTGAATTGTTTTTATATTTGTTATTTATAGCTCATATTTTTTTTTTTTAGTTTTGTGAGTTTTTTTTTTAATTTTTAATTGGAGGCTAATTACTTTACAATATTGTGGTGGTTTTTGCCATACATTCACATGAGTCAGCCATGGGTGTATATGTGTTCCTCATCCTGACCCTCCCTCCCGCCTCCCTCCCCATCCCTTCCCTCAGGGTCCTCCCAGTGCGCCAGCCCTGAGCACCCTGTCTCATGCATTGAACCTGGACTGGCGATCTAGTTCACATATGATAATATACATGTTTCAGTGCTATTCTCCCAGATCATCCCACCCTCACCTTCTCCCACAGAGTCCAAAAGTCTGTTCTTTACATCTGTGTCTCTTTCGCTGTCTTGCATATAGGGTCATTGTTACTGTCTTTCTAAATTCCATATATATGTGTTAATATAGTGTATTGGTGTTTTTCTTTCTTACTTTGCTCTGTATAATAGGCTCCAGTTTCATCCACCTCATTAGAACTGATTCAAATACATTCTTTTTAATAGCTCAGTAATAGTCCATTGTGTACATGTACCACAGCCTTCTTATCCATTCATCTGCTGATGGGCATCTAGGTTGCTTCTATGTCCTGCCTATTGTAAACAGTCCTGCAATGAACATTGGGGTACACGTGTCTCTTTCAATTCCAGTTTCCCTGGTGTGTATGCCCAGCAGTGGGATTGCTGGGTCATATGGAAGTTCTATTCCAGTTTTTTAAGGAATCTCCACACTGTCCTCCATAGTGGCTGTACTAGTTTGCATTCCTACCAACAGTGTAAGAGGGTTCCCTTTTCTCCACACCCTCTCCAGCATTTACTGTTTGTAGACTTTTTGATAGCAGCCATTCTGACCAGTGTGAGATGGTACGTCATTGTGGCTTTGATTTGCATTTCTCTGATAGTGATGTTGAGCATCTTTTCCAAGTGTTTGTTAGCCATTTGTATGTCTTCTTTGGAGAAATGTCTATTTAGTTCTTTGGCCCATTTTTTGATTGGGTCGTTTATTTTTCTGGAATTGAGCTGCAGGTGCTGCTTATATATTTTTGAGATTAATTATTTGTCAGTTGCTTCGTTGGCTTTTATTTTCTTCCATTCTGAAGGCTGTTTTTTCACCTTGCTCATAGTTTCCTTCATTGTGCAAAAGCTTTTAAGTTTAATTAGGTCCCATTTGTTTATTTTTGCTTTTATTTCCATTACTCTGGGAAGTGGGTCATAGAGGATCCTGCTGTGATTTATGCCAGAGAGTGTTTTGCCTATGTTTTCCTCTAGGAGTTTTATAGTTTCTGGCCTTACATTTAGATCTTTAATCCATTTTGAGTTTATTTTTGTGTATGGTGTTAGAAAGTGTTCTGCTGCTGTTGCTGCTAAGTCGCTTCAGTCCTGTCTGACTCTGTGCGACCCCATAAACAGCAGCCCACCAGGCTCCCCCGTCCCTGGGATTCTCCAGGCAAGAGCACTGGAGTAGGTTGCCATTTCCTTCTCCAATGCATGAAACTGAAAAGTGAAAGGGAAGTCACTCAGTCGTGTCTGACTCTCAGCAACACACATGGGCCGCAGCCTTCAAGGCTCCTCCATCCATGAGATTTTCCAGGCAAGAGTAATGGAGTGGGGCGCCATTGCCTTCTCCGAGAAAGTGTTCTAGTTTCATTCTTTTACAAGTGGTTGACCAGTTTTCCCAGCACCACTTGTTAAAGAGATTGTCTTTTCTCCATTGTATATTCTTGCCTCCTTTTTCAAACATAAGGTGTCCATAGGTGTGTGGATTTATCTCTGGGCTTTCTATTTTGTTTCATTAATCTATGTTTCTGTCTTGTGCCAGTACCATACTGTCTTGATTACTGTAGCTTTGGAGTATAGCCTGAAGTCAGGCAGGTTGATTCCTCCAGTTCCATTCTTCTTTCTCAAGATTGTATAGCGCATATTCTTTTTCTGATTTGCTCATTGGCCCTCATGTTGAAAATGTATTTAAACAAGGGATATGAAGACTTTTAAAGAGGTGTCAGGGCAACAAAATTTAAAGGAAGGATTTTACAGTTTCTCAATGCCCAGATGGCTTCGTCTGTATAACTGAAAATTACCTGCCACTGAAATGTAGTGCTGTGTTAAATAATTCTCCTTGGTCACTCCCCCCCATCAAATTCATGTTACTCCCACATATTCAGGGAATTAGGTTTCACTGGCTGGAGGTGTGAAATTCTCTGGGAAACTAAATGGAGAGACAGAAATACTGGGGACTGTAGTATTAAGGTGAGTGCACAGAAAAAAGGAATATAATCCTAAAAGTAATTTTGCTTTTCAACCCACAGATTTAAACAACAGATAAGATATGAATGAAGAAAGAGGAGGTTCCAGGACCTAGGTATTGTTATTTCTGGGGACACTCTGGCAGCTGTGATATCTAATTAGAAATTAACAGGAATATCCAGAAGAGACAGAGACAGAACCTCTGCATTGCCAACTGTTTTCAGAGAACAGAGAATATGATCCAGGTGCAGGTGACTCATATCTTATTTTATTCTCTCCTTTATTCCTTAATGGATTTGTAGAGCCTATAAAAAAAATCCAGTTCAGTAGAGAGAAATAAACTGAATCCCAACACCATGGCAAAGTGGGATTAAGAATGTAGTGTTTATGTGATTCCTGTGAAACTAGTGTTAGAACATCATGTGTATCTGTCACTGACTCTGTGTGCACACAGAGTGTGTAGATGTGTGTCTATTTACAAATGTATGTGGGTTTGTGCATATATCTGTGTACACATCTGTTAGGATGTTTTGTGCAAAAAATTACATTCTTAAAGGACATCCTATTGCCCAAGATGATATAATTTAAACATCCAAACGAATAATGACTGCAATTGTTCAGTAAATATTAGCTGTATAAAATTCCATTTGTCTATGTGCTGTACTGTGCTTAGTCACTCAGTCATGTCTGACTCTGTGTGACTTTAACCTGCCAAGTTCCTCTGTCCATGGAATTCTCCAGGCAAGAATACTGGAGTGGGTTGCCATTTCCTCCTCCAGGGGATCTTCCCAGCCCAGGGATTGAACCCACATCTCCTGTGTCTCCTGCATTGCAGACAGATTCTTTACCCACTGAGCCATTTGTCTGTAGTCATACTCAAAAAGTATGTTAAGCTATGTAAAGTATTTAGAGGAGTGCCTGCCACATGGTAAGGGCTGTATGAGGTCATCCATGCCTTTAGTCTTTGACAGCACTTTATACTAGGATATTATCAAATTGTATGATTTTCAGTAATCAGTTTTTTTTTGCCATATTTTGCATTTACCTCATCATAGATGAAGTTGAAATCTGTCTTGTATATTAATTGATCAGCTGTATTTTTTCTCTTGAGAAATGTCTGTCCTTATCATTTTTACATTAACAAGATTATCTTTTTCTTCTGATTAATGAGTCATTCCTATGTACTATATATTGATTCTTTCTCTCTCTTTTATTTTAACCTCACAACATGGCATGTGGGACCTTATTTCCCTGACCAGGGATTAAACATGCACTCCCTGCAGTGGAAGCATGGATTCTTAAGCACTGGACTCCTGGGGAAGTCCTCTTTCTTTTGTTTATAAAAAATATTTTCCTGGCTTGTTACTTTTATTTCAGCTTTGCTCATGATATCTTCTTTAAAATCTTTTTTAAATTGAAGTATATTTGATTTACAATGTTGTGTTAATTTCTGCTGTATACCAAAGTGATTCTGTTATACATATATATACATTCTTTTTTTCATACTATTTTCTGTTATGGCTTGTCACAGTATATTGAATATAGTTCTCTGTGCTGAACATTAGAACTTTATTTATCCATTCTATATATACAATAGTTTGCATCTGCTAATCCCAAACTCCCAACCCATTTCTCCTCCAGCTCCCACTTTGGCAACCATAAGTCTATTCTCTGAATCTCTCTATTTTGTAGCTAGGTTCCTTTGTGTCATATTTTAGACATGGGGACTGAGCCCTTACCCTATGCCACATGGTGCTCTCTTCAGGTTGATTGTGTCAGAATTGAATGGTAGGACACATAGCTGGTGTCAGACAATTGCTTGGTGGTATGTTTAAAAAAAAATACATATGAGAATTGGTGTCAAAATCGTACTTAATATGAGCAGGACAGCTTCCTTTATATTCTTTATGAATGAATTGAAGAGAAACACTCATACTAAACCAGGAATCTGTTACTCCAGGAAACCTTGTCATTCAAGGATGTGGCTGTGGACTTCACATGGGAAGAGTGGCAGCTCCTGGCCCCTGCTCAGAAGACCCTGTACCGGGATGTGATGCTGGAGAACTATAGCAACCTGGTGTCCGTGGGTGAGGACAGCTCCCTTGGATCCTTCATAGGGTCCCCAGTCAGTGGCCTTTATTTTCTCAGCTGCTTAAACTTTGAAATCACTGCAGTGCCCTGTAGCATATTCTTATTGCCTCTTCTAACTCCTGATGAAAGGATATATACAATGTGCTATGAACTGTTTTTACGCCCAACACAACTGATACCAAATGTCTGGGTTTTCTCTATACTAGTAACCAATTCTCCTACTCTCCATGTACAGCCTGGGTGTCCCACAATTTAATCCTCTTTTGACACTAACCACCCAAATCCAGCATCGTACCCCAGAAGCTTATGGGCTCACTTCAGATGTAAGTTAAACATATTAGGTGTCCAGGGTACCCACACTTCTGTCTGACTTGACTATAAACTGAGCCTTTGGAACTTCCCTGGTGGTCCAGTGGTTAAGAATTTGCACTTCGAATGCAGGGAGCACAAGTGTGATCCCTGGTTGGGAAACTAAGGTCCCACATGCCACAGGGCATGGCCAAAAAAAAAAAAAAAAAATTACATAAAAAAAAAAAAAATCAAGCATTCCCATTCTCCACCCCTCAACATTTGACAGAATGGCTCACAGAACTCAGGAAAGCACTTAACTTACCATTACCAGTTTATTATAAAGGATAAACTCAGGAATAGCCAAATGGAAGAGATGCTGGGACAGAGTTAAGGGGGAGGGATCATGGTCCTTCCATGAGTGCTCCAAGTGTGTCACCTTGATGTGGTCATCAACCCAGAAGCTCCCCCAGCCTGGTTGTGTAGGGGTTTTTATGCTGATTTCATTGTGTAGGCATGTTTCTTAAAATCACTGGCTGTGGGTGGTTAACTCAGTCTCCAGTCCCCTCTCTCTGTGTGGCGGGGGTGAAAAGTGAAAGAAAGTGAAAGTTTCTCAGTCATGTCCAACTGTTTGCAACCTCATGGGCTATACAGTCCACAGAATTTTCCAGGCCAGAATACTGACCTAGGAATCGAACGGGGGTCTCCTGCATTGTAGGTGGATTCTTTACCAACTGAGCTATCAGGGAAGCTCATGGCAGGGGTAGGAGGAGCTGAAATTTCTAACCTTCAGTTCATGCCTTGGTTTTTCTGGCAGCCAGTCTCCACTCTTAAACTCCTTAGGGCCCCTAGTCACCAGTCATCTTATCAGCACACAGAAGACACCCATCACTCTTGGAGACCAAGGGTGTTGGAAGTTCTTGTTCCAGGAACTGGAATTTAAACCAAATGCTGTAACAAAAGAGGTTTCTGCCATGCCTCTCACATAGGAAATTACAAGGGCATCATTTTTATTTTAATTTTAAAAATATTTATCCGGCTGTGCCAGGTCTTTCCAGGTGGCGCTAGTGGTAAAGAACCTGCCTGCCAATGTAGGAGATACAAGAGACTATGGTTTGATCCCTGGGTCAGGAAGATCCCCTGGAGAAGGTCATGGCAACCCACTCCAGTATTCATGCTGAAGAATCCCATGGACAGAGAACCTGGCAGGTTAGAGTCCATAGGGTCACAAAGAGTCGGACACAACTGAAGTGACTTAGTACGCATACCAAGTCTTAGTTGTGGCAAAAAGGATCTTCAAGCTCTGTTGTGGCATATGGGATCTTTAGTTGCAGCATATGGGATCTAGTTCCATGACCACGGATCAAACCTAGGCCCTCTGCATAACCACCAGGGAAATCCCTATAAGGGCTGCAGAAGCTGTCTGCCAAAAACCAATGGTGGAGACCAAAGAGATATCATCATATCATAACATCCCATGAGTCTCTCCTGAGTGCAAAGCCTCTGCTTGGCAGATGGGAAAACCAATCCCTCAAATGTAAAATTCTCCTGTCTTGACCAGCCCCAGCCCAATTCAGTGGGACTAAATCTTCTATCATTTCCCATGAACAGGATATCGAGTCAGCAAATCAGATGTACTGTCCAAGTTGGAACAAGGGAAAGAACGATGGATGACAGAAGATGAAATCCACAGTCGTACCTGGCCAGGTGAGTGAGCACTGGTTGGTAACTGCAGATGTCCTGAACTAGACAGGGAGAAGAGGCTGGGGAGTGTCTGAAAATAGAGAAACTGTGCCTCTGCATAGCTCTCTCCCATAAAAGAACTTTTAGACTTGAGAGGGAAATATACTTGTTTTCACTTCTGAGATTTGATCCTTGATTTTTATTTCACATCTAGATTTTTGTTTACCTTGTTTTCACCTTCCTTGGATTTTATACTCACTCCTTTGAACGCTATCACAAATCCCTTTCACTTCCCTGGCTGTGGAATTCCACCTTCCAGGCCTCAGCTCAAGAAGAAATCTTCGTGGTTTTTTGTTTTGTTTTGTTTTAAATTTTTGGCCACACTGCATGTGAGATCAAACCCATGTGCCCTACAGTGGAAGTACAGAGTCTTGACCACTGGCCCACCAGGGAAGTCCCTGTGTTACTTTGGTTTTACCAATGTGTAAGAAATAAGGAACATTTATACAGGGAGTGTTTGTTTCATACTGTTATCATAAGGTTGCCACTAAAGTACCATTTTTAAAAAACACCAAGGAATTTTTAAATCAATTTTATTCCAAACAGGAATAAAAAGGATTCATTATTCTCTTCTTTCCTAGAAACTGGCAACATTGGTAATCATCTGCAGGTTGACTGGGAAAATAAAAAAATGCTGAAAGGTATTGAACAATACCAGGAACATAATACATTTGGAAATCCTGTTCCTCAAAGCCAAAGTTATTTCTGTTTCAGGCAAAATCATGATATGTTTGAGTACTATATAAAAACTTTGAAGTCAAATTTAAGTTTAGTCATCCAGAGCCAAAGCTATGAAATTAAAAACTCTATTAAATGTAATGGAGATGGGAAATCATTTCTGTTTGGTAAACATGAAAAATGTCATTCTCCAGTTAAATGCCCTGTAAGTGCAAAACCCATCAGCACTAAGTCCCAAGTCATTAAGCACCAAATAACTCACAACATAGAGAAAGCCCATATATGCAGTGAATGTGGGAAAGCCTTTGTTAAGAAGTCTCAGCTCACTGATCATCAGAGAGTTCATACAGGAGAGAAACCTTATGGATGCAGTCTGTGTGCAAAAGTATTCTCCCGGAAGTCCAGGCTCAATGAACATCAGAGAATTCATGAGAGAGAGAAATCTTTTATATGCAGTGATTGTGCAAAAGTCTTCACTACAAAGAGCCGTCTTATTGAACACCAGCGAACTCACACAGGAGAGAAACCTTATGTATGCAGTGACTGTGGAAAAGGCTTCCCAGGGAAGCGTAATCTCATCTTACATCAGCGAAATCATACTGGAGAGAAATGCTATGTATGTAGTGAATGTGGAAAAGGCTTTACTGGAAAGAGCATGCTCACTGTACACCAGCGAACTCACACCGGAGAGAAACCCTACATCTGCAGTGAATGTGGGAAAGGCTTTACCACAAAGCACTATGTCATCATCCACCAACGGAATCATACAGGAGAGAAACCCTACATATGCAACGAATGTGGGAAAGGTTTCATCATGAAAAGCCGTCTGACCGAACATCAGCGAATTCATACAGGAGAGAAGCCGTATGTGTGCAATGAATGTGGAAAAGGCTTTCCCAGGAAGGGTAATCTGATTGTACATCAGAAGACTCATACAGTAGAGAAATCCTATGTATGTAGTGAATGTGGAAAAGGCTTCACCATGAAGAGCATGCTTACCATACATCAACGAACTCACACTGGCGAGAAACCCTACATCTGCAGTGAGTGTGGAAAAGGCTTCCCATTGAAGAGTCGGCTGGTCGTGCATCAGCGAACACATACTGGTGAAAAACCTTACCGATGCAGTGAATGTGGGAAAGGCTTCATTGTGAACAGTGGACTGATGTTACATCAGCGAACTCACACTGGAGAGAAACCCTATAGATGCAATAAATGTGGAAAAGAGTTTGCCTTTAAGAGCAATCTTGTGGTACATCAGCGAACTCATACCGGAGAGAAACCCTTTACATGCAGTGAGTGTGGAAAAGGTTTCACCATGAAACGCTATCTCATCGTACATCAACAAATTCATATGGGAGAGAAGTCCTATGTATGCAGTGAATGTGGAATAGGTTTTGTCATGGAAACAGAGCTCATTTTACATCAGCAGATTCATACTGGAGAGAAACCTTATGCCTGCAGTGAATGTGGCAAAGGCTTCACTGTGAAAAGCCGTCTAGTGGTTCATCAGCGGACTCATACAGGAGAGAAACCTTTTGTATGCAGTGATTGTGGAAAAGGCTTTTCCTCAAAAAGGAATCTCCTTGTACATCAGAGAACTCATAATGGAAACAAACCATAAAAGCGATGACTATGATCACACCTACAGGAAGAAAATATGCTTTGTCCAACATCAGAGATTTCTAACCTTTATATATACTGACTGTGGAAAATCCTATTCAGCATTGGTATTGGTCTCATTACCCACCAGAAAATTTACACAGGAGACAAACTGTATGTGTGCAATTCATGTGAGAAAGCCTTCAACACAAATTCAACACTCATTGTACCTCAAAGAACTCATAAAAGAGACCGACTATGAATCCAGTGATTGGGGGTAATCTTTTGTCAACCCTTGTTAATACACATGAGAAACATATAGGTCAAAGTACATAATTCTTTGTAGAAACTCTGAACTCATTATATACAAGTGTATTTTTTAGGATAAAAAAGATGATGTTTCAGTGAACTCATTAAACATCAGTGTGCTCCTAGCATACTTGACTATTGTCAGCGTAGATTAGCCTGCTGCTAATTTCACCCTTAGGAAATATGAAATTTGCATAGGGGTGAAATTTAATGAATGAAGAGAATATGCTAGTGCCTTCAGTGATCAGTTACCTCACATTGTATGTCTAAATTACCATGTAGGAAAAGCTCTGATACATTCAATGCAGAAAAAGCTCAAGGAAGCATTTTTAGGTACTAATTATATGTCTGAAAAGTGTGTGCTAAGATAAATCCTATGACTGGAGAGACTAGGAAAGCCTTCTATGGAAATAAAAACCCTATCTCATCAGTGATCATAATAGATCACCAATGAGCTCATACATAGTAACAATATGATGATTGTGGGAAAGACTTTGCCTCCTCTCCAGTAAGTTGCCTGATATGCATGCTGGAGAAAAATTTTCAGATGGCAATGAATATGGCAGGATTTCAGTGATACATTCTGCCTCATTGCTTTTCATGAATTCACACAGAAATAAAATGGTTATGGACCCACTAAATATGGAGTAACTTTAGCAAAATATCAGAATTCTGAAGGAAAGAAACCTCATGAAAATGACATATACTTGAACTTTCTATCACAAGTCTAAATTTATTATACACCTGATGTCCATTTTGGGGCAGAATACCTTGAACCATATCAATGATTCCATAATTTTAAAGTGGGCTAGTCTCGACACTAATTTGTAATGTTATATACAATACAGGAGTGTTCTGTGCCCACTTTATATTATTATATTTTTCACTCTTGCATTTCTTAGGTTCTAAATTCAGCTCTGTCTACAATGTACTTCAAAGTAAAAAGGAATATATTCATAAATGTAATCCAACATAACTGGATGTATTTATCTAAGTTTATAAGTAGCATTAGGTAGTTTACAAACACTTTAAAAATGATTTTTCTAAAATTCGTTTTGAAATAGTTTTAGACTCCCAAGTAATTACAAAATATACCAAGTTCCCACATACCCTTACTCAGTTTCTTCAGTGGTGTTATCTTCATAACCATAATACATCATCAAACCCAATAAAATGACATTGGTGCAGTGCTGTTAAGTAAACTGGACCTTATTTGGATTTTAGTAGGTTTTTGCATGCACTAATTTATATGAAGTTTTTTGTTTTTAGTATATAGTTTTAAGAAATTTTATCTTATACATAAGATTTCTGTAAACCCCACCACAATTGGGATGCAGAATTGTGCCAACACAAAGAAACATCCTCATGTTACCCCTCTGTGGTCACACTCTTCCCCCACCCCTGACCATGGTGACCACTGGTCAAACTCCATCACTCCAACTTGGTTATTTCAACAATGCTGTTAAAATGGAATCATACCATGTGTAGCCTTTGAGATAGGCTTCATTTCACTCAGCAAATTGCTGTTAAGATCCATCCAATTTTTTTGGTGTATAAGTGGTTTTACTTGTTGTTAATAATATTCTTTTGTATGGATGTACAGTGACTATCTGTTTACTATTGACAGATGTCTGGGTTGTTTTCCAGTGTTTCATTGTTTTGAATAAAACCCTATGAACATTTATGGACCCAACTTTATGGGAAAGTAAGTATTTGTTCCTTTGGGGTAAATACCCAGCAGTCATATGTTACATTTGTGTTTAACTTTATAAGAAACTGCCAAATTTTTCTTTAGTGACTGTACTAATTTACATTCTCAACAGTAGTGTATGAACACCCTGGATGTTCCATGTCTTTTCTAGCAGTTGGCGCTGTCATACTTGATTCCAGCCATCCTGTCACGTATGTGGTAGTAGATAATGATGGCCTTAGTTTACAGTTCCCTAACAGTGAATGATATCTCAACACTTCTACTTACATTGAGAACCATATCAGGTAAAGTTATCATGTCTGCTTTCAACCATCCAATGTAATTTTTAAAAATTCAAACGGAGATTAGCCTATTATATTTGATGATCTATTTACCCTTTCCATTCCTTTTTCTTCATTCCTGATGTCACATGTTTCCTTCTGTTATTTTCTTTTTGTCAGTATCCTTTATCAATTCTTTCTGGGCAGGTCTGCTTGCAACAAATTCTTAGTTTTCCAAGCAATAGATCTCTTGTCTCTATCCAGTTATTTTCTTTGATATAATAAGGATATTTAACCCAGTTTACAAATGATGAGTCTTGCTTTTAGGGGAAAAAGAAAAGGACATTTGCCATACAGTATTGTGGCAGTATTCAATATCCAATTGCATGGTGAGTAATTCATTCCTTTAAAAATATTTGTTAAGCATCTACATTTGGCCAGACACCGTTTTAGTCACTGGAGACTCATCAGTGAACAAAACAGGCAAAGCCATGGCCTTCATGGAGCATACAGTCTAGTGAAGGTGACTGAGTAAATACACATCAGAATATCAGTTCTGATAAACGTTTTGGAGAAATATTAAGCCTAGTACATACGCTGTCACGGGGAAGCTATTTTAGAAAGGGTTTCCAAGGAAGGCTCTTCTGGGCAAATGTAATTTGAATCAACACCTAAATGTACCAGGGGGAGCCAACAAGATCTGTTGTGAGCCAAGAACACTCTAGATGTGTTTCTAAGTGTTTTCTATGGGCTTCCTGCCTCAGGATTCTCTGAGAGGCTTGTAAAAGATGCAAGCTCTTGAGTCACACTGCAGACCCAAACCAGTACCTGTGAGACTGGGGACCCCAGACTCCGGGTTTATAAAATGACCTTTCTGATCTATACTTAAATTTGAACAGCTCTGCCCTAAATCCCGGATTAGTGCAGCCACTCCCGCCCCACATTGTCATAGGATGGATTCTGGGCAGATATTCTACAACAAAGAATCAGACATGAGGGCCCCACCTACCAGGTCCTCAGATGCTTTCTACTTGTCCTTCTGTGAACCTACACATGCTGCCATGGCAGGGTCACAGCCGCTCATTCCTGAAACTGATCAGTCACAGAATGGGCTGCCCCGAGTTCTCTGGACCACATGTTCAACTCACCTTTCAGAGTTTGACATCTCAGGTGAATAGGGCTGAAATTTAATCCCTGAAGGGAATGTAATACTATTAAGAAATTATGAAAACAAATTCTTAATATATAAAAATTAAAAGGCATATATAAACAAATTTTGTCACCCATATTGTACCTAAGAGCAAAATACTGTTAACGATATGTTCTCCAAATTTTAAATGCAGGTAAGTATATTTTTTACAAAAGAAAAATGAGACAAGTCTATAAACTTACGATATTCTCTACTCATAAGCACAAACACTAAAGTAATCCAAGCTAAATATTTAACCAATCAGAATTTTCAAAAAGACAAACGTTTATGGTTTGTTCTCATAAAAGGATCAAAATATATATACTAGCCTGCCGATACTTTTTATCTTCTGAAGAATACTTCAGTTCAGTTGCTCAGTTTGCAACCCCATGGACTGCAGCAAGCCAGGCCTCCTTGTCCATCACCAACTCCCAGAGTTTACTCAAACTCATGTCCATTGAGTCAGTGATGCCATCCAATCATCTCTGTCGTCCCCTTCTCCTCCTGCCTTCAATCTTTCCCAGCATCAGGGTCTTTTCAAATGAGTCTGTTCTTTGCATCAGGTGGCCAAAGTACTGGAGTTTCAGCTTCAGCATTAGTCATTCCAATGGATATTCAGGACTGATTTCCTTTAGGATGGTCTGGTTGATCTCCTTGCAGTTCAGGGGACTCTCAAGAATCTTCTCCAACACCACAGTTCAAAAGCATCAATTCTTCGGTGCTCAGCTTTCTTTATAGTCTAACTCTCACATCCATACATGACTACTGGAAAAACCATTTTCCTTATTTATAGTAACAATCTTTAAATATTATATACTGTTATACTGAGTGGATAGCCCATAATTTACCAAAGCATCTATTACTGTACACTTAGGCTTTTCCTTTGTTTGTTAAAAAAGCCTCTGTGGTTAACAAAACTTTTTACCAAATTGTAGGAATCAGAATTGCTGGGTCAAAGAATGAAAAATTTAAATTGGATCTAGGTTGCCTTCTAAAAAAATCATCTTTAAACCCTCTAGAATTAAACTTCCCATGCCTACATAAAAATAACATTTAAAGCATTGTTTTTTTTATTTGTGAACTATGCCAAGTATGATAATTGCATGATCTCATAATTTTTACATTCTCAAATGCCCCACTGTCACCATTTACTTTTTAAAACACAGTTCACACATTTTCACCTCATCCACTTACCCACTAGATGTCGCTATGTGTACATCCCACGCGGATCTTAACATTTTTATCGAGATATACCTCTAGCTGTTCCCCCGGTTTAGCCAGTGGCAAAGAGGCGGACACGACTGAGCGACTGAACTAGAGGTAAACAATCTGCTTGAAATGCAGATGCCCATGGTTCGATCCCTGGGTCCGGCCGATCCCCCGCAGAAGGGCATGGGAAGCCACTCCAGTGTTCTTGCTTGGAGAATCCCATGGACAAAAGAACCTGGCAGGCTACAGCCCATGGGATCGCAAACAGTCGGACACGACTGAAGTGACTTTGCATGCACACCTCTACAAAAGCTGTTAATTCTTCTAAACTACATAAGCCTTTACCCACTCCACATTTAACTGCTATCTCCACAAACCTAGGATTATAAGTGACCACTACTTTTGTCAACTCAAGTGGCCGCTGCCTCTCCAGAGAGGTCGCGGCTTCTATCTTTAATCTTCCCAAGTCACCGGGCGCCTGAGCCCTTTCCGTCGTACGGACACCTGCCTTCTAAGACGGCCGTGCCCGTCGGGCTCTAGCTCTAAAGTTCACAAAGGGCGCTACAGTTTTTCTTTTTGCCTCAGCCGGCTGAACTCGCCATGTTGTCCTTGGAACTACATTGACCTCTGAAATCGTAACGCAGTTAGTACAGAATGGCTGGTCATTCCTTGCAACCAGGAAGCAAAAGCATTGAGGGTGCCAGGAATGATTTCAATTTCTTCCCACAGCCGTTACGGCTAGTCTCGTCAGAAACGCCGTGGTGGGTGGGGTCATGTTACGTCATAAAGCGGAGTCCGTTGACGGAATCCGGAAATCCGGCAGCGCTCCAAGGTCGTCGGCTGATAACCTGAACCAGCAGGTATGCGTCCCGAGGGACCGTGAAAGGCGTCGGTAGAGAAAGCGGGCTCCAGCATTCTGTTGCTGCCAGTGGTGTCTAGACGGGTTTGGGATCAAGTGAGTCGGGTTCTGGGCTTGTATTCACGGCCTGTGGGGTCTGTGAAACCGGAGCATGTGTGAAGGACCGTAATTGGGATTTTATTTAGATTCGGCCTCAGAGACTTCTGGGAGTTAATGATGAGGCCTTTGGCAATCATTGACCTAAGGTCCAACTCAGTCAGGGTTTGGATCGCTTTGCTTGTGGGACTCCGTGATTGCGAACTGTGATGAAAGTTAGTATCGGTGAACGCGATGTCTTGTCCTGGTTAACCTGCGACTCTGTTAGAGACACCTGGGTTAGGTGCTGTCTCGGTTTCTTGGTCATGTTTGGAGTTTAATCTGGCATTTAGACGGCCTGGTGGGGGCTTTCAGTATTTGAGGAGGTCCGGGGTCCCTGGAGAATCCGTAGGATCAGGGTCGAATGCCGGAAACAGACTTGAACAGACTTGAAGGCTGCATTTCCCCAGTTAATCCGAATACAACTCTCTCCTTGTAGTCTGTCCTCCAAGTGAAGTCGATCAGTCGTGCCCGACTCTTTGCCACCCCGTGGACTGTAGCCCACCAAGCTCCTCCGTTCATGGGATTCTCCAGGCAAGAATACTGGAGTGGGTTGCCATTTCCTTCTCCAGGGGATCTTCCCGACCCAGGGATCGAACCCTGGTCTCCCACATTGCAGGCAGACGCTTTAACCTCTGCACCAACAGGGAAGCCCTGTCTGTCCTCAAGGACCCTACTAAAAACTTTGGCTCCCCGCATCACCACTGTTCGCACCTTCCTCACAAAATTCAGTGTGGTTGATGTAGTTATAAATTTACTGTTTTTAATGTAATCTAATATAGTTTCCGTTCCTCTTGTCCCCAAGTTTATTATACTTTTGGATAGTTCCACCTAGGGCCATTCTCACTCAAGTAAAAGCTTCTCCCTTACCCTATATTCTGTTCTACAGTGCGAATTTTTTTCATAGGCGGTTTTATATCAAAGGAGATTTTTTTTTTTAACTTTTTGGATTATCTGTGTAAGCATGATAGGTGACTGTATTGCTTAATTTCTCTGTTCTCAACACATTTGCATCTGAGATATTTATACTTTTTAAAAATAGTTGCAGTAGTATCAACTCAGGTTGGTGAACCACTGGCATGGTGTCTGGAATCAAATGTATTCATTAATGGAGATAGTGTTGACATACAGTATTCAAAAGTATTCGATTATAATTTCATTAATCCATTTTGACTTTCTGATTACTTTCTGATTCTACCACTTCACTTAAAAATTTATGGTGCCCTTTTTTTTTCTACCCCCACCCCCCACCCCCGAGATTTCTGGCTACTTTTATTTCTTGGTGAACTCTTTTCCTTGACCTTTTTTGGAAATTTCAGTTGATGGGTTCTTTCTTTGGTTGGTTTGGTTGTTTTTGGTTTTTTTTTTTTTTTTTTCCTGTAGTAAAGGAAGTCTTTTTTTTATTGTGCTTTTATTTGCTGTAAAATTCACTAAGTACAAATATGCATATCAGTACTTTGAATTTCTATAGTTACACAGTTCAATTTTAAAACATTTCTCACCCCAGAAATTTTCCTTGATTCTCTGTGCACTCAAGTTTCCACTCCCATATACTCATGAAAGTATCAACACCATGAAGACAGTGAACATAACTGTCATCTTGAGAAGTTTCATTGTGTTCCTTTTTTAATCTCTGCCTGTCATATTCCGCACACCTTCCCAAGCAACCACTGATCTATTCAACCACCAATCTATTCTATGTTACAATAGGTCACTTTATATTTTTAAAAACATTTTTGTAAATTGAATCATACAGTGTACATTCATTTTCATTCTAACTTGTTTCATCAGCATTCAGTTCAGTTCAGTCGCTCAGTTGTGTCCGACTCTTTGTGACCCCATGGACTGCAGCATGCCAGGCCTTCCTGTCCATCACCAACTCCCAGAGTTTACTCAGACTCATGTCAATTCAGCTGGTGATGCCATCCAACCATCTCATCCTCTGTCGTCCCCTTCTCCTCCTGCCTTCAATCTTTCCCAGCATCAGGGTCTTTTCAAATGAGTCAGTTCATTGCATCAGGTGGCCAAAGCATTGGAGTTTCAACTTTAGTATCAGTCCTTCCAATGAATATTCAGGAATGATTTCCTCTAGGATGAACAGGTTGGATCTCCTTGCAGTCCAAGGGACTCTCAAGAGTCTTCTGAAACACCACAGTTCAAAAGCATCAATTCTTCGGTGCTCAGCTTTCTTTATAGTCGAATTCACATCCATACATGACTACTGGAAAAACCATAGCCTTGATAGAGGGACCTTTGTTGGCAAAGTAATGTCTCTTAATATGCTGTCTAGGTTGGTCATAACTTTTCTTCCAAGGAGTAAGCGTCTTTTAACTTCATGGCTGCAGTCACCATCTGCAGTGATTTTGGAGCCCCCCAAAATAAAGTCTGACACTGTTTCCACTGTTTCCCCATCTATTTCCCATCAAGTGATGGGACCGGATGCCATGATCTTAGTTTTCTGAATGTTGAGCTTTAAGCCAACTTTTTCACTCTACTCTTTCACTTTCATCAGGAGGCTCTTTAGTTCTCTGCTTTCTGCCATAAGGGTGACATCATCTGCATATCTGAGGTTATTGATATTTCTCCCGGCAATCTTGATTCCAGCTTATGCTTCCTCCAGCCCAGAGTTTCTCATGATGTACTCTGCATATAAGTTAAATAAGCAGGGTGACAATATACAGCCTTGACGTTCTCCTTTTCCTATTTGGAACCAGTCCGTTGTTCCATATCCAGTTCTTTTTTTTTTTTTTAATATAAATTTATTTATTTTAATTGGAGGCTAATTACTTTACAATATTGTATTGGTTTTGCCATACATCAACATGAATCCACCATGGGTGTACACATGTTCCCCATCTTGAACCCCCCTCCCATCTCCTTCCCCATACCATCTCTCTGGGTCATCCCAGTGCACCAGCCCCGAGCATCCTGTATCATGCATCGAACCTGGCCATATCCAGTTCTAACTGTTGCTTCCTGGCCTGCAAACAGATTCCTCAAGAGGCAGGTCAGGTGGTGTGGTATTCCCATCTCTTTCAGAATTTTCCACAGTTTATTGTGATCCACACAGTCAAAGGCTTTGGCATAGTCAATAAAGCAGAAATAGATGTTTTTCTGGAACTCTCTTGCTTTTTCCATGATCCAGCGGATGTTGGCAATTTGATCTCTGGTTCCTCTGCCTTTTCTAAAACCAGCTTGAACATCAGGAAGTTCACGGTTCACGTATTGCTGAAGCCTGGCTTGGAGAATTTTGAGCATTAATTTACTAGCATGTGAGATGAGTGCAATTGTGCGGTAGTTTGAGCATTCTTTGGCATTGCCTTTCTTAGGGATTGGAATGAAAACTGACCTTTTCCAGTCCTGTGGCCACTGCTGAGTTTCCCAAATTTGCTGGCATATTGAGTGCAGCACTTTCACAGCATCATCTTTCAGGATTTGAAATAGCTCAACTGGAATTCCATCACCTCCACTAGCTTTGTTCATAGTGATGCTTCCTAAGGCCCACTCAAATTCGCATTCCAGGATGTCTGGCTCTAGATGAGTGATCACACCATTGTGATTATCTGGGTCGTGAAGATCTTTTTTGTATAGTTCTTCTATGTATTTTTGCCAGCTCTTAGTATCTTCTGCTTCTGTTAGGTCTCTACCATTTCTGTCCTTTATTGCGCCTGTCTTTGCATGAAATGTTCCGTTGGTATCTCTAATTTTCTTGAATATTTTGAAATTCATCCTTATGTGTATCCATAGTTCCTTTTTGTTGGTCTGTATTCCATTGTGGAATGATTAGTTCATTCATTAAGTCACCTGTTGGTGGCTAGTTGTGTTTCCAGTTTTTAGTTATTACAGATAAAGCTTCTATGAACACTCATGTTCAAGTCTATATTTATATGTTTGTCTTTCTCCTGAGTAAATTTTCAGTGGTTGAATGGCTAAATCCTGTAGTAGGTGTATATCTAACTTTTCAAGAAACTGCTAAACTGTTTACTGAAATGGCTGTACTTTATATCCAGGAGAAACAGATGAGTGGCTGTTGGGTGTCACCACATTTTGTATAGTTTTTCTTTTTAATTCTAATAGGTATGGAACAGTAGCTTGTGGTTTTAATGTTTATTTACCTAGTTATGGCTAGTGATCCTGAGCATTGTTTCATGTGCTTAGCGGCCATCCGTATATCTTCCTTGAATTATCTGTTCAAATCTTTTGCAATTTTCTTGTGTTTTCTTGTTGATTTTTGAGAATTCTCTGTATATTCCGAATACAGATTCTTCCTTTACCAGTTACTTGCTTTTCAAAGATTTTCTCCTGGTCTTTGACTTGACTTTCAGTATTCTCTTAACAATATGTTTTGAACAGCGGAAGAATTTAGCTTTTATGTAGTCCAGTGTCTGAACTTTTTTTAAAGGACTCATTCTTTTGATGTTGTGCCGAAGAATCTAGGTACAGCTACACCTAACTACAAGTTCAGAGGATTTTCACCAGTTTTTTTCTTCTAGAAGTTTTGGGGTTTTTTCGGGTTCATTTAGGTTTATTATTATTTCATTATGAAATATGAACTTATTATTCCATGAGGCTTATTATACATTTTGAGTTATGTAGCTGGTGTAACGTATGTGATAACTTACAGTGAACGATGTCAGATTTGTGATCTCCGGAGAAGAAGATTTAGCTTTGGGACCAGAGACCAGGCTTGATCACTCAAGAGTTTTTGTGTAGCAGAGTTTTATTAAAGCGAGAGGACAGAGAAAGTCTCTGACATAGACATCAAAAGAGGGCAGAGAGTGCCCCCATTGCTAGTCTTAGCAAGGGAGTTACATACTTTTTTCAATTGGTTATTAGAGTAAATCAAAAGAATGTCTCAGGATTGTAAAGATCTTATCAGACCCATTCCCACAATTTTCATGTTAAGATAATGAGATTAGAACTAACAGTAGAAAGGTCTTACCAGACCCCCTGCCATCATATACATTTTAAGATGACAGGATTAGTCAGAAGATTCTCAAGGAGGAGAAACATGTCCTCAAGCAGGATACATTGTTATATTGACTAAGACAAAGCAATATAGAAAAAAAGCCTTTGTCCTTTTCTCCTACTTCACAACTCCAGACCCCTCTCTCCTCCTCTGGGACCCCCCCAGACTTTTTATCAACCTACCTAGGAGTTGACTGTCTCATATGGATCCAAGTTCTTTTCTTTTTGATATAAATTTATGTTTGTTCCAGAAAACATTTGTTGAAAAGGCTTTTCTCCACTCTATTGTCTTTGCTCCTTTTTAAAAATGTCAGTTGGCCATATATATGTGGGTCTTTTCTGAACTCTAATCTGCTCCACTCATTTGTCTACATTGACATGGATAACACCCTGTCTTGATTACTGTAGCTTGATATAAATTCTTGAAGTCAGGTAATGTCAACCCACCAACTTTGTTCTTTTTCACAGTTGTTGTTTTTTTTTTTTCTGTTCTAGACCTTTTACACTGCTATTTGTATTTAAAGATCAGGCTGTCAGTTTCTACAGAAAAACTTCTGAAATTATGACTAGATAGAATTGTATTTTTAAAAACTAAATGGCCTCATATAATGAATTGGGAAATATCCTCTTCAATTCTATTCATGGGTGATCTAGTGAATGTATATAATGCATTTCATATATAAAATCAGTTACTGGAATTATTTTCCGTTTGAGACTATGGTGAATAATGTTGCTACGTACATTCAGGTACAAGTTGGAAATGTTTTCATTTCTGTTTGTTAGACTCCCCTGAGTAGAATGACTGGTTCCTAAGCAGGTGTTTTACAAAGTTTCAAAAGTGCCTATACCAGTTTACCATTATTGTATGAGAGCTTAATTTCTCCTTATTCTCATCAGCATTTACAGTTATTAGTCTTTTTATTATCATCTTTCTAGTTGGCATGTAGTAGAATTTCAGCATCATCTTATTTCCCTAGTGACAAATAACGTTGATCATCTTCTCATGTGTTTATAGACATTCATAGGTCTTCTTTAGTGTAATATAGTGTAGTCTTAGTCTTTCCCCTTTTTTTTTGCATCCAAGAAAATGATTTAATTTTTCCATTTGTCCAAGTCTTCTTTTGTGTCCTTCATTAGTATGTATTCTAAAGTTTTGTTCCTATTTTTCCACATTTATTACTTAGCGTTGGTTAGTGTTAGATATTTTTAAATGGCATCATTATCTACTTTACACTTTTAATGGTTCAGATCATATACATAACAACATCTACTAATGATTTCTGCATATTAAGTTTTCAATTCCAATGCCTTACCAAATTATAAAATCATTGCAGATGGTGGCTGCAGCCATGAAATTTTAAAAGTCGCTTACTCCTTGCAAGAAAAGTTATGACCAACCTAGATAACATATTCAAAAGCAGACATTACTTTGCCAACAAAGGTCTGTCTAGTCAAGGCTGTGGTTTTTCCAGTGGTTATGTATGGATGTGAGAGTTGGAATGTGAAGAAAGCTGAGTGCCGAAGAATTGATGCTTTTGAACTGTGTGTTGGAGAAGACTCTTGAGAGTCCCTTGGACTGCAAGGAGATCCAACCAGTCCATTCTAAAGGAGATCAGCCCTGGGATTTCTTTAGAAGGAATGATGCTAAAGCTGAAACTCTAGTACTTTGGCCACCTTATGCGAAGAGTTGACTCATTGGAAAAGACTCGGATGCTGGGAGGGATTGAGGGCAGGAGGAAAAGGGAACAACAGACGATGAGATGGCTGGATGTCATCACCGACTCGATGGATGTGAGTTTGAATGAACTCCAGGAGATGATGGTGGACAGGGAGGCCTTGTGTGCTGCGATTCATGGGGTTGCAAAGAGTCAGACACAACTGAGCGACTGAACTGAACTGATAGTAGTTCCTCAGTTGATTTTCTTAGGTTTTCCATATATACAATTATATCATCTACCAATAACAATATTTATTATACCCCAATTATTTCTCTTTTATCTAACATAGTCTATGGGTCCCAGAATATCAATCCCATAAATTCAGAGACATTTGTTACTGTGTTATCTGCTTTGTTACAAAGAAGGAAATGAAATAGTGCTTGTCACAGAGTATATGCCCACTAAATATTTGAATTAAATGAACTGCATAGTCTAGCAATTCCAGTATAATGCTCAGTAACAGTACTGACAGTGGGCACCTGGTCTTGTTCTTGACTTCAGTGGGAATGTCTGATTCAGATGTATTATTATTTCATGTTAAGTATCTGCCTGTTCCTATTCTTTTGAGCATTTTTATCTGAAATGTTTTTTTAAAAAAATTATTTATTTTAATTTGAGGCTAATTACAATGTTGTGGTGATTTTTGCCATACATTGATAGGAATCAGCCATGGGTGTACATGTGTCCCCCATCCTGAAGCCACCTCCCTCCCCATCCCATCTCTGGGTCGTTCCAGTGCACTGGCCCTGAGTGCCCTGTTTCATGCATCAAACTTGGGCTGGTGATCTGTCACATATGGTAATATACATGTTTCAATGCTATTTTCTCAAATATCCCACCCTCGCCTTCTCCCACAGAGTCCAGAAGTCTGTTCTTTATATCTGTGTCTCTTTTGCTGTTTCACATATAGGGTTGTCATTACCATCTTTCTAAATTCCATATATACGTGTTAATATACTGTATTGGTGTTTTTCTTTCTGACTGACTTTGCTCTGTATAATAGGCTCCAGTTTCATCCACCTCATTAGAACTGATTTAAATGAGTTCTTTTTAATAGCTGAGTAATATTCCATTATGTATTTGTATGTACCATAGCTTTCTTATCCATTCGTCTGCTGATGGGCATCTAGGTTGCTTCCATGTCCTGGCTATTATAAACACTGCTGCGATGAACGTTGGGGTACATGTGTCTCTTTCAATTCTGGTTTCCTCAGTGTGTATGCCCAGCAGTGGGATTGCTGGGTCATATGACAGTTCTATTTCCAGTTTTTTTAAGGAATCTGCACACTGTTCTCCATAGTGGCTATACTAGTTTGCATTCCCACCAACAGTGTAAGAGGGTTCCCTTTTCTCCACACCCTCTCCAGCATTTATTCTTTGTAGACTTTTTGATAGCAGCCATTCTGACCAGTGTGAGATGGTACCTCATTGTGGTGTTGATTTGCATCTCTCTGATAATGAGTGATGTTGAGCATCTTTTCATGTGTTTGTTAGCCATCTGTGTTTCTTCTTTGGAGAAATGTCTGTTTAGTTCTTTGACCCATTTTTTGATTGGGTCCTTTATTTTTCTGGTATTGAGCTGCATGAGCTGTTTTTATATTTTGGGGATTAATTCTTTGTCAGTTGCTTAATTTGCTGTTTTTTCTCCCATTCTGAAGGCTATCTTTTCACTTTGCTTATAGTTTCCTTTGTTGTGTAGTTTCCTTCTTTCAAGGAAACTATCCAAGTCTTTCCCCTTTTCTAAAAATAGGTTGTTTGGTTAACAAACTGAGTTTTTTGAGTTGTTTGGATATTGTGCATAGAAGTCCTTTATCAGATACATGGTTTGCAAATTTTCTTTCTCAACTTGTAGCTTACCTTTTCCTTTAGCTTTATAGTGCCTTTTGATGTGCAAAAGGTAATACAAGTCCAGTTTATCAGTTGTCTTCTTTTATGGTTTGCTGATATGGTGTTGTGTAAGACTTCTCTGCCTAACCCAAGGTCATGAGAAATTCCTCATGTGTTTTCTGAAAACTGTGTGTATATAGATATAAATAGATAAGGATATGACTTTATTTTTTAAGAGCAGTTTTAGATTCACAGCAACATTGAGTGGGAAGTGCAGTAGGGATACTGAGAGAGTCAATTTCTAGGCAGGTTGATAAGAAGTCCAGGGTTCCCCCACACATGCACCCACTGATGCCCAGGAGGAGAAAGGGCTCTGGGGCTCTCAAGGAGAAAAGGACAAATGTTTTTTTCTTCCTTGCCTTCTCGTAGTCAATATAACAATGTATCTTGAGGGTATGTTTCTCCTTAAAAGAACCTTCTGACCAATCTTGTTATCTTAAGATGTATGTTGTGGGAGTATGCAAAAGTAGGAAGTCAAGAAACACCTGGAGTAACAGGCAAATTTGGCCTTGGAATGTGGAATGAAGCAGGGCAAAGACTAATAGAGTTTTGCCAAGAAAATGCACTGGTCATAGCAAACACCCTCTTCCAACAACACAAGAGAAGACTCTACACATGGACATCACCAGATGGTCAACACCAAAATTAGATTGATTATAGTCTTTGCAGCCAAAGATGGAGAAGCTCTGTACAGTCAACAAAAACAAGACCGGGAGCTGACTGTGGCTCAGATCATGAACTCCTTATTGCCAAATTCAGACTTAAATTAAAGAAAGTAGGGAAAACCGCTAGACCATTCAGGTATGATCTAAATCAAATCCCTTATGATTATACAGTGGAAGTGAGAAATAGATTTAAGGGTCTAGATCTGATAGATAGAGTGCCTGATGAACTATGGAATGAGGTTCATGACATTGTACAGGAGACAGGGATCAAGACCATCCCCATGGAAAAGAAATGCAAAAAAGCAAAATGGCTGTCTGGGGAGGCCTTACACATAGCTGTGAAAAGAAGAGAAGCAAAAAGCAAAGGAGAAAAGGAAAGATATAAGCATCTGAATGCAGAGTTCCAAAAATAGCAAGAAGAGATAAGAAAGCCTTCGTCAGCGATCAGTGCAAAGAAATAGAGGAAAACAACAGAATGGGAAAGACTAGAGATCTCTTCAAGAAAATTAGAGATACCAAGGGAACATTTCATGCAAAGATGGGCTCGATAAAGGACAGAAATGGTCTGGACCTAACAGAAGCAGAAGATATTAAGAAGAGGTGGCAAGAATACACAGAAGAACTGTACAAAAAAGATCTTCACGACCCAGATAATCATGATGATGTGATCACTAATCTAGAACCAGACATCTTGGAATGTGAAGTCAAGTGGGCCTTAGAAAGCATCACTATGAACAAAGCTAGTGGAGGTGATGGAATTCCAGTAGAGCTATTTCAAATCCTGAAAGATGGTGCTGTGAAAGTGCTGCACTCAATATGCCAGCAAATTTGGAAAACTCAGCAGTGGCCACAGGACTGGAAAAGGTCAGTTTTCATTCCAATCCCAAAGAAAGGCAATGCCAAAGAATGCTCAAAATACCGCACAATTGCACTCATCTCACATGCTAGTAAAGTAATGCTCAAAATTCTCCAAGCCCGGCTTCAGCAATACATGAACCGTGAACTCCCTGATGTTCAAGCTGGTTTTAGAAAAGGCAGAGGAAGCAGAGATCAAATTACCAACATCCGCTGGATCATGGAAAAAGCAAGAGTGCCAGAAAAACATCTATTTCTGCTTTATTGACTATGCCAAAGCCTTTGACTGTGTGGATCACAATAAACTGTGGAAAATTCTGAAAGAGATGGGAATACCAGATCACCTGACCTGCCTCTTGAGAAACCTCCATGCAGATCAGGAAGCAACAGTTAGAACTGGACATGGAACAACAGACTGGTTCCAAATCAGGAAAGGAGTACGTCAAGGCTGTATATTGTCACCCTGCTTATTTAACTTATATGCAGAGTACATCATGAGAAACTCTGGACTGGAAGAAACAAGCTGGAATCAAGATTGCTGGGAGAAATATCAATAACCTCAGATATGCAGATGACACCACCCTTATGGCAGAAAGTGAAGAGGAGCTAAAAAGCCTCTTGATGAAAGTGAAAGAGGAGAGTGAAAAAGTTGGCTTAAAGCTCAACATTCAGAAAACGAAGATCATGGCATCTAGTTCCATCACTTCATGGGAAATAGATGGGGAAACAGTGTCAGACTTTATTTTTCTGGGCTCCAAATTCACCACAGATGGTGATTGCAGCCATGAAATTAAAAGACGCTTACTCCTTGGAAGAAAAGTTATGACCAACCTAGATAGTATATTCAAAAGCAGAGACATTACTTTACCGACTAAGGTCCATCTAGTCAAGGCTATGGTTTTTCCTGTGGTCATGTATGGATGTGAGAGTTGGACTGTGAAGAAGACTGAGTGCCGAAGAATTGATGCGTTTGAACTGTGGTGTTGGAGAAGACTCTTGAGGGTCCCTTGTGCCGCGGCCAGCACAAGCAAGAGTTGCACCTGCACAGGGAGAGAACGGAGCGTCCCTGCTAAGAAAAATAAGAGAGAGACAAAAGATGGGGTTGAGAGGATCAGACCACAAATGGCTGATGCCTTTCTTTATTAGGCTACAGTATTTATAGGATAATGTACGTGACTTAAGACATGTACAGGATTATTTTTTAACCTCAGGATACAATCACTAGACCCTTACCATTGTGTACAGAGTATACTAAGTAATCTATCTTCTATGACATGTTGCAAGACATCCTGACCTTAAGGGCTATAAAAATTCTTCAAGGGGGGCGGGACAGGGAGTTTAGGAACATGCCTAAGGCTCTGCATACCTGCCGAGCAGCTCCCAAGACTTAACCCTTCATGGGCAGTCCCCCGCAGCTCCCCTCTCTTTATTTTTTAAAAGCTCCATAAGGTGTCGGTGTTGCAACATGTTTTTATGTATCAGAATTTTCATGTGTAAGAATTCTTTAACAATACTACGAATAAAACAAGGAGCCAAACAAATCACGATAAGCACAACAATCAAAACCGCGCCCACAGCAATTATGCTTCGCCACAGTGAATGCAAGCTAGGGAAGTTAGAAAATAAATTTTGTAAAAAATTGTCAACAGTATCAGCTATGTTTAGAGTAGCTTTAGGAGAATTTTCAATATTAAGAATTTCATTATGTAATTGCAATAGGTCTAGAGAAACATTAGTATTAAACCAAATCCCTTGTAGATGTTTTTTCACCTTATCCCACGGAAAGTCAGATGCATTATAAGCCTTTTTTGTAACACAAATCTATTTATAATTAGCATGACATTGAATTTTCATGCGAAAGCTAATGCTCTGAACTTGTTCTCCTAGAACTCTAACCACATCATATAAAGCTGATAATCTATCTTCTATTTTTTTATCTATATCTTCTTGTGTTCCCATTACTTTAGTAACGTTATATGACAAGGAATCTACAGTATGAGCAGCTTGAATGGATTGTGCTAGAGATACAGAAGCAGTAACAGCAGTTGCTATAAGGGTGATTAAAGATACTATACCCAGAACAATCAGGCTCACACTTCTTTTAGTGCGGTTAAGAGCCGTGTTAATGCGTTGTAGCAATTCTAAAGCAGTCTCGTCATACCAAGCTTCAGTTATTTCAACTGGTAACATTACAAAAGCAGGTTGTTTTACTATTATAACTTGTTTTCCTTTTGCAACACCTCTTATGCAATTGGTAAGTATGCAATTAGAACAATTTAAATGATAAATATTCAATGACAATGTTATTTCCACATGGCCTTGTATCAACATAAATGGGTAAGGGACACAAGCTCGGGGATATAAAAACCCCGTAACTCCTACATTACCATATTTACTCCCACTGATATTGGGTTGTAAATATAGACTATTGCCATGACCAAAAGCAGCCAAAAGTTTCCACAGTTCTGTTTGATATATGTGAGCAGTGTTTACAGAGAGAATGGGTGGATGCTGTCCTCGATATTCAGGAAAATCAGGTTTTCCCCCAGGTGCCCAATCCCATAAAAAGGTGGTATTGGCATTGTTGATGTTGTACACCGACGCAACCCGGGCTCGACATAAAGTCCAAGGAGTGTCTATTCCTATGCCGATGCTTAGATGTTTGTCACAAAACGGAATGTCGAGAGGTCCAGTTCCGTCACGGTGCGATCTTTTTCCGGTTTTTTCATCAATGCCAGAAATAGTCACTCGAGGATAGGATATATCAGCTGACACCTGTATACAGTGAGGATGTTGTAATTGATAAGAAAAGCACATAGGATATTGCGTAGTAAGACCATAAAAGGAGATATTGGCTTGTTGCTGAAAAAGTACCTCTTTAATGCTTTTTCCTTGTAATGCCGCTGCCATGGCAATAGGAGGGTCCAATGTCAGCACAAATACGAATAAAATCAGACAGATCTCCCTTTTTTTTTATAAGGTCGTAAAGCAGCTTGACAGGCAGAGTTAGCATTTTTAAAAGCCAATTGTTTTGCTAATACCATCCCAGCCTTTTCATCTGACATTATCTTACCTATAGTATCTAAGAGTCGCGCCACGAAGTCCTGATAAGGCTCATCAGGTCCCTGTCGGACCTTTGAAAGATCTTCTGTCTTAGTACTGGAGCTAGGGAGTTTTTTCCATGCCTGTCGGGCTGCATTTGATATTTGTGCATATGCACCAGGTAAGAAATCAAGTTGAGTATTAGTAGCCTGGAAAGCGCCTTCACCAATCAACATTTCATAGGAGGTTTGTATACCTTGCTGCCGATTAACATCGGCTATACGAGCACACTGTTCAACATATTTAGATTTCCATAATAAATAATCTCCCCCCGAAAGACAAGCTCTAGCTATTTGTTTCTAATCATTTGGGGGTAGATTCTGAGTACCCAAACTTTCTATCATAGCAACAGTGAATGGAGCGGTAGGACCATATTGTGAGCAAGCAATCTTTAACTCTTTCAATTGCTTAAAAGGCAGCGCTTCATAGAAATGCTGGTTGTTATGTTCAAAGACAGGAAAAGCAAGAGAAAAATCGGAGACAACCTCACCAAGTCGTTGTGCTTGTCTCAATGCCTTTTGTAGCGGAGACACATTTTCAGATGGCGGAGGAGGAGGCCCCGGAGGGGGATCGAGACCGGCAACAACGGAAGGAGCATAGGCAGGGGGAAGAGGCGGAGCAGAAGGAGATTTTGAGTTGTTACTAGGAAGCTTAATTCCTGAGTTCTGTAAAGCAACAGTGAGATTTTTTAAACATTCAACCAAATCATCTTTAGATGTTGACGCCCCCTTTTCTTGTGCCAAAAAACCCCAATCTTCTTGATGGTATTTAGCAGCCTCTTCGTAAAAGGAGATATTGGCTTGCTGAGGGGAAATATGAGTGTCTGATTTTTTTTCTAAAAGACTTGTGTCATTGACATAGACAGGTACTATTTTTTTTAATCCCATCCTAATGATTGAATCATAGGCGGGTCAGGAATGTATGCTCAAAAAGCCGTAGCCGCTCCGTTTTGTATCTTCTGTAACAATAATAATAACATAATCAATATATTTGTAGGTGTCACTGGAGGTTGTACATGAGCCTCATTCCAAGCATATCGCATCAACGCCTCAATCTGCCTTTGGGTAGGCAGCTCACTCGTGGGCTCGCCCAATGTTATGCAGTTTATTTGATATGTCAGGGAGTTTCTCCGTCGTGCGTACCAGCCTCTCCGGGATCCAGCGCGGCGCTTTGGCATCCATTAATGTGTAATTCAAATTCTGGTCGTGCCTCGGTAACATTTTGCACCCAGTAGGCGTCAGAGGGTCCTCTGTCCAGACGGAGGAAACCTTTGTCCAGACGGTCTCGGTTAATTGTTCTTCCTTGTATAACTAATGGAACTAAAAGGAGTTGAGCTATACGTTGTCCTGCATTAATTACAATAATTTTGTTAGGAGCGGAGGCTAATATTTTTATCTCTCCTGTATAATCAGAGTCAATTATGCCAGGATGAATAAGTATTCCTTTTAAAGATGCACTGCTGCGCCCCAAAAGCAGTCCAGCAGTTCCTGGAGGTAAAGGCCCAAACACTCCTGTGGCAAGGGTTTGAACCCCCATCTCGGGAGTTAATACTGTGTAGGAGGCGGCACAGAGGTCCGATCCCGCGCTGCCTCTTGTGGCTCGATAGAGGTCTGCAATGGTTCTTTGGGAACCTGCAGTGTTGCCCCATAACATTGTTTTGGGGCCAGGGGCTGGCCCCTCACCCAGTTTCCCGAAACCGGGGGTAAAGGATTACCTTGAACATCCGTTTTAGAACGACAGTCTCGGGCCCAATGCTTCCCCTTTTTACATCGTGGGCATAAATTAGGAGTGTTAACAGGAATTTGTTGTTTTGGGGGGCACATTGCAGCCCGATGGCCAGATTGACCACAAACAAAACAACCCGAATTACCTGACTTTTGATATCCTTGTTCTTGGCTTGTCTAGCTCAGTCGGTAGAGCATGAGACTCTTAATCTCACGGTCGTGGGTTCGAGCCCCACGTTGGGCGCCACCTGTCGCGGCCAGCACAAGCAAGAGTTGCACCTGCACAGGGAAAGAACGGAGCGTCCCCGCTAAGAAAAATAAGAGAGAGACAAAAGATGGGGTTGAGAGGATCAGACCAAAAATGGCTGATGCCTTTCTTTATTAGGCTACAGTATTTATAGGATAATGTACGTGACTTAAGACATGTACAGGATTATTTTTTAACCTCAGGATACAATCACTAGACCCTTACCATTGTGTACAGAGTATACTAAGTAATCTATCTTCTATGACATGTTGCAAGACATCCTGACCTTAAGGGCTATAAAAATTCTTCAAGGGGGGCGGGACAGGGAGTTTAGGAACATGCCCAAGGCTCTGCATACCTGCCGAGCAGCTCCCAAGACTTAACCCTTCACGGGCAGTCCCCCGCACCTTGGACTGCAAGGAGATCCAACCAGTCCATTCTGAAGATCAACCCTGGGATTTCTTTGGAAGGAATGACTGAGCTACTGAACTGAACTGAACTGAACTGAACTGAATCTTGTTATCTTATGTTGTGGGAGTAGGTCTGGTAAGATCTTTCTATTGTTCTAATATTGTTAATGTAAGATGTATGTTGTGGGAGTGGGTCTGGGAAAAGTATAGAAGGCCTTAATAAGACTAGCCAGGGGGCACTCTGCATCCCCCTTTGAGTGTCTGTGTCTCTCCCTTTTCAGACTTGAATAAAACTGCTACACAAAACCTCTTGAGTTATCAAGCCTGGTCCCTGATCCTGAAGCTAAATCTTCTTCAGAGATCATGAATCCGAAACCATTCACTGTAAGCTATGAATACCATACCTCTGTGCCCCAACGTATGCAACCTTCCCCACTGTCAGCATCCTGCCCCAGAGTGGTGAATTTGTTACAGTCAATTTACGTACTGACTCATCACTCAAAATAAAATTCACATTAGGGTTCACTCTTGGTGTTATATGTTGTTTGTGTCTTGACAAATGTAAAATGACATGTCCACCGTTTAGTGTTATACAGAGTGTTGTACTGCGTTAAAAAGCCCTCTGGATTCTGCTTGTTCATCCTATCTTCCCTCCAACTCTTGGCAACTACTGATCTTTTTACTGTCTCCTTAGCTTTGCCTTTTCCAGAATGTCATTTACAATAGTTGGAATTGTATAGTGAATAGCCTTTTTATTTTACTTTATTTTATTTTTTTTGAATAGCCTTTTTAGATTGGCTTTTTTCACTTAAATAGGTATTTTAGGCTCCTCCTTGTTTTTTCATGGTTTGATAGCTGATTTCTTCTTAGTGCTGAATAATGTTCACTCATTGGATGGATAAGTCTGTGATATATATACCTATGATCAGGTTTCTGTCCAGACATAAATTTTCAGAGTATATATATAGTTTTGTAAGAAACTGCCAAACTGTCTACCAGAGTGGCTGTAACAGTTTGCCTTCTCATAAGCAATAAATCTGTTGCTTCATGTACTCTTTAGCATTTGATGTAGTCATTAATTTGAATTTTGGTTATTCTAATAAGTAGGTAATGGTATCTCATTGTTCTTTAATTTGTTATTTCCTAATTACATATGATGTAATTTCCCAATTACACATGTTTTCATTTGCATATTTGCTATCTGTGTATCTTCTTTGGTAAGATGTCAGTTCAGGTCTTTTGCCTATCTTTGTGTTTTCTTATTGTTGAGTTTTTAAGAGTTCTTTGTGTATTTTGGATAGCAGTCCTTTATCTTGCAAATATTTTCTCCCAGCCTATGGCTTATTTCTCAATTTCTGGAAGTAGTTTGTATTTTTAGCTATTACATTTAAATTTATTATCTTATTATTTAATTGGAATTGGATATTCAGTTTCAGTATATTTGTTGGAAAGACCATCTTTTTCCTCATTGCTCTAATCTTGCACCTTTGTTGAAGATCATCTGACTGTGTTGTTATTGTTCAGAGGCTGAGAAGTGTCCAACTCTTTGCAACCCCATGGGCTATAGCCCACCAGATTCCTCTGTCCTCCAGTATCTCCTGGAGTTTGCTCACATTCATGTCCATTGAGTTGGTGATGCTGTCTAAACATCTTATCTTCTGTCACCCCCTACTCCTTTTGCCTTCAATCTTTCCCAGCATCAGGGTCTTTTCCAATGAGTCAGCTCTTCATATCAGGTCGCAAAAGTACTGGAGCTTCAGCAACAGTCCTTCCAATGAATATTTAGGGTCGATTTCCTTTAGGATTGACTGGTTTGATTTCCTTGCTGTCCAAGGGACTCTCAAAAGAGTCTTTTCCAGCACCACAGTTCATAAGTATCAGTTCTTTGGCACTCAACGCTCTTTAATTTATATAGTCCAACTCTCACATCCTTACTTGACTACTGGGAAGACCATAGCTTTGACTATACAGACCTTTGCTGGCAAAGTGATGTCTCTGCTTTTTAATGTGCTAAGCTTGTCATAGCTTTTCTTTCAAGGGCAAGTGTCTTTTAATTTCATGGCTGCAGTCAGCACCTGCAGTGATTTTGGAGCCCAAGAAAAGAAAATCTGTCAACACTTCCACTTTTCCCCTTTCTATTTGTACTAAAGCGATGGGAGTAGGTGCCATGATCTTAGTTTTTTTAATTTTGAGTTTCAAGCCAGCTTTTTCACTCTTCTCTTTCACCCTCATCAAGAGGCTCTTTAGTTCCTCTTCCCTTTCTGCCATTAGAGTGATGTCTGCATATCTGAAGTTGTTGATATTTCTCCTAGCAATCTTGATTCCAGCTTGTGGTTCATCCAGCCTGGCATTCATTCAGTTCAGTACAGTTCAGTCGCTCAGTCGTGTCCAACTCTTTGCGAACCCATGAACTGCAGCACGCCAGGCCTCCATGTCTATCACCAACTCCCGGAGTCTACCCAAACCCACGCCCATCAAGTCGGTGATGCCGTGTAGCCATCTCATCCTCTGTTGTCCCCTTTTCCTCCTGCCCTCGATCTTTCCCAGCATCAGAGTCTTTTCAAATGAGCTCTTCACATCAGGTGGCCAAAGTATTGGAGTTTCAGCTTCAACATCAGTCCTTCCAGTGAACACCCAGGACTGATCTCCTTTAGGATGGACTGGTTGGATCTCCTTACAGTCCAAGGGACTCTCAAGAGTCTTCTCCCACACCACAGTTCAAAAGCATCAATTCTTCTGTGCTCAGCTTTCTTTATAGTCCAGCTCTCACATCCATACATGACCACTGGAAAAACCATAGCCTTGATTAGACGGACATTTGTTGGCAAAATAATGTCTCTGCTTTTTAATATGCTGTCTAGGTTGGTTAGGACTTTCCTTCCAAAGAGTAAGCGTCTTTTAATTTCATGGCTGCAGTCACCATCTGCATTGATTTTGGAGCCCAGAAAAATAAAGTCTGACACTGTTTCCACTGTTTCCGCATCTATTTGCCATGAAGTAATGGCACTGGATGCCATGATCTTCTTTTTCTGAATGTTGAGATTTAAGCCAACTTTTTCGCTCTCCTCTTTCACTTTCATCAAGAGGCTCTTTAGTTCTTCTTCACTTTCTGCCATAAGGGTGGTGTCATCTGCATATCTGAGGTTATTGATATTTCTCCCAGCAATCTTGATTCTAGCTTGTGCTTCCTCCAGCCCAGCATTTCTCATGATGTGCTCTGAATATAAGTTAAATAAGCAGGGTGACAATATACAGCCTTGACGTACTCCTTTCCCGATTTGGAACCAGTCTGTTGTTCCATGTCCAGTTCTAACTGTTGCTTCCTGATCTGTATGCAGGTTTCTCAAGAGGCAGGTCAGGTGATCTGGTATTCCCATCTCTTTCAGAATTTTCCACAGTTTATTGTGATCCACACAGTCAAAGGCTTTGGCATAGTCAATAAAGCAGAAATAGATGTTTTTCTGAAATTTTTACCATGGCTTTAAAGTAAATGTTGAACTAGATTAGTATAAGCATTCACCATAATTAGCATAGCATATTCTAATTCACACCATAAGCATTCACCACATGATTAGCATAGACTGTATGGCCCTAGCCTCTTAGGTAAAGAAAGCCATTCTTAATCAGGCCTGACATTTTGAGGGCTTGGAGGTTTCCTCCCAGGAACTAAGGGCAAATCTCAACCTCTATTGGGCAAGATTAATCCTTTTAATACACAAAGAGAAGTAAGACAACCTTAAAGATCAGCTCCATGCTATCCTCTTGAAACTGAGGTGTGTGTACCCACTGAGCATATAAAAATTTTTGGAGTGGTGTAAGGGTACACATGTATTTTACAGATGGAGTGTCCAGATTCTTGGAACCTTCCATGTGTTCTCTTCCATAAACTTGATCTGCCCTGAGCTTTCATCAGGCTCTGAGGTATCATGCTCTGCTTATGCTTTCCCTCTTCCCCTTTAATAGTCATGCCACTTCCTCTTTAGAAAAGAAAGCCACACCTTTCACCCATTCATAACCTTGTCTTATTGCCTCAGAGTATGAAAGCCTCTAGGGTAGCAAATAAAGGAACAGCTGGAAATACTGAGGTCCCTTTAAGGATAAGTGCATATCAACAGTGACAGTGTTTGGGCCGAGAGGAAATGTGCACTCAAAATCAGTTTGCTTTTCAGCCCACAGGTCCAGGCTCTCCAGGAGAAAGAGTGAGGGAAGGAAGAGGTTTTTGAAGTTGGATATCATCGTTCCAGGGGACATCTTTAAGTGAACATCAAGATTTCTGTCTTTAAGAATGATACAGTAAATGCAGAAGAGACAGAAGTCAGAATCCATGTTACTATTTCCTGAGCACAGAAGATGATGATCAAGGCCCAGGTGATTTTTTGTTATATCTTTCCTTTATTGTCTAATAGATTTGTGGTAAGCTGAAAAAAAATAACAGCTCAACTAAACATATAAATTGGGGATGATATGGTTCTGGGGAGAAATTAATTTGGACTCTTAATTCAGAATCAGGACAAAGTGTATCAGGAATATATTGTTCATAGGGGTCGCATCAGATGATTGGTATTAGAAGAGAATGTGTGATTGTGGTGGATTTTATCTGTGGATTTTATCTGTGGGTTTTATCTTAGCAGACATCACAACCAGAAAAACATGAAAAGCTCCATGATACATGTTGACTATGAGGAGAGAGCAGATCAGCTCTCTGGGGTTTTCAATGGTTTATGTCACTTAAGTGAATGGAGTGATACTCCTAACAACATTGGTGACTCTGAGGGGCTCCCCACTGGCCTGATACCAATCACACATCTAAAAGAAAGATGAATGTAGTTTACTGAAGAGCATTACCTATATAGGTATATAAAATTCCATGAGTTTCATAATCATACTCAAGAAAGCGAGTTGTAAGATAAGTACTAGGGATGTAATGAACAACATGATGGCTATAGCTAACACTGCTGTATGATATATAGGAAAGTTGTTAAGAGCAAATCCTAAGAGTTCTCATCACAGGGAGAAAAGCTTTTTCCTTCTCTTTTTGTTGTATCTATGCGAGAAGATAGATGTTGACTGAACCTGTTGTGATAATGATTTCACAATATATGTAAATCATATCATCATGCTTTACATCTTAAATTTATATGGTGATATATGTCAGTTATTTCTCAATACAGCCATTGGAGTTTGATACAAGTGAAATATTTAACCTTTGAAATGATCAAATAACATAATCCAACCTATGTTTTGGTGAACAGTGGTGGAGATTCACTCCGAGTTTGAGAAATAGATTCAGTGTGAAATATGCAAGCTTCACTGATAATAGCTCAGCATTCCTTGACCATGATCCAAGGCTCAGCTGGGGATGGATACACTTCTGAGTTCACTTACATAGTTATTGGCAGAATTCATTTCCAGAAATCAAATGAGATCCTTAGTTTCTATCTGTCTGCTTGTGTAAGACCACTATGCGTCCCTTATCACATGGGCCTCCCAACATGCCGTCTTGTTTCGTCAAAGTCATCAACAGACAGATTCTGTTAGCAAGATGAAAATCATATATATAGCCTAATTTAAAAATGCATTTCTTGATTTTCCTGGTGGTTCAGAGGTTAACCCTCCACACTTCCATTGCAGGGGGGCGTGGGTTCAAGCCCTGGTCAGGGAACTAAATCTCACATACCTGCAGACCAAAAATATATATATATATTAAAATTGGTATCACAGCATTTTTGCTGTTTTTTGTTTTTTAGAAGCAATTCAGCCCATGCTCAAGGGAAGGGTACCTCATGGGGTCATGAGTACCTAGTGTGTAGTAAGGAATTTAACTGACTTTTGTCCCTAATTTCTGGGAGGTAAACTCTAAAGCCTTGGAATTACCTGTGTGTTAAGAGTGTCTTGTTTTTCATCCCAGATCACTGCAACCACACTTTATAGTTTATGCTATGAGGTGACTCATGTGGGCCCTAGAGGATTTGTGGTAATAAGACAATTCAAGGTGAGGGCTATCCATGCCCCAAAGACCAGCCGTGTGATTAGAGGGTTGTGGGGTTCAGCCATGTGGTCAGTGATTCAGTAAATCATGCATATTTAAGGGAGCCTCAATAAAAATTCTGGACACTGGACTTTAGGTGAGCTTTCTTGGTTGGCAGTACTCCTGAGTACTGTCACACAGTGTGGCTGGAAGGAGAGAATGCTGCCCAGGATTCTATGGAGTCTTGTGTTTCAGTACCAAGCGGCTTCATGTCTGACTTTTTTGGCACAAAAATCAGAACTTTGAAGATAATAGTCCATGTTTTTTGAGTTCTGTTGTAGGTCATCTATCTTTTGTGTCTGGATGCTTTTATAGTTCCCTTTTGTATTTTGTGTATTATAGTTTTAGTCTGATGTCCCTACCTAGAGATTTCCTGCTTGGAATTTGTTGGGATTCCTGAGCCTGGGATTTGGAGAGTTTAATCAGTTTTGAAATTTTTCACCTTTAGATGTTGGGATACTGCTTCATTACTATATTTCTTCTTTGTTTTTGTTTTCAAATCTTCCTAATCAACTAATTTTTTTTCTTTGCTGCAGATGTATCTTATGTAGTTTCTGCTATTTTTTACATGTATTAAAAACATTATCTTGTAAATTTCAGATGTGGAGTCTGTTCAGAGTTGATTCTTATATTGGCTGTGAAGTTTCATGGTAATGTAGGACTGTTTTATTTGTTCTGATGTCATTTGCATATTATGCAAATAGGTAGGCGCTAAAATATATACATAGAAAGATAGGATTTTGCTTTTAACTGAAATGTATTTGAGAAAAGTATATTGATGAGGAGGTATGGTGAAAATCAGAATAACTTCTCTCATGTTTCTTCCATATTGATAAAAGGAATTCACATCATACAGGAGTTTATTATTACAGGAATTGCTGACACTGGAAGATGTGGCTGTGGAGTTCAACAGGGAGGAGTGGCAGCTCCTGGATTCTTCTCAGAGAGACCTATACTGGGATGTGATGCTGGAGAACTATAACAATTTGGTGTCACTGGGTAAGGATGACTCCCAATGTCATTTATGAGGTGTCGAGTCACTGGACTTTTCTCCATCACCTGATGAAAGCTTTGCAGTCCCTGTGGTCTTCCAAAAAGTTAGATTTTTTTTTGTCCCCTGGCTGGCTCCAAAGAGGTGTAATCTCCTGTACCCTGAAAGAGAACATTGGTTTTGCATACAAGAAATTTTGTTTCTAAAATGAAGTATTTGGCAAGGGTGGAGGTAAGGGGGGAGGGCGGAGAGGGAGGCTTAAGAGAAAGGGGGTATATATATATCCACATAGGTGATTCACATTGTACAGCAGAAACTAACACAACATTGTAAAGCAATTATATGCCAATTAAAAAAGTAGAATCTAATAAAATGTGAAATGCTTAATAGGAATCCAGTAAAGTTAAAAATTCAGTAAATGTTAAATAAATAAAATGCAGTATTTTCCCATCTTGACATACCATAACCCAGTTCTTGCATGTAAGTCTTTTATCATTTCTCATGATCAGGATATCAAGGTACCAAACCAGATTTGCTTTCCAAGTTGGAACATGGAAAAGAACCATGCATAATAGAAAATGAAATGCAGAATAGAATTTGTCCAGGTGAGTGAGTTAGAATCAGCAAGGGGAGTGACCATGGAAGTCATAGTCTAGTTCCTTCTAGAGAAGGAGTCACAGCTGTGAGGGTGACTGAGGCACCCCCTCAACAGCTATTCCCCATATTCATCTATCCAGATGAGAACTCTTTCTGGGTATTTAGCTTTAAATATATTCCTTGTCTCTTTTTGGATCTGATATTCATTCACTTCCTCATACATCTTTATAATTTTATACTGTGATTACATGGTAGATAATAAAGAGCACCCCTACACACCATGTCATCTTTTAAGCTTTTCATCCCATACCAGTCTCACGAAATAATTGATCATCTCCTTTTTTCTTAGGAATTGGGAAAGGTGACAGTTATTTGCCAGAGCACTCTCAAAACCAAAGAGTTCTGAAGAGCATGCAGCAGTGCAGTGAACAGAATGCATTTAGAAAGAGTGTTCATTTGAGCAAAACACATTTCACCCTAGTTCAAGACTGTATATTTAACTTACATAGAAAAGCTTTGGAATCAAGCTTAAGTTTAGTTAACCAGAAGAGCAGCTATGGAATAAAGAACCCTGTGGAGTTCAATGGAGATGAGAAATCCTTTCTACATAGTGATTATGGACAGTTGTATTCTGGAATTAAATTTCCTGAAAGTACAGAACACATTAGCGCTCAATTCCAAGTCCTTAAGCCTCAGAGGACTCACAAAATAGAGAAATCTCTAGCCTGTGTTGAAAGTGAGAAGCCATGCAGCAGGAAATCTCAGCTTATTTCTCGTGAGAGTGTTCATACTGGAGAGAAACCCAGTAGGGGTGGTCCATGTGAGAAATCCTTCTCCAGAAATGTCACATTAACTAAAGATCAGAAAACTCAAACACAAGACACACCCCACTTAACCAGTGCACCCAGAAAAGGCTGTACTGTGAAGAGCAGCTCTCCTGTACATCACCAAACCTGCACAGGAGAGAAAGCCTGTGTATGCAGTGAGTGTGGAAAAGGCTTCACCATGAAGCGCTATTTGATTGCACATCAGCAAACTCATAGTGGAGAAAAACCTTACGTATGTGGTGAATGTGGAAAAGGCTTCTCTGGGAAGAGTAATCTCACTGTGCATCAGCGCACCCACACAGGGGAGAAGCCCTATGTATGCAGTGAGTGTGGGAAAGGCTTCACCATGAAGCGCTATCTTGCTGTACACCAGCGAACTCATACCGGAGAGAGACCATATTTGTGCAGTGAATGTGGGAAAGATTTCGCTGTGAAGAGTAATCTCACGGTACACCTGCGATCTCACACAGGGGAGAAATCTTACATATGCGGTGAATGTGGGAAAGGCTTCACCGTGAAAAGTAATCTCATGGTACACCAGCGAACTCACACGGGAGAGAAATCTTACCGGTGTAACGAATGCGGGAAAGGCTTCACCACAAAGCTCACTCTTATTATACACCAACGAACTCACACAGGAGAGAAACCCTATGAGTGCAATGAGTGTGGTAAAGCCTTCAGTCAGAAGATATGCCTCATACAACATGAGAGGTGTCACACGGGAAAGACTCCCTTTGTATGTACTGAGTGTGGAAAATCCTATTCCCACAAGTATGGTCTCATTACCCATCAGAGAATTCACATAGGAGAGAAACCCTATGAATGTGATGAATGTGGAAAAGCCTTCACCACAAAGTCAGTACTCAATGTCCATCAAAGGACTCACACAGGAGAGAGACCATATGGGTGCAGTGATTGTGAGAAAGCCTTCTCCCACTTGTCAAACCTTGTGAAACATAAGAAAATGCACATCAGAGAAATGGGTAGATCCAGTCAAGTTGGAAATGCCTTTAACAGAGAGTCCCAGATCATTTATGAGTGAACCAAAGCCCCATTAATGCAATGATTGGGGAAATGCCTTTTGTGACAGCTAAGACTTTAAACATCAGTGCCTCTAGCAGAGCAGAATGTAATCATGGGACGACCTGTTATCAGATGGGGGGCCATGAGGAGATGAAAGGGTTTGCCCAAGAGATAAACCCAGTGAAACCCAGTGAATATCGTGAATATAGTAGTGCCTTAATGATCCTACCTCACATTTTCTGTTGGTGAAAACATGTTGGAAAAGCCCTTGATATGTTCAGGGTGGAGATGACTTGGGAAAAACTTTCTGGCTTCATTATATGTCTGAAAAGTATATATTCCATACACACTTGGACAGATTTTTGTGAATGCAGAGATTAGAAAAGTCATCAGTGGGAAGATAGACTTTATTATCAGGGATTGTTGTTGATCATCAGTGAACTCATTGTAGAAATATGATTTAGAAAAGAAAAATACGATGACCATGGGAATGTCTTTACCCAGAAAGAAGATCTCAGTGAGTGTCAGAGGTCACACTGGAGAAATATTTTTAAGAAGACAGTATATATGGCAAGATTTCAGTGAAGCATTCTGCTTCATCATGTGTCAGGGAATCATACAGAAATTAAAACTTTTAGGAACATGCTAAAGGTAGAGTACCTTTAGTTAAATATTAGTGGACTTACAAAGGAATGAATTTTTATGAAAATAAATGAGTGCTTTTTGTTACAAATGTAACCTCATCAGACATCAGATGATGCAGCTGAGTCTTGTTTCTGATATATATTTGTTATATATTTTTTAATGTGGACCATCTTCCAACTCCAATTGAATTTGCTACAGTATTGCTTTTTTTTTTTTGCAAGGGATGTGAGATCTTAGCTCCCCAATCAGGGATCAAACCCACACCCCCTGCACTGGAAGGCAAAGTCTTAACCACTGAACCACCAGGGAAGTTCCAGTTATGCTTTTATCACTGATTGTTACTGCAAGTGTTCCATGCCTACCCCAATATGTGATTAGTTCTTATTTTTCTTTGGTTCCAAACTAATTATAAGCATACTGAACTTTTTTAAAAAGGAAATGAAATAGGAATACACATTTGCAGCTTGCTTAACTAAGTTTATAAATAAAATCAAATATTTTATAAAACCACCTTCAAAGTTGTTTTTATAAAATGGATAAGTTGAGATCATTTTTAACTTATAAGAAAATGCAAAAGTAGTCCAGAAAATTCCCTTGTATACTTTATGTAACTTATCCCTGTAAAAACATTTTGTGTAACCATTAACTCAACCTTTGGAATTTAGATTTCACTAGATTTTTTACATGAAATTTTAAATAGTTTTCTTTTTTTGAATTCTAAGCTGCTTTATTACATTCATAGATTTTGTGTAACTGCTATCTCCAGAACATAAAACTTTAATCAACACAGACACCCTCAAGCTACCTTTTTATGTTCACTCCTATTCTAACCTACCTCTGGCAACTATGTGTCAGTTTTCCATCAATATAATTTTGTCATTTGTGAAATTAATTTTTGTAACTGGATTTTAAACATTATATATGTTGTATTTATACAAATTTATAATTTTTTTTATTAATAAGGGCCATGTAATCTTTATATTTTTTGTCCCTCAGGAAATTGCTCCTAAGACTTTTTTGAGTTGAATTGCTTTATTTTTATTACTGAGTAGTATACATTATTGGATGTACCAGTTTGTTTATCCATTAACTCTTCAGATAAGTTTGTATTGTTTCCTGGTTTCAATTTTTATAAAGAAAGGTGCTATAAATCTGCATCCAGGGTTTTGGATGGACATAAATTTTCATTCCTCTGTAATAAATATTCAGATGTATGATTATTGGGACATAAAGAAAGTTGTGTTTAGCTTTAAAAGAAACTACCAAACTCGCTTCCAGAGTGACTTTACCAGCAGTGTATGATATCCACTTGTTCCACATCCTCTCTGGCACTTGGTATTTTCAGTATATTTTAGTCATTCTGCTAGCAACACATGATTCAATTGTTCATCCTTACCAGCACTTAGTATTGTGATAAGTTACATTACCCATTCTATTGGGTTTGTAGTCATATCTGATCTTGAGCTTGCATTTCCCTCATGGCTAATGATGTTCAAACGGTATAACGATGTTTGTGCCATTTGACCACCTTCACCATTTCTGCCCTCCCACCCCTCTTTCAGCCTCTGGCACACAATCTGTTCTTTATTATTTATAAGTGTGGGTTTGGGGGGGGGGATTCTACAAATAAAAGAGATCATAGAATATTCAGCTTTCTTGGCCTGATTTATTTCACTTAGTATCTCTCATGGTTGCAAATGGCAAGATGTCCTTTTTTTTTAATGGTTGAATTTCTTTATTCATCTGTCAATGAACACTTAAGACTGGTTCCATGTCATGGCTGTTGTAAATAACACTGCCCTGAACATTGATTGTAACATCATATCTTTTCAAGTTAGAGTTCTTATTTTTTCCAGATATATACCCAAATTGCTAAATTTTATGGTACTCCTATTTTTCATTTTTTGAGGAAACTGTGGACTGTTTAACTTAGTATCTGTACCAATAACAAGCTTCTTCATTCTTTTTATATCTGTATAGTGTTCATGAAGATCCATCCCATGATTTATTTAACCAATCACCTACTAATATACACTCCTATTGGTTTGTTACCTTTGACTGCATTACAAACCTACCTCCCTAAAAACTTAATATCTAAAGACAACAAACATTAATTATTAATTCTCTAGTATGTGGATTGGGAGAAGGAAATGGCAACCCACTCCAGTGTTCTTGCCTGGAGAATCCCAGGGACGGGGGAGCCTGGTGGGCTGCCGTCTATGGGATCGCACAGAGTTGGACACAACTGCAGTGACTTAGCGGCAGCAGCAGTATGTGGATTGAGAGTTAAATTGTCTAGTGTGGGCTGTCCTGACTGGTGGCTACATGATCTAGATGGCTTTTTTCCACATATCTGGAAATATCCCTGTGCCAGGAGCCAGCATAGGAGATCCCACCCATGGCAAAGGTCATGAGGAAGAGACCTGATGGGCAAAGGTGAATCAGGCTACCCCAAAAGCAGAATTTGTCTGTCTTACTATCTTAGGCTTTTTGCCAAACTATTCTGATATTAATGGGGGCTGTCCCTGACCACCTTTCTCTGAAGAAAATCAACCTAGAGCTCTAGTTAATAAGTCTCCTGGGCATAATAAGAGTGTTTCAATTCAAATCCCTCTGATAGCTTTCTAACTTGCCTGACAGGTTTTTCCAGACTCTTGCAGCTACACATGTGATTGTTTACAGCCTCGACTGGTTCCAAATAGGAAAAGGAGTACGTCAAGGCTGTATATTGTCACCTTGCTTATTTAACTTATATGCAGAGTACATCATGAGAAACGCTGGGCTGGAGGAAGCACAGCTGGAATCCAGATTGCCGGGAGAAATACCAATAACCTCAGATATGCAGATGACACCGCCCTTATGGCAGAAAGTGAAGAGGAGCTAAAAAGCCTCTTGGTGAAAGTGAAAGAGGAGAGTGAAAAAGTTGGCTTAAAGCTCAACATTCAGAAAACGAAGATCACGGCATCTGGTCTCATCACTTCATGGGAAATAGATGGGGAAACAGTGTCAGACTTTGTGTTTTTGGGCTCCAAAATCACTGCAGATGGTGACTGCAGCCATGAAATTAAAAGACGCTTACTCCTTAGAAGAAAAGTTATGACCAACCTAGATAGTATATTCAAAAGCAGAGACATTACTTTACCGACTAAGGTCCGTCTAGTCAAGGCTATGGTTTTTCCTGTGGTCATGTATGGATGTGAGAGTTGGACTGTGAAGAAGGTTGAGCGCCGAAGAATTGATGTGTTTGAACTGTGGTGTTGGAGAAGACTCTTGAGGGTCCCTTGGACTCCAAGGAGATCCAACCAGTCCATTCTGAAGGAGATCAGTCCTGGGTGTTCTTTGGAAGGAATGATGCTAAAGCTGAAGCTCCAGTACTTTGGACACCTCATGCGAAGAGTTGACTCATTGGAAAAGACTTTGATGCTGGGAGAGATTGGGGGCAGGAGGAGAAGGGGACGACCCAGGATGAGATAGATGGCTGGATGGCATCACGGACTCGATGGACGTGAGTCTGAGTGAACTCCAGGAGCTGGTGATGGACAGGAAGGCCTGGCGTGCTGCGATTCATGGGGTCGCAAAGAGTCGGACACGACTGAGCGACTGAACTGAACTATGAGAGGGCACAGGCAGCTTAAAACATTCTAGGAATGTAGAGCCTTTCAAGGAGTTAAAAATCAATAGAATAGAACTGGTTAAGGGTTTCATTGTTGAGCCAATGCTTGCTGCCAAGTTTTCATATCTTTCATTGTGTACCTGGGAGTGCATTAATATAGCTGATATATAGAAATACAAGTAGTAGCCTTGATATTAACAACATTAAACTGAGTTAATAAATTCTTTCCTTGTTATAGCCTGCACCTTTGCCCTATAGGAATGTAACTATTTAGTGCTTTCTGAGAGTGGCACCAGACTTTGGAAAGAACAACACTTTCAGGGAAAATAAGTTTTCTGGTTGACGAACTCTTATCAGAAAAGGGTCATAAAATGCTAATAGGCCTCCTGGCCAGAAGATGATGTAAATCACCTAAGACCTGTGTATACACATAGGTATGCAGAAAGAAAGCCTGGTCTTGATAAGGGTCAGGACTGCTGACTCTGCATCTTCCATTATTCTCTGTGTACAACTTAGGGTATAAAAGCTCCTTTTGAAAATCAAGTTGCAAGCCTTGCTCACCGAAGCTTGGTCTCCCCGTGTCATTCTTTCTTTTGTTCTCTCTCTTTCTCTTTCCTTTTCAGGCTGACTCCCTGGAGTGCAGGGGCGCTCTGAGTTCACTTCCCTGCCCAGGCGTCTAAGACCCACTAGAGAGGGTGCCCCATTTGGGAGGGCACCTGTGGCCTATGTGAACAGAGCAAGTCCTATGCTTGGGCTTTATTGGCTTTCTGTGTAAACCAAGGAATATCAGCCTCTTTCCTCTATTTTATTAACTGCAATATTCTTTCTTTATCTCTCTCTATATCTCTAAATAAATCTTAGTCGCCGATGCTGTCACACTTCAGATACCCTGGATCCAACTGGGGCTGGACTCCGGTATCCCTGGAATGGATGGGGTGACTTCACATAGTATCTCATCCCATGCCTCTCCTGGGCTCCATTACAATGTGTTAGGAGAGCTCCAAGAGAGTAGAACATGCTTCAATGAGCAAGTCTTTCTTCCCTCTGCATCAAGCTTACTATTGTCCCATGGGACACGTTGATCAGTCATTATGCTGCGGCACTGTCGAAAGGTATGAATGCAGAGATACAAGAGTGAGTTTATGTAATGATCACAAGATTTCTTCACCACAGTTGGTGATTGCAGCCATGAAATTAAAAGACACTTACTCCTTGGAAGGAAAGTTATGACCAACCTAGACAGCATATTAAAAAGCAGAGACATTACTTTGTCAACAAACGTCCATCTAGTCAAGGCTATGGTTTTTCCAGCGGTCATGTATGGATGTGAGAGCTGGACTGTAAATAAAGCTGAATGCCGAAGAATTGATGCTTTTGAACTGTGGTGTTCGAGAAGACGCTTGAGAGTCCCTTGGACTGCAAGGAGAGCCAACCAGTCCATCCTAAAGGAGATCAGTCCTGGGTGTTCATTGGAAGGACTGATGTTGAAGCTGAAACTCCAATGCTTTGGCCACCTGATGCAAAGAGCTGACTCATTGGAAAAGACCCTGATGCTGGGAAAGATTGAGGGCAGGAGGAGAAGGAGACGACAGAGGATGAGATGGTTGGATGGCATCACCGACTCAATGGACATGGGTTTGGCTAGACTCCAGGAGTTGGTGATGGACAGGGAGGCCTGGTGTGCTGCGGTTCATGGGTTTGAAAAGAGTTGGACATGACTGAGTGATTGAACTGAACTGAACTGAAAACCAACCTCGGTGAAAATATTTTAGGACATTTTATGTCCAAAAAATATACTGAGATAAAACCTATGTAGTGTGAAAGTCTAGGGAAGCCTTCACTGGGAATAGACCAGATCATATGTGGTCATCATGAATCACAGGTGAGTGACTATTTCTATAATTAGAAATTAATATAAATACAACTGTGGGGAAGCCTTTGCCCAGAAATAACACTTCAACAGATGTCAGTTAACTCTGGAGAAATACTTTACTATGGCGATGAATATGGCAAGATTTGAGTAATATCACCGCATCATTTGTCAGGAAATATGTGCAGAAACCCATTCAATATCGTGGGCTTTAACAAAATATCTGATAACAATGAAGGAAAGTAGCCTTGGGGAACGGATGAAGAGTATTATGTCATAAGTCTAAACTTAAGGGATGATACACCTCACAAGCACCAAGAGAAAGGATAATTTCAACCACATTTCTAGTTGCCTTGTCATTGATCTTATACATTTTAAGTAGTAGTAGTGTTGTCACTGCTGCTGCTGCTAAGTCGTTTCAGTCGTGTCTGACTCTGTGCGACCCCATAGACGGCAGCCCACCAGGCTTCCCTGTCCCTGGGATTCTCCAGGCAAGAACACTGGAGTGGGATGCCATTTCCTTCTTCAATGCATAAAGGTGAAAGTGAAGTCGCGCAGTCGTGTCCCAGATTGAATTTTAATATATACAGTGCAGGAGTGTTCAGTGAGTATTTTATCATTTAACTTTTGCATTTGTTTGGTTCTAAGTTTGTGTTATTTCAAAGTATTTGAAGTACTTCAAAATGAAACACTTTATTCGTTTCATAAGTACTACTCCATGTATTTGGATGTATTTAGCCAAATTTATAAGTAGCATTTGGGGGTTTATAAAATTAATATAAATGTTATATTTTTAGAATTTAGAATTTTGAAATAAGTTTAGAATTACAAAAACTGAAATATTCCAGAAATTTTCTAAATGCTTTTCAGCCCACTCTTCCCAAAGCTAAAATGTTATATAAGCACACAGTTAACCATAAACAGAGGAAATGGAAATTGTTACAGTGCTATTAACTACAATTGGGTTGATTGCACCAGTTTTACCATGCACTCGATTTTGCTTTTTTATATATCACTTCAAGAAACAATCATATATGTAGGTTCATATAACCAATACCACAGTAAAAATTCAGAATGCTTTGTCAACACAAACTCCCTCATGGTACATCCTCATAGTCACAACCTTTCCCCGACCCTAACCCCTGGCATCACAGATCTTTTTGCAGCTATCTTTTTTCATTTGGAGAATATTAGAAAAACAGAATTGTTTAGCATATATCCTTTTGAGTTTGACCTTGTAAAATAATAGAAAATTGACCTGCTGGTCTGTGTCACCAGTTTCTGTCACAGAGCTCCTGAACCCTCGAAAATTCTACATAATGAGAGCATCTGGAATGTCTCTTATGCTATTGATGTGGCTGTGGGTGGGCTCCTGGGTGGGGGATGGTCACCAGAAAGATCAAGCCATGATTAGAAGTTTGGAATTTTCAGCACACTTTCCATCCTCCAGAGAGCAGAGAAGGGCTAAAAACGGAGTTACTAATTGATCATGCCTATGTAAGGAAGCCTCCGTAAAGTCCCAATAGTGTGTGCTTTGGAGAGCTTCTAGATGGATGAACACATACAGTCCTGGGGAGAGGAACACACCACAGCGTAGGAGCAGAAGCTCCTGTGCTCGAGACCCTCCCGGTCCTGTTTTTCTCTTCATTTGGTCATTCATCTTTGCCCTTTATCGTTTCCTTTAATAAACTGAGTTCTGTGAGCTTTTCAGCAAGCTGTGCCATGCTAAGTCACTTCAGTCATGTCTGACTCTTTGCAGCCCCCTGGAGTGTTGCAAAGTTCGTGGACCCCACTGACAGGCTGTCTGTGAGATTCTCCAGGCAAGGATTTGTAGCCAAGTCAGACAAGTTGTAGGTAACTTGGGGACCTGCTACTTAGAACTGGCATCTGTACTGGGGCAGCAGCATTTAGGACTGAGCCCTTTACTTCTGGGGTCTGGCAATATCTCTGCATAGACAGGGTTATAACTACATCAGACTTGAAAGGTTGTTGAATCACAACGCCGGGATTCTTGGCCCCAGGAGGAGAAGAATTCAATCCGGGGCCAGAGACGAGGCTTGATCGCTCAGAGCTCCTGTGTAATAAAGTTTTATTAAAGTGTAAAGAAGATAGAGAAAGCTTCTGACATAGGCATCAGAAAAGGGCAGAAAGAGTACCCCCCTGCTTGTCTTCAGAAGGATGTTATATAGTCACTAGCAGTTAATGAAAGAAAGGAATGGCACCAGGCCCCTCACCCATAAGATGCATTTTGGGATAATCTTGGCACCAAATAGTTCATCCTGGACCATAAAATGATTAACTTGAATCTTGAAAAAGGGCAGATCACCATACAAATAATTTCATTTACATAGATTGCAGGAACAATAATCTGAGTATAACATACTGGTTTGTCAAGTAGTTTCTGAGCCAAAAGGCGGAACCAACTTGAAGACAGAGTTTGGGGTAAATGCATAGTATATTAGCATAGCTTAAGATAAACATTTCCATAAGAAAAAGGCATTGGTTATCTCTAGGTTTGAGAATGGTTAACTTCAGGTGAAACCAGGTGTCATGGCAACACAGTATTTGAAGAGAAACCTCCTTTTAAATTTGTATAGAGAAGGAAAAAATATCGCTAGTTTGTTTCCTCCTGCCGCTTAAGAGAGATAAAAATGTCTGACACTTGCAGGCTATTTCCTCCCTTTGGAGACCCCTGGCCTTCCTGCCTGCTACCCTCTCAGACTTAAGGACTCAATTGGTATAGAGGAGATGACAGACATGTCACACGTGTTGCAATTGTGGCAGTAGTGTGAGAAAAAGAAATACAAGCATAGATTTTTTCCAACATAGACCTCAAGTAGATTCAACCTTTGATCCAACCAGAAGCTCTCTGCACATTTTTTTCTTCCACAAGAATATCAGACTTCAGGTAAACTGGCCGCACTCAAGGTGTTACTGCCTAAGGGCTCAAGGGCACCGTCAACTTGCCCGTTTTGCCCAAACTGATGACTAGAACGCATCTCATGCCACATTGGCCTTGGCAAGGTGCCGGCCTCAGAAGACTTAAGGTGCCTGTGACTGGGGTACCCATAGGACATTTCCATGTCTTCCCACCCAGCAAAGTGATAACAGCTGTTGAAGCCATTCCCATCCTAAAGGCCAGAACCTCTCTGAGGTCACGGAGCCATGTTGTCATATAACCTGTGCGAGGCCAGAACTCAGGAAACTAACCCAGAGCCCTCAGCAGATACGCCTCCTCCCGGGCCCTCCAAGTCCCTAGCAACAGCCACAGATGCACTCTGGGGAGAACACATTAGAAGCAGAACTGGTTTTGGACCAGGTTCAGGCTTTGGAAGCTACGGAAGGACTCTTTGGGGGCTCAGGCTGGTGAACCTGATTCTGGGTAAGAATCCCCAGTGAGGGGGTTTCTGTGGAGGGTCAGTGAAGAGGGAATGCGTGTCAATGTCCATATCGAAAGTTTCCTTTGGGTTGAGTCACTGAGGAATCTGGGTGTTAGTAATGGGGCCTTTGATTAAAGCTTAAGCTGAAGTGTTTAATGATCAGTGGTTCTGCTGGTCAGGGTTTAGGGTACATGTGTTAAGCTCTGCAAGATTCAGTAATTGAAAACTGGATGGAAGGTGTGAAACTAATGAGCATGGTTTCTCTCCTAGGTTAGCAATTTAATATCCAGCTCCTGTTCTTGGACAGCAAGGAGATCAAACCAGTGAATCCTAAAGGAAATCAGCCCACTGCTCAGCAGGCTCTTACTTTTAAGAACTCTGTTCTGGATATCAGTTCTTTATCAGTATAAGGCTTATGGGATGAATGTGTTGAGATTCCCTGCCCCCACACTGCCTCCCCCCTACTCTGCCCCGGCCCCACCACTGGCATTTTTTCTGGGGGGGGGGGGGCCTATGAACCTCTAAGTGTTCCAGCATTATTTGCTGAAAAGTCTATCTTTCTCCATTTTGAATAAACTTTTTACCTCTCTGAAACACTTGAGTGTAACTGACTTATGTGGGTCTCCTTGGGATCTCTGTTGTATTCCTTTGTTCTGTTTTATCCTTTCACCAATACTACTGAAGGTTTATAAATCTTGAAATCTGTTGATGTGAGCTCTATATGTTGGTTCTTTTTGGTCAAATTTTTTTGCTATTTTCAGTAGAAAAATCTGGCAAATATTACCGTTGTTGTCCCTTTAATAGCCTATACCCCTAGACATGATGTTATTAGAAAGGGGCTTCGATTCAGAGGGGTCTTTTCCAATATGGATAACCCTTGTTTAATAAGGAAAACAGACTGACCTAAAAGAAGGTCCATATCCCAAATACCTGATCAGTACTCCTCAAAATGAAGACAGGAAAAAGAGAAAAGGGTGAGAAATGGTCATAGAACAAGGGAATTCAGGAAAACATGATGTTTAAAGGCAGTATTCCCTGGGTTGAATCCTGAGACAGAAAGAGAACAGTAGTGGAAAAGCTTGTGAAATCCAAATAGGAACTAATTTAGTTGAGTGTCATAGCAATGGTACTATCTCAATTTGACAAACATATCATGGTTACCTAGGAGCTACCCAGGTGGCTCACTGGGTAAAGAATCTGTCCGCAATGCAAAAGATGCAGAAGGCTTGAGTCTGATCCCTGGGTCAGGAAGATCCCCTGGAGGAGGGCATGACAACCCACCCCAGTATTCTTGCCTGGAGAATCCCATGGACAGAGGAGCCTAGCAGGATACAGTTCATAGGGCCATGAAGAGTCAGATGCAACTGAGCACACACACAACAGGGTTATATAAAATATTCACATGAGAGGAAGTCAAATGAAGGTATACATGCATTCTTTGTAGTACTTTGTGACTTTTGTGTAAATCTAAAGTTTTCTCCAAATAAAAATTTAAAATAGGTATTTGTGGTTGTTGTTCAGTTGCCCAGTCATGTCTGACTTTTTGCGACCCCATGGACTGCATCACATCAGGCCTCCCTATCTTTCACCATCTCCCAGAGTTTGCCCCAGTTCACGTCCATTGCATTGGTGATGCCATCCAGCCATCTCATCCTCTGGCACTCTCTTCTCCTGTCCTCAATATTTCCCAGCATCAGGGGCTTTTCCAGTGAGTCTGCTGTTCACATCAGATGACCAAAATACTGGAGCTTCAGCTTCAGCATCAGCATCAGTCCTTCCAAAGTGTATTCAGCGTTGAATTTCCCTTAATATTGAGTGGCTTATTCTCCTTGCAGTCCAAGGGACTTCCAGGAGTCTTCTCTAGCACCATAGTTCAAAGCCATCAAATTTTTGGTGATCTGCCTTCTCTACAGACAAGCTCTCACATCCATATGTGACCACTGGGAAGACCATAGCCTTGACTATATGGACCTTTGTCAGCAGAGTAATGTCACTGCTTTTCAAAACAATGTCTAGGTTTGTCATAGCTAAAATAGGTATAAATTATATCAATTATATCTCAAAGCTATAAAAAATAGGTTTGATCTAGTTTCATCATTTAATTTCTCATTATAAATATATTTCCATATTATAAAATGTTCTTGTGTATCTATATTTTATATTATGTGTCTTTAATAATATGATGGGTGAACTAGTAGGGAAGTAATTTGAGCCATATATAAAAGATGTACATTAAATAGGGTTATACTTGAAAAACATAAGGCATTCAGTTATGTTCAGTTTATATTATGGCCCTCTCATTATCCACATTCTTACATTATCACTTCAAGATTTGTTGTACAGTTTTTCTTGTATATTCCGGATAGCTCCAATTTTTAAAATCCTAAACAGCCTTATAATTTTGCAGTTATAGCTGGTGTATTTTAAAATGTCCATATCTTATAAATTTTGTAGTACAGAACAGCAATTGATTTTAACAGTTTTATGGGTATAATTTATATGTAACATTTGCCAGTAGTATAATTCTATAACATTTAATAAGTTGTGTTACAATTTAACACAACATTAACATTTGTATTAACATTTAACAATAGGTTAATGACATTTAACACAACATTAACACTTGTGTTAATATTTAACATTTAACAATAGGATTGTGCATCCATCACCATGATCTAATATGTAGAAATTTTCATAACCCCCAAAATAATTTGATACTTGACTTGATGAATTTTGAGTACTCTTTATATATTCTGAATATCCTTTGTCAGATGTTAAATGTGTAAATATTTTCTCCCAATCTCTAGCTCCACTCATTTATTTTATGGCTCAGCCTTTATTGTCTTGCTGCAGAACCCTTTGGCTCCCTTAGGTTCATGAAGTTTGTCTCCTGTCTGCTTCTTTAAGTTTATGCTTTTACTTCTTATATTTAGGACTGAGATCTATTTTGAGTTAAATTTTGTGTATCATTAGGGTTAAGGGTCTGAAGTTATTTTTCTGCAGATAATTATATAAGTATACCAGCATCCTTTGTTGAAAAGACTAAACCCATGGAATTATCTTAATGTCTTGGCCAAATAGCTATAGACCTTAATAGTTTTGGACTCTCAATTCTGGTTGTGCCATTCTCATTGTCTCCAGACCTTCACTGGCCTAATTTTTAGTGGCCTTTCCCAATCAAAATTTAAGCTTCAGAGGGGTGGTCCTAAGATGGCAACCTCAGAGACTTCTGGGACAACGTTAAATGCCCCAACATTCAGTCATAGGAGTCCCAGAAGAAGAAGACAAAAAGAAAGACCATGAGAAAATACTTGAGGGGATAATAGTTGAAAACTTCCCTAAAATGGGGAAGGAAATAATCACCCAAGTCCAAGAAATCCAGAGAGTCCCAAACAGGATAAACCCAAGGCAAAACACCCAAAAACACATATTAATCAAATTAACAAAGATCAAACACAAAGAACAATTAAAAGCAGCAAGGGAAAACCAACAAATAACACACAAGGGGGTTCCCATAAGGATAACAGCTGATCTTTCAATAGAACCTCTTCAGGCCAGAAGGGAATGACAGGACATACTTAAAGTGATGAAAGAAAATAACCTATAGCCCAGATTACTGTACCCAGCAATGATCTGATTCAAATATGAAGGAGAAATCAAAAGCTTTACAGACAAGCAAAAGCTGAGAGAATTCAGCACCATCAAATGAGCTCTCTAACAAATACTAAAGGATCTTCTCTAGACAGGAAACACAAAAAGGGTGTATAAGCTCGGACGGAAAACAATAAAGTAAATGGCAACGGGATCATACTTATCAATAATTACCTTAAACATAAATGGTTTGAATGCCCCAACCAAAAGACAAAGCCTGGCTGAATGGATACAAAAACAAGACCCCTATATATGTTGTCTACAAGGGACCCAGCTAAAAACAAGGGACACATACAGACTGAAAGTGAAGGGGTGGAAAAAGATATTCCACGCAAATAGAGACCAAAAGAAAGCAGGAGTAGCAATACTCATATCAGATAAAATAGACTTTAAAACAAAGGCTGTGAAAAGAGACAAAGAAGGACACTACATAATGATCAAAGGATCAATCCAAGAAGAAGATATAACAATTATAAATATATATGCACCCAACATAGGAGCACCGCAATATGTAAGACAAATGCTAACAAGTATGAAAGGGGAAATTAACAATAACACAATAATAGTGGGAGACTTTAATACCCCACTCACACCTATGGATAGATCAACTAAACAGAAAATTAACAAGGAAACATAAACTTTAAACAATACAATAGACCACTTAGACCTAATTGATATCTATAGGACATTTCACCCCAAAACAATGAATTTCACCTTTTTCTCAAGCGCACATGGAAACTTCTCCAGGACAGATCACATCTGGGCCATAAATCCAGCCTTGGTAAATTAAAAAAAAAAAGAAATCATTCCAAGCATCTTTTCTGACCACAATGCAGTAAGATTAGATCTCAATTATAGGATAAAAACTATTAAAAATTCCAACACATGGAGGCTGAACAACACGCTGCTGAATAACCAACAAATCACAGACAAAATCAAAAAAGAAATCAAAATATGCATAGAAATGAATGAAAATGAAAACACAACAACCCAAAACCTGTGGGACACTGTAAAAGCATTGATAAGGGGAAGGTTCATAGCAATACAGGCATACCTCAAGAAACAAGAAAAAAGTCAAATAAATAACCTAACTCTATACCTAAAGCAACTAGAAAAGGAAGAAATGAAGAACCCCAGGGTTGGTAGAAGGAAAGAAATCTTAAAAATTAGGGCAGAAATAAATGCAAAAGAAACAAAAGAGACCATAGCAAAAATCAACAAAGCCAAAAGCTGGTTCTTTGAGAAGATAAATAAAATTGACAAACCATTAGCCAGACTTATCAAGAAACAAAAGGAGAAAAATCAAATCAATAAAATTAGAAATGAAAATGGAGAGATCACAACAGACAACACAGAAATACAAAGGATCATAAGAGACTACTATCAGCAATTATATGCCAATAAAATGGACAACTTGGAAGAAATGGACAAATTCTTAGAAAAGTATAACTTTCCAAAACTGAACCAGGAAGAAACAGAAAATCTTAACAGACCCATCACAAGCACGGAAATTGAAACTGTAATCAGAAATCTTCCAGCAAACAAAAGCCCATGTCTAGACAGCTTCACAGCTGAATTCTACCAAAAATTTAGAGAAGAGCTAACACCTATCCTACTCAAACTCTTCCAGAAAATTGCAGAGGAAGGTAAACTTCCAAACTCATTCTATGAGGCCACCATCACCCTAATACCAAAACCTGACAAAGATGCCACAAAAAAAGAAAACTACAGGCCAATATTACTGATGAACATAGATGCAAAAATCCTTAACAAAATTCTAGCAATCAGAATCCAACAACACATTAAAAAGATCATACATCATGACCAAGTGGGCTTTATCCCAGGGATGCAAAGATTCTTCAATATCTGCAAATCAATCAATGTAATACACCACATTAACAAACTGAAAAATAAAAGCCATATGATTATCTCAATAGATGCAGAGAAAACCTTTAGTAAAATTCAACATCCATTTATGATAAAAACTCTCCAGAAAGCAGGAATAGAAGGAACATACCTCAACATAATAAAAGCGATATATGACAAACCCACAGCAAACATTATCCTCAATGGTGAAAAATTGAAAGCATTTCCCCTAAAGCCAGGAACAAGACAAGAGTGCCCACTTTCCCCACTACTATTCAACAGAGTTCTGGAAGTTTTGGCCACAGCAATCAGAGCAGAAAAAGAAATAAAAGGAATCCAAATTGGAAAAGAAGAAGTAAAACTCTCACTGTTTGCAGAAGACATGATCCTCTACGTAGAAAACCCTAAAGACTCCACCAGAAAATTACAAGAGCTAATCAATGAATATAGTAAAGTTGCGGGATATAAAATCAACACACAGAAATCCCTTGCATTCCTATACACTAATAATGAGAAAATAGAAGGAGAAATTAAGGAAACAATTCCATTCACCATTGCAATGAAAAGAATAAAATACTTAGGAATATATCTACCTAAAGAAACAAAATATCTATATATAGAAAACTATAAAACACTGGAGAAAGAAATCAAAGAGGACATTAATAGATCGAGAAATATACCATGTTAATAGATTGGAAGAACCAATATAGTGAAAATGAGTACACTACCCAAAGCAATCTACAGATTCAATGCAATCCCTATCAAGCTACCAATGGTATTTTTCACAGAGCTAGAGCAAATAATTCCACAATTTGTATGGAAATACAAAAAACCTCGAATAGCTAAAGCAATTTTGAGAAAGAAGAATGGAACTGGAGGAATCAACCTGCCTGACTTCAGGCTCTACTACCAAGCCACAGTCAGCAAGACAGTATGGTACTGGCACAAGGACAGAAATATAGATCAATGGAACAAAATAGAAAGCCCAGAGATAAACCAATGCACTTATGGACACCTTATCTTTGAAAAAGGAGGCAAGAATATACAATGGAGAAAAGACAATCTCTTTAACAAGTGGTGCTGGGAAAACTGGTCAACCACTTGTTAAAGAATGAAACTAGAACACTTTCTAACACCATACACAAAAATAAACTCAAGATGGATTAAAGAGCTAAACATAAGACCAGAAACTATAAAACTCCTAGAGGAGAACATAGGCAAAACACTCTCTGACATAAACCACAGCAGGATCCTCTATGACCCACCTCCCAGAATATTGGAAATAAAAGCAAAAATAAACAAATGGGACCTAATTAAAATTAAAAGGTTCTGCACAACAAAGGAAACTATAAGCAAGGTGAAAAGACAGCCTTCTGAATGGGAGAAAATAATAGCAAATGAAGCAACTGACAAAGGATTAATCTCAAAAATATACAAGCAACTCCTGCAGCTCAATTCCAGAAATATAAATGACCCAATCAAAAAATAAGCCAAAGAACTAAACAGATTTCTCCAAAGAAGACACACAGAGGGAGTGCTATGGCCGGGTAGGTTGCTGTCCGCAGCAGAGGCCCATGCCGAGCCAGCGCAGGAAACTACACCACATTTACCAGATTTTACATGGTCAGAAATCTATTGAACGCAAAAGATAATTTGAGAGGGACTTGGATCAAGAATGGATTCTCTTAATTATACAATGGCATCTGATTCAGCTGTGAAACTGAGAATCAAAGTGACAACTCTTCCTCTGGTAGCAGCTTGTTTAAAACTCAGTGTGTTCCTGTCCCACCTAAACGGAGGCAAAGAAACACTATTAGAAAGTTCGTTCACATACCCAAAAGTACTCAGGCAACAGAGTCATCTAGTGACTCATCTATAGAGCCAAGACCACTGCCTTTAAAGGCTCTTTTTGAAAGATTCAAAAATAAGAAACGTAAACGTAAAAAGAAGAAATACAAGCCAATGGGAAGATCAGTGGGAAGACCAAAAGGAAGGAGAACCACTAGATACTCACAAATTACTGAGAAACAATTTAAAGACAAAAGACCTGGTTTCCCATTTTTAGAATCAGAAAATGGAAGAACCATTACCTTGGAGAAAAATTTTAACCTTTGAGCAAGCAGTGGCAAGAGGATTTTTTAACTTCCTTGAAAAACTGAAGTATGAATACTACCTCAAGGAATCCTTGAAAGAGATGAATGTTGCTGAAGATTTAGAAAAAGCAGACCTTGAGAGTTGAAGATACAGATACTTGGATGATGATGGATCTCTCTCTCCTATTGAAGAGCCAGCAGCAGAGGAGGAGATTGCAGCAAACCTTGAACATGATGAATGTGATATTAAGTTGGTGGAGAATAGTTATTTCATAATAAGTTCTGAATTTCCAAAGAAGAAGAATGTATATTTGGATCAAGAGGAATATACTGAAGAAACTGCTTTGCTTAAAAAGAGAACATCAAAATCTAAACACTGGACAGAGGACAAAATGGCCTGAAGAGAGAGAGGATTAGAAATACCAGACAAGGTAAACAGAATAAAAGCGAAGATAAGTGTCTATATAGGCCAGCCTTGGAAAAAAACCCTGTAAGAAAATAAAGAATACTTAAACAGATTTGTGAAACTCTTGAAGTAGTAATTATAAGAAAAATTATGTAGAAAAAATTGAAGCTGTTACTGCAGAGATTGACTTTACAAATAATAAACAAAAGTCCTACTGTTTTTGCCTATGATGGTTTATTTCTAGGTAAGAGAACTTAAAGGTACCATTTGAGCACTGAATCAAATAACAGATTGTAATCTTGAAAAGTTTGCATAAACAAATTTTTTTTTCACCTTAGGGGACCTACAACTTCCTGTTTTTGTTTTACTTAGACGAGTTTAGTGTGAAATGCTGAGTACTGTAATAACTTAATTTTCCCTTCCTAATTACCTGTATTTCAAATATCATTTTCATCACCACTGTATATAATGTATTTTACAGTAGCACTTGTGTTTGTTTTTGTTTAATTTGTGGACAAAGACTTAACAAACAAGTGCGAAAGTAAATCCTCTTTTGCAACCTACAACTCATTGTTCAGTATGAGTTTTGATACAGATAAGAAGGAACATGATCCATAAGAAAAAAAAAAAGAAGACACACAGATGGCTAACAAACACATGAAAAGATGCTCAACGTCACTCATTATCAGAGAAATGCAAATCAAAACCACAATGAGGTACCATTTCATGCCAGTCAGAATGGCTGCTATCCAAAAGTCTACAAGCAGTAAATGCTGGAGAGGGTGTGGAGAAAAGGGAAACCTCTTGCACTGTTGGTGGGAATGCAAACTAATACAGCCACTATAGAGAAGAGTGTGGAGATTCCTTAAAAAACTGGAATAGAACTGACATACGACCCAGAAATCCCACTGCTAGACATACACACCAAGGAAATCAGAATTGAAGGAGACACGTGTACCCCAGTGTTCATCGCAGCACTGTTTATAATAGCCAGGACATGGAAGCAACCTAGATGTCCGTCAGCAGACGAATGGATAAGAAAGCTGTGGTACATATGCACAATGGAGTATTACTCAGCCATTAAAAAGAATACATTTGAATCACTTCTAATGAGGTGGATAAAACTGGAGCCTATTATACAGAGTGAAGTAAGCCAGAAAGAAAAACACCAATACAGTATACTAACGCATATATATGGAATTTAGAAAGATGGTAACAATAACCCTGTATTTGAGACAGCAAAAGAGACACAGATGTACAGAACAGTCTTTTGGACTCTGTGGGGGAGGGCGAGGGTGGGATGATTTGGGAGAATAGCATTGAAATATGTATAATATCATATGTGAAACGAATCGCCAGTCCAGGTTCAATGCATGACACAGGATGCTTGGGGCTGGTGCACTGGGATGACCCAGAGGGATGGTATGGGGAGGGAGGTGGGAGGGGGGTTCAGGATGGGGAACATGTGTACACCCGTGGCGGATTCATGTTGATGTATGACAAAACCAATATAATACTGTAAAGTAATTAGCTTCCAGTTAAAATAAATAAATTTATATTTAAAAAAATTTAAGCTTCATACCAGCTGCTCTTTTCTTTTGAAACATGATGACTTATTCCACACTGTGTCACTTCCTCGAAATCTTATTCTGACCTAAAAGATACTTCCTGAGAGAAATTTTCCTACAAAGCTTTTTGGGGATGTCTGTTTACTAGATGTATTGCCATTTCTCTTTCCAGGAGTGGAGAAGGAAATGGCAACCCACTCCACTATTCTTGCCTGGAGAATCCCATGGACAGAGGAGCCTGGTGGGCCACAGTCCATGAACTTAGCAACTTAACTTTCCAGGAGTTCGTTCTCTGTTGGGGTACCAACACCGGAAGTCTTAGTCCCTGTTGAAACTCATCTCCCTCCTCTTTAATTGTTGTTCAGTGGATAAGTCGTGTCTCATTCTTGTGACCTCATAGAGGGCAGCATGCCAGGCTTCTCTGTCCTTTACTATCTCCCAGAGTTTGCTCAAATTCATGTCCCTTGCATCAGTGATGCTATCTACCTATCTCATCCTCTGCTGCCCTCTTCTTTTGCCTTCAATCTTCCTCAACATCAGGGTCTTTTCCAATGAGACAGCTGTTTGCCTCAGGTGGCCAAAGTATTGGAGCTTCAGCTTCAACATCAGTCCTTCCAGTGAATATTCAGGGTTGATTTCCTTTAGGATTGACTGGTTTGATCTCTTTGCTATCCAAGGGGCTCTGACGAGTCTTTTCCACATGGACTGTAGCCCACCAGGCTCCTCTGTCCATGGAGTTCTCCAGGCAAGAATACTGGAGTGGGTTCAGTTCAGTTCATTCAGTTGTGTCCAACTCTTTGCGACCTCATGAACTGTAGCACACCAGGCCTCCCTGTCCATCACCAACTCCCAGAGTCCACCCAAACCCACGTCTATCGAGTCGGTGATGCCATCCAGCCATCTTATCCTCTGTCGTCCCCTTCTCCTCCTGCCCTCAATCTTTCCAAGCACCCATTCCCTTTTCCAGGGGATTTTCCCAATTCAGGGCTTGAACTTGGGTCTCCTTTTATATTACAAAGTGTAAAATAAAGGCCATGGCACTATTACTTTTCTGCCTAGTCTGTCGAACCCTGTTTAGGTAGCTCCTTATTTGCTTTGCAAACCTGAGTCCCCGAAAATCTACTAATTTTCTGAACAGCTTAAGTGCCAGCAAATGAGATAACTTCACTGGCTTGTCATCATCCCATTCATCCCTGGTTCCTGGTCCCCAAACCCATCCCCTTGGCCTTCTATACATCAGGTGTTCCAATATATTTTTGTTCAGTGACTCAGCATGCCAGGCTTCCCTGTCCTTTACCATCTCCTGAGCTTGCTCAGGAGTCAGTGATGCCATCCAGCCATCTTGTCCTCTGTCAACCCCTTCTCCTGCCTTCAATCTTTCCCAATACAGAGGCTTGACATATTCCTTCCCCAATTTTGAACCAGTCCATGTCCAGTTCTAACTGCTGCTTCTTGGCCTGCTTACAGGTTTTGCAGGAGGCAGGTAAAGTGGTCTGGCATTCCCATCTCTTCAAGAATTTTCTACAATTTGTTGTGATCCACACAGTCAAGACTGTATATTGTCACCCTGCTTATTTAACTTATATGCAGAGTACATTATGTGAAATGCTGGGCTGCATGAAGCACAAGCTGGAGTCAGGATTGCTGGAAGAAATATCTATAACCTCAGATATGCAGATGACATGGCCCTTATGGCAGAAAGCAAAGAGGAACTAGAGCCTCTTGATGAGTGTGAAAGAGGAGAGTGAAAAAGCTGGCTTAAACCTTAACATTCGGAAAACTAAGATCATGGCATCCAGTCTGATCACTTCATGGCAAATAGGTGGGGAAACAATGGAAACACTGACAGACTTTATTTTCTTGGGCTCCAGAATCATTGCAGATGGTGACTGCAGCCATGAAATTAAAAGACACTTGCTCCTTGGAAGAAAACCTATGACCAACCTAGACAGTGTATTAAAAAACGGAGACATTACCTTGCTGACAAAGATCTATCTAAAAAACGGAGACATTACCTTGCTGACAAAGATCTGTCTAGTCAAAGCTATGGTTTTTCCAGTAGTCATGTATGGATGTGAGAGTTGGACCATAAAGAAGGCTGAGTGCTAAAGAATTGATGCTGTGGTGTTGGAGAAGACTCTTGAGAGTCCCTTGGACTGCAAGGAGATCCAGCCAGTCAATCCTAAAGGAAATGAATCCTGAATATTCATTGGAAGGACTTGATTGATTGTCCTTTGATGCTGAAGCTGAAACTCCAATACTTTCACCACCTCTGATTTGAAGAGCTAACTCATTAGAAAAGACCCTGATGCTGGGAAAGATTGAAGGCAGGAGGAGAAGGGGACAACAGAAGATGAGATGGCTGGATGGCATCACTGACTCAGGGACATGAGTTTGAGCAAGCTCCAGGAGTTGGTGATGGACAGGGAAGCCTGGCGTGCTGCAGTCCACGGGTCACAAAGAGTCGGACACAACTGAGCAACTGAACTGACTGAGTGATATGGCTGAAACGTACATACTGAGAGAAATCTGTCATCATTTCCATCATCCTAGAAAGTTATATTTCCCAGCGCAGAAAAATAAAAACCAATTATTTATTTGGGACTTGAATGAACAAGCTAATGGACTAATCAGTTTTTTGTCATTTAAGGGAGTGAGCCACTGGAAGACAGTTCTAAATAACATAGCTGTCTTCTAAATTGTGTGTGATCAGAGACTCAATATAAACTGGGAAAAGCAAAATGAAAGAGGATCCTCAGATAGAAAGGACAAGAACTGCACTTTCCAAGTTGTTCAGTCATTGAGTCATGTCAACTCTTTGTGACCCCATGGATTGTAGCACGCCAGGCTTCCTCGCCCTTCACTATCCCCCAGAGTTTGCTCAAATTCCTGTCGAGTCTGCGATGCTATCTAACCATCTCATCCTCTGCCTCCCCCTTCTCTTACCCTCAACCTTTCCCAGCATCAGGGTCTTTTCCAATGAGCCGTCTCTCTGCACTGGGTGGCCAAAGTATTGGAGGGTCAGCGTCAGTCCTTCCAATGAATATTCAGGGTTGATTTCCTTTAGGATTGACTGGTTTCATGTCTAAGAATGGAGGAAAATATAGGAGATGGGAGGTGACATTCTTAAAGGACGTGATGAAAAAACTTTATCTAAAGGGCAAAGATCTCAAAACTCTTGAGAGCTGCTGCCATTTCAGAAATTCCAGCTTCACTGTTACCTGCTGAACTGAGATGTGCTTTCTCTTCTTTCTCCCTCTTCTGAGAGTGGGGCTGTTGGCCTCTCACTATCCTGAGCGCATGCATGCTAAGTCGATTCAGTCATGTCCGATTCTTTGTGATCCTATGGACTATAGCCCGCCAGGCTCCTCTGTCTGTGGACTTCTCCAGGCAAGAATACTGGAGTTGGTTGCCATGCTCTCTTTCAGGGGATTTTCCAGACCCAGTATTGAACCCAGGATTCCCACATTCTTTACTGTCTGAGCGACCAGGGAAGCCCTACTTTCCCTTAATTTCCTAACTACCCTGTAGTTATCCACCTATCCAAGTTATAAACATTTGGGTCTTATTCACAGGAAAGGAAATGGAAATTTGCCATGCTGTGGCTGTCTTGGAATTCAATCTGAAATGTTGGGTTATTGGACAATTCACTCCTTCAGATATATTTTAAAGCAACAACACTGTGCAAGACACTGTACTCCACACTGAAGATACATCAGAGACCAACACAGGCAAGGGAATACCCCTTACGGATCTTACAGAATAGTGAAGAAGAGACAGTCAAGAGATACTATGTCACCAAGTGATAAGTCCTTTGAAGAAAAAGCCTAGTAATAATAATTTATTGGGTGTCCCAGGTGGAAAGTGAAAGTCACTCAGTCGTGTCCAATGTTACTGGAGTGGGTAGCCTTTCCCTTCTCCAGGGGATTTTCCCAACCCAGGGATCAAACCCAGGTCTCCCACATTGTGGGAGGATTCTTTACCAGCTGAGCCACAAGGGAAGCTAGAGAATACTGGAGTGGGTAGCCTATCCCTTCTCCAGGGGATATTCCCGACCCAGGAATGGAACCGGAGTCTCTTGCATTGCAGGTGGATGCTTAACCAACTGAGCTATCCGGGAAGCTCCACGTGGAGCTAGTGGTAAAGAACCCACCTGCCAATGTAGGAGGCATGCTGCTGCTGCTGCTAAGTCACTTCAGTCATGTCCTGCTCTGTGTGACCCCATAGACAGCAGCCCACCAGGCTCCCCCGTCCCTGGTATTTTCCAAGCAAGAACACTGGAGTGAGTTGGCATTTCCTTCTCCAATGCATGAAAGTGAAAAGTGAAAGTGAAGTCGCTCAGTCGTGTCTGACTCTTAGCGACCCCATGGACTGGAGCCTACCAGGTTCCTCTGTCCACGGGATTTTCCAGGCAAGAGTACTGGAGTGGGTTGCCACTGCCTTCTCCGGCAGGAGACAGCAAACTCCTGGGTGGGGAAAATCTACTGGAAGAGAGCAAAGCAACCCACTCCAGTATTCTTGCATGGAGAATCCCATGGACAGAGGAGCCTGGCGATCTAAAGTCCATAGGATCGCAAGGAGTGGGACTCCACTGAAGTGACTTAGCACACATATGCATGCTTTAGTAATAATAGGGAAGGCTCTCCACCTCAAGCTTTTCTGGATACGATTTGAGCCAACACTGAAGTACTAAAGGAAGTCCCTCATCATAATATTGGTAACTAGAGAATATTCCAGGACTTTCTTTTAACCACGGCCTAGTTTCACAACAGCCTGATGCACACCTAATTTTCACGTTCTTTGCCGTAAATCTTGGGTTACTGTCCTCATCACCACCCTTCCGTTATGGCAGGATGGATTCAGGTCGAGCTTTTCCCATTGACTCCACATCATTAATGGCCTCACTTCTGGTGGCCTTTTCCTGAGCCCCCACCCCCAGTCACAACGTGGGTAGCCCCTGCCGCTCTTTTCCCTCGTTAATGGCCAGCCCCATACTGTAGCAGTTTCTGGAAATCTTTTTTCTCTTCTTAAAGTCAGCTTCTTGCAAGCTATTTTCCCCCCGAAGCTCTCCTTGGAGTCCGTTTACCCAATGTATTTTCTTTTCCCTTTCTGGGAGGGTGTTCTTCACTGCCAAGCCAACCAGTGAACTCCTACCTCTCTGGAATTTTTTTTTTTTTTTCATACAAAGTATAAAAATACGGATTTATACAAAAATTTATACAATTTACATATATAATTTATACAAAATTGTACACTGCATATCATTGTATATAATTTATACAAAAATTCATGCAATTTATACAAAAATTTATGCAAAATACGGATAATATATACCGAGGCCGTATTTACTTCCATGACTAGCCTTCTGAAAGCACCTTCAGTTCAGTTCAGTCGCTCAGTCGTGTCTGACTCTTTGCGACCCCATGAATCGCAGCACGCCAGGCCTCCCTGTCCATCACCAACTCCCGGAGTTCACTCAGACTCACGTCCATTGAGTCAGTGATGCCATCCAGCCGTCTCATCCTCTGTCGTCCCCTTCTCCTCCTGCCCCCAATCCCTCTAGCATCACCTTAGCCGGCATTATTTTTGCCTCACGAAGCTTGAGACTGAAAACTTACCTATTTTCGGCAAGAATCGAAATGTGATGAGGAAATGAGAGTATTTCAGTGGCTCCTCACCCTCCAGCCATCCCAGCTCCTGGCCTCCAAATCCATCCCTGACTTTCCGTACGTCATGTGTGCCAACATGGCCGCCCTCCTGGGGGCCGTTGTGATCTGGGCGCAGACATATTGCCTGTCTAGGACGTAACGGAAGTTGGTTCGTCAGTAACAGCCTAGATCCACCTCGGCATCCGTAGACAGGTCTAGACTTCAAAGCAGTTCGCCGAAGTAGGAGGGCGTTCAGTCAGTCTCGGGAAAAACTGTTTAGTGTGTGATTTTTGTCCCTGGATTTTCTTCCTTTTTTTTTTTTTTGTCGTCACAGTAGTGGTATTGTTTCGCCCAAGGTGATGCGTGGAGTTGGTGCTGTCTGGACCCCTGGGATTATCTTCAGAGGGCAGAGGCATACGGCAGAAGTGCCGAGGTGGTTATATGTAAGGGGAACCAGGTGGGTACTGGATTTGGGAACCAGACGCGGAGTTTGTCTGTGGTTTGCGTTGGGGGTCTCCTGGGGGTCAGTATGATTAGATTCTGTAGAGATCAGTGCTCTTCTTCCAGTTTTCAAGGCTTGGGGTTCTGTGGATCACTCCGCTTGCAGGGTATACAGGTGGCATTGACGACGATCGCAGTGTCGGATTCAGATTGGGGATTTAATTCGGGGCTCAGTGATGGCGGGGTGTGCCTGGGTCGTCACATGAGGGTGTCTGTATCAGGTTTCGGGTTCATAAGGAAGCGACAGAAGTCCGTACATCCCAGGGCAATAGTTCCAAACCATCTATATTTTATCTTTTTGTGTATGTGTGTTTTTCTTTTTAAATTTATTGAAGTATAATTGGTTTACAACATTGTGAATTTCTACTGTATAGAGAGGTGATTCAGTTTTATATATATATATATATATATATATACATTCTCTTTAATATTCTTTTCCATTATGATTTATGACAGGACATTGAATATAGCTCCCTGTGATATATTGTAGGACCTTGGTTATCCTGGTGTTTAGCTTTTAATTGAGAAGTTGACTATAGAAGGAGAGACTGAACCAGCAATGCCAATCTGTCTTATATTGTCTGTGCGGCTTTTGCACAGCAAAGATAGAGTATATCGTGACAGAGACATTTTGGCCTGCAAATTTGAAAAGCCCTGTGTACTTTTTGCAGAAAATATTTGTCAACACTTGCACTCACCTCCTAATAACGATATATTGCAACAGCACTGTTACTTTGGAGAAGGAAACGGCAACCCACTCCAGTATTCTTGCCAGGAGAATTCCATGGACAGAGGAGCCTGGCAGGCTACAGTCCATGGGATGCAAAAAGTAGGACACGACTGAGCAACTAACAGACACTGTTACTTACCTCCCTGACATACGTGAAAACTTTGTTCTTTGCTAACAGAATCTTCATTTTGCTTAATTATCTGGCAAGGTGCCTTCTGGCAAGGTCACCCATATCCCAGTTTATTGGGAAGTCCTGACTGGCCTTAGTCAATCATGTGGTTTGAGTTCCCATTGCGAGCGACTGAGTTAGTACTAAGAAAAGAGCTTATGCATATGGGGCGGTTCTAAACAGCTGTGTGTGTAGAAATGTGCTTTGGGGTTTCTAGAGAAGCATTTTTTTCTTTTAAAGAAGTAAGGCCTTGGATCTCTTTTTTCATATTGATAATGATATTGATGAAAAATTTTGGCCCAGTTTTCTAATGTTAACTTATTCTTTCAGGTTTTCTTTGTGGTGTTGTAATTATTCATTCCTCATCATTATAGTTTATTTAGTTTTGCCTGTTTTCAACTGCATATATTTTTATACCACATCTTCCTTATCTGTTCATCTGTTGATGGACCCTGGGTTGCATCTGTGTCTCAGCTATTGCAAGTAGTTCTGCTATGAACATCGGGATGCCTGTAGCTTTTCAAATTAGAGTTTTCTCCACATCATGCACTTTTTTTTTAATGTCAGGTTCAATATTTGTGAGACTCATTTATGTTCTTGCACATAGATGTACTCCCCCCACCCCCCGCCATGTAACAGGATTATGCAAATATATAAATATCCACATAGTAAATATTTTGTAGTTTGTATGCCACCGTTCTCTCATGTATAAGTCTTTATTTTTGTTTTATTGTCCTTGAAAGATGTAAAAGGCATCCTTAGCATGAAAGCTGAGCAAAGACTGTTGTTTATCCATAGCATTCTATTGTTTGAATATATGATTTTCCGACTACTTATGAAATTTGTGTTGCTTGCATTTCGGTTTATTATGAATAATGTTACTATGGAGATTCATGACAGTGTCCTCTGGTTTAACTCATATTTTTGGAGGGATGCCCCAGATTTTTGGAGGGATGTGTTTCTTGGATGTATTCTTCAGAATGAAGTTGCTTCTGGCTTGGTGAACATGTGGAGATGCAGGGAGAGTGACCCTCCTTTAGGGGGCACTCCTCACCCTTCCACACTTGCCCTGTCCTAGGCAGGCACCTCTTCCATCTGCCTGTTCCTGAGTTACATCTTTTTGTAAGTAAATATAATACCTAACATGTTTCTCTGAGTTCTGGGAGCCATTCTAGCATATTTTTTTGTTTTGTTTTTGGTCTTGGTTTTGTTTTGTTTTTGGCTGTGCCACACAGCATGTGGGATCTTAGTTTCCTGACCATGGATGGAACCCACGCCCCCTGCAGGAGAAGCACAGAGTCCTAGCCACTGGACCTTCGCAGAATTCCCTTCTCTAGCAAATGAATCAACCCAAGGAGGGGGTCATTGGACCCTGCACTCTGTGGCCAGTTGCTTGGAAGCACAGGTGATAACCTGGACTTGTGTTTGCACTTGAAGCAGAAGGTAGAGGCCAGTCTCATAGGACTGAGCCTGTAACTCATGCAATATGATATTATCTCCAGGTACACAGTAGCGGAATTGAGTTGAAGTGTAGGACATCCAGCTGGTGTTGTAGAACTGCTTCCTGATGTGTTAAAAAAGAACTACGTATCAAATTGATGTCAGAATAGCACCTTGTTGTGGATGAGTTTCTTGTTATTACATTTCCCTCTTCTGATGGCACCACAAACCATGTTTTAAGAGAGTTGTTAGTGTTCATTATGACACTGGAGAATACGTATGACATATAATTTTTGTTTGTCAAATTCTTATGTTAATTAGTACTTTTATACTTTCTTCTGACAACATAGTAGTCTTAGAGCACTTCAACTTCATTTATATATGATTATTTTGTATTTTAATTTCTTATGTATTTTAAAACCTTCTAAGATATTACCAGTATTTTTTATAACAAAGTGTTTCTGCTTTGAGCAGTATGGTGGTTTTCAAAATGAAGTGTGTGTAGTCACGGGATGTATAAAAATTTTTGAGTAGTCCCTGACCACACCTGGTTTAAAGGATCAGCGCCCAGCACCTCTCCTCACATGTGGTCCCTTTTGTGTAACTGAAGTGCCTGCGATTCTCCTGCTCCTGAGGCCTGCTGCTGGGTGAATCTCTTGTTCCTCATCTCATTTGACAGTCACCCCACTTCAGATTCATGGAACAAAGGAACACTACCTCCATCACAGTCAGAAGCTTAGGATTTTTTGGCCAGAAGTATAAAATCTTCTGGGGCTACCAGTAAAGGGACACTCGGCAATGCTGTGGGCATTGGGTTAAGATGAGCACCCAGGAGTAGCAATAGCTTCTGGGCCCAGAGGAAATGTACCCTCAGCTTGAATTTTCTCCTCTACCCAAGGTCCTGAGTCCCCAGGAGCAAAGGAATCAGTCGAAGGAGGAAGAAGTTATAGGATTTGGTAGCAGCATTTTCTTGGGATATGCTTGGTTGAAGACAAGTTTCAGAACAGAAATTGAGAGCAGATCCATGAGATACATCAACAGTGTTTTCAGAGAACAGAAGAAAATGATCCAAGCCCAGGTGACTTCTGGGGCTTTATTTTTCTGGGACTTTTGTTTTATTCTTTCCTTTGTTCCCCAGTGGGTTTGTAGAAACCTGTAAAAAATCATTTTTGTTATTCTATAAAGTATAAATTTGTATATCTTTTCCTGTTATATATACACACACATATATATGTGAGAATGTAGTGTTTCTAGCTTACCAAGATTTAGTTCTACATACTATAGAAAGTTGCAATTGGATAAATGAATGGATGACTGACTACACAATTAGAGAATGTTGTATTAGGCATTTGCTTCTCTAATGATACATTAAAATAAAAGCCCTACTGGATGTCTCAGTGCAGCCTGTAAAGTGGAACAGAACACCTTTAACATTTCTTCCGTATCATCAAGATGACATCATCATTACACACCTCTCTTATAACAGGAAACCCTCACATTTGATGATGTGGCCGTGGACTTCACATGGGAGGAGTGGCAGCTCCTGGCCCCTGTTCAGAAGGCCCTGTATCGGGATGTGATGCTGGAGAACTACAGCAACCTGGTGTCTGCGGGTGAGGACAGCTCCCCTGGGTCACTGACCAGGTCCCCAGTCAGTGGCCTTTCCTTTCTCGGCTTCTGAAAGCTCTGGAGCATCTGTGATGCTCAGTGTCCTCTCTGGCTCAAGAGAAGTGGGTGTATTCTCTCTTCTCCTGTGAGAAAAGCCTTGACTCTGTAGGTTGTGACATGTAGCATTCTGCCATGTTCACAGACCCCAAGGCGAACTCACTGGGCCTAAATAGTCTGTCATTTCCCATGAACAGGTTTTCAAGCAAGCACACCACAGGTACTCTCCAAATTGGATCAAGGAGAACCATGGATGATGGATGATGAAATCCACTGTCAAACCCGTTCAGGTGAGTGAGAGACTAGCAGGGGGACAGGCTGTGGAAATGACCCTGTCAGAGAAGAGCCGCAGCTGCGAGGGGCTTGGAGGATGGGTGAACAGTGCCTCCCTGCATTTCTCTCCTGGCATCAGAGAACTTTTCTTTGTAGGAGTTTCAGTTCAGTTCAGTCACTCAGTCGTGTCTGACTCTTTGCGACCCCATGGGCGACAGCATGCCAGGCCTCCCTGTCCATCACCAACTCCCGGAGTTCACTCAAACTCATGTCCATTGAGTCAGTGATGCCATCCAGCCATCTCATCCTCTGTTGTCCCCTTCTGCTTCCGCTTTCAATCTTTCCCAGCATCAGGGTCTTTTTAAATGAGTCAGTTCTTTGCATCAGGTGGCCAAAGTATTGTAGTTTAGAGAAGAATATATCCCTTTTTGGAAATATTCTGTGTCTTCTGGGATCTGTTTCTTTATTTTACTGCCATCTTGATTTTTGTTTGCCTAGTGTTCTTTTTCCTACCATTTTCATATCTTTTCCTTCTCCATACTTTTCCACCTCATTTTCTATGAAATTCCCCCTTCCAGGACCTCTTGCCACAGAGAAGACTTTTTCTAAAAATGTTTGTTTTTGGCTGTGCTTTGTCTTCGTTGCTGCATGCTGGCTTTTTCTAGTTGCGGTGAAGGGGTGCTGCTCCCTAGTTTTGGTGCACAGGCTTCTCACTGCAGTGGCTTCTCTGTGGAGCATGGGCTCTAGAGCTAAGAGCTTCAGTTGTTGTAGTTCCCAGGTGCTAGAGGACAGGCTCGATAGTTGTGGCCCGCGGGCTTTGTTGCTCCCCAGCATGTCGGGTTTTTCCGGATCAGGGATCAAACTTGTGTCTCCTGCATTGGCAGGCAGTTTCTTTACCACTGAGTTACCAGTGAAGCCCTCCACAGAGAAAACTTTTAATTCCTCTCTGTCTGCTGCCGTCTACTGCCTCTTCCTGCTCCACTGCTCATATTGATTTCCTTTCTCACAACCATCCCATTGGATGCCAGCCCCAAAGTAAACTGGTCTTCACTGGGCCTTCTCTCCGCTCTGAGGTTTTACTAGTGTTTTGCTTTCTCTCTTACTCAATGATCTCTTGACCTTCCAAGTTTTCTTCTTTCTAATAAGCTAACAAATTCCTTTGGCTGACTGGAGAAAACTCCCAAGTTGTTACCTCCCCAGTGTGATCCAGCACAGACTTGGTTCTGCACGATTTCCTCATCTCGATGGCAGCTCTCCTTAGTTCCTAGTAACTACCTGGTTGTGGATTATCTTCCCTCCCAGGAAACCCTACAAGTTAGCGTCTCCCTTACTCTTGTGCAGCCTCCATCCTGGCTAGTCAGACTTTACCTCCACTGTCCCCCCTTGCAGAGCTCTCCTCTGTAAAGGACTCAGCTGTTCAGGATGAATTTTTAACTAGAAAATTATTTTAACATCCTGCATTCTTAGTTCCAGTCTCAACTTGATCATAATTCTTGCCTACTTCCAGTTAATTCCTTTGTGTATTTACTAGTTTTGAAATTTCTTCTCATTTGTTGTAGACCTTACCATCTCATTCACTTCTGAAAGCTTTCATTTCTTTCCTCTGGTATCCTGATAACATTAAGTACCAGGTAACCACATTCCCTTTCAGGACAAAACAGTTCTCTTTTCTGTGATTGTCATGACAGATCATCTTATTCACACAGAGATTTTCATCTTCCTAAATCTCCCAGTCTGTTCCATACATGGAATAGCTAGCTTCCTTGATTCCTTCCTCTATGAATTTTTTTGATAGTGAAGTGTAAACTGGAACGTTACAGCAGTCTAAGCCACTCAGATGGGAAAGAATTCACCTGCAAGGCAGTAGACCCAGGTTCAAGCCCTGGGTTGGAAAGACCACTGGAGAAGGAAATGGCAACCCACTCCCACCCACTGGGAAATTCCGTGGACAGAGGAGCTTGCTGGGCTCAGTCCTTGAGACTGCAAAGAGTTGGATACAACTGAGCAGCTAACACATACACAAACACAGCAGTTGAAAAAACAGACCGAGAGCTTTTGTTCTAAGAGGATGAGACATGAATTTAATCAAAATTTATAGTAAATAATATGTCTAGGTGCTGAAAAGTGCTGTGATGAAATTAAGTTGCATAATGGACCAGTGTGAGCCAGGGCTCCTCTTTTAGGAAAGGGAGCAGCTCTCTGAGATGCAGATTGTAACTTAGATGTGCTTGCAGTTGTCTGCTGTGTCATTTTCTTTCTTTCTTTTTTTCCCTTCTTTTAAAAAGTTTTTTGCCAAAAGACATGTGGAATCTTACTCAGATGCTAAAGAATCTGCCTGCAATGCGGGAGACCTGGGTTTGATCCCTGGGTTGGGAAGATGCCCTTGAGAAGGGAATGGCAACCCATTCCAGAATTCTGGCTTAGAGAATTCCATGGTCAGAGGAATCTGGCAGGCTCCAGTCCATGTGGTCACAAAAGAGTTGAACACAGCTGAGCGACTAACACATGGGGGATTAAACCTAAGCCTCCTGTACTGGAAGCAAAGAGGCTTAATGGCTAAATTGCTAGGGAAGTCCCGTATCATTCTCTTCATTCCCCTCATGCCAACAACACTGGATCCATAGGGAGGCCTGTCTGCCTCCAAATTGATCCAGATTTCCTCCACCTCTCTCCCTCTCCATCACTCCTTCCCACCAGTTTTCACAGCCTGTAGCTGTTTTCCTCATGTTCTGTCTCTGCCCCATGAAGTGGTTTTATCCCGCTACAGCATGGGCTCTGAATACCTGTGGAATGTGTTTGTGACTCCCCAACACTAGCACCATTCCTGGTCCACCATGGTCAGCAGTCAGGATCTGTGGACTGGATGAGTCCATATCACAATGTGGATAAGGTGCCCTGCAACCTCTGGGCTCCTTCTCACAGAATATTGCTTGTATTTTACAGTCTCTGCATGTCTGCAAGGCTAGTGTTTAGAAGGTATTTAAATCTGTATTTTTTCATTGTGAATTGTCCAACCCTGTGTTTTACACTAACTTCTTTTTCCTTTTGAGTGGTTTGTGGCACTATTCCAATGTGCAGGGAACATTAAACATAGAATTTTATTTACACTTATAAAAACATCCCCAGAAAGATTCCTCACATAAGGTATTTTTAGGAAATTCATTTTTCTTCTCTTTCCTAGAAGTCTGGAAATTTGATGACCACCTGCTGGAGTACTTACAAAATGAGAGCCTGGAGAAGAGACTAGAACCATGGCATGAACAGAACCCACTAGAAAATGCTTTTCATCAGAGCATAACTCATTTTTTGCTCAGGCAGCATCATGATGTGTTTGGTTTACATGGTAAATGTATGAAATCAAATTTAACTTTACTCTCTCAAAACCTCAGCTATGAAATAAAGAGCTCCAGTGAGTTTACTGGAGATGAGAAATCCTGTCGCCATGCTGACAGTGAACAGTTTCATCCTGAAATTAAATTCCCCCAAAGCCAAAAACTCATCAGCTCCAAATCCCCATTCAATGAGCATCAGAAAACTAAAAAAACAGAGAAGCCTCATGTATGTGGTGAATGTGGGAAAGCTTTCATCAAAAAGTCTTGGCTCACTGATCATCAGATAATTCACACAGGAGAGAAGCCCCATCGATGTAATCTTTGTGACAAAGCATTCTCTAGAAAATTCATGCTCACTGAACATCAAAGAACGCACACAGGAGAGAAACCTTACCAGTGCACTGACTGTGGCAAAGCCTTCCTCAAGAAATCACGGCTCAATATACATCAGAAAACCCACACCGGAGAGAAACGGTATATCTGCAGTGACTGTGGAAAGGGCTTCATCCAGAAGGGAAATCTCATTGTACATCAGCGAATTCACACAGGTGAGAAACCTTACACATGCAATGAATGTGGAAAAGGCTTCATCCAGAAGACCTGCCTCATCGCCCATCAGAGATTTCACACGGGAAAGACTCCTTTCGTGTGTAGTGAGTGTGGAAAATCCTGTTCCCAGAAGTCAGGTCTCATTAAACATCAAAGAATTCACACAGGAGAGAAACCCTTTGAATGCAGTGACTGTGGGAAAGCCTTCACTACAAAGCAAAAGCTCATTGTCCATCAAAGGACTCACACGGGAGAGAGACCGTATACCTGCAATGAGTGTGGGAAAGCTTTTGCCTACATGTCTTGCCTTGGTAAACATAAGAAAATACACACAAGAGAGAAACATGGAGATGCAATCAAGGGGGAGAATCCTGCCTCACAGACAAGTGATGCCATGCAGAAGAAGAACCTTGTTAACTTGGTGGCTGTGCATGTGCCTTCCATGGCCCTTCAGCCATCAGTCAACATCAGTGAACTCCTAGCAAATAGGAACGTCATCATAATGGGACCACCCGTGGGCAGGTGTGCACCCGCAGGAGATGACAGAGGGTCTGCAGAGGACAGAACCCTTAAGAGTGCAGTGAGCATGGTTGTGCCTTCGGTGGTCAACTACGTTTTATTTTGTGTCACAGAAAACCCCTAGGAAAAAAACTCGAGACATACTATGTGTAGGCAAAAATTTCTAGGTCAGATGGTGGCTGAAAAGTTTATACTGAGAGAAACTGTATAAATGCTGAGGCCAGGAACCCATGATATGCTCATCCAGTTAAATATATGCATTGATACTGAGGCATAATCTGATGTTAACCCAAACACAAACACATCAATTGCTCTGTTGTGTCAGTTGAATGAAGGAAGGAAGCCTGAGTCCAACTAAGTGGAAGAAATAAGTAGGTGAAGTTTTTAAGCATACAGTTTGTATGTGGAAGGTTCCTGTGAACAAACAGGGCTAATACTGGTTTGGTGAGCTATGGGACATGTGCATGTATATATATCAGTTCTGCTTCTCCAGGGCAAGGTGAAGGATTGACTGAAAACTGGGATGTCTACCTTAAACTCTAAGAAATTTTATATTATGCAGAAGGATTTAGATTGAGCCAGTTTGCTTGAGTCTTAGATTGGGTCATTTTATTCATTTACTGAGTATTTGTTGAATACTTCCCTTTTTATTGGGTCCTGTCCTAGTAGCTGAGGATACAGTGGTGATTAAGCCCATGAAAAAACCCATGGTCTCCCAGATAGAGCTTTGAGATAACTATTATTTTTAAGTAGTACATCAGCTAATCTGTTAATAGTAAGAGGATGTAAATACATACACTAAATGAAATAGATCTTAGACCCTTCCAGTTACCATAAGAGAAGACCATCACCTGCATAGCTTATAGAAACAGAAATTCATTTCTCAAGTTCTGGAAGCTACAAAGTCCCAGATTAAGGGGCCTGCAGATTTAGTATCTCACATCCAAGTACTAAGCAGGCCTGATCCTCTGAGCTTTTCAGCTCAAGTGAGATCAGCACATTCAGGGTATTACAGCCATAGACAGACTTGGTATCTAATGACGGCTCCTGGTTCATAGAAGATGGTCATCCCACTGTATCCTCATGTTGGGGAAAAGGCAAAGAGGGGGTGGGTTCTCTTCTATAAAGGCACTATTCCCAATCATGAGGGCTCCATCTTTTGGACCCAGTTGCCTCTTAAATGCCCCACTTCTTAATACCATTCTATTTTCTTTTTAATATTTTAATTTTATTGGAATATGGTTGATTTACAATGCTGTGTCAGTTTCAAGTATACAGCAAAGGATTCCCTGGTGGCTCAGACAGTAAAAAATCTACTGCTATGCAGGAGGCCCAGGTTCAATCCCTGAATTGGGAATTTCCCTTGGAGGAGTGCAGCAATCCACTCCAGTATTCTTGCCTGGAGTATGCCATGGACAGAGGAGCCTGGCGGGCTACATTACAGTCCACAGGGGTGGCACAGACTCAGACACAACTGAAGCGAGATAGCACACATGCGTGGATGCTTTGGTAATAATAGAGAGGTTCCCCATCCCAAGGTTTTCTGGATATAATTTGAACTAAGACTTAAGTACTAACGGGAGTCCTGCATCATAATATAGGTAACTAGAGAATATTCCTATGCAATATTGCTCTTTATAGCATTGGACCATGCTTCTATCACCAATCATGTCCACAGCTGGGTATTGTTTTTGCTTTGGCTCCATCCCTTCATTCTTTCTGGAGTTATTTCTCCACTGATCTCCAGTAGCATATTGGGCACCTACTGAATTGGGAGTTCCTCTTTCAGTATCCTATCATTTTGCCTCTTCATACTGTTCATGGGGTTCTCAAGGCAAGAATACTGAAGTGGTTTGCCATTCCCTTCTCCAGTGGACCACATTCTGTCAGACCTCTCCACCATGACCCGCCCGTCTTGGGTTGCCCCTCGGGCATAGCTTAGTTTCATTGAGTTAGACAAGGCTGTGGTCCTAGTGTGATTAGATTGACTAGTTTTCTGTGAGTATGTGTGTCTGCCCTCTGATGCCCTCTTGTAACACCTACCATCTTACTTGGGTTTCTCTTACTTTGGGCATGGGTTATCTCTTCAGAAGGAGATATTAAGAAGCAGAAGATATTAAGAAGAGGTGGCAAGAATACACAGAAGAACTGTACAAAAAAGATCTTCACGACCCGGCTAATCACGATGGTGTGATCACTCATCTAGAGCCAGACATCCTGGAATGTGAATTCAAGTGGGCCTTAGAAAGCATCACTACGAACAAAGCTAGTGGAGGTGATGGAATTCCAGTTGGGCTATTTCAAATCCTGAAAGATGATGCTGTGAAAGTGCTGCACTTAATATGCCAGCAAATCTGGGAAACTCAGCAGTGGCCAAAGGACTGGAAAAGATCAGTTTTCATTCCAATCCCAAAGAAAGGCAACGCCAAAGAATGCTCAAACTACCGCACAATTGCACTCATCTCACATGCTAGTAAGTAATGCTGAAAATTCTCCAAGCCAGACTTCAGCAATACGTGATCTGTGAACTTCCAGATGTTAAAGCTGGTTTTAGAAAAGGCAGAGGAACCAGAGATCAAATTGGCAACATCCGCTGGATCATGGAAAAAGCAAGAGAATTTCAGAAAAACATCTATTTCTTCTTTATTAACTATGCCAAAGCCTTGACTGTGTGGATCACAATAAACTGTGAAAAATTCTGAAAGAGATGGGAATACCAGACCACCTGACCTGCCTCTTGAGGAATCTGTATGCAGGTCAGGAAGTAACAGTTAGAACTGGACATGGAACAACAGACTGGTTCCAAACAGGAAAAGGAGTACGTCAAGGTTGTATATTGTCACCTTGCTTATTTAACTTATATGCAGAGTGCATCATGAGAAACGCTGGACTGGAAGAAACACAAGCTGGAATCAAGATTGCCAGGAGAAATATCAATAACCTCAGATATGCAGATGATACCACCCTTATGGCAGAAAGTGAAGAGGAACTAAACAGCCTCCTGATGAAAGTGAAAGAGGAGAGTGAAAATGTTGGCTTAAAGCTCAACATTCAGAAAACAAAGATCATGACATCCGGTCCCATCACTTCATGGGAAATAGATGGGGAAACAGTGGAAACAGTGTCAGACTTTATTTTTGGGGCTCCAAAAATCACTGCAGATGGTGACTGCAGCCATGAAATTAAAAGACGCTTAGTCCTTGGAAGAAAAGTTATGACCAACCTAGATAGCATATTCAAAAGCAGAGACATTACTTTGCCGACTAAGGTCCGTCTAGTCAAGTCTATGATTTTTCCAGTAGTCATGTATGGATGTGACAGTTGGACTGTGAAGAAGGCTGAGCGCCGAAAAATTGATGCTTTTGAACCGTGGTGTTGGAGAAGACTCTTGAGAGCCCCTTGGACTGCAAGGAGATCCAACCAGTCCATTCTAAAGGAGATCGCCCCTGGGATTTCTTAGGAAGGAATGATGCTAAAGCTGAAACTCCAGCACTTTGGCCACCTGATGTTAAGAGCTGACTCACTGGCAAAGACTCTGATGCTGGGAGAGATTGGGGGCAGGAGGAGAAGGGGACGACAGAGGATGAGATGGCTGGATGGCATCACTGACTCGATGGACGTGAATCTGAGTGAACTCAGGGAATTGGTGATGGACAGGGAGGCCTGGCGTGCTGCGATTCATGGGGTTGCAAAGCGTCGGACACGACTGAGCGACTGAACTGAACTGAAATGAGCGAATATTCCAGGACTGTTTCTAGTGATTGTATTTGACAACCTTCCTGCCTCAGATTCTCTGAGAAACTTAATGCGAATATCCTAGCCATGTCCCCCCAGCTCTTAAACCAGAACCTCTGGGGCTACAAATGAGGACCCCTCATTTTTAACAACGGCCTGAGGCACACTTAATTTTGACGTTCTTTGCCCTACATTTTGGGTTACTGTCCCCATCACCACGCTTACATTATAGTGGGATGGATTCAAGTCGAGCTTTTTCCATCAACTCCACACCATTAATGGCGTCACTTCTGGGGGCCTTTTCCCCAGCCCCCACCCCCAGTCACAACTTGGGTAGTCCCTGCTGCTCTTTTCCCTGTTAATGGCAAGCCCCATACTGTACAGCTCCCGGAAATTATTTTCTGTTCTAAAAAAAAAACAGCTTCCTGCAAACTGTTTTCCCTCTAGAAGCTTTCCGTGGTATCCGTTTACCAGACGTATTTCTTTCCCTTTCTGGGAGTGCATCTCCGCTGCCAACTGGACGATTTAACTCTTACCTTTCTGTTTGGATTTTTTTTTTTAATACAAAGTGGATAATATACACCGTGGCCTTTTACTTCCCTGCCTAGCAGGCTTGAAATCATCTTAGTCAGCATCAGTTTTGTCTCGCGAAGCCTGAGACTGAAAATGTACCTATTTTCTGCAATAATCGAAGTGCCAGGAAATGAGAGAAGTTCAGCGGCTTCTCAGCCTCCAGGCATCCCCAGCTTCTGGGGCACAAACGCATCCCTGGGTGTTGTGTACGTCAGGTGTGCCAACATGGCTGCTCCCAAGGGGCCGCTGTGAGCTGGGCGCAGACATACTGCTTCTCTAGGACGTACCGGAAGTCGGGTCCTCTGCTCCTGCACACTCCAGATCCACCTCGGCTTCCGTAGACAGTTCTGGAGGTCAAAGCAGTTCACGGAAGCACGATGCCGTTTAGGCGGTTGGTCAGTCTGAGGAAAATCAGGTGTGTGTGCGATTTTTGTCCCTGGAATTTGTTGTTGCTTTTGTTGTTATCACAGTGGTGGTATTGTTTCGTCCAGGGTGATAGATGGACTTGGTGCCGTCTGGACCCATGAGATTATTGCCAGAGGGCAGAGGGGGAGGGTAGAGATGCCGAGGTGGTTATATTTAAGGGGAACCAGGTGGGTACCGGATTTGTGGAGAACCAGACGTGGAGTTTGTCTGTGGTTTGCATTGGGAGCGTGTCCTGTGAATCAGTGTAATTAGATTGTGTAGAGATCAAACTTTCAGTTGTCAGGCCTTGGGGTTTTGTAGATCACTCGGCTTGCAAGGTGTACATGTGTTGCAGAAACCAGTAATGGAGAAACCAAGCACCGCACTCTGAGTTGGAGAACTCAGGTTTATTAAGCAGGTGGGCCCAGAGGAGTTAACACTCCAAGCTCTGAGCCGTAAACAAAGGGTTTATAGAGTTTTTATAGACAGACTATAGTAGGCAACATTAGCTGCTAATAGGGTGGTTTAAATTAAGGGATTTCGCGCGCGCGGGAACAGCGGTCAAGACGGGGAGGGGGATGCCTGACCTTTACAGGGACAGGCATGATTAAGCAGGATTGCAGGGGCCGCGTAATTGCAAAGAGCAGGACAAGGGTGAGTGAGATAAGCTCCAGTTCCTAGTATTGTAAGTCCCCACTTCCTGAGACGACGTGACCTGTGATCCAGACTTTGCAAGGAGCAAGCAGAGGCAGAACAAGCAGGAGGTTATGTTAAGTTTTAACTTTTCCTCTTCAGTGGCATTGACAACGATCGCAGTGTTGGATTCAGGTTGGGGATTTAATTCGGGCTACAGTGGTGGTGGGGACTGGATCATCACATGAGGGTGTCTGGCCCAGGGTTTGGGTTAATAAGAAAGTGTGTAGTGTAGTCAGTGTCTGGTACAGAGAGGTGTGTGATGGCTGAATATTTGGATGCCAAGGATGGTTGCGTTGGTAGTTGCGTTGAGGTTCCAGTTTCTGCTGGTGCAATGGAAGACTGTACATCCCAGGGCAGTAGTTCCAAACCATCTGTATTTTAGCTATTTTGTGTGTGTGTGTTTTTCTTTTTAAGTTTGCTGAAGTATAGTTGATTTACAATGGTATGTTAATTTCTACTGTACAGCAAGGTGATTCAGTTACATATATATACACACACACACACATTCTCCTTGATATTAATTTCCATTATGATTTATGACAGGACATTGAATATAGTTCCCTGTGCTATACTGTAGGACCTTGTTTAGCTTTAATCGAGGAGCTGACTACAGGACGAGAGGCTGAACCAGCAATGCCGATCTGTTTTGTACCGCCTGTGCTGCTTTGACATAGCAAAGGCAGAATATAGTTGTGACAGACATTCTGGCCTGCAAATTTGAAAATCTGTCTGTTCTCTTTTGCAGAAAATATTTGCAACACCTGCACTCACCTCCTAATATTGGTATGTTGCAACAGCACCATTACTTACCTCCTTGACATACATGAACACTGTTATTTGCTAACAGAATCTTCTTTTTGTTTAATCATCTGGCAAGGTGACCTCTGGAAAGGCCACCCATATCCCAGTTTATTGGGAAGTCCTGGCTGGTCTTAGTCAATCGTGTATTTCAAGTTCCCATTGCTAGTGACCAAATTAGTACTAAGAAATGAGCTTGGGCATTTCTAACCAGCTATGTATGTAGATATCCTTTGGGGTTTCTAGGGGAGCATTTTTTCTTTCAAATAAGTATCATTCCACGTTGATAATGATATTGCTGAAAAATATTGGTCCGATTTTCAATGTTAACTTATTCTTTCGCATTTTTCTTTATGGTGTTATAATTATTCATTCCTCATTATAGTTTATTCAGTTTTTTAAATTTTCAACTGCATATATTTATACAGCACGCCTTCTTTATCTGTTCATCTGTTGAAGGACACGGGTTGCGTTTGTGTCTTGGCTATTATAAGTTAGTTCTGCTGTGAACATTGGGATACCTGTATCTTTTCAAATTAGAGTTTTCTCCACATCATGCTTTTTTTTTTTTTTTTAATGTCAGGTTCAATATTTGTGAGAATCATTCATGTTTTTGCACATAGGTGTACTTTTTTTCCCCCCTGTGTAGCAGGGTCAGGAAAATATTAAATATCCACATAGTAAATATTTTGGGGTTTTCATGCCACCATTCTCTCATGTATACTTCTTTATTTTTGTTTTATAGTCTTTGAGAAGTGTAAAAGGCATTTTTAGCTTGAAGCTGAGCAAAGACTGTACTTTTCCAATATTATTCTATTGTTTGAATATATGATTTTCCGACTATTTATGAAATGTGTGTTGTTTACATTTTGGTTTATTATGAATAATGTTACTATGGAAATTCATGACAGTGTCCTCTGGTTCAACCCAGATTTTTGGAGGGATGTTATTTCTTAGATATATTCTTCAGAGTGAAGTTGCTTCTGGCTTGAACATGTGGAGATGCAGGGAGAGTGACCCTCCTGTAGGGGGCACACCTCACCCTTCCACACATACCCTGTCTTGGGAACCTCTTCCATCTACCTGTTCCTGAGTTACATCTTTTTATAAATAAATATAGAACCTAAAATATTTCTCTACATTTTGTTAGGTGTTCTAGCATATGTTTGTTTTGTTTTTGGTCTTGGTTTTGTTTATGTTTGTTTTGTGTTGTGTTTGGCTGTGCCACACAGCATGTGGGATCATAGTCCTAAGACCAGGGATCAAACTCATGCCCCCTGCAATAGAAGCATGGAGTCCTAACCACTGGACCACCAGAGAATTCCCTGCTCTAACAAATTAATCAGCTGAAGGAGGGGGTCATTGGGACCTGGGATTGGTGGCCAGTTGCTCAGAAGCACAGGTGACAACCTGGACTTGTGTTTGCACATGAAGCAGAGGGTAGAGGCCAGTCTCATAGGACTGAATCTGTAACTCGTGCAATTGATATTATCTTCAGGTTCATAGTGGCAGAATTGAGCTGAAGTGTAGGACATCCAGCCTGTGTTATAGACCTGCTTCGTGATGTGTTAGAAAAGAACTATGTATCAAATTGGTGTCAGAATCACACCTTGTTGTATATGAGTTTTTGTTATTACACTTCCCTCTTTTGATAGCGCCACAATCTATGTTCTTTAAGACAGTTGTTACTGTGCATTATGACACTGAAGAGTATGTACCACATATAATTTTTGTTTGTCAAATTCTTGTTAATTTGTACTTTTGTGCTTTCTTCTGGACAATATGGTAGTTTTAGAGCACTTCAACTTTAATTATGTATAATTATTTTGTATTTTAATTTTTATGTATTTGAAACCTCCTAAGATATTACCATTATTGCTTATAAGAATGCATTTCTGGTTTGACCAGTGCATTGGTTTTCAAAATGAGTGCATGTACTCATGGGGCATATAAGAACATTTGACAAGGTCCCTGAGTGCACACGATTTAAAGAAAACAGTGCTCAGTGCCTCTCCTGCCACGTGGTCCCTTTTGTATAACAGAGCCACTTGTGATTCTCATGCCCCTGAGGCCTGCTACTGGGATGGATCTTGATTCCCTCATCTCCTTTGACAGTCACACCACTTCAAGTTCACAGAATAAAAGAATATATCACCAGCACAGTGAGAAGCTTAGATTTCTTGGCCAGAGGTATAAACTCTTCTGGGCCAGCAAACAAAGGGACATTCAGCAATGCTGTGGGGCTTGGGCTAAGGTGAGCACCCAGGAGCAGCGATAGCATCCGAGCCCAGAGGAAATGTACCCTCAGCTTGAATTTTCTCCTCCACCCAAGGTCCTGAGTCCCCAGGAGCAAAATAATCAGTTGAAGGAGAAAGAAGTTACAGATTTGGTAGCAGCATTTTCTTGGGATATGCTTGGTTGAAGACAAGTTTCAGAACAGAAATTGAGAGCAGATCCACGAGACACATCAACAGTACCAGGTGTTTTCAGAGAACAGAAGAAAATGATCCAGGCCCAGGTGACTTTTGATTTGTTTTATTCTTTCCTTTGTTCCCTAATGGATTTTTAGAGGCCTGTAAAAAATCGCTTTCATTATTCCATAAAGTATAAATTTGTATATCTTTTTGTGTCGTATATATATATATACATGTGTATATATATGTGAGGTTGTAGTGTTTCTAGCTTAACAAGAAGATTTAGTTCTACATACTATATAGAAAGTTCCAATTGGATAAAGGAATGGATGGCTGACTACGCAATTAGAAAATATTGTATTCAGCATTTGCTTCTCTAATGATACATTAAAATAAAAGCCCTACTGGATATCTCAGTGCAGCAGAACGCCTTTAACATTTCTTCCATATCATCAAGATGACATCATCGTTACACACCTCTTATTACAGGAAACCCTCACATTTGATGATGTGGCCGTGGACTTCACATGGGAGGAGTGGCAGCTCCTGGCCCCTGTTCAGAAGGCCCTGTACTGGCATGTGATGCTGGAGAACTATAGCAACCTGGTGTCTGCGGGTGAGGATGGCTCCCCTGGGTCACTGACCAGGTCCCCAGTCAGTGGCCTTTCCTTTCTCAGCTTCTGAAAGCTCTGGAGTGGTCTGTGATGCTCGTATGTCCTCTCTGGCCCAAGAGAAGTGGGTGTATTCTCTCTTCTGCAAGAAAAGCCTTGACTCTGTAGGTTGTGAAATTGTTTTGGCCTCACATGTAGCATTCTGCCATGTTCACAGACCCCAAGGCGAACTCACTGGGCCTAAATAGTCTGTCATTTCCCATGAACAGGTTTTCAAGCAAGCACATCAGAGGTACTCTCCAGATTGGATCAAGGAGAACCATGGATGATGGATGATGAAATCCACTGTCAAACCCGTTCAGGTGAGTGAGAGACCAGCAAGAGGACAGGCTGTGGAAATGACCCTGTCAGAGAAGAGCCACAGCTGCCAGGGGTTGGAGGCTCTGTGCATCTCTCTACTGATGTTATGCTCCCCCAGGCAAGATACTGGATGGAGTTAGCCATTCACTTCTCCAGGGTTCTTCCCAACCCAAGGATTGAACCTGTGTCACTTATATCTTCTGAACTGGCAGGTGGATTCTTTACCACTAAAGCCACCTGGGAAGCCCTAACTGTTGCCTACTTCTAGTTAATTCCTTTGTGTATGTACTAGTTTTGAACTTTCTTCTCATTTGTTGTAGACCTTAACATTGTATTCCTGAAGGCTTTCATTTTTTCCCCCTCATATCCTGATAGCATTAAGTCCCAGGTAACCATGTTCCCCGGAGAAGGCGATGGCACCCCACTCCAGTACTCTTGCCTGGAAAACCCCATGGATGGAGGAGCCTGGTAGGCTGCAGTCCATGGGGTCGCGAAGAGTCGGACATGACTGAGCGTCTTCACTTTCACTTTTCACTTTCATGCATTGGAGAAGGAAATGGCAACCCACTCCAATGTTCTTGCCTGGAGAATCCCATGGACGGGGGAGCCTGGTGGGCTGCTGTCTATGAGGTCGCACAGAGTTGGACATGACTGAAACGACTTAGCAGCAGCAGCAGCAACCATGTTCCCTATTATGACATAAAAATTCTCCTTTCTGTGATCATCATGACAGATCATTTTATTCCCAGAGATTTCTGATTCCTAAACCTCCCAGTCTGTTTCATACATGGGACTGCTTCCTTGATTCCTTCCTCTATGAATTTTTTTGATAATCTGTTGTAAACTGGAATGTTACAGCAGCTGAGAAAACTAATAGCCTGAGAGCTTTCGTTCTAAGAGGATGAGACATCAATTTAATCAAAATTTAAAATAAATAATATGACCAGGGGGTGAAAAGGGCTGTGATGGAATTAAATTGCGTCATGGACCAGTGTGAGCTGGGGCTCCTCTTTTAGGAAAGGGAGCAGCTTTCTGGGATGTAGGATGTAACTTAGGTGTGGTTGCAATTCTCTGCTGTGTCATTTTCTGTTTTTTTCCCCTTAAATTTTTTTTTTCTTTTTTTGGCCATATGACATATGGGATCTTACTCAGATGGTAAGGAATCTGCTTGTGATGCTGGAATGAGCCCCTGGAGAAGGAAATGGCTACCTACTCCTGTATTCTTGCCTGGAAAATTCTATGGACAGAGAAACCTGGTGGGCTACAGTCCATGGGGTCGCAAAGAGTCATGGGCACGACTGAGCAACTAACACACTGTGGATTGAACCCAAGCCCCCTGTACTGGAGGCACAGTGTCTTAACTGCTAAACCACCAGGGAAGTCGCTGTATCATTTTCTTCATTCCCTCTCCCAGCAACCCCAATGCTGGATCCATGGGGAGGCCTATCTTCCTCCAAATTGAGCCTGGATTTCCTCCACCCCTCTCCCTCTTCATTGCTCCTTCCCACCAGTTTTCACAGCTTACAGCTGTTTTCCTCGTGTTCTGTCTCTGCCCTGTGAAGTGGTTTGACCCCACTATAACATAGGCTCTGTGCACCTGAGGAGTACGTTTGTGACTCCCCAACACTAGCACCATTCCTGGTCCACTGTGGACATCAGTCAGGATCTGTGGACTGAATGATCCGTCACAATGTAGATGAGGTGGCCCTGCAGCCTGTAGTCTCCTGCTCACAGGACATTGCTTGTATTCTACATTATTTAGAAAGTAACCAAGTCTGTCTTTATTCATTATGACTATTTTGTCCCCCCCCCCAGGGTATGAAGAATATTAAACAGAGTCTTATTTATGCTCATACTATAGGCTCATCACTAAAAAGACATCTCACATCGAAGTGTTTTTAAAAATACCTTTATTCTGGGACTCCCCTGGTGGTCCCTGGGTTTGGACTGTGCACTTCCACTGCAGAGGTGCAGGTTTGATCTCTGGTTGCGGAACTAAGATCCCACGTGTGTATTAGTCACTCAGTCCTGACTGACTCTTGGCGACCCCATGGACTGCAGCCTGCCAGGCTCCTCTGTCCATGGGATTCTCCTGGCAAGATTACTGGAGTTAGCTGCCATTTGCTTTTCCAGATATTCCCGACCCAGGGATCACGCTGGCATCTCCTGCATTGCAGGCAGGTTCTTTACCATCTGAGCCATCAGGGAAGCCCCAAGATCTCACATGCCACAAGGCAAAAAACAAACAAACCTTTTATTCCAGATCTAAAAGATAGAGGAATTCATTCTTCTTTTCTTTCCTAGAAGTCTGGAAAGTTCATGGCCACCTGCTGGAACACTTACAAAACAAGAGAGTGGAGAAAAGACTAGAACAATGGCTTGAACAGAACCCACTGGACAATTCTGGTCATCAGAGCAGAACTCTGTTCAGGCACAATCATGATGTGTTTGACTTACATGGAAGAAGCGTGACATCAAATTCAAGTTTACTCTCCGAGAGTCCGAACTGTGAAATAAAGAGCCCCGCTGAGCCTCCTGCAGATGGGAAATACTGCCCCCATGCTGACAGGGAACCATTTCATCCTGAACTCCTCAGCACTAAGTCCCAACTCATGGAGCATCAGCACACTAAACAAATGAAGAAGCCTCATGTGTGCAGTGAATGTGGGAAAGCATTCGTCAAGAAGTCTTGGCTCGCTGATCACCAGAATCTTCATACAGGAGAGAAGCCCCATCGATGTAACCTCTGTGGGAAAGCCTTCTTCAGAAAGTTCCAGCTCACTGAGCACCAGAGGATGCACATGGGGGACAAACCTTACGAGTGCGCTGAATGTGGCAAAGCCTTCCTCAAGAAATCAGGGCTCAATGTGCACCAGAAAACCCACACGGGAGAGAAACCATTTATTTGCAGTGAGTGTGGCAAGGGCTTCATCCAGAAGGGAAATCTTGTGGTCCATCTGCGGATCCACACAGGCGAGAAACCTTACACGTGCACCGAGTGTGGGAAAGGCTTTAGCCAGAAGACGTGCCTCACGGCACACCAGCGGATTCACACTGGCACGAGTCCCTTTGTGTGTGGTGAGTGTGGGAAGACGCTTTCCCAGAAAATGGGTCTCATCAAGCACCAGAGGACTCACACAGGAGAGAAGCCCTTTGAATGCAGCCATTGCGGAAAGGGATTTATCGAGAAACCACAGCTCGTGATACACCAGAGGATCCACACAGGGGAGAAACCCTACAGATGCAGCAAGTGTGGGAAATCATTCAGAGGGAAGTCGGTCCTCAATAAACACCTGAGAACTCACTCAGTCAAGGAAATCCCTCCCTCAGCGAAGTCCCCCCAGAGCAGTGTTGTCCTCCAGGAGAAAAACCTGAACACAGTGAAAATGCACCTGCCTCCTCTGGCCCCTCAGTCGCCAGTTGGCATCAGTGGGCTCCTGGCTAACAGGAGCATGGTCTTAGTGGGACAGCCTGTGACCCGATGGCCACCCACTGGAGACAACAGGGGGGCTGGCCCAGGAGAGGACCCTTATGAACTCAGTGAATGTGGTCGTGCCTTCAGTGGTCAATTGCATTTTATTTTATGTCACTGGAAACTAGTAGGAAAAAACAAAACACATTGTCTGAGGAAAAGGGTTGAGCAAAAATTTCTACCTCAGACGGTGGCTGAAAGTATACACTGTAAGAATTCATATGAATGTGGAGACTGGAAGGGCATAATGTCCTCATCCAGTTAGATATATGCATTGGTACAGAGGAATAATCTCATGTTAACCCAACAGGTACACTTCAGTTGTTCTACTGTGTCAAATAAATGAAGGAAGGTAAGGTAAGGTAAGATGTGTGTGGTTAGTCGTGTCTGACTCTTTGTGACCCCATAGACTGTAGTCCCCCAGGTTCCTCTGTCCATGGGATTTCCCAGGCAAGAATACTGGAGTGGGTTGCCATTTTCTTCTCCAGGGGATCTTACTGACCCAGGAATGGAACCCACATCTCCTGTGTTTTCTACATTGCAGGCGGATTCTTTATCTGCTGAACCATTGAGAAAGCAAATGAAGGAAGCTTGAATTCAACTAAGTGGGGAAATGAGGAGGTGAATTTTTAAGCATATAATGTGTATGTGGAAAAAGCACAAGAGGGCTAATACTGAGTTGGTGGCATATGGGGTGTGTTGGTATCAATTCAGTTACCCCCAGCCAAAGTGAAGTGTGAATTCAAAACCGGGATGTCGTCCTTCAAACCTGGCAAAGTTGATATTGGCAAGGGAGACTTGGCAAGCAACAGCCTTAGGTTGTTGGCAACAAATGAATGTCTAATGTTGAAGGCTCTAGAATGTCAACATTTGTTGGCAAAGTAATGTCTCTGCTTTTGAATATGCTGTCTAGGTTGGTCATAACTTTCCTACCAAGGAGTAAGCGTCTTTTAATTTCATGGTTGCAATCACCATCTGTAGTGATTTTGGAGCCCCCAAAAAATAAAGTCTGCCATTGTTTCCCCATCTATTTCCCACCTAGACAAAACACTGAATTCATTGATATTCACCTACCACTCCAGTTCTTAATCACTGAGCCTCATGAGCAGAAATCATTATCAAGTCAAACTTGGGTTGGCTCAGCCGCTGAGCAGCAAAGCCAATTTACTGACACCACTTTGTTGTGAAGCAAAGCCCAGCATTTTCCGCAAGGCCCAGCCGGGAGAACTGACAGCTCAGGCTTAGAAGACCTCAACTCCCTGATGCCTTTCAGGGGAAGGTTTTTTAAAGCAATTATTTGTGATGAGGGATGCAGGGTTCATGACTTCCTACTGATTGGTTGGTGGTGAGGTAACAGTTTCAGGAACCTTCGTCATCAACTTTCTAGTTCTAATCAGTCTGCGGTCTACAAGCTTGTGCTCAGCAAATAATCACATCTTCCACCCCGGCAGGTGTCTGAGTTTCTGCAGAACGCAAAGGTATGCATCAGATCCTATGCATATCCCTTAAGGAGGAACTAAGATTCCGTGAACTATTGTTTCTTGCCTGTTTTTCCTTAGTTTCTGCATTCCCTCACTTCGCACTTCCCTAATTAGTCAGCTCTTTGGATATCCCTCAAAGTCCAGGAGATCAAAGCCTTTTTCTACAAACAAGAAAGGGGGCTGATAGAGAGGGCCTTTGATACCCAAGAGGGCCCTTCAGGATCCAGCTCACTTTCAATCCCCCTTTCCTTTGATAGTCCTCAATCCTGAGGGGAACAGGGTGGGACACGGAAAAGAAAAGTTTTGGTTGGAGAGGTCAATTATAAAGTCAGCAAGGGATTTTAGGAAGGCTGGGTTTCAAAACACAGACACAAACCCTCAGTCAGCGCCTCGATCGCTTCTCTCTTCAGAGATTTAATAGCACTGACTGCCAAAGGGCGTATGACTAAAGTCAAGCCTCCCCAGTGACTGAACCCAAAAAAACCGCCTGAAGGCCTCCCACTGGCCTCGCAGGGCCCCACTCCGGGTCGACGTCCCGAACACTACCCACTTGACACTGAGATTCTCAAGGCTCCGGGCAGCTACCAAAGGCTGAATTCACTTCCAAAATGATTCCCATTACCATCTTGTCGAGCGCAAGCCCCCCCTCTCTGGCTGTCGCTAGGGACACTTCTGATCCCGCGAGACCGCAGAGCATTTTGAGGTCTTGGAGTTCTGGCCTCCCGCGCAGCTCTATGACGTAACGAGACCGCGCCCACTGCAGCGATGCGAGAGGAAACGGTCATCGCAGAGGCTAGGGCTCAGAGCGGGGACTGAAATCACTGTGGGACACTTCTTTCCCTTCCCCTCCTTGTTGTCGGTCAAACGCACCATGCTGAACAAGCTTTGAGAGGCTGGACCCTATCCAAGACCGTGGCGGCGCGGGCTGGATTCTATTTTGCCTTCTGGGGCTTACGGAGAGATGGCAGCGCCCGCCACCACCACGGAGAAGCACTATGGGGGCGGCCATCTTGCAGGAAGTGCAGCTAGCGTTAGGAGCCGCCTTTGGAAGGTCAATGAAGTTTGTAGGAGTGAAGACACGTTATAAACGTGGCTGTCAAAGACAGGGTGAAATCTGGAAAGGAGGTGGAGCGGGGATGGAGAATGAGGAAGGTCGGTTTGAGACCTGTTGAAGGGGCGGAGCCGCCGATGCTGAAGAGCCCAGCGCTGTAAACACATATACCGGGGGCTGGGAATGTGGCTGTTTCCAACTGCGAACCGAGAGGGGCGAGGCTTAAAAGAAATGCAAATATTTCCTTAGAAAACAAAGGGCAATTCCGAATAATTACATGGTGATATAAAGTATTTCAGTGTTTGGCATCGTTCCCAAATAAAACACTTAAATATTAGCCATTATTTTACACAGAGGGGTAGTAGAGGATATTATCTGTACATCCTTTCTAGAGGGCAATTTAGAAATTATCTATACAATTTAAATTTTTCATTCTCATTGATGCAGAATTTCCAATGCTAGGAATTTTTGTTTGGTAATTTTTTTTTTTTTTAACTAGGAATAACCTGAGTGTACAATCAGCAGGTGAATAGTTTGGTAAATTAAACATAGATCTCTTCAACAGAATAGTCTACAGTAAACTTTAAAAACCCAGTTATAGGGACTTCCTCTGTGGTCCAGTGGTGATGACTATGCTTCCAGTACAGCCCTGCGGGTTGATCCCTGGATCAGGAACTACAATCCCATATACCATGTGGTGTGGCCAAACTGAAAATAATATAAATAAATAAGCCGATTATGGAATTACCTGTATTTTTTAAGTGACTTATTGAAAGGATGAAATATTGACCTCCAGAACAGCATTCATCATAATATGATCCTACGGCAAACATTACTAAGCATTTCAAAAATTTGAAGGGATTAAGAAAAACTTAAAAGTTTGATTATATTTGGGGTATGGGCTTGGAGATGGAATCTTCACTAAACTCAAAGATTAACATAGCATCACAACATACATACTGCCTGCTCCAGTCTGGAAGCTCCTCAAAGTGCACAACTCTAAAATGTAAGCCCTCTCCCTTCCAGATTGAATTTTCCCTTATTTTGTTTCTCATCTAACAGTTACTACTACACAGTAAATCAAGAATGGAGATGTGTTACCTGGATTGTAGGTTGATGTGAAGGTCAGAGGGTCAACCCAAAGTATAACCTGTGTCACCATCACACTGGCCACTGATTCCCGTTAATACCATCTCAAAAATAACCCCAGAATCACTCCCTGTGCTCACCCTCATTGCTTTACTCCGTTTATATGAATTATTACTGAATTTGCCCACCACACCAGCCTCAGAAGTGAATGCTTCTCCAACCACCTCTTTTGCCATACTGCAACCATCTTTGTTATTATACCCTCCACAAAACCCTTAATTAGTTTACTGATAACAGACTAAAGCAAGATCTCAAGAGAATGCTTTTAAGGCTATATAGAGGCACACACTGAACAGATTCTCCATTATCATCTTCATTACTCCCTGCCTCCCACTTAATTCTTCCACTACTCTGTTTACTTCCAAGACCTTGTGGTCTCATAGGCTACCAAGAATTTGTGAATACTTTCCCTCCACTGAAGTCCTTGGCACATAGGAAGCAATGAGAGAATATTAGTTACTATGGCTGTTCTCTCATGAGTCATCTTAGTTGTTACTTCTTCAGATAGCAGTCAGGGACACCTTCCATGCCAGTCTCAAAAACAATAATACATTAAATATAAAATTGCAACTACATTGTGGTACTAACAATAGAAAGTACAAAAGGCATCCAATAGAGAAAAAGACAGCATGTCAATACAAGGGATGACTGAAGATCATTATCTTTCTAGACCATCATGCTGACTTGACTGCCCTCCAAAAGGTACTATGAATTCCTCAGACAGAAACTCTGTAATATTTTTGTATCTCCAGTTCTCAGAAAACTGGAATGGGTTTCAATAATGGACTGAATTTTCAAAGCAAGGTAAGAGGAAGGAATAAGCAGTGGTACTATGGCAGTCAATGAAGAAGGAAAACCTTGAGAATCCATAGGAATTTTAAAAATCTAAGCAAAGCAAATCAAGACTCTAGATGAAATAAATCAGTATGAAATCCAGAGGTGAAAACATGAGTATTTTCCTCTAAATGATTAAGTCATGAATACTAATATAGGAGAGGAATCCTCAGAGGCTCTGTTGAGATACTGTCAAAGTTTAGAAACTAGAAGATGAGTCACCATAACACGATTTTAAAGATGTGAGGCCTTCACAGATCGAAGAATTTACTTCTTTTCTACCTGGATGTTTCTCATTCACTTACCTGGATCATAGATATTTCCCCTTTCTGTCCATGGTTTGTCTCCTTGCTTCAACTTGAAGATTTCAATTGCTTTGGGACTTTGATACCCTATTCACAAAAAAATAACACACTATTTAGCAAAACCTTTGGGCATGAAATCTAAACACTGTTCAATGATCCCATTTATATTAACAGATTATGTAGCTACACCTTGGGAGTAGCTTTCCCCTTGGAGTAGCAAAAACTTGAGAATCCATAGAAAGGAAAAAACAAAAATCTAAGCAAAACTAATCAAGATCCTAGATGAAATAAATCTGTCTGAGGCCTAAGGGGAGACTAAGAATCTATCATTTATAAAAATTCAAGTCATATGTATGGGTCAACAAACTCTGGTCAGTGACTATAACTGAGACATTAGACATTCATTTGTTGGCAAAGTAATGTCAAATGAATGTTGCAAAGTACAATAAAGCAAAGCACAATAAAATGAGCTGTGTTTGTGTAGACATATTGCCCAAAGAGGGAATTCATTGGCAGTTGTGTGATTAGGACTCCATGCTTCCACTACAGTGGGCATGGACCAGACTAGATCCCTCGTCAGGGAACTAAGATCCCTTGCAAGTTGTGTGGTGGAGCCAAAAAAAACCAAATTGAATTGAAGGTTTGTGGCAGCTCTGTGTAGAGCAAATCAGTTGGCACCATTTTTTCCAACAGCATTTGCTCACTTTGTGTCTTTCTCATATTTTGATAATTCTCTCAATATTTCAAACTTTTTCATTATTATTATGTTTGTTATGCTGATTTGTAATCCATGATCTTTGATGTTACTTCTACAAGTCACAGATGATGGTTAGCAATTTTTAATGAGAAAGTATTTTTAAATTAAGATATGTACTCTGTTTTAGACATAATGCTACTGCACACTTAACAGACTACAGTCTTGTGTAAACATAACTTTTCTACGCTCTGGGAAACAAATTCATGTCACTAACTTTATGCAATACTTGTATTGTGGAGGTCTGGAACTGAACCTGGAATATCTCTGAGCTATGCCCGTACAGATAACCCCATATTTGTCCTCTAACCAAAATCTTCTCCAAATTCCTCTTTCCAGTTGAGTTCTTTATGTCTGTACTAAGGTACCCACCTCAGAATGGTTGTGTCAAAATACACACGGATTTTCCTACATTAAAAATCTGTCTCCCTGGCGTTCCTCAACAACACCAGTACCATTGAGAACACCCAGTCTCATGGGAGGAGGGCCTTGACTAAGAAAATCTCATAAATGTCACCTTGTTTGTTACATAGGAGGGATTTAGCTAGAGGTCACTGCTTACCAGTTATTCACTTGAAACTTTGTGCCGAGTCAGGACCCTGGAGGATGAACAATTACTACCCCCCCTCCTCCACCCCACCCCCAGTTTCTCCCCCCACTGCTCTCCTCTCAGTTCCCCCTCTCCACCCTGGAACTCTTCTTCCACTCTCTGAGGAGAGTATATGACTGGCTGCTGCTAGAATGCCTGAGGACATGGGATGAAGATGATTCTGAGACTGGACAAAAACTGAAAACACCAACTGTTTTCTCTGCAGCAGGGAGACAAACAGGAAAAAGCAAGGCCCATCCCCATCTTCATTCTGCCTATCTGTTCTTTTTAGTGTCCCCACACTGGCAGAACTTATTATGAAGCTGCCTATGAACCATCATCAGGTGAGTTATGGAGTCATCCCCTAGCAATGAAAAAGAGTCCTTCTCTATCAAACTACACATTAAGGACTTCCTTGGCAGTCCAGAGGTTAAGACTCCATGCTTCCACTGCAGGGGCATGGGTTTGATCCCTGGTCAGGGAAGTTCCACATGCCATAGGGGGTGCAGCCAAACAATGAAAACACCCACACACACATTAAGGGTGTTAATATGATGGAAAACGAGGGTAGTTTTACGTCAACAAGTTTCCAAATTTCCACTGCAATCACAAGCTTATCTCCTTAATGAGATTGGCTGCCTTTCTGCTAAAGGTTCTACACATTCCATGTATCCATAGACATTTATTTCTGACACATGATGAGGAACAATGTTATTAAAAACCTTATTGTTTTCACTAGTGTGCAAATTAGAAGGTGACTTGGCAGGTTGGGGGTGTTCAGATCCTGCACATTCCAAATAAAGGCCTGGCTTTTGATCCGCACCTGAGAGGGAACCTCTAAGCCCTAGGAACAGCCTGCCCGCCAAGAGCATCTTTGTATACCTGGGGTTTGAACCATGTCACACAGTTTATGTCAGCAATGATTTTTGGTGAACACTTGCTATTGTTTGCCTGGGGGTCTCTTGGCCATGCTGTATTGGTTTGACTTCAAGAAGGCTAGAGCTTGAAAAGCTAAAGTCAGTCATGTGGTTTCTGCATGCTGGCATAAGGAGCACCCTTACTGACCCCTCAAGTCCCCGGGTACAAAGGCTCAGGTGAATTT